>NC_068969.1:94281699-94907818 GCF_026419915.1 Harpia harpyja | reverse complement strand
AAGCAGAGTGTTGGCTTGCTTTTGGAGGGGCAAAATATTATAATCTCCCAGTCTAAAGAAAACATACATGAATTAGATTATAATTTAAAACTATTACTAAATGTGGTAAAATATATACCAGGGTTGCAAGTTACTCTTTCCTAGGAATTATGGGAAAAAGGGTTGAGAGAGAAAGCTGACTATAACAAGAGAGATGTCTTTAGGTGGGATTGCAGGAGTGGGGTTCCTTTTGTCCTTCCTCCATCAGTAATAGTGGGGGAGTGTGATGTAATAATGAAGATATGAGGTATCAGTGTATTTCAGTTTTTATGATTCCAGTTCTGGGTAATTAAATCATGACATAGTTGATAAGCCAAAACGTCCAGACCATCATTTTTTTAGACATATATTTTTCCATATGCATGCAATGAATGATAAACCAAGAAATCAGAAGCCGTTGGACAGAAAATTCACAAGAGACACTACAAAGCATAGTATGTCTAGACCTTAATCCAGATTTTGCACACAGTTCTGTCCATGCAGATGAAACCGCTCACTTGAAAAATGTTCACTCAAATAGGGCACATAGTGAGAAAATGAGACCCAAATTTTAAAGCAATGCATCCAAGCCTATGTCAGCCCAAATTTACTTCCAGGAGTCTCCAAACGAGTCAACACACACACACAAAAAATGTTCACCTGTGCAAGTCTCATTCATCTCTACAACTTAATCATTCATTTCCACCTTTTACAAACACTTTTCAAACATCGTTCAGCTCTCCAAAGCCCCCAGACACTCGACAGCCAGACAAATGGGGCACTATTTGAAAGCTGGAAGAGCATGAGGAGAGGTGGTATGCCACCCCCACCACTGGTCCTGTCAGCGACTGCAGGCACATGCCTGGGGAGCCACGTCTTCCAGTGACCCTGATGTGGCTGAATGCCCAGGGAGTAATTTCAACAGACACAAATCAATATCGTTGCCAGGCATCAATATATCTTGTAGCAATCCTTTCCCTAGGTGAGACGTAAATAATTGTGGCTGTTTCTACACTGACAGATTGGCCCACACTCAGATGCTGGAAAGCGTCTTGACAAACCTTCTGTCCACACCTTTAAGCTCCTGGTTTAATTTCACAGCTTGAGCTTTGGCTTTCTGGGTGGAAGGAGCAAGTGGTCAACAGCAGGCACTCTGGCAGTCCACATTGTGCCAGAAGGGTGAAAAAGGTAGCCAGGACTCAAGTCTTACACAGAAGTATCTTCTAAACTTGCAAAGCTCGTGTGAACACCTACTCCAGAATACAGATTTTCCACTTGCTCCACCAGTCCCTCTTCGTGTTGCTACCTTGCCCAGCTCTAGAGATGAATCAGACTTCCAGATCAAACCAAAACGCTCTTTGTTCAGCCTACCTCTGGCTTCACCTCTACCAAGAAGTATTTTCTTCACAGCTACCTATTTAAAGCAGAACCTAAAAATGCAAAGGGATGCATTAAAACCTTGTCAGCAAACAGCAGCTTCTCATGCAGTCTCAGTGCACTGGCATGTGAGGAAGAGCCGGGAAACCTTTCTTCCAGGGGAGCCTGCCAGGGCATATATGCTTTGCACTATCTCTGAGCCGTAACAGGAGAAACATATAGTAATAAGTCAGGTGGAAGGATTCCTTCACGTTGATTTAGTCCAAAAGTCTTCTTGAATTAATTGCTTGAAGCAGTTATGAAAACTGATTGAGTATAATAGAGAGTCACTTTCATGTTGGTGGAGACAGTTGATTAGGCTTTAGTATAGCACTGCACCTGTCAAGAATCTGTAACATTGCTGTAAGCACTACAGAAGTCGCTTACCATGTGGTTGGGCTTAACATGGAAAGAGCCATATGGTCTGGACACAAATTTAGTGTATTGGAAAACAAAAAAAATTATGCTCAGGAGCTATACAGCATGTCCACATAGACATACCTGGTGTCTCTGCTATGAAACAAAAAACTAAAAGTCACCCTAGCAATAAGGTATTTCTGACAAAAATGTCTTCTAAAAGCGAAGGATGTCTGGGCCTTGGAAACTCTACTTTTGTAGCCCTACTATCCCCTCAAAATCCTCATCTCACTCTGGCCAGCAGTCTATATAAAATTTTGGGAAGAGAAAAAAATACATGTAGTTACTTATTTCTGAGTAGACAGTAAAAAGAACCGAGAAATCTTTGTGATGTGGAGTATTACGGAAAAGCAGACAAAAATGCAATCCTGTCTTTTTCTAGGTGCTCAGCAGAAACAGCTTGGAGCCAAGTAAAGCCTCTAGTAATTTCTTCGCATGGAGTGAAGCAGCAAGGCAGCACGGAGCTGCAGGGGGACGGGACTGCAGGAAGAACCATTATTCACATCAGGTGTGATTATGTTATGCTGTGTTGTTGAGACCACATTGAAAGGATTATTTCTCTGTTGTTTTCCTGCACCCTGTTTTTATGAGGTCAGGCTGTTCGGAGCCCCTTGGTTTACATCTAGCTAGAGAAATATGGATGACTAATTTTAAATTGGTTAACTGTGCCCAGTACTGTCCTCTCAGGTTGCTGAGCTCAGTGTTTTGTTGTAGTGTTTTGCTATAGTGTTTTGCTTCTCTTTTTTTTTTTTTCCTTTTATTTTAATATACTTATGGCATATAGACAGTTTGTATAAAAATGCTGTAATGTCACACAATCCTAGTCCTGTACTATTTGCTTTTCATATTGTGGCTAGTAGATCAGTATGCATTTGATCTGTGTTATTTCTGTTTAATATTTTGGTCTCTTCATTGCAAATTGAGATCTTCCTAGATTTTGTTTCCCTCAAAATAAAAGAATAAAAAGCTCGATAGGCCCATCCTTTCCCTCACCTGGGGCCATCCTGTGACAGGGCACTTGGCAGCATTTGTGGCTCCCCTAGCAGGTCCTGTTTCCTCCAGGGTGGTGGTGTACCCTGGCAGGGACACCCTGGGTGCTGTGTCCTGCTGATGGGCCCCCCCAGCCCTCTGGCCACCCTGCCCAGCTGCCCTGGATCTTATACTCATTTGATCCCTGTTTAACTCCTTGGTAGGCATGACTGTCTCTTACTTTCTCATGTCCTACCAACTTTTCAAATCACAAATCAAAAGAATCATGAAAAGGTCCATCAAAAGGACCATCAGATATCACAGGACTGGGTGATCTATGGGTTTGGGGGTTCTTTGTTAATTTGGGCAATTGTTGCCTGTTGTGTGTAGTATAGTGCTGCACGGCTGTAAGAACAAATCCTTGCCTGGAGGAGTTTACAGTCTAAACATGGAGACCAGATAAAGGTGTAAGAGGAGAAAGAGATGGGAGGTGTCACCCAAAGTGACATGTTTTGTTAGTGGCTGATCTAAGATAAGAGCCCAGATTTCCTGCTGCTTAGTCTCCATGTTGCCACTCATACTACATCTTTTGTATTTGTACAGCACTGCTTGAGTCAGACCCAGGGAGCTACTGAGGAGGCCTCCCCCTCATGCCCGTTAGACTCTGGGTCACATTTGACTCTAGTGTGATTGCACTGATCTAAATGAAACTTCAACTATAACAGAGCAGGTGGGAACTCGGCTGATTGTTTCATGGATGGTGGTTTTTTTGTCATGAGGTTTTGTTTGCATCGTACCTTTTTTCTGTTTCTAGCTGTGGCAGTATTAGCCCAGCCAGGCTTAGAGGCTACCTCAGACACTAAGCCCAGTTGTTCTTGGCTCTGCACAAGCACAGAATGAAAAGGCAGTCCTCATACCTGTTGAAGCCAGTCGTGTAACCAGGTACAGATGGTGGATGAGAACAGACACATAAGAAAATATGAAGGAACCACTAACAAGGGCAGACTAAGACCTGATCGGGACTGGAGAGACTGGGGAACTATGGAGCACCATGGCCCCAGCTGCCTCACAGGAGCTGGGCATGCACTGAGCCAAGGGCAGTGTCAGCAGGACGGTTTCAGGTCCGGGCTCTCCCCATACCTTTACGCCTGGCTGGCCGACATGGCTCTTCTCAGACATTCACGGCGTGACCTTCAGCAAGTGCGAGTCATCCAAAGGAGATGAGGGAGGGAGACTCCAAAGAGAAAAATGGATATTTAAGGGGAGTCTCTTCCTAGCAGCACCAGGGGCAGAATGACAGGAAATACCTGGGTGTTTGGTTTAAAACTAAAAGAGAGATGATTGCAGCAGGCAGGTCTGGCAGAGACAAGGTCAACACCACTGCCTTTGTAGAGGACACAGGAAAAGAGAGGAAAGTCTGATATGATGGAGAAGAGTCAGGCAGTGGATGCACACAAAGTGCCCAGCAAGGTATTACCTTGACTGTACAATACAAGTCAGAAGAAACCACAGTGGCATCTCTGCTGTCCACAATGAGGCCGGGATTTCAGCAGGACCTAAACAAACTGGATTTTTGAGGGCGGTTGGTTGGCTAATGCAGACTGGAAAACAACAGCCAGCTTTAGTAGTGTGCATTCAAGACCACTGAAAATCTCTGACGGTGGGGGTAGTCAAAAGACCTAGGTTTTCTTAACCAAGAAAGGGGACTAAGAAGGGGCAAGATAACAGTATAACAGATAACAGAGTCAGTGATTAGTTTGCTGAAAGGAAATTAGAGCACCTGTGCTCTCTGCAGCCTCTGGGGAGAAGAAACAGATATTCAGCTAGAGTAAAGGTTGAAACAGGACTAAGGAAAACTCTGAGGACAGTACTTTTAAAAGGACCACTATTTCTGCAGATATCAAGAATTTCCTTGGATAATAGAATTCTCTGAAATAACAGCAGCAAATAGCTTGGAAGGGACACTTAATCCAATAGAAATGTGCTTGTAATGACACCTTTATAGACATCATCAGATCAGAGGAAGGGTAGTAGGCAAAATGAACTTCTGCTCGACCCTGCATGGCAGTCCTGGCTTCCCAGGTTGACAGGGCTTTCTTGACTTTGTTTCAAGCTCTTAGCCTTGTTAGTTTCCATATTTCATTGACTTCCCATAGCCCACTGATACCTTCCATGGAGAATTTTTGTCATCCCTTCCCAGTGTTAGAGCTGGTAAAATATCATGTTCCTTTAATTATTTTTAACAGGGAAACTCATGTTTCTTTTGTATTTGGTTACCTCACTTCTTCTTTTGGAGCACCTCTCCACCAAACTAGTCACTGCAGTGACTGATCCTAATTGCAGTGATTTTTTCCCAGTATAAAAGAAACCTGAAATAATAATAATAATAATAATGATGATGATGATGATGATGATGATAATAATAATAATAACAATAATAATATCCACCCCTCAAACTCTGAAACTAAACCCAAACATATAATTTTAACATAAAATGTTTTAAGTACCTTTAAAGTGGCTGATAAGTTGTTATAGAGCTGAATGATATGACCAGTACTGAAGCATTCACATGGGTTTTAAATCACAGCTAATGTTCAGAGGACCGTAGATGACTGGAGATCAACAATTACAATGCAATCTTTAGATTGCCATTTTGGAATTATGTCCATTAGTAGGCCAGAGCAATTAAAGCAGTTTTAAAGAATGAGAAGTCTGTCAAGGTGTATATATTTACTTTTGCAGATATAGTGTATGAGGTTGGATTGAATAGAATAATTTTCTCTCAACAGTATATATAGATACACACTTCCTACATTCATTCGTGAAGATGTCTTTGAAATGTATTCACTGAAGCTAATTATAGAGGTCTAACACTTCTCTTTATTTAATGCTATAAAATTAATGGCCCTTCATTTTTACCTGCAATGCAAATCATCATGTCATCTCCAACTGCATGCAGCTCTTTTTCTCATATGCTGAATATGATTAGTTTTCCTTAAGCAGAATTAGAGCATGTGATTTTCTGCGGTTAGGCAAGAGCAATGTCTCCTGGTGCTATTTCAAAGTTTTTGTTATGATGTAGTATTCTTAACAAACAGGATTTCAGAAATGCACACTGCAGAAACGTTAGACAAGTGAGCTCTAGAGGATGAGGCCTTCGGAGAGCTAAGACAAAAACAACGATGGCAATTCATAAATCTCCAGCATCTTCATGTGAGATTAGCCAGTACAACAAACACTTGCAAGAAAAGAGGGATACAGCCACTTCTGAAAGAATATACCATATGGTTTGAAAATACTTCCATAGAACTCCACCCAGCTCCAGCTGAAGTGAATGGCTTGAATGATTTTAATGGGAGCCAGAAAAAGCCTGTAACAGTCTTTTTTTTTTTCAACCAGTGGTTTATATTTGCCTAAAAGAGAATTTCTGAGAAACCAGACAGGCATCACCTCATTTTCTAGAAGCAAGACATCTAAGCTCAAAGCACAAAGATGTGCATGCTCACAGCATATATTCATTTTCCTCCATTTTGGCTGTCAATCAACTGCTTGTGCATGAGGGTGACAGAGCAGACATCTACCATTCAAGAGTGAAAACCAGACATAATTTTTAACATGTGTGTCTGGCTGTCAGATCTTCTGCTTGCAAACATGACTGCAGACTGCAGACAAATGCTGCAGTTGTAAAAAATAATTTGTGATTGAATGATTTTAAGATATATTCTCTGTAGGAGTGAACTCAGAGTAACTATCTGCTTCCTTTAGTTAGAAGGGATATTGATGGAAGGGGTGTTGTTCCAGAGGGACTCAAAGTAAAGAAAAGCAGAGTTAAAATAATAAAAAAGATATATTTTAATCTCAAAAAATATTTTGTTGTTGTTGTTTCCATACTCATTATTCTATCATGGAGCTTTTATTAGACAATGGTTATGATAACCTGGGAAAGTTGGCGTGCCAGCAAGGAGGAGCTTGTCTCACAGCCTGGAGATGCAGCCAGGTCTAGCCTAGACCACAAGCCTCAGGTAAGCAGGAGAGGACCTGGCGTTAAGACAGTGGTTGGGGTGGTCAGGGGACTTGGCTGGCAGGGGAGAACTGGGACACTGTCTCCAGCTCTGTGGAGTAGGAATAAAACATACGTTAGTCTTTTACTGAGATTTCACCAAACAACTCCTGCCCATCTCAATAAAAGTACGAAAATGTGAGCAAAATATCTTGGGGAAGTATCCCAAATTTTCTGCCATGCTGTGGCTAGTAGATTTGATAGATACTGTCAACAGTGTTTTCACTGAGTTAAAAATACGATGAGGCAAACCAGCATTGCAAAATAATTTGTGACCAACCTGTGGGTGTGTGCCAGCTGTCCTAGCAAAGTTTGTATTCAGCTGCCATCCTCAGAAATTC
Organism: Harpia harpyja; assembly: GCF_026419915.1. NCBI lineage: Eukaryota > Metazoa > Chordata > Aves > Accipitriformes > Accipitridae > Harpia > Harpia harpyja. The sequence continues at coordinate 94,900,597 of NC_068969.1, read as the reverse complement.
ACTGTACCTTCCTAATGTGGAGTGAAAGCAAAGGTCTTTTCTTGTGCTCAGTGAAAAAGTCTGAGCAAGTTCCCACGAACAAGTGTTTTGTATAAACAATGCCAATCACAAAGCTTATTCTTTCCTTATTCAGGCAAGACAGGGGAACTTGAGACCACCCATTTAAAACATAATAAAATTAGAGAAACAACAATACTTCTAAACTGTGCCTTGCAAGAATCACCTAACAACTTTTGGATTCTTTATCAAGAGGGGATGTCGAACACAAGTAGTTTGGGAATAGGGCATGCCCATTTGCTAGTGATGGAGCAGTGGTTTATGTCTGAAGCATTATGAAAGTGAAGTTGATTTTCTGTGCTTACTCCCTAGCATACTTGAAGTGTCCTGTTGCTTTCGGGACCAGCTCTGAGCCAGGTACCAGTGACTGTCCACACACCTGCAGCATTGAAAATCCTGAGGAAAAACTCCAATCACAGCTCCGTAGATAGATATTTTTCTTGTGGAGAGTAGGCATCTGGCTGGAAGTGCCAGGCAGCTGCACATCCCTGAGTGCAGAGGACATCCTGCATGAGTAAAAAGGAGACTTTAAATTTCAGCCCTCCACATTATCACTGTGGTATGGTCTGCAGGCAATCAAATTCACTTTGTCTTTTTCCTTACCTTCAGGGAAAGGTGCTACAACTTCCACTTGCACCCAGTCATTTCAGGTACTGCCACAGTGCCCATGTCTGAGATTTCTGCTGTGTTCAGGAAATATTCCTGCCACTTCAAAACAGGTGTTGCTGCTCACACCGTGTTCCGTGGAAATCTGGGCTTGAGGTCCAAGGTCTCCTCCCCTGGGCAGTTGCAATTTTGTGCTCCTGTGTGAACGGACTACAGTCCTTCTCCTAATAGGCCAACTCTTGTCTTAAACATTGCCAAGTATTTGTGTCTCATCCCCAGTAACATTTTGTTGATGGTTAGTTAAAGGACACCTGTAGCAGCTGATGACTTTTCCCAATTGTTTGAATCGTTGCTGAGATGGCTTCACCTATGACCCTTTCTTTAAGCATTCAAAACTCAAAGTTGTAGAGTCGCTCATTTTGCAGCTCCACAAACAGCAGGCAATGGGAGGTGCATTGCTCTAAATCTCTACACCATGTTCCCTGAGTAGTTTTTAATTGCCTTTTTGATAAAATTAAAGGTACATTTTCAAGCATCAACATCAACTTTTGCATTCCTGGCTCTATACAAGTCATCTTTGTCACAAATCCTTTACCTGCTTTCTCAGTTCTCTCAGGAGCATTGCAGTCTCTCATGCATTAGGTCCAGACTTCCAGAATTGAGTTAGGTCATTCTAACTACCTCTTTTTTGGATAATGACACAATTCTTCCCTTGTCTTTCCCTTTCTGCTTTTTAGATGTGTTTTGAAATACATGTACACATATATGGCAATCCTGCTAGTAATTATTATGCTCCTAGAGCATAAATTTAATAGAGAAAATACTTGGGTAGAAACAGAAGTCAGTTCTCAAAGATTTATGTTAGGAGTGAAAAAGCCTGCTAAATCAGAAGCCCACCAGAGCCAACAGGTAATCGAATGCTAGATACCTACTTTGTATGTGGTTTTAATTATTACAAAGAAACAAACCTTTGAATCTCAGCACCTCTGTACTTTTTGGAAGATCCAGATCTGTCCTCTGTAAAGCCCTCTGCAATGCTACACCATTGGCAAGGAATATGTATTTTTCTAAGCTACTCACGATTTGTACTACGTCTGCATTTTCAGTCTGTGTGGTGTGTACTCAGAGGGCTGAGCTTCACTTTAAGTTGCAGATTTTAAAAAGTGGAAAAGCTAAAAGCTGAACCAAAACTATCAAGGCCAGCTGGTTTCATATAAGCCATGTGAAGCTGAGAATTTTGTCTGGTTTTCGCAGAGAATCAGAGATCTGTCCGTGCTCACTCGCAAAGGCTGCAGACCATCAGTGAATCAGAGAATAACTCTGTGCAGCATGTGCAGTGTATACCAAAACTTTAGCTTAGGAGAGCAGAAGAATGGAGGTGGAAACACTGCTGCACATGCACCACACTCCTTGTTAGACAGGACTTGGGAATGTAGCAGGTGCTGTACCAGGGCACTCAACAGAAAAGGAGATCTTAAAGAAAGTGTGATCTTGAGAATGCAATTAACATCCTGTGTCAGATGGCTCCAGGTCTAAAGGTCGGGGTCATGGATCTGTTTAGGCTGCAGTATAAGGAAAGCAGTGGGGATCACTTCTAGATTTCTTTGTAGATCCTGGAACTGGAGAAGGGATGTCCAAATAAAAAGGGAGAAAAAAAGGTGGTAGTGGGAGAACAAGGGAAAAAAGCAATGAACCCTTTCCAGCTTAATTTTAAAATCAACTGGGAGCTGCTGGTTTGTCTTAACAATAGGCAGACCCATCTCTCTGATGCCTTTGTCCTTTTTGCTCCCCATGTAACAGTCTCTAGTAAATTGCTAGGATTCGAGTCCCAGATGATCCCATTCTTACTTCTATTCTTATTTGACTATGCTGATGGTTATATAGAAGAAAATACAGATTTTGAATCCTCTGTCACCGTCTCAGTCCTCTTGCAGCCTGCCCACTGCTCGATTGTTGCTACACTCTCTACTAGAGACAAACAGGGGTTCCCATGTGCTTAGAAACACTTCAGCAGTAACAACAGTAAGGTGCTACCCTGAGAAATCTCAGTGCAGCAGCCTGTAATGTTGCACATCGCACCCTTTGGAAGAGTAAAGATAGCCCAGAATATGGGGTGGCAATGTCATTTTTGTTATTGCTGGCAGATGTTATCTTTGGAATTGCATCCATCCAACAACATGGTCGATTATTTCACATGAAACAGATGATTTTATTTTACCTTGTTTCCTAGTAACTCCAGAGAAAGCTGTGATGGCGGGAACCCCAGCCTGAGGAGCACATGCCCATACAGACTTGCAGCTGTATTGTGAAAGCAGCTCCAGCCCCACTCTGCACCATGGTGCTGCTCTCTGGGCAGCCGCAGCAAAGCCTAGGAGAGTCACACTACCACAGGACAAGCCTCAAGTCAGGGTGATGATGGGCTTACATCTTCCCTTTCCTCCCTGAGGCCTTGGTGGAGGATTTCACTAAAGCAAGGGGGCTTACGGCTGAGGTTACTTTGTGTAGCTGCTTTTGCTCATCCCACATTTTGGGCATCAACATGTTGGAATCAGTAATAAGAAAAAATCCTCTGCCTACCCGCTCACATGTTCAGTGTCCCAAAATCCTCCCACCATGCACAGTTAGCAAGCACCAGGAGGCAAAGTGGGGCAGCAGAGCCCTGTTGGGTGATGTGCCAACAGCCTGAGACAGGTTCATAAGTGAAGCCCAGTGTTTGGCTCTGTGTCAGAGTGACCCCTGGGAGCATCCCCTTGCTGTTTGCAGCCATCTCTCCCAGGGCTTCTTACTGAATTCATAGGAAAATTGCAGTGATTTTAACAACAGCTTACAGAGCTATTGAGATGGGCTAGCTAAGAGTAAATGAAACAGGAATCTTTGAAACCATTCTAAAAAATCACTCTTCTTTCTGAGATGAGTTCTAGCAGAGACCTGTTTCCACTGAAATTGAGGAGGATTATTTGCCACTAAATCAAAGGCAGCTGATTTAACAAGAAGAAGTCTATGTCCGTCCATCTTCTCTTACTGCCTGTCGGACATCTCAGTGGTGCTGAGGGACCTATCTGACCCTGGGTAATATCTTATCTCTTGCAAGGTCAGTCCCTGCACACCAATGCAGGTGGTGGGGCAGGAGTGGGAAGTGTCTTCTGAGCAGGACCTGCCCATCTCTGCTAGCAGGAAAGGTTTTGAGAAAATCTGCATTAATTTACATACCTTCCAGCAGCAGTAACCATCATCTCATTCTACAGTTATGCAGTAAGGAAACTCCAAATAGGGAGTTTAAATGGAGTTAATTTCTGAAGTGCCTTATTTGTAAAATCAAAGTATCTCCAGTATCATTTTGGTGGTCATAAACTCCTTGGAGGGGGGTGAGGTATGCCTACTGCCCATTTACTACTTGCTGCTTTCCAGTCTATGAAAGGTAATTGGAAAGGCAAATTGTGTTCCATTTTATCTTTTGTAATGCAGGTGTTCTTTTTTCTATTTTTTTCTGAAAAAGCTGCTATGCTGACCTCAGTTCCTAGATGCCTCACATGTACTTGAACATCTGTACTAGCCCAGTGCTGGTCGGAAGACGTGACCCTTAATCCTGAATGCTACTGGACTATCTGACCTGATCCAGGAAAATATTTAACAGAATCACTTAATTGTTTGAGCACATATAGATACATTGCATAATAAATTTTTCCAGAAAGATCTTTTTTATTTTCTAGACAGATCATTATTCAATAAAATAAAGGTCTGGGGTTACTGAAACTGTTCACTTGAACTTAGAACCAAAAATTACACCTTGAAAAGTGAAAGTCTTGCTTCTTTTCTAAGTTGAAAAAATAACCATATGTTGACCATTTAAGAAAAATCATGTGTTGTGAAGATTGACAGATTCTTTATATTACACTGGAAGAAAATTTAACACTACCTGTCTTGCTCTGATCAACTTTTATCTCCTCTCTCTGGAAACATTTCAGCCAGTAAAAATAGGAAGACAATAAAAGAAGATGTGTTACAATGTAAAGTAAAAGCAAGTGAAGAGCCTTACAACTGTTAGATTTGTGAATTTTATTTAGTCGTAGTGGTAAAGGTTATAGCATTTCCCTGGCCCACATGCATAGCACTGTTTCCTTGAGGACAAAGAATTGCAGATTATTTTGCTGGGTTGAATTTTATTACTTCATGCTGCAACCCAAATAGTGGATGGCTGCCAGTTTCTTCATATATGTTGTTTTGGGCCTGCTTACTAGTTGGGGGTCATTCTAGAAAGACTTTGTTTTTCTTTAAATAGCTGTTTTAAAAGTTTGGTTATTGTTTCACTTTAAATGTGTAAGTGTCTTGGTAAGCATAGAGGTATATATTTATGTAATGTGATCTACATTTATTTCCTACCTAAGGCTGTGTATACATTCATTTTACCTAACTGTTCTTCTGGTCCTGCACAGTCCCTTAACCATTCCAGGAGAAAGACTGTTAGTGGTAGCTTTCAGGTGTAACTCCCCAGCTAGAAAACAAAGCAACATAGAGAGGGTTTTTTTTGTCTGCATGGGGTTTTCAGGAGAGGAGGAAAGAGGGGAAGCATGTCCAACAGACAACCCAAGCAGGGCTGCTGCTGGCTGGGGGACATTGCAGCCTGCAGGAGAGGTATAGCAGGCATGGGACCTCCTTGCTGTGCCCGCCCGACCTCCAACTTCACCCAGCTCTAGATCTAACCTGAGACTGACTGTCCCTGTGGTTTACCTCAGAGAAGCATTAATTTTAGGCAGCATTATAGTGTTTATTCTCTGAATTGGTCTGTAACCGACCACCTGCAGGTACTGCAGTCCAGAAAGTGCATGAGGTTGAAATGACAAAGGAGTGCAGAGAGAAACTAATCACGGTGGTATAAAAGCAATTCCTATAATTTCAGGATAAAAAGTTACATGAGCAAGTTAAAAATATCTGTGTAGAAAAGAGGCATCACACTGAGATCAGTTTATGACCTCATTTACACCATCGGACCCCATCACTGGTGTCAGATTTCTGCGATTTGTACCATTGCCAGGAGAACGCACTGTTCCACACATGTGTTGAGCAGCTGGTGGTGAGGTCCCTCGATGGCAACAGTGGCCTGTTCCTGGCCCTGGGGTTCACAGCTGGACCACACAGAGACCCATGAACCTCTGTGTGCCTATCAGCCTTCACCCCTCAGGGCTGTCTGCTTGTTGCTGTCTGGACCAATGGTTTTGCCAGATCCATCACTCCTCAAAGTGCTCTAAGTCCAGGCACTCCACTTCTTGTGTGGTTGGTTCTGGCTGTTGGCCAACAACATGGATATCTTTACACGAGAGGCAGCAAGTTAAGCAACACGGGGTTCTTTTTTGAGTTGAGCAATCTAGTCACCCACATGCCAAGAGACCCACTTGTGATGTGCTTTTCTACCTCATTTTCCTTAGTCCCAACCCTATTTGTCTGCAATGTCCTTTTCCTGCCATCAGCCAGACTCCCCTGGTGACACCTACCGCTACACCCCCTTGTCCAATGAGCTGCTCACCCTGGATTTCTTTCAAACCACCTTACACAGTGTTGCTTGAAAAGGTGACACTGATATCACCAGAGATAGGTTTCTACTGTGAAATTGTGACATTCAAATGAGTTCAAAACTTCTTTCTTTGCTGCTGTCTCGGTGACTGTGCAAGTTGTGACTGAAGCAGTAATTGACAGGTTTTGGCAAGTGCAGCTTTTAAGTAACTGTTGAGGATGCTGATGCCCAGAATAACTATATAAAGCAGTAAATATAAAATAGTTTAAAGAGGAATTGAATGAGTCACACTTATCTTTTATATGAAGAGATAAAAAATGTCCATTTTTGCAGACTTTTTCCATCTTACAGAGAGGGAACATGCAGATCCTTGCATGTCACATTCTGCCATCAGTTAGTAGGGAAATCAGCTGTCTTCAGTGGGGATATGTGGGTATAACTGAGGGCAGTATTTAGGCCTATATCTCCAATCTCACTGAAGAATGTGTTAATTTAAAAATAAAACAAGGCTCTGGGAACTTTCAGGATCCTATTAATTAATTTCAAAAGTTCCATTAGTTTGATGGGAGAAAGGCCATACACTATAATCATCTGCCAGCTGGTGACTCGTGATTGTGAAGTAGATTTAGGGACACAGTCTCAGCCTTTGGCTCCTTTGCTTTACTGAGCAACCAGAGTCTAAAATGGCCTCCAAAGACCCTCACACATATCGGCTTGGATGTTCTCCACCAGTTTCCCACTTGTGTCCTCACCTCTCAATGGAAAGGGCACACCAGATCTCCCCGGTGGGTACTCCAGCACTGGGTCAGCATGGCAAAACACATCTTTTAAGACAGCCCATAGGCTGCTGTAAAGTAGGTCACGCTGGTTTGGCTCCAGGAAAGGTCAATCATGGGGAAAGAGGACAACAAGCTCTTCTATGTCTGCTCTGCTGCCCAGACCACTGCCTTCATTTGGCTGGGGATGCAATCCCACAAGGATTTCTTCCAGAGTGGCACCCTGAGAATAGCACTGCTGGCTGCGAGGTTTGTCATGTCCCACTGGCTCCCAGATGCATTTGCTCGGTGTACAAATAAAACCCTGTCTTGCCTCAGTCCTGGCCTTGAAGACTCAAGTGAATTTGACAGGCAGTCTGGGTTCTTTTTTCTTTGCACTGGTAATGAGATGTGAAAGTGGAAATTCAAAAGCTTCCGCAGAAATGCTGTCTTACATATTTTACTTTTCTCTTTTACTTAAAGCAATAGCCAAACATGGGAGTTTACTGAGAAGCTGACTGTATGCTGGAAGTTACCAGCAGCAAGGGCCAGGACTTTGTAGATGCATGAACAAGAGAAGACAGAGCTGTGGCTGATGCTCCTCCCAGTCCTACTCCTTTTGAAACCAATAGCCAAACCACTGCCATGCCAGGACCAGCACTGAGAGAAGAGTGGGACAGTTGGGATGGGGAGCTGAGATGAACTGACACTGGCGGTAGGATATGAGACATGAAGCAGCAAAGGGTAGAAGCAGAAAAGGACAGGGTCTGCTCATGGCTGTAGAGGAGGAAGGGGTGTCCTGCAGTTGTGTGGGATGTTAGAATCATAGAACCATAGAATAGCTTGTGTTGGCAAGGACCTTTAAAAGTCATCTAGTCCAACCCTCCTGCAATGATCAGGGACATGTTCAACTAGATGTAGTTGCTCAGAACCCCGTCCAGCCTGACGTTGAATGTTTCCAGGGATGGGACATCTACCGCCTCTCTGGGGAACCTGTTTCAGTGTTTCACCACCCTCATCACAAAAAATTTCTTCCTTATATCTAATCTAAACCTACTCTCTTTCAGTTTAAAACCATTACCCCTTGTCCTATCGCTACAGGCCCTACTAAAAAGTCTGTACCATCTTTCTTATAAGCCCCCTTTAAGTACTGGAAGGCTGCTCTAAGTTCTCCCTAGAGCCTTCTCTTCTCCAGGCTGAACAACCCCAACTCTCTCAGCCTGTCCTCACAGGAGAGGTGTTCCATCCCACTGATCATTTTTGTGGCCCTCCTCTGGACCCACTCCAACAGGTCCATGTCTTTCCTGTACTGAGGACCCCAGAGCTGGATGCAGTACTGCAGGTGGGGTCTCACCAGAGGGGAGTAGAGGGGCAGAATCACCTCCCTCAACCTGCTGGCTACGCTTCTTTTGATGCAGCCCAGGATATGGTTGGCTTTCTGGGCTGTGAGCACACATTGCTGGGTCATGTCCAGCCTTTCATCCACCAGTACCCACAAGTCCTTCTCTGCAGGGCTGCTCTCAATCCCCTCATTGCCAGACTGTATTGATACTGGAGGTTGCCCTGACCCCGGTGCAGGACCTTGCAGCTGGCCCTGTTGAACCTCCTGAGGTTCACATGGGCCCGATTCTCGAGCTTGTTGAGGTCCCTCTGAATGGCATCCTGTCCCTCAGGCATGTCAGCCACACCACATGCCTTGGTGTCACCTGCAAACTTGCTGAGGCTGCACTCGATCCCACTATGTCATTGATGAAGATATTAAACAGTCCTGGTCCCAATATGGACCCCTGACAGACACCACTTGTCCCTGATCTCCATCTGGACATTGAGCTGTTGACCACTACTCTCTGGATGTGACCATCCAACCAATTCCTCATCCACCAAACAGTCCATCCATCAAATCCATCTCTCTCCAATTTAGAGAGAAGGATGTTGTGGGGGACAATGTCAAAGGCCTTACAGAAGTCCAGATAGATGACATCCATAGCTCTTCCCTTGTCCACTGATGTAGTCACTCTATCACAGAAGGCCACTAGGTTGGTCAGGCAGGACTTGCCCTTGGTGAAGCCATGCTGGCTGTCTTGAATCACCTCGTGTCCTCCATGTGCCTTAGCATAGCTTCTAGGAGGATCTGTTCCATGATCTTCCCAGGCACAGAGGTGAGGCTGACAGGATGGTAGTTCCCAGGGTCCTCCTTTCTACCCTTTTTAAAAATGCATGCAATGTTTCCCTTCTTCCAGTCACCAGGGAGTTCACCTGACTGCCATGACTTTTCAAATATCATGGAGAGTGGCTTGGCAACTACACCAGCCAATTCCCTTGGGACGCTGGGATGCATCTCCTCAGGTCCCATAGACTTATGTATGTTCAGGTTCCTCAGGTGGTCATGAACCTGATCTTCTCTTACTGTGGGAGGGACTTTGGTCCCTCAGTCCCTGTCTTGTGGTCCATCCACTCAAGAGGTGTGGCAAGAGAGGTTGTTAGTGAAGACTGAGGCAAAAATGTTGTTGAGTACCTCATCTGTTACCAGTTTGCCAGTCGTGTTCATCACTGGGAGTATGCTTTCTTTGACCTGCCTTTTCTGGATGACATACCTATAGAAGCCTTTCTTATTATTCTTTGCATCCCTCGCCAGGTTCAGCTCCAGCTACACCCTGGCCTTCCTGACCCCATCCCTATGCAAGCAGGCAGCATCCCTATACTCTTCCCAGGATATCTGTCTCTGCTTCCACTGCCTGTGCATTCTTGCCCTTTAGTTTGACCAGCAGGTCTTGACTCAGCCATGCTAGTCTCTTGCCTTCCTTTCCTGATTCCTTACACCTGGGAGTTGAGAGTTCTTGTGCTCTGTGGAAAATGTCCTTAAAGATCTGCCAGGTCTGTTCTGCTCCCTTGTCCCTGAGGGCAGTTTCCCAGTGGGTCCTATTGACTAACTCCTTGAACAGCTGGAAATTTGCTTTCCTAAAATTCAGGGTCTTAACTTTACTCTTCACCTGTCCCCTATCCCTCAGGACTGAAAACTCCACCAGTGCATGATCACTGCAGCCCAGGCTGCCTTCAGTCTTGATGTCACCAGTTAGCTCACTTGTGTTGGTGACCATCAGGTCCAGTATCGCATCCCCTCTGGTAGGGTTGTCTATTGCCTGGCTTAAGAAGTTATCCTTGATGCATTCCAGGAGTCTCCTGGATTGCCTACAGCTCACCACGCTACTTCTCCAGTAGATGTCAGGGTGGTTGAAGTCCCCCAGCAGGATGAGAGCCTGCGAGCGCAATACCTCCTGTAGCTGGAGTAAGAAGTCTTTGTCAATAGGCTCCCCTTGATCGGGCGGCCTGTAGTAGACATGAACCACAAGGTTCCCTTTGTTGCCTTGGTCTCTAATTCTTACCCATAAGCTTTCAACCTGCTTGTGCCTATTCTTCAGAGACAGCACTTCACAATCTATACATTTTTTGACATAGAGGGCAGCCCCTCCACACCTCCTTCCTCACTTGTCCCTTCTGAACAGCCTGTAGCCATTGATAGCCGCACTCCAGTCATGGGATTCATCCCACCAGGTTTCAGTAGTGGCAACCAGGTCATAGCTTTCTAGCAGCACGGTGGCTTCCAACGCCTCCTGTTTGTTGCCTATTGCTGCATGCATTGTTGTAGAGGCACTTCAGCTGGGCTGTCACCTGTGTCACCTTTTTAGAGGAACACACCTTAATTCCTTTGAGGTATTTCACTGGTGTTCCCCTGTTGGCTCCTGTTACCTCAGGAGGCCCTGGCTCATCTCCGTAAGACTATTTTTTCTAAAACAGGGCATCTTTACCTAAGTGGCACCATTCTCTATGATATATCAGACACATCTTGGCAAATCTTTGGAATTAAGAGGTTAAGATGAGTTGTACCCTTAAAAATTAAGAATAGCTTAAATATATCTCAGCTTTCCAGACAAAGAGGATTTCTGGCTGCCAGCCATGAACTAGCAACATTTACCTCTAGATTCAGGAGTTTTCCAGTCACCAGCTATGGTGCGTCCACTTAGTTTAATGAGTTATACAGAGGGCACAGAGCCAGTTTAGTTGACATGCCACCAACGCTCAATAAATAAAATAAAAAAATAATAAAATAAAAATATTTTCTTCACATTTATTTTAAAATACCTGCTTAATCAATAACAGTGAACATAGTGAGTACCTAAGGAATTACATTGGAGTCCATTCATTTTAATGCTTGTCAGCTAACTCTGAAACAATATCACCAAAGCCAATTCATCAAGTGTATGGGTATACCTCACTTAGGCAGCTTGATAAGAGAATGACCAGGACAGAAGGAGGTGCACCAATTTCATTAAGTAAGACCCATTAAATAATGAAGATACCTGCTGTACTGCCCTTCTCTTGCAGACTTCAGAGGAGGTATGTCACTGCCTTCCAAGATAACGCTGCCCCAATAAAATCAATACGTCCTTGTCTTCTACATCAGGCATCAGTATCTAGGCACTTCAAGTTATAAGTCTTCCCTGAAATCAGTGAAGGTACAAGGACACTGGATTGAGGAGAATCAGCCCCCCAAAGTGGCTGCAGTTGTAGAAAACATAAAGGAAATCCTAGTGTGGAAAGAACAATTCAAAAAGATTTCAGTTTACCCCCGTCTGGACCAAGTCCATCGCTTTTCCCCATCTTTGTGCCATTCCCCTGCCCAGAAATCCCTCAGAGCCACAAGTTGAGCATCAGAGTTAGAACTGATCAGCACAGAGGACAAGGGGCTCCTGAACAAGATAATTAGCTCCAGCTGGCTCAGACCAAAGCCTCTTAAAAGTATAGTTCCCCACATCTTCCTTCTTCAACCACGACTAACAGTAATAATTAATAGAAAACCTTATGGGCAATGCCTCATTTCAGATACTTACCAGCCATGTCCACCTGATTTGTGTTGTGCCCTGCACTGTTGCATTGGTTTGCAATGGTGAGGTGCTGGGTGCCATCACCTACTCTGCCATTGTGGCTGCTTGCCCAAGGCCTTCCAAATACCCCTTCCCTTTTGGGGTACGGACTTGCTGCTAAGTTTGGTGTGATGTATTTCCCTTGGGGTGATAAATTCGTGTTGCCTACCAGGATACCTCTTGTGATACTACCGCCAGCTTCAAACCTTGCTTCCCATTCTAGACACTGGCAGAATGATTTTGAAAAGTGGAGAGAAATACTGGCTTCTCAGCGTATATGTTGAGGCTTTTAATGTCACCTTATATACTTGCTAGTTCCCATGGTCTCTCACATGAGTTTCAAAGCATGCCAGCATTCCAGCTTTGGGTGCTCAGTGGGACAAAACGCTAGCACCTGACATCCATGCTTCATTACTTACATCCAGGCAATGCTACGTGCAGACTAGACTCCACCTCCACAGCCTGGTGCGGTCCATTGGAGAGCCCTGGCGGTGGGACTCCCATCCTTCCCAGGGTTGAAGTCATTGCAGAGCTCCCCCAAAGGCTTCCCTGTGCCCTGAATTCACCTCGTCCCCTAAGCACTGCTGGATGCTTAGCAGGATTTCTTCCCTCCAGAACAGAGCTGAAAGCCATAACCAGAAAGTATAGGGAAAGTTCCTGCTGTGTTCAGCTAAATTAGGAAATTAAAGTACAGAAGGCCAAGGAATTTCTTGATTACTTGGTTAATTCAAAGGTCTGTGCATTTGGGGATATTCTTATCCTGAATAAATGTAGCGTATTTTTAAACATTTCTCTTTCCTTTATACCTTTAAGCAAACAGCATCTATACTGTTCAGACACCCTGTTGTTTAAGAAATTCTCCTGTGTTACTGGGGACACAGGAGTTATTAAGGAAAGACAATTGTCCCTTTTAACTATCATTGCTAATCAGGCAAGAGAAAGCTCCATCCCTCCGTTGATTTAGATTGGTCCCTTAGTTTCAGTATTATTAATTACATGAGTTATTGTACACCAGTTTAGTGGCAGCTCTTTCTCCCTGATTCTTTTGAGTTAACTCTTTCATTTGCAAATTCCCACTGGAGATCTGAAGTCAAGTCACTGACTTTGAATGCAAATAGTCACCATGGGCAGTTTCTGCAAACCAGAATAAACTTATTAAAAGGAACTAGTTGCTTCGTTTTGATCTGCTTGTGCATCTCTTCCCTGAAAGGAAATCAGAAGACACTTAAGATTTCATTTACATAATAATGCCCAATGCTAGTGTTCTGACTTGTGCATATTGCACGGAAAATAAAAGGGTTAATTTAGTCCTCTAATCTATTGTTATAAGCCTAATTATTTTACATGTCTTCATTTCATTAATGAATTGCTGCTTTTTGCATGCATTTCCTTCCCCATTGCTTTTGTTTAAACCTCCTGGTGGGAAGGGATAGATTAATTTTGTTGTGCCTTAATGAAACTGTATGCTACATTAGATTTAACCATTTGGCATGCACTGCCAACATCACCATTATGCATAATGAATTACTTTTTGTGAGTCCCAAACTAACACAGACTTTTGATGTTCCTCTGTAGATATTGCAACAACACAGCTGGCAGACATACCAAATTCGATCATTACCTTGAACTTACATGGAAACCTAGAGCTTGACACAAGAATGCAGCTTTTGGAAATTTTTCATGAAGAAATGGGAAGTTGACTTAAAAAATGCAAATATTTTCAAGAGAAGATGTGGAAAGCTCATTAAGCTTTGCTATTATCTACCATTAACTCTGTTTGATATGCATATGCATGTGGGTGGATGTGTATGCTGGGTCTGCAGCCATAAGCAGAATGCCCAACAAGGCAGCATGTGCTTCACACCAGGACCAGTGGACCTTCCTGCCCTCTGTGCACCTTACCTGTGTGTACACAGATTAACATCTGTTTCAGTTGCTGAAGCTTTTAATATGTGAACTCCTTGCCTCAGCAGTCAATCTGATGACCCTGACAGGATTTCTTTTGCCCAGCTTGCTGCCAGTGAAGTGACATAGAGAAATAATTGATTAAACATGCATATCAAGCACCCTTCTCCCAGGTCCAGTGCCCTGTCACCTTTGGTTTCTTTGTTTGCTGTGCATCAGAGGTGCTCAGCCTGTTCATCATCAGAGCTCCATATGCAGTTCTTCAAGAGTCAGACACTCAGTGGCTCCTTTCACCACTCTTCCACTCACCTGGCTACACCTGAGGACATGGGGGTCCCAGGTGTGACCTGGGAGCAGGTCCCTTTCCCAGGAGCATGACAGTTGAGTTATCCAAGGAGAGGAGAACTAAATGTGGTCCCATGCACCTACTCCTGTGCCTTGTGCCAGGTCCAGTTAATGCCTGGCCTTTGCAGCTCAACCTCCATCACAACCACATCTGCCATCCCATCCATCTGGGACATCTCACTGTCAGGACAGTTACAGAAGTTGTTTGTCAGGGAGTAACAGAAGTTGTTTGAACCAAGAGACAAAACTGACATACCCCAGCATGTGTCTGTTAATTACTAATTGGCAGATGTGTGCTGAAGAGCCTCTACTGGTGACACCTGCCTTGCTGTCTTGTCCACCTCCGTCACCATCCACCTTCAGCCTCCAGGTCCCCAGCTCTGAGCACTCAGCTCTGTCTCTTTCACATGTGTCCCTTCTGAGTTCTGCTCACCACCCTGTCCTTGCTGGACAGAACGAAGTTAACCCTGAAGCAACACTGAACCCTCAGGTAGAGAGCAGCAACTATGTGGGGACTATTTTATTGGCTATATTCTCATTTAACTCATGAAGATCTTAATGTGCCTATGAGAAGAGTTCACATGCCTGATCAAGATAAGTAGCATTTGGACCAGTGTTTCTGCAACTAATTGAATGTAGGAATGATAACAATGTATTTATAATACAAAGATATTTTCTTTTCTCCTGGTAACAGGAGATGCTTTCAGATTCAGCTCAGTGATGGTTGTCTCAACCTACTTTTTTATTTTTTAACTTAAAATCCTCCTAGAAGTTCTGCATCTGCAGAAAACCATCTCTATTATGACAGGGTTTAGTTAGTTGGATCTAACTTAGAAGCTGACCCTGCTCTGAGCAAGGCCATGGAGGTTTCCAAAGGGTCCTTGCAGTTATGCAGCTGCTGTGACCTCCAGGGACAATATCCAGTAGATTTTCTCCAAACTTCTGACCCAAACCTATAGAGGTGGTTTCCACATACACATAAAGGCAGTTTTTACTTCATAAAACAGCTGGAGGAAGGACTTACTCCTTTATCTTCTCTGTCCTAGCAGAGTGATTAGTTCTTTCCCCAAGACCCAGTTATAATTTCCACTTCCACCTTAGAGGATTCATTCCCTTTTGGGAACTGAGCCTTACCTACCACAGCCTAGGCTCTTTTTGGCCACAGGTTAAGGAGAGGAGGTTACCATAATGAACACTTACAGGGAAGGCATGGTCTGTAATAAGAACACCTTGCATTCTTATTCCTCTTCTACCACAATTTACTTATTTTATGTGGCCAGTCCATAAAATGCATAAACAATCTTTAGAGGAGGACTGGGTATCAACCTTCCCCCTCCCCCCCAACTTCTACCTGTGTGGTTTGTGTGGTGGGGTTTTTGGTAGCAGGGGAGGGGCCGCAAGGTTGGCTCCTGTGAGAAGCTGCTAGAAGCTTCCCTGGCTCCAAGTCCGACCCGCCTCTGGCCAAGGCCGAGCCCGTCAGCGATGGTGGTAGCGCCTCTGGGAGAATGTATTTAAGAAGGGGAACCTGCAGTGGGGGGGATATTGGAATGTGAGAGAAACCCCTCTGCAGACAGCAAGGTCAGTGAAGAAGGAGGAGGAGGAGGAGCGGGGGAGGAGGGGATGCCCCTGCAGCCTGTGGTGAGACGGCAGGCTGTCCCCCCCCAGCCCATGGAGGGGAGCGGGGGAGCAGATGCCCACCTGCAGCCTCTGGAGGACCCCACACCGGAGCAGGGGGATGTCCCCCAAGATGGCTGTGACTCCACGGGAAAGCCTGTGCTGGAGCAGTCTGTGACTGAAGGACTGCAGCCCACACAAAGGACCCACACTGGAGCAGTTCATGAAGAACTGCAGCCCGTGGGAAGGACCCACGTTGGAGAAGTTCGTGAAGAACTGTCTTCTGTGGGAGGGACCCCACGCTGGAGCAGGGAAAGAGTGAGGAGTCCTCTCACTGAGGAGGAAGGAGCGGCAGAGACAATGTGTGATGAACTGACCCCAACCCCCATTCCTCGTCCCCCTGTGCTGCTGGGGGGGGAGGAGGTAGAGAAAATTGGGAGTGGAGTTGAGCCTCGGAAGGAGGGCAGCGTGCGGGGGAGGTGTTGTAAGATTTGGGTTTACTTCCCATTATCCTGTTTTGATTTTAGTGATAGTAAATGAAATTGATTTTGTTTTTTTCCCCAAGTTGAGTCTGTTTTTTGCCCGTGACCATAACTGGTGAGTGATCCCTCCCCGTCCTTGTCTCGACCCATGAGCTTTTCATTATGTTTTCTCCTCCCCATCCCACCAACAGGGGGGAAGAGTGAGCAAGCAGCCTCATGGTGCTCTGTTGCTGGCTGGGCCTAAACCATAACACTGTGTCACCCGTCCTGCCTGTAGACCTTCACTACTGTTTGCTCCCCTTGTCCTGCCAGGCGTGCTGAGCCTCACCAGGGCTGCCTGCTTCTCTCCATGACCTGATGCAGACCAGGTGCCTCCTCCAGCTGCTGGATGCCTAGAACGAAGAAGGTTCTGTGTCAACAAAGTCTTTCTTAAGCATATAACTTCATATATTTTAATACATAAACACACATACATACACACTTATAAGCTTATGTGGTGTGTGTATATATATATGTGTGAATGTGGCCAGACGTAGCATTTCCAAAGTTTTTTCCTTGTAATGAGTGATGGTACACTTCTAACTGGGGGATATTTTTCTCCTTTCTGAGCAGATGTGTGCTGGTTCAGGCTTGCAGATGCCATCCATTGCTTCTGAACATGTGTGTGGAAGACAGCCTTTTTAATCTTCTCCTGTAATCAGCTCCCAGGAGCCCAGACTCTGAATTTGCAAGAGGTACAAGTATTGTACACTGAACCAGCACAGACACAGGACTCTGAAGCGTTGCCTGTATCTTGTCTGTGCCAATATAGCTGCTATAAACATCAATGTGGGTGATAAGCTGAACAAGGTTCTCAGACAAAATCTGGCACTAGGCAAAACAAAGCATAGGGAAAGCCAGTTCTGTGAACCCTTTACTGATCAGTGCTTAGAACTCATTGGTGAAAATTAGGAGCTATTAATCCTGCACATATTCCCTGCAATTTTTAATTACAGGCATTGAAACTAATGGGTACAGTGCAGGACTGCAAGCAGGGACACTGGCTATAAAAAGAAATTTGCAGAGATATACTTTTGTTTGTTCCAATGTCCTTGAAAAATACGTATAAAACTGCTAGGCAACACGAAGCAAGTCAAACATTTTCCTCAGCTGGCATGGTTTTCTTCTAAGATATCCTTCTTTGTTTGCCAATAGACAACATTAATGACAAGGACTGGACCTGAAGGAAATTAATGCACAAAAACTTCATTAAAGTTACATTAAGGGGTACATTGTAAAGTCTGATTTATTTTACATCCATGAAAGCAAGGAAATTCATTGTCAAAGCTGAGTCCCTCAGCTGACACTCTCTATTTAACTCACACCAGACTACTCCATAAGCCCTTCCCTCAGTGCCTTATGGTGCTCAGGCCCAAGCAAGCACCTGCATGCTGCCTTCACTGATCTGAAGGGAGGTCTGCCAACCTTTCTGCAGCTCCATGTGTGGTGTCTGGTGCAAATGACTTAAGAAGATAACTCATGTATTTGCAGAAACTTTGTACCATTTGCTGTATTTTTTTTTTATCTTCAACTTTAAGAAACAGTTGGTGCCAGCTGAAGAACAAAGACATGAATTTCTGTGACCCCAGTGCCAGCAGAAAGGCTTGACAGGTCATCCTCCTTAGCACCCCTCATCCTGAGAATGTGCAGAGGAAAGTAGTGAGCATCCAGTAAGTGCAGACTGGCCGTGTAGATGCACTAGGACAAAGAGATTTGGGTGAAAGATGCTGGTTTAACAGCCCTGCTGAATAGAATCATAGAATCATAGAATCACTTACGTTGGAAAAGACCTTTAAGACCATCAAGTCCAACCATTAACCCAATGCCACCATGCCCACTAAACTAAACCCTGTCCTGAAGTGCCACATCTATGTGTTTTTTGAACACCTTCAGGGATGGTAACTCCACCAGTTCCCTGGGCAGCCTGTTCCAATGCCTGACAAAATGAAGTTGTCAGTCTAAATACAGAGATGAAGAGGTTTTATTCCAAGTTAGGGACTATTCCTCTGGTGAAAAAAGCAATAGTTTAATTTCCAAGGCCCATGCAGTTCTGCTCCATCCGATGGGAGTAATAGACTTGGAGCCTTCAAAAACACTGTAGATACCACAGGAGGAGCACCTAGATGGTTATGTAGCACACAGAGCAGTCCTTAGAGGCCCACAGAACAACTGGTGCATCCTAGAGGTAAATCAGCTGTGGGGGAGCTGTGTGTAATGTTGGGTGCCAGGATACCTTGGTTATATTCTCAGTCTAGGGATTAGATTTGGGGTTGCAGATCATGTAATTGGGAATTTTGGTTTGGCATGCAGAGGGAATTGACTTAGATATGTCACTTTAGAGATCTGGGTTCTCTTCCCTGGCAGAAAAATGTAAAGCCTGGCTCAATAATGACGGTGGTGCCTTGTGGAAATATTAGCAACAGTATTTGGAAGAGATACTCTCAGAGATTCTGGCTTTCAGACCAATACTACTTTCCTTTGGTTACAGGGTGTCTTAAACAGCAAAGTTTTCCTCTCACATTTCGCCTTATTTGCAACAGGCACAGGAGGAGGTGTGACATTTGGCTATCCATGAAGTTAAGGACTTGCACTGTAGGAGATGAAATGCAAAAAGTAGCTCACTGTCTTGAGGTGCGGTTGTCATTTTATGGATTTTAGACCCCCCTACAGCATTCATATCACTCAGGCCAACATTTTGCATGGTGCAGTGTCTGCTGTGAAGCAGCAAAGCCCACGGTCAGGCCTGTGAGGAGGTTTTAGAGGGGCTGACTGTTTGCCTGCCTCACTGGTTTCTACAAAACAGGACCAGGAAGATTCACTGTGAGGTCCCATATTTCTGGTCAGATGCCTGTCACTGAGCATCAGCTCTTTTACATTTTTGCAGAGACGTGAAGTGATAGCTGCCGGCAACCGGGGTAATCCCAATGAGTGCTGGTAGGAAGAAATCCCAGGGAAAGGACTCTTGCAGATCTCACACAGAGCACAGAGACCTTTTGCAACAGCACTACTTAATTGTCAGCATCTAGACGGACAGATGGGCACAATCTGATGCCCAGGCAGTACAGGGCCCCTGAGCCAGCTTCCTGAACCACACCACCTCTCAGCTTCATCATGCGCCCCAATGTCAGTGTGCAGGTTAGCTGGAGAGAGCAAGTCTGCCTCGTTAAAGCAGGCTCGTTTCAGTCACTGCGTTACCCACAGAGTCTGACTGACCCCAGGCTGTTTCTCTCTGAGCCCCAGACCTGCCATTTCCCTTCTGCTGTATCTCAATCACCCCAAACTTATTATTGCACAGAACTGTGACCACCACCACATCTGGCTTCAAACAAAAGCCAGTAATGAGTGGAATGAATACACTCTATCTAGCTGTTTCCGTCAGGCTGCTAATGTACAAACTGATATTGAACTAAAGTTTCAATGGATAAAGATAGTTGACAGTGAAATGCAGATGGTGAATAACCAGTGTTGAGGGGATATTTGCCCCCTGTTCTAAGGTGCTTTAAGGATTGTCATCCTCCCAAATAGTTAGATTAAGGGACACCTCTGAGCTTTGATCTTGGTGTTATGCAAACCAGGGGTAGCTTTATTTCATTTCTCCAGCATCACCTTTTTTAAACTCATGCTGACTGTTTTGGAAACGGGAAATAAAAGTTTTTATTTGAATTTTACACAAGTTGACTTGAGTTAGCATGACTTTTACACAGCTGGTTAAAATCAAGCTATTCCTCCTGCCAACAGACGTGGAAAGTCTAAAAGCAGGAGATTAGGACACATTAAAAGTGCTCTGGTCTTCTAAATGCATGTAGTAAGTGAAGGAGGTAGTCAGTCCCTCTTGCCTTCCCTGCCTCTGACATGTGTTACCTCTGCCTCTCTTGCATCAGATTTCACAATCAAATTGTTGAGAAGTGTGTCAGACCTGCCTGCTGACTGAGTGGAGAGCCAGTTACCAAAATAAAAACACGTGAGTTTTCCTCTCAATGTGCTATCCTGGGTAAAAAGTGGTCAGTCTTACACAGGTGCAGCACAGTTGCAGTAGGGGCCTAAGGATTTTTGCAGTAGCTGAAACCAAGGACCACGAAAGCATCCTGGCCACATCCAAAAGTATAAGATTCAGAGCTGCCCAACTCCCAGAACTTTGCTCAGACCACCGAGCTACAACACCGTTTTTAAGTTTCCTAATTTAATGGCAGGAACAGTTTTTTAAAGATCATCTATGCTTGTATTTTAAAGACAGGGAAGATTTTTCTTGTGGTGTAATATTCCTCTTAACTAGCATAAAATTTAGCTGAGGGCCAGAATAAATCTCTTTCAAAAACCTACAAAAATTGACATTTATTTATTCAGCGGACCATAGCCAGATCCATGCTTTTATATTCACACAGGTCAACTGTGTAAATACAGTAGAAAATTCTTAAAACTCATATAAAGCACTCAACAGACTGCAATGCTTCTTTTTTACCAATGTTTGGTGTGTGAATGCAAAAGATGCTAGGAAGTAGTTCCACGAATGAAAAAAGAAAGTCCTGGAAGTGAACCAGTACCATTGCCGTAACAGGGATACAAGGCCTGTGTGGAAGGGGCAATCTCCCCTAACAGGCCTGGGCTTTCTCCATTAGCTTTGGTTCCATTCACAGGAACCAGCAACACATTTTCAGTATAGTCCTTCAGCGGCTGCTTCCACCCAAACAAATTAATTTTCATTTCACATTTCTACACAGTCCTTGAACATCTTCTTTTTTCAGGTTTTGATCAGACTGTAATTGTCCAGTGAGAGAGGACCTACTCTGGAGAGACCCCTCCCAGCTCCAAACTGGGAGTGGGAATTGTGAGCACTCAGCTCAGTCCAAAGTATTGCGTTCCGTAATCTTTGAGTCCAATGCTTTATGGAAACATGAGAAATCACTGTTGTGTGCTTTACTGCCTCTTTGCATTTGGGTCTAACTTGACTCCCACCAAAGTCAGTGTGATTTAGAAGTCAATTTCAGTGGGATCCTTCCTGAATCTTTCCTGGTCTTTTCTGGGACAAGATGCAGAAACACTGAAACGAAGTCCTACACAACAGACATGAAGATGTGAAGGAAAAGAAGAAAAAGCACCCTGGCCCACTTTGCTCCAGGTCCTAGACTTTCCCATGTGCTCCATGCAGCTCTCCATCATTTGCTTATTCTGATGTGATCCTGAACACCTGAGCAAGCAGTACTACAACCAGCACTCTTCACACACACAAAATTTTGATGCAGGAGCTGGTGTACACCTGTTGCTAACAGCCGCTTGCAGTGGGAAAGAGTGGTAACAAAATGAAACCTTGAGCCAATTCTTTGGTCATTGATGGCATTCAGTGCCACACAAATTGGCATTTTGTATAGATGTTAACCAAAACGCATCCCTTTGTCAAGTGTGTTATTGCAGATACTCTTCAGGGAACTGTAGTGGTCCCCGTAGGCTCTCATGACTTCCCAGCCACCACAGAAATCACAGCAGGTGAAAAGGTGAGGAAGAAATTATTTTGCCCTCATTTCTTCTGTATTTCTTCTGTGTTTCTTGGAACCACCTCATTGCTGTTCTTCATCAATGCTGTGATGTTGATCTCTGATCCTGGTGCACCTGGGGTCAGCCAGTTTGAATATGTAACTGTATTTGTATCTGTATAATGTATATGTATATTACATATTTATATTTATATTTATTTCTAAATAATACTATTTAAGATATGTCAATTTGAATTTTCTGAGATTGTTTTTTTACTAGGTGTGTGCTGGCAAGTCAAAGAACAAAAAATACCCCAACAAGCCCTCCGCATTCTAAACATAGAGAAAAAAATACTAAAAACAAATGAGGAATCAGCATTTTGTCAGAACTGAAATGTTTGCTAATAAACTGGACATTTTTTCCTGTAGCCCAAGTAACTCACTATTATTTTTTAAATTACTGGATTCTCTCTGTGACAAATAAGCTTATTTTCTATATTTAAGCTAAATGCATTATTGCAAGAAAGAAACTTCTGTGATTTCACTGCTAAATTACAGATACCAGAGTAGAGAAATTTGGGGTTGTATTTCTTTGCTCATGTAGGTAGCTTTTAGACAGCCATTTCAAAGTTTTCTGGGCAAGAAATTGAATTTTCTAACACGCCATTGTTATTTCAGAGTCGATGCAATGGTTGTCCCCTGACGAGTTCGATGTTTTGGAATATCCCATCCAAGAAAAAATTTAGGAGCTTTTTATAATTACAGATTTCCTTAGGGTATTATAGTCATTGAGCTTCTATTTACTCTGTGCAGCATGTGAAGGGATTTGTATAAAGTTTATACAACTTGCAATATTTTTAAAACATTGTATGAAATAGGTTCATATTAGCAACTATGTATGAACTACGAAGCCAACAATTAAAGCGTATGTATGAGATTAAGAATGGAAATGGGTATGAGTCACAAGCTCTTCTGATGTGGAGAAGGACAGCAATCATTTAGATGAGACACCTCTTGGGTGGATCAAAAAAAATTCCCATTAGCTTTATTTTGGCACTGACCCAACTGACTTACAATATATTTTGTTCTCCTATGATTCTGTAGTTGAACTAATTCTGCTTCCATTCCATTGTAAGATAATTAAAAAAAATACACTCAAATTATTTCTCTGCCACTGCAGTGCAATGCCATTGATGCAAACCTTCACAGCTGAAAGGAAAATGGGACGCATTAACTTAATATTTAAATGGTTTTAGAAGTTTTATTAGACATTTTGAAGTTTTTGCTGTACTTACGCAGGAAGTTTTTATGTGGTCCCTCAGCTGAAGCACAGTACATACTAGAATAGCCTTTGATAACAACTGTATTGACTCAACCTTTCAAAATGAAGTTTTCTGTCTATCTGGTATGGCATGAAAAATGTTGTTTTACATAATAGATATTAGTCTTCATCCACATTTACTGTATGAAAGTCAGACTTTTGGAGCAGTATCCTCATTTCTTTCTGTGCATTTTTAACATGGTTTCTTTTACCAGCCGGGACACAAAATAACTGTCGTTGTCAGAAACTGCTTTTATTTTGCTTTCCAAAGCATAGCATAACAGTTACACAATTTCTGTCTCTTACCATCCAGTGAGAGCTTGTCCCAATTACCAGTAGTTTTATTGCTGACTTTGCCGGGTGCAGGACTGAACTTTTGGCGGGCAGTACTGCACATATAGTTCATTTCTGCTGCATTTTGGCTTTGCCCTCGCTGAGGGGGGCTCCTCAGGAGGCAACCATATCATTGTGATGCGGGACAGGTATTACATGCCGTGGGGTGCAGAGGCGGGGTGTTATCACCCATGATCCCAAAACTTGGCATTGCCATCCAAGCACTTGCTTTCCCATAGCCATGGGCAGGACTGCAACCGCAGCGCAACTGCACAACCTGCAGTGAGAGTCCTTACTGCAGACCTGCTCTGTTGAAACTACACAGCAGCTGGTGGTGGATTGCTGGGCAGCAATGCTGCTGGAGGAGGCTGTGCCCTTGCTGGACAGTCTGTATGGTTGGATGATGCTCAGAGGAGTCAGCAGTCAAGCCGTGTGGAAATGAAAACTTAGAGGTGTAAGGACAGGCAGAGAGGTATTTTCAGACTGAACAGTGAAAACAGGTGCAAAGAAAATGAGCAGAGGAAAGAGACCTGTTTTCAGCTGCAGCCTCAGCCAGCCGGCCTGTTGGAATGAGGCTTTTCCTGAGCCCCTGCATTACAGGATCAGGTTGTCTGGGTTGAACACAGTGCTTTTCACATTTTCAACCAATGCATTAACAGTGGTGGCATGACACAAGAAAGCTTGCAGCTTCATGCAGCATGATGCCGTGAAAGCAGCAGCAAATTCAATGGCACCTGGAGCCTAATTCCTGAGTTTTGGGAGGGGGACTGGTGGCACAGAGAGAAGTAATGCTCCAGTACCCCAGAGCCGGCTTTCATTCAGCTGGGAGGACCTGAGGCAGAGTTAGGCTATGACCTTGCAGGCAGCTGCAAAGCTATTAGCTTCTAAATTAAAATGGTGGGTGGCACCTTCGGGAGCAGACAGGTTATAGGGTGCAGGATGGGAGGAAGAGAAAGCTAGGAACAAAAAAAGAGAAAGAGTAAAGAGGAGACAGCAGAAGAGAGCTTCAGCAGCAGGAAAAAGGACTCTATTCCTTAAAAACATGGGGTGGTGGCTGAAAGAGACATAGACCATGTCATTTTCCCAGAAACAGTATAATTTTACACAGAAACCGGTGTGTAAAACCCTATGGAGACCAAGCAGAGATCTGGTGAGTGCTGCAGCTTGTCGGAGTCAGCCCCAAGGGAGGGTGCAGTATCAACCACAGTTAGCAACTTGGACATATGTCCACACTATGGAAAAAAAGGTCCTTTTACCATCAGATTCCTCTTCAGGTCAAATAACCTCATTTGAATTTACCTTTAGCAGCAAGTGCAGAGGCAGTTTAACACAGCATTGGCTAACCAGGACATTTTTCCTTCATCTTACAGCCTCTCTAGGCTGACACAGGAACAGGAAAGAAATTCGGGGAGCAGGTTTCTGGGGGATGTTCTCTGATCCTTCCTTTTCCTCTGTTGTATAATCCCTAAGTGATGTGCTTTGGTATTTTCAGCTATAAATCCTTAAAACAGGTTCTATGGGAAATCTGCATAATCAGAGGACACATTCCCTCTTCCACTCTTCAAAGTTACAAAAAAACCCCAAACCCAAACAAACCTGGAAACTGTTTCACTGTGGAGAAACAGACACAATGAAGTAAATTACTTTTACAGCATCTTCTTAAACTGTTAAATTATTAACAAGAACAGAAATTGGAAAGTAGCACCTTTAAAAAAAAAGGCTTTGGTGTGTTAAAATAACAGGAACTATAATTTTCAGAGCTGTGTACAGTACAGTATGTACAGAAAAGTAATAGTTCTCGCCATTAATTTTTAAATCATTCTCCTTCCTTAGTCAAGGTGCTATTTTTCAGGCTGTATCCTTTGTATGGAAGCTATACTGTTGCCTGCTGTGCAAAAGAAAGAGGTGAGAAAAGAGAAAAATAAAGTCACTAGGGGCCAAATCATGCTCCAACAAAATTAACTGAAGTTTGTTCCATTGTCTTCAATGGAAGAAAACCACTGAAACACAAAACCTAGTAATTTTACCTTCTGTAAAGGTCGAGAAAATCAAGCATGACACACAGTTTGGGCATGGGAGGCTGCTTGCTCATATGTCCATATTCATGTAACAAATTTTCTTTCATTTAAAAAGAGTATTTCAAAACAGTATCTACTAATCTTCTGATCATTTCCCCTTCTGTCTGTAATGGTATAGCCTGGTCAAAAGAGAATTGACATAGCAAGTTCCAGACAAAACCTACAGCTCCTGAATTCAAGGTCTCTGCAGTGATATGAGTGAGAAAAAAGTGTGTTTTACCAATGAGAAATATGCTGTGTAATGCTAAACCCTTAAGGACCTAGTTGTCAACAGAAAAAACCTGTAAGTTACTTTTCAATTTTTTATCAAAAATGCTTATGGTTGAAAAGCACACATCTGAATACATTTGCAAAGTGGGAGACAGCAGGGGTCTTTTAGTTGACTCTGGTGGCCTTTGTAGCAAGTATCAGACTAAAACCATAAAGTCCCAACCCCTAGAAAACTTGTCTGCCTCACATATCTTTAAAAATACACAAGTCATCCCAGTGGCTTAGATGGCATCACTCTTACACCTGAAGCTCAGCTGGTTGTGACTGTCACAGCTTCTCCCACCTAGAGCTGCTGCAGAGGCACGGTTGAGGTGAGGACCAGCCAGTGCACCCTCCTCTTCTCCCAGTCCAGGCCTTTGCTGGCTGGGTTGTTGTCTCTGCAAAAGCACCATCTGCACATACCTCATGCCGGAGTTTTAATCCAAGCAAGTTAGAGAGAGGTTACTGAGTCAACCAGCTTTGATGCTATAGTTAAAACCTGTCAACAAAAGAAGTTGACCCAGTTACATTTAAAAAGCATCAGTGCTACAGCAGACATTGCAGCAGCTGGTAGTGAAACTCTCAATGATTAGAAAGATTCAGGAAAAGTGAAAATAAGTAAGATTATAATTACACTATATCAACCAAACATTAAATGAGCAAATTTTGCAACTCAGTTGCAAAATCCAGGCAAAAGTGGTGACACACATTTGCAAACACTTCTGTAAACTGGAGTGATTATTTTTTCCCCTCAATTAGCATTCCTTACATAAGCAGACTCAAAGGATATTTGAATAACATATACGAGCCAGGCAAACCTCAGATAGGTAAGGTCATAAAATACATGCGCAAGCAACAGCAGTAGCAGAAAAGTACTGATTGACACCACTGGTATTCAAGTGGTTTTTTGGCTTTAAATTAGAGAGAGGTGCAAAATTTAAATTTGTTAACTATGAATGCCTTTGATCATGGAGTGAGCGTCCCACACAAGAAGAATATTTAGAGCTGTGTCCCACATATGGCTCCTTAGCAGCCATTCCTCGGAGAGAGGGAATCTCCCCCACGCTTGAATAAACAACAAAGAGTCTGCATAAGTTTTGAAAAGCTTGTTTGAATATAGATCATAATTTGATTCTGCTTTGTCACTCGTAAAAGCATTTAGAGAGGCTAATATTATTCTTCTATACATGTCAGGCAACAAGTCCTGTAATTCCAGCAGAAATCTCTGGCAAGTATAGAGGGAGAGATGAATATCTTGTAGGATCCATGAAAATTCTATGGATAGTTGAGCAATCAGCCTCCAAATGAAGGTGCTTCTCAGATCAGAACAGTCAGAGCTGAATAAATCATGCTTGGTTTATTGGCATTGTCTCAGCATCCCACCGATTAAAGCAGAATCTAGTTTAATAGGACATGTGAACAAGATTGGACTTTTTTTTTTAAACTGATAAAATTGGATGTTTGCAAACTGGGCGTGATTAACCAGACTTGACTGTGCTTGACAAACATAACAGTATTTTAGGATTTTTAATGGTTCTTGAGGTTTTCAATGTATTTTTGATAGTCACTTATCTGTGGTGAAGTTCCACTGAAGGTGATGGCAACATCCTTGCAGAGCAGGAGTTTGCCCCTAATCTGCTAACAATCTGGACCAAACATAACTACCAAGAAAGTCAGTGGGGTTGTCAGTGTGTACATCTAAGTTAGCTTCAGAATCACAGACCTTATAAAAACAATAGCAAGCATAAACATCCACAAGCTTTGTTTGGGAGCAGAATACATTTGACAAGATCTCCTTAATGTTAGGCGGGAGATCCCTGGGGTGGCAGTGTCTTCTTCACAGCCTCAATTTGTCCCTCTCAGAACTGCACCGTCTCTGCACAGGCGTTTGCATCTCTCTAGGAATGTCTGGGGCAACTACATCTTATGAAGGAAGATAAGAAGTTACTGAGTGGAGACCAGATAAAGTTTTAAAGAAAATCCAGCAGTGTAACTATCTGGAAATAAAAACCCCAAAGTTTCCACAAGCATACCTTCCATTTAAGTTAAGAGTCATGGTTCCTTGTCCACAGCACCAATAACCAAGTTATTTAAGAAGCCTGCTCCACCGATACTTGTATCTGAATGTTTTCTAGATAGTTTAATGGGCTATGTGTGGGAGACAGGTCTTCTTATCTCCAGAGTACAGACTGAATTCAACCCAGGTCAACTAGCTGACAGCATCTGAAAACACACTGAGAGCATAAGGTAGCATATGGCATATGAAACAGATGCCGACAATTTAATAGCAGTGCTGCGCTCAGTCTAAAGATGGAATATGAACACTTTTTAAGGGAGAAGTAATATCTTTTCTTGGCAAGCTGATGGAGTTGGATAAAGAGGGTAAGTTTCAGGGCCTACCATTCTTTCACCTGGTCTGACCAAGCAGTAACAAACTCCAAGTCAAAACAGGTCAGAGGCAAAGAGGCAGTGATTCAGTCTGAAAGACTGGTCTGAGGTTCATCAAGTCATCCTCATTTCACATCCTCTCCTAAACCTCCTCTGCTCTACAGATGCAAAAACTGTATTTCACTCTCTGCTCTTCGGAACCGTTATGTCTCTCTGCCCTGGCTAACAGCCAGCTTCTTCTCTCCTCTCAGTACCTTCTCCTATTTTATCCATTCCTCCACCTCTGGTCCTGCCCAGCAGACTCACATACCAGTGCTTCCTGGGTGAAAGAAGGGTGGGAGAAGACAGCACTGCCCATCCTGTTGCTTATTTTCACAAAGCATCTAGAGACTTCATCTCTGAGGCACTTTTCTTCCAGCCAGATGAGTTGGAAAAGGGTCAATAAGTTGGGAAGTTACTGAGAAGGAAGAGAGGGACAGACCAGAGCAGGCCCCCAGACCACAAAAGACAGTCCTTAGGAAACTTTGCTAAAAAAATGCAATGCTTGATGTTTTTTCTTATCAAGTACTTCGCATTCATCTTGTCTAGCATTCATGGTAATTATTGTAGCACAGCTGAAGCTGCTGCCTGAAGAACCGGAGTTTGCCTCTTCCTTTTTTACATTGCTGTCATACATGTAATAACTAGTAACAAGCAGTGCTACATGAGCCTCTGACTAAGCATATCAAACACTTTATGGCTGTATTTTGGACTTCTCTTAAATGACATTTACAGAGGTTACACTGAACTGACTTAACTGGTGTAAACCTCTACACAGGTGCTGCACCTCAAATCACATGTGTGCTGGTTTTGGCTGGGATAGAGTTAATTTTCTTCATAGTAGCTTGTATGGGGCTATGTTTTAGATTTGTGCTGGAAACAGTGTTGGTAACACAGGGATGTTTTAGTTACTGCTGAGCAGTGCTTACCCAGAGCCGAGGCCTTTTCTGCTTCTCACACCACCCCACCAGTGAGGAGGCTGGGGGGGCACAAAAGGTTGGGAGGGGACACAGCCGGGACAGCTGACCCCAACTGACCAAAAGGATATTCCATATCATATGGCATCATGCTCAGCATGTAAAGCTGGGGGAAGAAGAAGGAAGGGGGAGATGTTTGGAGTGATGGCATTTGTCTTCCCAAGAAACCGTCATGCGTGATGGAGCCCTGCTTTCCTGGAGATGGCTGAACACCTGCCTGCCAATGGGAAGTGGTGAATGAATTCCTTTTTTTGTTTTGCTTGCATAAGCGGCTTTTGCTTTACCTATTAAACTATCTTTATCTCAACCCACAAGTCTTCTCACTTTTACCCTTCTGATTCTCTCCCCCATCCCACTGTGAGGGAGGTGAGTGAGCAGCTGCTTGGTGCTTAGTTGCCAGCTGGAATTAAACCACAACAATGTGCTCCCATTTAGGCTAGATATAAGATGAAATTAGGATATACTCTCACAAGCCTGCATGGAACAGTTTTAAGAACTGTCCTCCAGCTGTTTGTTACTCCCCTGCAGTGTAAAGACTACATCCCTAAGCTGAAGTAGGTGCTGAACTGAAACATACAGAGGGATACTCCACCAGCTGAACTGCTGTGTTTTAAAGACATTATTACTGATGTTGTTATAAGGTTGTAGGTGGACAAAACTTGATACACGCACTGGCAAAATCTGAGCTATTAATGTTTAGAAGCTCTCCACATACTCCAAGCCCAGCTAATGGTATTTAAATGTATTCTTCCTGGGTGGTGAGGGACAGCCTTGTGAATTGAACAGTCCTTTAGTACTGTTTTTCTCAGAGGCTGTATGTAGAATGGCATTATTCTGTAATGTCTGTCACACAAATTACATCGTCTTTAATTTGTTACACCTTCTTTGCCCTGAGGGTACTGGGAGATCCCCATGTTGTCCTTTACTGCCACTCAAAAATCTTGAGGGCTCACATCCTGCCCTGGCTCCTAAGGGGCTGCAAGTCACCTAGCTGCCCCAGCTGGGACCTCTGCAAAGCCTGGCCCATTGCTTCTCTATGCCAGGGAGCTACATAGCCCCCTCGGAGAAGAGCAGCCCCTTGTCTCCAATCTGATTGTCTCAGGGAAACTGCAAGTGAATGGCTCAGTGAACCTCCAGAAGGAGCTCTCACAAGCCCAGTCTGCAAAACAGAAGGAAGGAGTCATGTCTGAAGTCCAGCTGCCCACTACACAGGCTGTTTGGTGGGGTTTGCAAGGAAGCTACCTGTTGTTCCAAGGAAAAGGATACAGAGCATCCTCTTTGTCGTTGGTCCCTGCTACAGTTGGAGATTTGAGGTACATCTGTAAAGCTTTTGTTCAGCTGGAGAGGCTGGGTGTAGACTGACAGTGTGCTATGGGATAGACTTCCATTTATTATGGTATAGAAGGATATGGACATGTGGAGGGTCCCAGATATATTTTGAGGAGCTGACTCTCACCACATTCTGAGTGTTGCTGGAACAGTTGAAGCCCCAAATTTAAATGTTACCTGAGAGTAAACAGCTCTCCATTTGCTCTTTCCTGACAGCAACAAAATATATGGCAGGGGTGGCTGGATAGAGGTATAGTGAGATGGTTCTCATGGAAACCAGGTGAAAAAATAGCATAGAAAATAGCTGAAGGGGACACTGGAGGAAATTGAATAATAGTGACAGGTAGATGCTAATTACCTATCAAAATTTAATTGAGATAAACAGCTGTTTTTCCACCACGGTTACTAGGAATGAGTCAGGAAATGTATGAAGATGAACCAGGATGCACAGCAGCTTTTCTGACAGAGGCGAAGTGAGGCAGTGTTAGTGTTCCAGGTGCAGACAGCAAAACCAAAAGAGGGTGAACAGTCAGGCAAGCTGGGAAGACCAGAAGAGGGGATGCAAGCTGGCATGCCGAAAAGGTCTGGGTACAGAGTCAACCGTGGAGAATATGGGGGACAAAAGGCAAAAAGACAAAGTAGCTGGAGAGGACGGGACACAAATAACACACCCCACAGACATAAAGGGAGCTAGGTAGTGCAGAAAGGTTTGATACAGTGAAAAGTAAACCATCTTAGGCCACTAAAGTCTTTGGAGCCTTAGACAATATCTGAAACCTGCCTGGGACAGTGCTTCCATTAAAGGTTATTTAGGGTAAGGAGCCCCTAACCTACCCTTTTTAAGATTTACATGCCCTCAGCACTTATCGGTAGTAGGAAATGCATGGTAAATACCGAGCGCTGAGTGAAGGAGGTCTCAGAGTGAACTCCAGAGCCTCTTGGAATGAGAGGTCATGGGAGAAGGTGCAAGCCAAGCATGCCAGCTTGGAGAAATGGGGACCAGGGTGGAAGAGCTGGAAGGAGAGAGGCATACAGCAGGTCAGATATATCTTGAATAAGCCCACTTACATGTAAGCGAATCAGACCCCTAGGCATGGCCTTAGCTATAAAGAGGCAGACTGGCAGTGCATTTGGCAGGGTGGGAATGGAAGATGGGCCTTGAAGACAACTCAAAGCTGGATGCTGTTCAGAAGAAGCTTCTACCTATGTTTTAAGGGAGAAGCTTGCCAGCGTTCCTGAAGAGGGATGGGGCTGCGGTTAAAGCCACCACTGTTTTGAAACTTATGCTCAAGGTTCCTATTTTGGCTATTAGGTGTCTTCCAGCTCTTCACAATCACTCAAGATTTATTTCTGATCTACCCAAGAGTGGATCTTCTCAGAGACAGACTGCTTAGACTCTGTTCCTCCAAGAGAAGAAGTCTGTTGGTGAGGTTAAGCCACAGAGGACTGGAATTGGCTTTGTTGGTGTAGCTCCGTTCCCCAGCAAAATAATTTATTCCTGCAAGGCCTTTTTGTGAAGGTCTAGCCACCTCTAAGCAAGAGGACTTTTGCTGCCATAGCAATGTCATTTCAAGAAATCACCTCCTTAACCCACTCAGTGACACCAGCCAGTGTCTAGGGTCAGCTGGGGCTTGGGCAATATGTTTACCATGATTCTGGCTTCCCTGAGAGGGAGCAAAATGAAGGGGATGACAGTGTCCACATCTCTCTGGATGTCTGTAGCAGCTGCGGCAGTCTGTGGGTCTGTCCAGGCTTGCAGGCAGAGAAAAAGAAAGTTGGGACTGTGGGACTCTGCACGAGTACACCATATAGATGGGAAGACCAGATATCTCACATCCGTCTTTCTGTTCATTTATACCCTGGCAGAGCTAACCACAATCCATCCCCAAGTTATAAAATATTACTAAGGCAAAAGTGAATGGCATTTCTTGGCCGATGTAATTAGATTTCAGCAGCTTCAGCCCACAGGACAGTACTGTCTACTCTGCAGAATATTAAGTCCAGTAACTGGAATCAACAAACAACACTGGAAAAAGTCTTGCTTGAAATAATATATATTAATACTGTAGCATAATAAATACTGTTAATACTGCTGTAAATAATGTATCATGCTAGATTTGTGTAATAAATAATACACAAATATGTAATCATCCTTTGAAATAATATAAAATTAGCAATTGTGAAGTTAACCTATTAACATGCTTCAGGAGAAGAATCCTACAAGTTATTTAGAACCTGAATCACTGCAGCACTGTAATAGCTTAGCCGAGAGTAACACCAGCAGCACCACATGAGGATGCAAAGGAGCAGAGAGTTGCCTGTTGCCTCACAAAACAAATAGTAATGCATTTCTCAATTTTATGTTCAGGGCTAAAGGTCAGTTGATCTACTGGGTGTGCCATGTTTTTTTGTTTAAAAAAAGTTAATTTATTGCTGACTTAAGGCCTTGAGCAAGTTGTTTTCCAACAACTAAGATGAAATAAAGCAACACGGGCAGCCAGCAGATTTAAGAGAATATAAAGATCATTCCTGTGATAGAGCAACACAGAAATACTCCAGGCTCCAGCAGGGAGTCATGTTTTGGCTCTGCTCCCAGAGTTCTTATAACAGTTTTTATCTCCAAGTGCCTTACAAACCTGGGCCAATTAATATGCATACAGTCCCTTTGGGGTCAGCCTGCTTTATTGGCTCCAGTTCCCAGAGGGTGAAACTAGTAGGCAGATTTTGGGGGCAGATTGCTAAAGATTTCCACTCTGCTTTAGAGTGTGTTAGTATAAGCTAGTTAGCGATGCCATCATATCCATGGCCAGACTTCCTGAAGATCGGCACCAAAACGCTTTATATTTTTTGGCAAGTTGTGCCTCACATTTCAGGGCTAAATGGCAGGGGAGCACTAATAAGAATAGTCTCTGAGTGATTCATTCAAAACCACACTGAGACATTGGTTACTAGAAGAAAAGTATTTACACAGCTTAAAGCAACCATGGGTAGCTTTCAAAACTGACCTATGAATTTTCAAAGGCATTTGGGCTCTAAAAATTGCAGCTGTGTACCTATTTTCACAAGCATGTAAGCTAGGGAAGTAGCTAATTCCTATCCCTCAGGCACAGCTGTTGTGGAAAGTACCTGTGAGAAGCTCAGCAGCTAACTTTCTGAAAATACCACTCGTCATCAAAAAGCTGAGTGTAAAACATGTGCTACTGTCTTAAAAGAGCAGTGGAGTCTGTGACTTCCAGCTCTCCTAAGCAACATA
The DNA here is from genome assembly GCF_026419915.1 of Harpia harpyja. NCBI lineage: Eukaryota > Metazoa > Chordata > Aves > Accipitriformes > Accipitridae > Harpia > Harpia harpyja. Next base: position 94,866,928 of record NC_068969.1, on the reverse strand, counting down.
GGGAATGGAAGTCTCCAATATTTCTTTGAGATATTTACTTTGCAGCCATGGAAAGAAGCAATGCCCTTTACAAAAACGTGCAGGCAGTAATAAGGTGACTTTAGAACTGTTATTTACTAAATCCCATAATGCTAGAACCAGGGAGCATTAGACAGAGATCAGTTTAAAGCAGATGAAAGAAAATATTTCTCTACACAGTGAGCAGTGGGATTTGTTGCTACAAGAGTTGACAGAGGTGGACAGCGCTGGCGTGCCCCGTGTGGGACTGGGCAAATTAGCGGACAACAGATCCTTAAAGAGCTGCTAGAAGAGCTGTGCAGGGAGGTACCCTCCAGTGTCCCCACCACCACAGCTCTGGCTGCTGGGGCAGTGTGTGGAAATGTGCACACAAATACAGGTGTTGGTCAGGCAGGTCGCGGCCAGGCTCACAAGCTCTCCTGGAGTAGCATCTATGTTTGCACCGCAAAAGAAGAATATGAGAAGGAACGAATTGTCCCTTGGACCCAGGAGGACACTTCTTAGACCCTTGTGTCATGGTGCAAGGGAGGTCAGGTGAGGAAGCACCAGAACACCCACCTGCAAGAAGGAAGCAGCTATGGCTGGGTATGTGTGATACAGCCCCTCATTCAGTTGAACTAGCAGTATTTGATGCCAAAATCTACATCAGGAATGTAGCAGTACTGGAGAGGACTGCTGCATCAGAAGACAAGCCTCGCTGGCTGGGGAGGGAGCACGAGCCCTTCCAGGGACAGGGTGAGCCCTCGTGCCAACGTCCAGCTGCCGGAGCAGCTCACCGCCCAACAGGTCTGCCGGGAAGCCCTCACCACAAAGCAGGCTCTCCGCTCCCAGCCCAAATTCCTGCATCTGAGCAGAAAGGGCAGTGCTGCTCTGTCCCACTAGAGGATGTATTTCATCTTACTCAGAAGGAATCGGCTAGTCCAGACACAGTCAGGGTTCCCTCTGAAGGGAGCCAGGCTCAAACTCTCCCCACCGGAGACTCAGCTCTGACTTTTGTGAGCTGAAAAGTTTTTGTTTGCGTAGAATGGAGCCAGCTGCAGTTGGCTCTAATCAGCCTTGGCTGCCTGACGTCAGTCAGTGAGTTACCAAATGAAGAGCATTACTCAGATATCTTTGCTTTGCCTATAGGCCACACTCAATTAAAACTGTGAGTTTTTATTCCATATGAGGCAAAACCAGGCCCCTAATGCCAAGGTTCAGAGATAATTACATAGTGTGTCAACAATGTCACATCTGAAGAAACCCATGATCTGTAGATTTCTTTCTTGGAGTCTCCTCTTAGGTGTGATTCAGGCAGCCATTCCTGCAGGTCAACAAAATGGCATTTTTCTATCTGTAACTGTTCCAAGTAGGGTCTGAGATTGTTGAGTCTCCCACTGCTGGATTTTCTAATTCCTGCCTAGTCACTTACCATTTCATCAGCTCCAGAAAGCAAAACCAAAACCAAATAATTTGTCCTCTTATTCTAGTGTCTGAAGCAGCCAGCATCACAGAAGACTGCAGCAAGCAGTGGAAGACTCAGTGGGATCACCTCTGCTGCTGTCTCAGCGGGCACCCACCTTCTCACCCCAACCCCAAATATCCTGATAGTCAGGAGACAGAACGTCCCCTGGCAAAACTCCTTTAGAAAAGTCCAACAGGCAGAAATCTGGCAGTGAGGTGAAGGGCTAAGTGCTGCAGTATGACATTCGCTGAAGGCTGGCCTGGCAGCTGGGACGCTGCTCAGAGACAGTGACAGGAGTCACAGCAACAGGCAAATACCGCTGAAAAAGTATGTACCTCTGGAGGCCCGGAGTGCTTGTGGAGTTGGGGAAGAAGCAACAGGGAGAGAAGACTCTTCAGTCAAAAATCTCTCCAATGTGATCTTGAGAGGAGGGAATGAGACATAGAGTTTTGCAGAGAGATGCCAGAAGAATTTAAGTTTATAAACTGAGTGGTCACACCTTGAGAAATTTGAACAAGCTCCACCTGAATCAGCTTTGCTAAGTTTGGTAAATATTTCCCAAGGGAAACAGTAAGGTGCTGATTCCTGGCAGCTCTAGCTCCTCTCTATACCAGATCCCATGCACCATGAAGGAGGTCAGTTGGGGATTTGTACGGTTGTCGTGAGTAAACACACACTACATCTGGCTTTCTTCCACCCCCCACAACCCAAGAGTGTGATCACTGACACCGTCCCCATGAAAAGCAGGGTCTGTGGCCCTGGGCTACCAGGGGGGTTTATTGCAGCCAAAGACTGAGGATGCAGGCATGCTGTAGCTGTTGTGCCTCGACAGGTATAACCATGACTTCCCCGAGTGTTAGCACACAGCTCAGGCAAGGCCCAGGACTCCTGCTTTTCAGGCTTTCAGATTTCAGTGATAAATTAACTCAGCTGCTTAAGGTAAACCCTAGCCTACTGAAGTCAGTGAGAGCTTTGCCACTGGATGAACTGGGCTGAGATATCACCTAATGAATGCAGATGTTTTGCAAGGTAAACCAATCCCCTTTTTTTTCTGAGCTGAAGACTTCTGAGTGTATTTTGAAAGGGAATCATCTTTGCAGGGAGAAGACAAGAAAGGAAGAAAACTAAAACCATGATACTTGTTTCATTCAGGTCTCTGTGCAAATTTATAATTAACTTTTAAGAACTCCATAGCAAATAACTCAGTTGTGAAACACCTTGGCAGATATATTAAGATCCAGTTCTAATTTTTGCTTTCAGTGGTGATTGATCTTTCTAGGTCTTTCAGCTTGCTTCCACTGGGTTTGTAAAAACTTGGGAGCAAAAACATTATGGTATTGTCCTTGCACTGCAGTTTTGCTCTTTTGTTAATTTTGGACTGAGTCCTACAGTGTAGCAAAATTATTGAACTTGGTTTTGCTTAGGTCTCTAATTCCTGTAGCTCCTCTATTACCATGTGGCAGGGCACCCTATAGGCACAATAAATAAATAATACAACACTGAGAGCTGTAACAAATCACAAAATACATTATTAAAAAATTAAGAAATAAATATCCCCCTCTTACTTAAATAGAGATTGATTTTATAATGTGGAATGCTGAGGAGAGCTGCTGGAAAATATATGTGGGCCTGGGGACATGGAGAATACACTGTAATGGGCGATTTACTCCCCCCCGTTAGAAAAATAAAAAAAACCCAGTGAATGGTTGTATTTGTCAAACGGAAACTGAGCTCCTCTGTTTGTTCACAGCCCAGGTAGGATGCAGTACTTGCTTCAGGCCCTTGCTTCAGTAGGATGCTGTGCTTGCACAGTGAAAACCCTGAAAAGACATGAGCTGGCACCCAAAGCTTACTCTTTAAGTCTTAAACTGTGCAGTGGGATGTAAGAAGAGGTTTCAGAAATGAGGAGTAGGCGATGCCCTCCCTGGGTTGCTGACATGTCTCTCAGTGATGCTCCTCAAACCTTGGGAGAAGGTCCCTGGAGGGGATGCTGACCTATATGGACCTGGTGTGTGTCCCTCGCCCCACTGCTTCACTGCATCCTGGGTAGAGGTTTGATTGCTGCGGGGCACAAGGAGGAGTCTTAGGTTCGCTTGCTCCTCCTTGTGCCCCACAGCGATCAAACCTCTGCCCAGGTTACAGCAAGGTGGTGGTAACGTGGAACGCTGCTGAATGGCCAACAAGTCTTTCTTGTTTCTCAATGGAAGGAGGGAACCCTATGCTTAGTGCCTCGTTAAAAGGCTTGCAGCTCCAGTCAAGCCCTAATCTCATTAAAGATGCCCTTTTCTCCTTGCCTCAGGCACATTTTTACCCTTCCCCATGAGCAGGAAGAGAAGAGTCACGCAGGGAGCAGGCAATTCATTTCTGCACAGCACAAGGACCTGCAACAGTCCCTCACCTTGCTCGACATGGCACTCCTCACCGTGCACATGCTTTTCCTAGAGTATAGCATCCCTGCTGTGCACTCACAGAGCCATGCAAAATCATTTTGAGTACAGCTGCTTTCCATAGCCGAATTTTAAGAGTAACACTAATACCTTAGTCTTATGCTTTTTTGTCAGCAGACCTGCTTTTTATGGCATTTTACCCCACCCATTATCTCTGACTCCTTCCAGTGCTGAAAACCTCCAAGGAGGATTTCCAGCCTCCCTGGATAGCCTGCTCCTGTGCTGAACTCTTCACCTAGCAAAGAAATTTTCCTAATGTCCACTCTGACCTTCTCAACATGCAGTTTGCAGCCATTGCCCCTTTCTGTATCATCTTCCACTTCTAGGAAGAGTTTGGCTCTGTCATCTTTGTAAGTCCCCTTTGAGTAGTTGTTAGGTGATCATACCTTTGCTCCCTTTTCATGTGATTGAACATCAGCTCCTCAAGCCTCTCCTTGGTGATCATGTCCACCCTGGTAGTCTTCCCCTGGACCGTATTTCCAAATGCCTCCTTAGCCAAGCTCTGTCCTGGGTGAGACCTCACCAGCACTGAGTAGAGGGGAACAAAAGCGTCCCTTGATCAAAAGCCTTGCTCCTTCTAATGCAACTCAGTGGGCATCTGACCTTTTTCACAGCGAGTGTGCCTGGCTGCCTCAGCCTGCAAGATCTGCAAGTCCCTGGATCCTCTTCAGCAGGGTGGAGACCCAACCTGTCAATCCCCAGCTGTGCCATGCTTCTGGTTCTGCTGCCCAGTGGCCAAACCCTGTGCTTCTCCCAGCTAAGCCTGATGGGCCAACTGGTGGCTTGAACTTCTTGTGTTTTCTGGAGTGACACCTTCAGGTGTGTGTCTGAACATCAAGGTGCTTCTGGACTGAAGTGCTACCGTTCCCTGCATAGGCTACTCTTCCTCATATAGTGTCATCTGCAGATTTGCTGGGAGGGGGGCTTTCTGTGTCACCATTCAGGTCACTGATGAACATACTGAACAGCTTCAGGTCAGTATCACAGAAACTAGAGCCTTCTCATGCCTGGGCTTTGAGAGGCCACATTTCACGCTGTTACCCACATCAGAGGCTGTAGAACAGCAACACAGCCTCACCATCCTCCCCAGGACAGTTCCCAGTTTACCGAACACAGCCCTCTACTTCCCTGTTCCCCTCCTGCTCCTAATCAGCTCTTACCTTCTGCACAGTCTTTCCCATTGTGAGTTAAGGTTGGGTTTTGCATCCAGCCTTACTGAGTTTTTCTGCTGAGACTGCCATGGAGAGAACTTAGTGTGATGGTGGTCTTCTGGGGTGCTAGGGGGACTAGCATCTCAGGAAAAAGACAGACACTATTTGCCCCTAGACAGTAAGGGTTACTGAGCTGCTTTGCCTGTCCATTCAAAAAGACAGAAGTTACCTCTCTTACATAAAACTGTTATTGGCTTTTACCTCTGTTTGGTCTTCATGCCAAAGTTGGTCTCTTCATTTTACATGAAATAGTGCCAAGTTGTAATGGACATACCTGAAATGGGGGACAGTGATGTGGAGGACCATTTAGCCAAGCCAGCAGACCTCCTATTCATTCTGCTATATTATTATGAGCTAGAAAACACTGACAGATAAATACCTTAAAGTAGAGCTGCCTGCAGGCTATTTCTGTTCTGCTGTTCATACAGACAGGCCTGAGCTAGCTTTAGAATAGCCGGCTTGGCTATTGCAAACATTGCAGTTGTGGGCGGATGCAGCTCAACACAGATTAGTCCCGCAGATATTCCCTCATCTCCTGCATGGGTCTCACAAACCACACCAGCTCCTCCACTGCCCCAGATACACTGCTGGCAGTGCCTTGAGCAAAGCTGGCTGGTGGCTCCGTGGCTGCACGGTGTGGAGGTGTCTCCTCCCTCTAAAGAGGAAGTATACGGTGTCCCACAATGCAGTTCAGCTTCCATTTTTGCTGAGGAGCCTGCTCTGTAGAGGTGGCCATGAGGCAGCAACTTGGGCTGTGGGGGTTATGGACAGCTGCCACTATCGACCTCAATGGACTCATTGGAGATGTGGGTAGCTTGTCTGCACAGCTCCTTCCCGTTCCCTCCTTTTCGCGGTTTCTTTTTTATCCCTTCTTGCAAATCCCAGTGGTGAAGCTACGTTTCTTCCTGGTGCCACAGACATTTTAAACATTGCTTATACATACTGGGTTTTTGTACTATTTACCTAGGAAGCAGAAAGATTAAAGGGACTGCTTTATTTGCTGCTACCCAAATGCTCTACATCAGCAACAGCATCTTTATATATTCGTACAACTACCATTTAACCGCTCGCCGACAGTTCCTATACTCGCTAGAATTGGGGTGTATTTTATAAGACTGCTGCTGACAGGACACCAATCCTGGTGAACCTTATGGTAACACATTATGGCAACAATTCATCACAAATGTCCCTTTGTTATGAATCCATTTTGCTTTGAACTCAGTGTGTCACAACACTAAAACAGACAGCACAACACATGCTTCTCAGAAGCTGTGATGTGATGTGCATTTCCCCTTTCCTGTTTTCACCCTCCCGTTGTCCTACAGGGAAACACACAGCCATCAGTATCTGAAGGGATGGCCAAAGTTATTTTTGTTGTTGCAAAAGAACAGAGAGAACATATTACCCTTTGTGATGTGAATAATAACTAGATAAGATATCTGAAGGGTATTTATTCAACACATGAATTAAATTTCAGGGCTTCAAAAATAAACATCAGCAGAAGTTTAAAAATATACTTTCCCAAGTGCTATTTTTACAGGGCTTTTATTTGCTGAAATACCTTTGTTTTTATAGAAAATGACATTTAGCTGTGATAGGAATACATTATATACTCTTTAATAGGTTATTCTAAAATTAATTTACTGCTCAGGTGTAAGGCATTTATCTAAGGGGCTGTCACGAAGGACCAGACTGTCTTAGGGCAGTGTGTCTGCTTCAACTCAACGATGTAACAGCCTGGTCAGGACAATTCTCCCTGTGGTGGGAGGCCCAGGGCAGAGGTTGCTGTTGCAGTAGCAATGCTGTGGCGGCATCTCCTGCCAGCTTTTGGCCACATGAGTTTTGGGGCCTTGGCGGCAGCACGCTGTAAGCTGCCCAGATTAATCACCCCAGCGAGCATCCTCCTGGGGCACAGGGGATCTGTAGATACCATAAATGTCACCCTCTCACCCCGTCCTGATGCACAGGGGAGGAAGGGCCATGACTGATGGAGAGGACGACCCGTGCCTTCTCCTGGTCCCTGCTGTGGTCCCAGGCTGACAGGTCTCGCCAGTGTGGGGAGGCTGGGTTGGGACCACGGCAACAGTGCAGAGGTGTAAAGAGGGACAGACCTATTCACACCGTGACTTCTGCTCTGTGAGAGTCACCTCCACCCCAGGATACGGCCTGTGATCCTCATTCCTCCACCACAGGCACAGTCGTGCATGGACATGGGGCTGGAATACATGAGCCCAGAGTGGGGTCTGATACAGCTGCAGCAGCCATAGCTCTCTGGGACAGGGGTGCAGGGGCCAGGCAGCAAGGACAGGACCCTGCCTTTTTGTACTGGATCCCCTTAGCAGTGGAGCTACTGTTGCAAAAGACTACGTAGACTAAAATCAATTTTTAAGCAGCACTCAAATTTAAGATCGTGGCTAGACTAGCTAAAAGCTACTATACAGCTGTTGGTCTTTCTGCTGTTTGGGTTCTGCATCCCAGTTGGCAGCCTGAAAACAGACCTGGGCTTCATGCACCCCTTTCCTTCTGCCTCTGCCCACCCTCTCTGCCGTTCCCGCATGCCAGGGTAGCTGTCTGGCAGCTTCTCGCCTTCTGTTTGCATGTCAATCTCCAGAGTCCTGTTCTCCAGCCCCAGGGTATGTGCAATGCACAGAGATATCAAGGGGTGTCCCATGGCAAAACCAGAGCCCAGTTTTTCTCTGCCTGCGCCACAGTCCTTTTCCCTTTGTAGGCTCACCTCCCTGTCTCATGCCGTGACTTCTCTCTCCCACGGCAGCTCTGAAGCCAGCGGTAAGGCTTGCTGATACTCAGGTGTAAGTGGCAGGACAGATCTTTGCAGCCTGGATGGGAGATGGCAGTAGCGGCAAGGACATTTGTAGCATGTAACTTTGCTTGGGGGCAGCTTGAAGCTCACCTTTGTACTTGCCTGGTCCTGCAGGCTGGCGGGGAGAGCCTGGACTGGCAGGAGGCGGAGAGAGCAGCAAGAGAAGACAGCAGATCCTGTCCTTTGTTCTCTGTCTTGCAAGGTGTGTAAATGCCAACTCTTAATTATGTTTCAGCATTTTCCCTTTTAATGTTAACATTGGTGTTTAATTAAAGAAAGAGTGCCACTTGATTTATCTAAACTGAGATGGCCAGTCATTCTGGAGGTAAATAGTACAATCATCTTCATTTTACCCAATTTGCATTCACTTACACACTGTACTTATTTGGCCCTCTGCCTCTTAAAAATACACTTTGAGGACAGGAGAAAATTTTGTTTAGCAAATTACCTTTGACTCACCCTTTTTTTGGAAAAGCCAGGCATACAGTTACCTTTCTGGACTTCTCTGTCATGGAATGACGCATGAAATAATACACTAAGTAATTTGATCCAGCAATTAAAAGCAGGGCATGAATTACACTAACAACTATCATGGAGAGAAAATTAATTCTCTCATAGCTACACTCTTACTGTAAATAAAGTATTGCAGGTGATTAAAAACCAATTGTGATGAGCCAAACTGTCTCAGAAAAATGTGAGGACTTTGTAAACATGCTGACAAGCACAGATCTGTACCCCGGGTGTGGAGGGCCTGAGACCTTGCTTCATGGTTTAATCTGCAGTCACTGGGAGCATCAGCAGGGGATCCTAGAACCACTGTGTGAGAAGATTGCGTCAGTATTCACCTTTATACATCACTGGCAACTTCCTATTAGCTTTTAAAAGCCTCCTAAAATGTGATGCTGCATGACAGCAGTTAATATTCCCTATTGCTTCTGAGGGCAATGGTGAGGAGGAGCTTCTCAAGTTAGCAGGTATGAGACCTCATTTCTGAAGTTTTGACACATGTTCACACCTGACAGCCTATATGTCAATTCTGACATTCTCTGACAAAAAAAAAAAAAAAAAAAAATTGAAAAACAAATTATAGGTTTTGCCCTGAGTGATTCCAAAATTAAATTTCTTAATGGTCTGTAATAGAGCAGGCTGAATGTTTTCCCTAACCTTAGAACACTAGATGGGAGAGGCCAGTACCAGCCATCATGGACAGCCTGATGCTATCACAGACAGTCACATCATTGAATCCATTTCATTAACTCACAGTACAGAGAACACAAGAACTTCATTGACTCAGAAAATTTACTGGAGGGTGGTGAATGAAGAGATAATGAGACCAAAATTATAATTCATATATGTATAGTGGAGCAGAAACAGAACAGCCTTTATGGTGATGGGCTTGTCATACAATGCATGAGTCCAACAGGTCAAGCAGGAATGATATGCCAATCTCCCAGCTATTTACACATCACTGTCATAAAAGCGTGTTTCAGAGGTAGATGATAAGCACTGACCTAAGAAAGTTGGTTTGAGAGTCATGAAATCAATCCTCATGTGAAGCAGCGAGGTTAGATGGTCAATCCATGCAGCTCAGTCATCCTGGCAGAGCAGATCAGGTTAATGTCTTGGGGAGCACCTTGCCGGCTGTCTGATGTGGCCCATAGTGCATCTCAACTACACAGGACCCACATGTGCTTCCCATTTGTGGCTGAAGGCAGAGTAAGAGTTTCCTTCACTGCATGTGTGCCCACCCTGCTGCTGAGCAGCACATGGTACAGCTGCTTGTACTTCAGCTGACTAACTGCACACTAAGAAAATTAGCCTTTATTCACAGCCTGGCCTGTGCTGGGTGAGTTTCCTCCATTTTTACCATTACTTTACTATTTTATTCCCATTATTTGGCCCTTCCTTGCCTAGCATCATTTCAACAACAGAGGTGTCCTTTACCTGTCAATAAAGAGGGTGATGACTAATTAGGAAAAGTTGTTCTTGCGGACCAAGTAGGTCAGTTGGAACCCAAGCTGAGAGCAGGAGCAGGCTCTGTCAGCAGGTTGCAGTGACTCAGCATCCCCACTATAGAACTGGGACAACAAGGGCCTCTTTTTGATGGAAATGCATGGGAAAGGGTTGAAGAAAACTCTGCAAAATTCTTCTAACTCATTAAAATGAAACCAGTACTTTGGAAAAAAAAAATCTGGGAGGAGAGCTGCCTTAATTTTCGCAGGTTTACAGAACAGGAAGTATTTGTCACCCTGAATAAGCTGTGAAAAGTATTTTTAACATGTTTAATTACAATTGGCATTCCTGCAGTACAGCCAAATGCTAGAGGTGGCCAGCTCTCTGAAAAGTGATTGTTACAACACTGGCACTGTGGGAGCCCTGCGGGGGAAACTGTAAGCCAGTTTCCAGCTCTATTTTATCATTAAGCCACCTTTAAAAGCTGAGCTATCTGCTTCATTTTAAGTGGCTGAACAGCAAGGATTTTACTCAAAACAGCACTAGAAGCAGGAATAACTTGGTTTTTACAGTCAGCCTGACTGGCCTTCCACTTAGTGATGATAAGAACACCATTACCTTTGCCATAAGATGGTTATCACTATCCGATTGCAGTTATAAACCACATAGAAACACATACACACATATACAAACTCCACTTGCCCTGCTCAGAGTGAGAAGTGCTTCTTATCTTCCAAACACTTAGAATGAGACACTGACAACAATTTTAACTCCTTTCTCTTCATGGAATAATAGCTGTGCACATCCAGCAGGGGGGTTAAGACTGTGCTGGATTCATAAATTGTCATGGAAATAGATCCTTTTAGGATTCATCCCTGTACTCATTATGATTCTAGGATGTCCCTCCTGACCCCAACAGGCAAATGTCAGTCCCTTTAGTCTCCACATTACCCCCTCCTCATCATGGTGGTATTTCCCTCACTTCCACAGTAAAATACAATTGAGAACAGAAATAAAGAGCTGTGCATTACTGACCCAGCCAGGGATTCCTCAGCACATACAGTTGGATCATCAGCACCATTGCAACCAACTCTGAGATTGGAAACAGTGTGCATGTGTGCATGCATCAGGGTGGCCCTGATCATGGGTTAAGTAATCCTGCAGGGCAAGAGGTTTCATTAATGGCTGTATGGCCCCATGCTGTCCCATACCAGAGCCAGGCAGCTCCCAGGGTCTGCAGCAGCAGCATCCCTGTGTGATGCTGCACTTACTGCACAGGCACCTGCGAGCATACAGGGACAAGTCAGAGCTATCTGACATGATGCTGCACTGTATGGCAGAGCTGTGCCTTGAGCCACACTGTGCTAAAGCAGAGGTGGGTGTTTGCTGTGAAATACCTTGAAGACTGTTGCCTGGAGCTACTCTGACTGGGGGTGCTGAAAGGAAGGTGTTGGTGACCACAACTGTTTCTTCCACTGGAGAGCAAAGAAAATAGTTGCTAAACCCATGCACAAACTGACTGTTTTCCCTGGGCCAATCCTACCTTTCAGTGGAGTGTAAGGCCACCTGGCAGACTACCCCAGGTAAAAGGATGTGATGGACATCCTAGTCCAGTCTGCCACAAGCCATGGTGAATTTTTGCCCTCAAGCTGGAGTAGATCCTGGTGCCAGCAGTACCCACAAGGTCAGCCTGGACACTGTTTCCGTCCCACTCACTGCCACTTCTCCAGGTTTGTGTTTTCTTTATTGGCATGCATCATTACAGGCTTGCTTTCCCCTTCAGACAGACTTGTTTCAGCTTTAACAAGATTGTAAAGTATTAGGATCACTAAACATTGGACCAGATTCGTAATTCTTTAACATCTGTTAATCCACTCTGTTTCTAAAAAGAGAATGACTATACTACAACAACATGACCAGACCAGTATCTCTCTAATACCTGTACAGCAGTTTTTGTATCATACTTGTTTTCTACAGAACTGCAGTATGTTATTCAACTAAAACCATGCCTCACAGTTATAAGTTTGCCACTACAATTAATTCATCTTGCACCATCCTCCATCCTCATTACATTTTTATTATAAGCATTAATACATTTTTCCATTTGCTATTCTGGTTACAATCATGAAGAAGTCGTGAGAATGAATACATTTTGTACCACTTTGTCCTCGTTATAATTTTAAGATGTTCTCAAGAATGGATTAATTCAATGCCACTTTTCACTCCTTATCCTGAGGAGTTATGAAACTCCAGCAGGCACTACTCTCTAGCTATTTTGTTACTGGTCTAGAGATTTTATCAAGAAGAAAAATAATAATAAAATGTAAAATGGTGCAGGGGACCCAGTCCTTGTGACTGTCTCAGGGTCATAATCTCAAGTCCTGTTCAGATGCTATAATTACAAATATATAATTTTCATTAATTCACTGTTTCCCAAGTGGAGTGAAAACAACTGTTTAAAAATTAACAGTAGGAATATTTAGAGTTTTGCCATTCAGGTTCCTCTCAAACGTTTATAATTTTCTGTTCATTATGAAAACACTAAATAAAAATAAAACAAAATAAATAGAATATATTCAAAGAGCAATACATTGTATTAGTAACTGATGTATACACACTCTACCATAAATTACCAGGAAGACAAACCCAGTGCAGTTGTCCTAGGATTTGATCATACTCCCATTAAGTCAAATAAAACTCCTATGGATTTTTATGGGTGTTGGATCAAACTTATGCTTATCCTGTGGAAACCAATTCTAAGCAACTCAGAGGATTTTTCCGGCACTAGATGAGGGACCTTTGCCAGGCACTGATCACGGCCGCCTCTTCCCTCAGTACCTCTTTCTTTCAGACTCATAGAGTAGCACTGCCTCAGGTCCTGATGGAGATTTGATCTTTTTTGAATCAATGTATTGGTATGGTTGAAGTTTAACAGGAGAACAGTTTGAAGACTTCCTAATGGATGAAGCAGGGGCTCTGGATACCCTAATGAGCTGGGATACTTCAGAGAAAACTTACATTATCATCATTAAAAAGCTGAGCAAGCGTGTTGCATCTCTGCTGTCCTCTCCTTTCTCAGTAGTCTGATCAGTAACACCAGCTCCTCAGTGCTAGGTGAGATAAAAATTTAAGAAAAATTCCTTTACATTAGGTGAAGAGACTGAAAATACTGTAAAATGGGGCTTGAAATTCCTTTCCTAATAGTGTAGATCAGCAATAATTCAGCTCGTGTTTATTCCAGGTCCACAACTGTAAAAACAGTAATTTCCTCCCCCGTAATATAACATAAGGAGAGAAAGATTAATTACATTATATTGTACATCAGGAAGTGCTGTGTCGGTGGTGGCTATCTGATGGTCCTCCTCTGTGTGTGGACCTATTCTTTACATCCCACTCTGAATCTTTTTTTAAATTGGGACTGTGGTCTGACAGCATATAGCTATCCAAAGCATATGTTATTGCATGTTACAATGCAACCTCTATCTCTTGTCTTTTCTTGCTACTTGCTGTCTACTACAAGTGCACGTTAGTTTCCACCTTACCTACAGGAGAAGAAGAGCATGAAGAGTAGTTGCCAGGTTGCTGCCAAGATGAAACTGGACAAGAAATCCAAGTTTTGTTTCTTTGGGCTTTGGAAGTGAGTTCTGTCCCCTCAAAACTCCAACTCAGATATGGATGACCTCAAGAGCAAGGAGAAATTTTTCCTGCTGGCAGACTGCTTCTTTTGATCTCCTGTATTAAATAAGCCTGTGATCCTAACTCTGACTGGATATACATGCTTGGCATCTTTTCAGCAACCTATTATTGAATTAAAAATTAACTTCTTTTCACGTACTCCCCCAAGCATCCCCTTTGCACTGAGAGAAGGACCTTTGTTTGGACAGACTGGAGATGTACTTCCTGTGGCCAGGGCTGCTCTTAATCTCCTCTGTGCCCGGCTCAAGGCATTTGCCTGGCCTGATGCTCCATAAACTCTAAATCCACTTGTAAAAACAATGAAAGAAATGTCTCTTTCCATGTAGATAGCATCAAATCCCATATTTTTAACCTTTGAAACTATTTTAAAGGGTTACAGGTTTTCTAATGAGCGGCATTTGCCATTTTAAATTGTTACAGCCTGAAATTGCAGCTGGTTTCCTGCTACAGAATTTGAGAGATTTACAGGCCCAGATTTTTCATGTTCTCTGGATAAAAGAGAGAGCAGAGAGGGGTAACAACCAGAGAAAAATAACCAGGCATTGTCAGGGCCAGCAGTGCACTGCCAGGCCTTACGGTGCCTGCCCATCCCATCTCTGGTCCAGCCCCATCCCCAAGGGGTTGCCTGATGCCTGAGGCTGGCAGGGCACGCCTGGGGCCAGCTCCAGCACCCCAAGAGGCACCCAGAGCAGCCAGAGATGTCCAGTGCAGCCCTTTTGCCCCCAGCATTCAAGGTGCTGTCTGTGCTGGGCTGAGAGCTAAGTGTGTGCCAAAGGCTTTGCCAGAACAGGACTTCATCATTGCCAGTGGATGGGAAAACGTTTTAAATGAGCAAACATGCTCCATTTGATTTTTTCATGATTGCTTGCTTTGATGGAAATCTTAATTTTTCTTAGATTTCTTCTGTAGATATTCACAGAAGGCATTTTGGGTCATCACATAATTTATAAAAACAGATGGGACATGAAAATATGAGGGATGCCATTTGAAGTGATCCCATTTATCTTTGAGCATAAGTAACACCCCAATTTGGTACTGCAGGGTCTGAACTCTGCACAGACTGCTGCACCCAGGGACTCTCTCCATCCTGTGACCCCATACATGAGTATGGAGAGTTTGTCATGCACAGTCATATCCTCACCACTTGGTCTTGCTGCTCGCCTTTTCCCATGTGTTCTGTTCTGAATTGTGGTGTTGGTTCGGTTTTTAATAAATATTGATAATTAAAAATAGACATTAGTCTTTGTTGAAGGTGGCACTGACAGGAACTATGAGAAAATCAAATGTACCTCCAAACCATTCATAAAGATAATAGGATCCTAAGGCAGACCTAAAGCTATGACTCAAAGCAAGAAATGTGAAAGTTCCTTTAGGTTAAAAGCATAATACAGCCTTGGCCATCTGCCTGTCCTGTAGGTCTGTAGACAGGAAGACAGAAGCAAAGCCTGTCTTGCTCCATCAACTGTTATTGCTTTCATATTCTATACTGGGTTTGGCCCAACACTGGTACTATTTTCTGTCAATATATGTGATTACAGTTGCCAAAGTGCGTATTCACATGTAGGCTAGACTGTCGTCTGCATTTAGTCCTACCTTTAATTGATTTTTCAAACTAAAAAGATTACTTGATTAGGAAAATGGGCACAGAAAAAAGAGATTTCAATGCGTAATTTTCGTTGACATTTGACATACATTTCATGTTACTATTACTTATTTCAACCTCTCCAAAACCTGTCTAGTTCTTTTCCTAGTCCGAAAATCTTGCCTAAGATGAATTCTGGGCAATCAGTTCGTTTAATTCCAGAAGCCTGGTACATTCACAACTAAGTCCTCTTGTAAGTTCCTTTATATTCCCTCTACACATATTTTAATGAAGTTTTTGTCGGTGACAGGATCCTTCTCTAGCTTCAGCTTAAGCTTCAGCTTAAACTTCAGCAGACCCCGTGGGGGACCATAGAAAGGAAAGAGGTGTTCCCAGAGCACGAGGTAGAGTTTTCACGAAGCTCCTCTACTCCCAGTCCATCAGATCCTCTTGTTTCTGCCACATCATGATTCAGTCGTGCAAATGTGGTCACACGGTGTGCTTGACAAACCGGACCGATCAATCACGCTCCTCATCATCACGAGCTGATGGAGCCGCCCAAGACAGCTGAAAAGATGCTGGCACCCGGGAGAGAATTATTTTGGAGTGGCTCTGCGTGTCTTTGGGAAGACAGGCCTCCCCTCGCAGGAGCCGGCTGGTGCGTCCAAGGTGAGACTTTTGTTACAGGCCCTGTAATTAGCAACTAATAATATCCCCGCCCCGCCCCCAGCCCCAGCCTCCCTGTAGGCCAGCAGCAGGTGCTCCTATTTTCAGATGTATGCGAAATATCTGCCAAATCATTTGGCACATTTCAGCTAGCAATGTGCCAAATTACCTGTCATAGCTAAACTGCCTTTTTAAAAGAAAGACAAATGCTCCCGGCTGCTCAATTTGCGCGGAACGAGAGTGCCCTCCCGTGGAGCCGGGCTGACGGCGGGGCCCCACGCCGCCCCTCCCGGGTATGGCGGGGACGGGACGGGACGGGACCGCCGGCACCCACCCGGCGGGCGCCCGCCCGCTCGGGGGGACGGGGCTGGAGGCCGGGGGAGCCGTGAGGCCCCTCCGCCAGGGCGGCCCTGCGCCTTGGCCGCCGGCAAAGCCGCCCGACGCCAGGTCCCACCGCCCCCGTTTCAGCTCGGGTGCCGGCTGGAGATAGGCGCCCGCCGTAGAAGCCGCCGGTGCTGCGGCAGGGGCCGGAGAGCCGCCCCCGGGGGAGCGGGCTGCGCCTGCCAGCGCTGGGCAGCAGCGAGGACCGGCGAGCGGCGGAGGCGAAGCCGGCGCGGCGGAGCTTCCCGGGGGGAGGCGGAGCAGGTGTCCGCTCTGCCCGGCCGCGGCTCGGAAAGGACACGGCGGTGGGAGGAAAACCAGCGAGAAATGCCCGGTCTCAGCAGAAAGCGTCTGGGAGTGGAGTGAACTTTCTGGAGGACAGAGGAAGGGGGAGGTGTTTCATTTTAATAACAGCTCATGATGACTGATGAAATTCTCTTTCATCTGCTGTTCCAGACCTCGTTCTTGGATTTTTCCTGAATTTTTTCCCCTTTTATCATGATCTCAGGCTCTCTTTTTGGAGATTTTAATTATCTTACCATGCGCTCTTTCAGTATGAATAAATTATTATTTTATTTATAGCCAACTTTGTAAAAGATACTCCGAAACCTGAACTAGCAGAAACTTATCAGCTCCAAGCCTCATTGCAGCCAGTAACACTTGACACCATCCTTGCTGTCCTCCCTTCCTCCAACTAGCACATAGACCCTTATATTACGAGGCTGCAGGGGTAATAGCAAGGCAGGGCTGATCAAAAACCTGTGTCTCTGAAAAAGTCATCACACCATGTCATGAAGCTTTGGCTTTTCAAACCCATCTGAGTAAAGGAGCAGCCCCCCAGGGTAATCTTGTAATTATCCACAGCTCAGCTATTGCAAAGCAGAGTGCAGCCTGGGCTCACTTATTGACTTTTCACTTGTCGGGGATGATTATTTTAAATACAGTAAAGTCCCTAATAAAAAAAAAAAAAAAAAAAGGAAGCCATTTAATCTAGCCCTGTGACTGCACCAAGCAGGACTCCGGTCTGCACAGGCTTTTCTGCCTCAGCCATCAGCAAATTCACTGAGAGCTTTCTGGTCACACATGAAACAATGTGACCAGCATCTGTCCTGTTTGCTTTCTCCTCTTGTACCCCGGGGGAGAAGCGCCTCTGTGACTTTGCGCCACTGACACCTTGCTGAGCCATCTAGCAGTTTCTCAGCCTGATGCCTTCTCATGTCTTTCTTTCTAATAGACAATTGCTAACTGCCTCAAAGTGTGGTTGACTTTAAAATACCTGCTATGCAAAGCTAACTTCTACTACCGTTACCACCATCATAGCAACTTAATATTTCCACGGCACCTGTCAAACCAAAGCAAGCCAATGAAAGAGTGCTGAGATGCCATCTCCTTGGGGCTGAAGAGTGGCTGACACCACACCGCATGCTGGATGACTGGGGGAGAAATGACATTTGGACAAGGACACAAGGACTAGTTCACCTAAGAAAAACATCTAGCGTGCGCAGTGGGAAGATCGCAGGGTGCAGAAAGGTCTCTTCCTAAAGATGCTATCCCATTGTGTGACATGGAGCTTACTTGCTTCAGGAGATGATGTTCTGGGATGCTCTTAGAAACACCATTCTCTGGACTTCGGTGTAAAGGCACAGCCATCCCACCTGTGGCTTTTTGCTCTCTTCCCATGCTGCCAGCTCTACTGTTGGTGAGCTGAAAGGCACAGCAAGTGGGCATGGGCTGGCTGTGTCCAGGCTTGTCTGTGTGAGTGTGGGTGCGTGTGCATGTGCACATGTGCATGTGTGGGGAGCACTCACAGGCTGTGGGAGATATCCAGTTGCTTTTAGCAATTACATCCACAGCTGTGATTCAGCACTTGACGGCCCGTGAAACCACTCATCGCACTCACTCTCTCTCTGTACCGAAATACTCCATCTCTCCAGTCTTACAACATTTACCGTGCTATGCAAATGCACCCTGTGACTAAAGTGATGACAGTATTTTCCCTGTGTGCCCACCCTGCCTTCGGGAGGGAGCTGTGGGGTGGCTGAGAGCGGCATGGTGAGGAAGAAGGTGCAGCCGTGGGAGAGCTTGCACAACGGTCACCTGGAGCTCTGAACCTCATAAGGTTTGTAGTTATTTTTCTTGGCTGTGACATGCAAAGGTACAACTGTTTTGGCTTTGTACAAGAGGGAAAAAGAGGGAAGGACCTTGCTGTAGGAGGCCTTAACCACAATTCACACCATTGTTGAGGCTAGTAGGTCAGTCAGGGCCTGAGTTCATTCACTTTGCAAGCAAATCCGGAAGCTCAGGGTGCCTTGAGACACACAGATCAGTACAAAATGGCTGGCCTTGGCCCAAACTGTGGCTGCAAAGAATGGCACGTTTCCTTCCCATTTTTTTTCCCCTTGGGTGGGAGTACCTAGGTGAGGAAGGCTCGCACTGCCACCCGCAGCAGGCACTCATTCAGTGATTTGATTTTCTGCGTGGTGTGCCATGCACTTGCAGTGGGATAAGTCACAATTTGCACTGCAAGTTATTAAATAATAAAAGGTGCAACATGATGCCCAGGCACTCGAGCAGATGCAGCACCAAGGCTGTGCCTCTCCCTGTGCCCCATGGATATCTGCTGCAGAGGGAGCTCTGGCAGGGAAAAATGAGCAGCAATAAAAGGCAGGCACTTCTCATGTGTGAGGCAAGCCAGTGATTTTGTCACTGAAACAGCAGTTCTGGCTTTAGCCATCAATTAATTAAAAGGGGGAGGAAATGGCACAACAGGACTGTAGCACCAAAGCAGAAAATGAGTAAGTGTTACGCTTCAGCTGAACACATGTAATCGCTTCCTACGCTTCTTCCTCCCTCCATCTTCGTCCTCCTCTTCCCTCTCTCCTCCCAGCTCAGAAGCAAGGCTGGGAAGGCGGGGAGCATGAGCCCTCCTCCTGTTTGTACAAATAACAGCAAACAATGAGGTGTCTGGATGGGTTTTTCCACACCTCTAGCAAAGGGTTCACAGTGGTTTGCCTCACATAAGAGCTGGTGTCAGTAGTTAACCAGGCTGCTCCCCGCAGGCGAAGGTATGGGACTGGCAGCAGAAGGGAACAAGGGCTACTCTTCCTCTTCTCTTGCAGTGAGCAGTGTGGTGACAAACCAGACAGTCCCCACTGATGTGAATGGCATTCATTATTTTTAAAAACTGGAGCTGAATTTCTTACACACACACACAAGCTTGCTGGCTCCGGCGCTGTCCTGAAACACCTGGCACATTTTCAGCTCATACCAGTCCTGGAAAATGTGCGTGAATAAAACAGTAAGGCCAATATTTGCACACTTTGGTGTCAGTGATTGGGAGAAAAAGCAAAATCAGGAAATACATACAGTTCAAAGTGAGATTTGCTAGGATATGGATATTAGACTATCAAGGATGGCCGCAACCACTGATCACAAACATGTTTTTAAAGAATGTTAAACCATACTTTCCAGGCCTGACTGCTAGCGAGCAGGATCTCTCGTCTCACATACAGATCCCATTGGTAAAAGATTCCTACTGCCTCTCCTGAAAACCTGATATCAGCCATAATTAAAGATGGAGTCTGAGCCTAGGTGGACCTTGAGTCTGATTGAACATGGCAGCTCCTCATCTGGCAATGCCAGATCTCCCAGGTCTGTGGAGGCAGAGCAGACGAAATAGAAAAACGTAGATGAAAATATCAGAGTAGCCTTCAGGCAGCGAGGTAGGAATATTGGTAACTAATGAAAATATCAGAGCAGCCTTTAGGCAGCGAGGTGGGGATAGACACCGGTAACTAGAAATGGTAGCCAGAAGTGTCCTGACCGCAGTGAGAATGCACACAGCCAACAGCTGAGGGTTTCCAGCCTCACTGCATCCATCCGGTGCTCCACAAGCCTGCACCATAGGGAATAACCCCTCCAGCACACTGAAGGTCTCCACAGCTGCCATGGTGGTGGATGGCAGCTGTCAATGGTAGAAAACTTTGACACTGGAGCCATTTAACTGCAAAGCAGGGCAGCTTCTAGGAGATTCACACTCCGTTTGGCCTAAATGGGAATGGTCCCCTTTGCTCTTGCACTGCGGGATGGCCTGAACGGAGCAGGGAAGCTGTGGCATTGCTGTAAAGGCAGCTCCCGTCGATGCCTATTGCTCTCGCTCCCCTCCCTGCAGGAGCTGGGAGTTTCTTTTGTGCAGCCCTTTGCTACCAAATGTGGAGAGATCAAATTCAGTGTAAATCTGTTCCATCATTCTGGGTTCATTTTTTCAGCTCCTTTTTTGGTACCGGACACATGAGGTAATCCAATTACCTGTGAATAAATTTGTGGTACCCAGAGCTATTTTGATACTGATGTGCCTCTGTTCCTTCCTGCAAAACATGTCAAAGCAATTTATCTACACATTTGAATAAGTCATCTATGCAATCACTCTCCTTTGGGGAGAAATTTAATTTCTTCTGCAGAAAGTTTGCTATTTCTATACAGACGTGCATAAGTCACAGTTAATTGCATAGCTATGCCTGAACTTTTCTTTTTAAAGCTAGAGAAGTCATCAGAAAATATCCCCTGATTCCATAACTGGAACCAAAATTTGGTAAACACAGGTATTAAAATTAAACCATTAAAGAAGATTTCTTCAAAAAGTTCATATCTTTAAAGAGGGATATTTCTCCTACAAGTTGTCTTTTCCCTGCCTTTGCACAGCTGAAGGGCTCTCATTAGGACTACCTTTGTGGAAGTCACATTAAGCAAAGCTCCTACCCTTCCCTCTTGTCTCAGCAAAGCTTTGCTCAGGGGAGCAAGCAGAACAAGCACATTATTCTGCAGAGAAATGTGGAGGCCATCTCAGTGCAAGAATAGGAATTAAAACAGCAGTTTCAAATACCACATGCTGCCTCCACTGAAGGGAAGGAAGGGTGCCAGGTTCCTAACCTTGCTGAACAAGTTCACAGTCACAACCCTGCTGTAGGCTGACAGCAGGTAAAATGTGATGTCAGCAGGTCTCAAAAAAATGAACTGGAGGACCTTAATGGGATGTGGACTAGGGCAAGGGGCTATGAGAAATGGCTTCCCCCGCTGCTCCCTGCAGAATGATGTCTCCCAAGGGGAGTCTGGAAAGAGGTAGGTCTCAAAGTCTTTCTGGCGGCTGGACAGCAAGGGTCAGACCTGTGAAGAAACATGGCCTCTAAAGCAAAAGGAGGAATTAATGATTGTAGTTCCTGTACAGCTAAGTTTGATTATTAACTGTAATAATTACTGCACTACACCTGTTTTTTCCAGTCTTGTTGTGGCCTCACTTCCCTAATTGAGGGGCTGATCTTGCAATCATTGCTCAGGCTTAGCACTTACTGCCACAACCCATGTTCCTTTCCAGCCACTCAGTTGTCCCCAAGCACAGTTTCCTGCCTGGCACCATGCCTGGCTTGAGCAGGCAACATCTCCAATAACCCACATCAGCATCCATCTAGGGTTGCTGAGAGCTGGGATACCCTCTCGGATGGGCCATGACAGACCAGGGCTGGGCTGGATTAGGGAAACATGGCAGTATTGATTGGTCATAAGCAGATATGTCAAGACAGGACTCTCTGGGATATAAGTCACTCAGGTGTCTTCCTAATGCTGAGATAGGCACGCACAGGCAGCTCTTCTGTGTTTCCTTCTCTGCCTGGGACAGGTATAAAAATCTCTTCTTGTCATACCACTAGGGAGATGGGTGTAGGGATATGATGCAGGACCCACTGCTCTGGCTCCCCATTGCGAGACCATCCTCCTGTTACACCTGAGAGCAGTCTTTTGACTTAGGATTTGTTGGGCAGCCCCACAAACTGCCTGCCCAGTATTCCAGACCCAGAGCCATAAATCATTTCAGCTGGTACCCAGTGTTCTGCTATGTTCATTTCACATGGGGAATATCCCAAAGGAAACACCCCTGTGTAACCCTGTAGCTTCAGTCCTTTTGGTGCATGGACAATAATCAGTTTCCTGAAGTTGCACTGACAGTCTGCTAGACAGACTGCATCTGCTCCATGCAGCGACTGAAAGCATGAGTTTCATACCCAGATGTCTCTTCAGTGCCTTTTCATTGTCATATAAAGTGCCTTGTTTAAGTCAGCGTACGCTGCAGTGAATGGAGCATGAGCCAGAACTCTGTGGAGGACATCAGTGTGACGTCTGGAGTGGCTCTCCAGACACAGGAGCAAGATGACAGGGATGGTCTTCAGGTCCCTGGAGTGGGAAAAGTCAAGGTACCAACTCATGTGCTTTCCTTTCTAAGTACAAGTATTTTCTCAGAGCCATGCTGGAAGATCACAGACCTTGTAAATGCAGGAAGTGCCAAAAGTATTCAATGTTGTCCTTGGATAAAAGGCTGGGCAAACTGATGTTTCAGAAAGGGCTCGGTCTCAGTTTGATTCTTAATATGGAGTTTGGGGTAAAGAGACCCTGCCACCAGTCCTTAATGTTTTTTACCTTTATACAGACACCTCATTACTCCAAACAATATCCTCTGATGCAAAGGCAGGAGTAAGCCAATTCCAGAAGGCTCTCTGAAGAGCATGGAAATCACCCCAGCTTTTCCTCAGATGTGTGACAGGATTAGGTTCCCGCAAGCTCCCTCCAGCCAGTGGCTGCACATCTTGCCCTTACTGCCGTGGCACCCTGCCTTGTTCCAGACCCCATGGCTGCTGGCTGTTACATATGACATCAGTCACTGCAACTCACTTCTGTCCATCAGTATCTGCTTGAGTCACATATCGTCTATACAGTGTTTCTTGTACATGTGATGGGGTTCAGAGACATTAAGACCCTGCTCTGGAAGCGGCTCTTTCCACACCCAGAGGAAAAATGAGGGGAGGAAGAAAAGAGCAAAGCCCACAGCCATTGGCAGCTGTTGGCAGAATTTAACCCTCTATGTTCATTGTGGGATGGGGATGGGGATCGATATGGGCCTCACTTTCTCACTTCATTAATCTGCATACCCAAGAGACCAAAATGAGGGACTGACCCCCGCAAGGTGCATTCCTTCTCCTGCCTCCCTGCCTGCCTTTGTGCTAAATTGATGCTACTCCAGTGTATAGCCCTGCGTTCACCCACAGTTCAAGGACACTGTAATGATATCAATGCATCCAGAGGAGGCCAACAAAGCTGGTGAAGGGGCTGGAAGGCATGTCCTGTGAGGAGCGGCTGAGGACTTCGGGCTTGTCTAGTTTGGAGAGAAGGAGGCTGAGGGGGGACCTCATTGCTCTCTGCAGCTTCCCGAGGAGGGCAAGTGGAGAGGGAGGTGCTGAGCTCTTCTCCCTGCTAGCCAGTCGCAGGATGCATGGGAATGGTTCAAAGCTGTGCCAGGGGAGGTTTAGACAGGACATTAGGAAACATTTCTTTACCGAAAGGGTGGTTGAACACTGGAAGAGTCTTCCTGGAGAGGTGGTCAATGCCCCATGCCTGTCAATGTTTAAGAGGCATTTGGCCAATGCCCTTAACAACATACTTTACCTTTTGGCCAGCCCTGAATTGGTCAGGCAGTTGGACTAGATGACCATTGTAGCTCCCTTCCAACTGAAATAACCTAGTCTGGTCTAGTCTAGTCTACATTATAGAAGCACTGAAAAAAAGACTGACCCAAAAAATGTAATTTTGAAAATGCATGGAGTTCCTATTTAAGGCTCCAATGATTGTCTAGAAACAACAACAAAAAAAACCTTAAAAGTTATCTACTCTAAACAAGAGCCAGTTCTCCACAGTTAGAGATGAGCCAAAATCAGAGAGTGTTATACAGATCCTGCCAAACCTCGTGCATACAAAATTAGATCAATTATCTGTTCTTTAGTTTGCATAATCCAAACCCAACTGGGAGAGTCTCTTTTAGCCTGATTCTCCCCACTCATGCATGAGAAGAAACCTGAGATCTTCTGCCTGATGATCCTAAAGGTTTAGCAGCACAGCTAACACCACCTGACAAACTGCAGCCTACGTTATTAAGTCAAAATCCAAACAACTGGGATAAAAATTAAAATCTTAGTTCCCTGGCCCATTTTGACTCAAAAACATTGTATTAATACAAAAAGCCCATGCAAAGTTTCCACCTCAGTGTTTTTTATGACTTCATACATCCTTCTGTACCTGCTGTTTTCTCTCATTAAGTACAGAAGAACATGCTTTTCCATGCTGAATCACAGGATACATTTCCAGCAAACAGTTTCCACATTATTACAGCCCACAAGAACAGTGTGGGAACTTTATGAATAGCAGCAGCTAACTGAGATTAAATTGATGGTTTGGGATTTCTTTTTTAAACCATCTACTAATTTTTTGGATGATTGTGCTCTGAAATAATCACTTAATCATATGGAATACCAGTAAAGCTCTAGAAAACAAATAATTTATAATGAATATTAAGTTAAATAATCTGGGCAGTCAACGTAATGAATTTTTTGGACAAAAATAGGTACTAACCATCAGAGAACAACAAATGTTACCACTTAAATGTTGAGGGTTGCTGCAGATGCAGTTTTAGGCATTTTATTGCTTTTATAAACTGATGAACAGTATTTACAGGATTGATATTCCCCAAACCCCACCACCACTGTCGTCCACTGCTTGGAGCTGGAATAGTGAAAAAAAACCTAGAAACCATTTACACCTAAGGCTCAAAAACAATTAAAATGCATGTAATGTATGATGCTACAGGAATTAATCACTCCAACAGATGGCTGGTAGCTTGCTAATAAGACTGAAGCAGACATTTGTCTTTTTTTGGAATCCCATACCTTGAAGACAACAGGAGTGCCAAGGGACCTCCAAAAAAGGGATTGCTTCAGCAAAGGGATCTGACTATAAACTAATGATTAAAATGATCTGGAACACCAGAGACAAACCATTTGGGGTAATTCCAATTCAATTTTTCACCCTTCCTTATTCTCTGCCCTGCTATGGCCTCCACTCTAAACAGCGTCAGCCAAAGGGGTATTTGGATGTGGACCTTGACTTCACAGGTTGGCTCACGGTTGGGATAACAGCTACACTAACAGCCACAGCACCTTTGCACTGAGAGATTTGCAGAGCAAACTCTTGTTTGCAGAGGCAGCTCTTGGATCCCAGGAAGCAGAACTTCAGCCGGCTCTCAGCAAAACATTTCAAAGTTGACCTTTTTTTAAAGAGCCTTGAAGATGAACTTCCTTTAAATATACCTCTGGGGCTGAAAGAACAAGGTGCTGGAGGCCTAGAGAAATGTTCGCTCTGTTATGCACACATGCACACACACACATATTACATACAGTGGTTTGGTTAAGTCTGATTATTGTATTAAGCATATTTTCACAGTCACTCCAGGCCCTCAAGCCATCCTGTGCCTTGTCAAGGGATATAGGACATGTCCTGCACAAAGGAGCACAGGTGAAAGCCTTAAGCCAGTGTCATTGTTTCAACTGGGATAATTTTCTTCCTAGTAGCTGGTATAGTGCTGTATTTTGGATTTAGGATGAGAATAATGTCGATAACACACTGATGTTTTAGTTGTTGCTGAGCAGTATTTATACTAAGTCAAGGGCTTTTCAGCTTCTCATGCTCTCCTGCCAGCAAGGAGGCTGGGGGTGCAAGAGAAGTTGGGAGGACACCCAGCCAGGACAGCTGACCCAAACTGGCCAAAGGGATATTCCATACCATATGACGCCATGCTCAGTATATAAACTGGGGAAGTTGGTCAGGGGACACCATGGCTTGGGGTTTGGCTGGGCACCAGTCAGCAGACAGTGAGTATTTGTATTGTGCATTACACATATATTCTATTATTATTATTGTTATTGTTATTGTTATTGTTGTTATTATTATTATTATCATCCCTTCCTTTTCTGTCCTATTAAACTGTCTTTATCTCAACCTACGAGTTTTAATTTTTTCTTGATTCTCTCCCTATCCCACTGGGTGGGGGAAGGTGAGCAAGCAGCTGCGTGATGCTTAGTTGCCAGCTGGGCCTAAATCACGACAGCCAGTAAAGTCTGAGCTACCTCCAGAAGCAACATGAAACCATCACCACGGCAGGACAGAGATAATTAGTAAATTAGCATATCGATGCCTCTGTGCTGCTTCTAGGATCTTATTTAGCATCTTAACTGATCATGGTCCTGTCCTCTGTAATTTCGTATGGGATACTACAGGTTTCTATTCTCTCTGATTGGAGGCGGTGTGGCTGCGCATTCCAGTTTCAGGCTCTGGTGCAGTGTGGTTGTGCATCCCAGCTTTCTGCTCTGCACAAGGATCACAATTTCTAACAAACACATTAATCTCCAAATTTAAAAACTCAGAACTTTACTGATGCTGTGAAATAAGTAAACCAAGACCTGTAGTCTAAATTAAAGATTGTGAGCAAAGCAGGACAGAACCAAATTCATGACATACCACAAATAAATTAATAAAGAATGCACTTCTGCAAATCCCATCTTGCAAGATAGTGCTTCTATCTTCTTAAATGACAGCTAACAGATAAATAGCACTGTGACAGTCTCTCTCACACCACGATGGATGGGTGAGCATCCATTTAGTCAGCAGTCCCAAAGGAACCTCTCAGAAAATACAGATTTTATAGGCATTTAGGCCATATTCAGAAAGACCAAACAATGATGTACCATTTGCAGTGCTGTGCCACTGAGGGCAGGCTCTCACAGGCTCTGAGCCCTGTCAATGGCTGTCAGTGGAGAGTGGTAGACTGACTCGGGTCGTACGGCCGAGGAGAAGGAGAGCTGCAGACCTGGCCTGATGGGACACTGGGGGTCTTGGCAAGTTTCAAACAGTGTTGGGAATATCAGAGGCACTCTATGCAGACAGTGAAAGATCCAGTTCTGCCTACTTACCCCACAGAGAAGCTGGAATGTGTTAAAAAGAAATAGGATGGGGGGATATTTGAGTGCTAGAAAGAACTTTCTACATAAATTACTAGTGTGGGCTGATAAATAACCCACCACTTTTCATCTTTTTCCTCTTTCCCATGCCAAAACACAATGGTGAGACGTGGTACAGGAGATGCTGAAACCCTTTTTGGAGCCTTCCTTGATGCATAAGATACTTAAGCCTGCCTTTAAAATCATAAAATGAGTTCCTAAAAAAACCTAAAGGGCAAGATAATCCATTAGGGTTGTTTCTTATTGCATAAAAAAAAAATTACTTCCCACTCAGAAAATGCTTCAAAATCTAATTATTTTGTATAATATCCGTCTTCTCCTCTTCCTCCAGTCTATATCAAATACTGGAAGAGGATTCTCTGCTTGCATGGATTTTATCTTAACGAATTGCCTAATCTTTTCAAGAAAATATGTTTTTCTATATAACTATTGAGCACAGTCCCTTAATTAACAGCAGGAATGTTTGTGGACTGAAAACAAACCCCGTTAGTGAGTCTTGAAATTACATTCAGACCCAATTGCGTTAGCATTAACATTCCTGAACTGAAGTCAATATCTGGTTCTTGAATTATGTGCAGTGCCACATGTATCAGGAAGTCAAACATGGAATAAAAAGCTTGGGGTAGTGCATTATCCAGGAGCACACTCTGCACATAGCAGGGTGCGCCTCACCTCTGTGGCATGGTACCTCTCCTTCCTCTCCTTTTCTTCCCACAGGGCCAGGGGGGAGATCATGGGGAGGGCGAAGACAGTGGTCTGAGGATGAAGTCACACATATTTTCACAACCTTGTGAATGTCCTTTCAAGGATCAGTGGTGGGGGTAGTAATCCTTCAACTAACCCCTCAAAAATATCCACAAGCCTTGAAAAAAAATATACTGTGGGGCTTACTTCAGTTTCTGCATTTTTAGGGTCACTTACATCTCTGTGCCAAGTGTTGAAGGTTAAGTATCAAATGTGCTTCTTTCTTTAAGATTTTTTAAATGAACACTGAGCTTTTCACCTGCTCTTAAGAGGCAGTTTCAGGAAACCTTTCAGACATCCCATGACAAGTGATGAACTTCAGACCAGTTGACATTGCTGCTATCACCGGCACTACTTCCAAGACCAGCTTTGCCAACCTGTCCCTGGGCCAGGAGCAGGGTTGGGAGCAAGAAGCTGCATAGCCGCAGACTGTACACAGCACATCATCCTCAGATCTTCCAGGAGACTCCCTGCCATCTATCCTGATCTTCTCACTGGAGACCCAGGGGGCTTGCTGATGCTCTTCTGGATGTCCAAAATCAACTGGCCTAAGAAACTCAAGGCTATAGCCTTCATTAGGTCTATAGATTTTGCCTTGGGAAGGCGTGATCTCCGCCATCAAATGCAATTGAAATGATCCATGTGTTTCTGTTCAAAGGATTCTCTCTCTCTGTACATACAGAGAGAACAAGAGTGGTAATAGGTCCACGCTTCAGAGTTTCTGTTCTGAATGACAGTATGATGTGGTAATGAGAGGGCTCAAAACCCCCTGAAGGAAATAAAATACAGTGTAAAAAAATACAAATCAAGTCCATCTGCAAAGATCCCACTCCCACAGACCCCATACAAGCAAATTTTCTGCTGGAGGCAGTCAGGTGTGTAGCTCTGTTCTTCACAAGGTGACAGTGGGGACTCCCACTCCAGTGGCTGGGAAGGGATCACCTGGCACCTCCTGGGGTCACCGTCTTTATCTTGGAGAAGACAAATGGCCAGGTGCCTCCTTACCTGTCTTCCACTTCCCCATTATCTCTTCCAGCCTTTCAGGACTAATATGCACTTCTAAATGTGAATGCCTCCCTCCTGCTCCAGGTCATCTGTATCTCTGCACTATCTCTATTCTCTTTCTAAAGAGCAAGTTTCTTCCTCACAAAATAGCAATGATTATTCTTTGTTCCAGAAACAATTATATGTTTGTTTCTTTCAAGTAGTTATTAAAACCTCAGATTATTTTCACACCATTTATTTAGCAAGATTTAACACACAGCCCTTCCTGGAGAGGGTAAAGTCAGCTTTGGCTGCTTTTACGAGCTACTCTTCTAGAAAAACTCCGGCCAACTCATTGCAGATGCTGGTATTTCCTCTTTCGTTTGTCCTCTGTGCTCCACCTCCAGGTTTCTAAGCACCAACCTTTACGTTTTTCCCTTTTCTTCAAAAGGGCAAGATACCAAAATCACTGCTGACGTAAGTAGGTGCAGCTCTAATTAAGTCAATGGGGTTACACCTGCCTATGTCAGCAGTGAATTTGGCTCAACATCCCTACTGAGCAAAATGTCACATTACCTTTGCTGAGCAGGACATTTCAAATAAAACATTAGCAGAAACAATTAACTTTAAGCCATTAATCCCACGGAAGATACTTTCAACCTCCTAAGGATTGAAGTCAATCCCCAGTAAATGTCTTTGGCTTAATAGATTGTGATGCTTTGGTATGAAATATATTATTGAATGACATTGAATTAAGCAGCATCATATTGTATTTCTATATATAAATTATATTTTAGCACACATGTGACAACTTTTAACTATAATACTTAAGAAACTATAAGCAATGGAGGAGCTCATACAGAACATTGCATTATATAATACCTATGAATTTTGCAAATGTATTATGTATAGCTCTAATACTACACTCAGATATAACACACTTCTGTATTTCATTAGCATCCCATTTTACATCAACAAAGATGGAAGATTTATAAATAGCAGCATTCTCTAATTCATTCCCTTTGGCACAAAACAGGTGGTAACAAATCTGGATGACTGAGAGGTAAGAATGCAGTCTTGCTCCCAACACTTTCGTTACAGCTACAGAGGGAAAGGGGTCAAGATATTATCTGAAGAATTTGAAAGCACAAGCTCTGCTCCTTTCCAGACTTTCCTTAACAGTGCATGGCAGCTCACAGCCAGGTGCACGTGGACTAGCAACTCCACTATTGCGCTCTTGGGTGCCCTTCTGCTTTACAGTGTTCATAAAACCCAGGTGGGGTGCATGGGCTCCTGCTTCAGAAAAAGGATAAAATTACCAGATTCTTATAGGTCACACCCTGCTGTAGGCAGCCAGGAGGAAATCTGGAGATAGAGATGGGTGTTGAATCCTGTCCCTCTCCAGGACTGTCGTGTTCTCTGCCTTGCATGGAGTGATTCTCCCATTCAGGATTTGCAGCCCTACATGTGCCCTAGGAGTTAAGTACCTTAACCCTTTCTTCTGAAGTCCAAGGAAGTGACAATCATTTTATCTATCAGAAAGCCAGAAGATAAGGAGTGGAGGCATGAACCCTGTCTTCCAGTTCCTCTCTGGACGCTCCACAGGAGAGACAACTGAAGTTCCTACACCCACCCAGTGGGACATTTGTTCTCCCACCCTTCTCACAGGTGCATGGGCTAACACCACATTTTAAAGTCATCTCTCCCTTTCCTATTGAATATTTACTTAGGATATGCAAACTGTAGCAGCCACAGCAGGAGATGTGAAGAGAAAAACATTTCCTTTGCTCCGGACTGCTCCCCAGTGTGCTGGTCACGTCTTTTTCAGGAGCAGGAGAGAAAGCCCAACTCACAGAGGAAAGAACTGAATAAAGGTCACTCGCCACTTAGGTGACTGCTGCAACTAAGAATCTCGGTATTTTAATCACGGTGTCCTCTTGAAGGTAAGCACAGCTCCCCAGCTCCATGTACGTAGCCTTGCCAGACAACACAAACATTTGCACATTGCCTAATGTGGATAAAGTTGAATCAAGGGGAATAAAGTTCTGCAGGAGCAGAATATTAACAAAAGACTTCCAAAAAATACAGGGTACCAGTTATATTTGGCCATCAGGTGAAAAAATATTGACCCAAACTTGGAGCATATGATTGACGACCTTGAATCTCTGCCTCATCCATTTTTAATCATCATTTTCCCAAGGAGAGAAGACCCTGGCTGCCTTGAGGTGCTTTCCCATGTACACAGAGGCCCAAGGAGAAAGGAGATTTGTACATACCAGGTAGCAGGCCAGGCAGGAGAACTGTCTGGCTAACTTCTGTACTCCAGGATACAAATATTTTTGCCCCCTGAAAAGATACCTGAGTATGATAGCTGCAAAATTTAATACTGGCCTAAATTTTACCATCCCTTAACCATAACCTGAGTTCTGTTCTATATCAAATCACTTGAAGCCAATGGCAGGGATATCATCAAAACCTAAATCCTGCAGCACTATAGTATAAAATATATTTTGCAGCAAGTCTTCCTACTCAAGGAGCAACCGTCTCTGCTGGTGCTTGCAATGACAGTTCACACACTGAAGTGAACGAAGTGTGAGTGCAGGTGGGTGATTTAATCTCGCAGTACACCTTCTAATGAAGCAACACACTACACAGCTGTCCTGCTAGAAATCTAGGGCTATTACACTTTTCAATAGCTGTATGTATTCTGCTGGGACATACCCAAATTTGTTTTGTTTTGTTTTAATAGTTATTTCTGACATGTTACTTATCAGATTTCATGCTCACTCAGAGAACAGATTACATAGTCTCTGTTAGAAATACTGCTGGGGAATGAAAAACTCTAAATCCTTAGCACTACTCTGAGCTGGACCCTAAAGGTTTTCAAAGCCAAAAACTCATGAGGAATTCAAAGAAAGTTTTGCTGGTATGAAGGATTTGGGACCAGACACAGAAGCTGTCTCCTAAGTTCAGGGCTAGTGTGCTCCACCTCAGCTCCTGTGTCCCTAAGGTGGCTGGGAGAAACACCCCAGGACACCCCATGGCAGCATCATTGCCTGGGTGCCCAGCCGAGATGGGGTGCAGAGGAGGGAGAGGAGCGCGTGTTCTCAGTCCGATCCCAATATGCACTCATGACCACAGGGCCATGGCCTGAGAAAAACTCCAAGATGCCATGGTTTCTGTGCAGCCTGACAGCACAGGTCTGCCCAGTTAAATCAATGAACATTTTGCAATTGATTTCTGGGATAGCTGCTATAGGCCATATGGTTTCATCCATCAATTGCTTTAGTACTCACCTCATTTTAAGCATAACAGCAGCTTGATTGAAGTCAATAATACAGTTCAGATACTTAAAACTAGTTATGTTCTTAAGTATTTTGATGAACTGAGGCCTTAATGAACATTGTTAATGAAGGTGTGATCCTCTGAGATTCAGAACTTCTTCAAATCTCACACTTCATTGCACAGGCACTTGAATTCAGCAGAAGTCCTTGTAGCCATCAGGAGAAGTCACCTCCCCCTTTCCCAGAAGCTGGTCCTCACCATGTCCCTGGTGCTGGGCCCTGCAATCATTTGGCTGTGTGGTGTGCCTGTCCACCGTTGCCAGTTTGGTCCAGTTCCCTGCACACCATGCAAGCTGCTGGGTGTGGAGATAGAGGTGGTAGGTGGTACCACCTCTTCTGGCAGCAGCACAGACATGTGCCAGATTGAAGGAACCATATAACCATAGCACAGCCAAATCAAGGAAAAACTAGTTTGTTAAACCATTGGAGTGATTATCTGATAATTAAGTATCCAAAGCGTATATTCTTTACCAGGGAAAACTTGGAGACTTCAGCATTCACATAAACTACCATGAGTGTGTTCGAGACCAAACCTTATCTGCAAACAGGAGCACATAGAATTAAGAAAGAAACATAATGTTTTATATGGGTACCACCTAGTGGCAAAGGGCTGGGATTTCCATGTGTTATTTTTGATGGAAATAATATGTACGTACTGGAAAGAAGATCCTGTTAACCAGGTGCCCAAATATTTTGGATTTCTCTGGACTTCACGTTTAAATCCATTAGCCTGTTTCAAGCTGCATGCCTAAAACCCACACTTATATTAAGAAAAGTTTCCAAAAATATTTTAATGGTTCTGGAGACACTGGGTACAATGCTGACGAAAGGCTTTTACAGTGGGGAAGCAAATTAGATAGCAAATGTGGCACATTCAGAGAGGGACACACACACACAAGGTAATTCAATGGGGCATGTACAACAAGCCCAGTGGTTTCAAGGTCAATGCCACTGCACACTTGTGATTCACCAGAGGCATAGTTCTGGATGCCCAGCAGCTCAGATACAATGGTCTGAAAATAAGGGAGAAACCACAGCTATGGTTTTCAGATGGATCAGCGAAGCCAACAGTATAATCAGACAAATCCTGTTTTCTGGCTGATCCATCTGGTGTCCTTTGAACTGAAGGGTGAAAGTCATGTTCTTTGGGGGCCTTTGCAATAAAATGCAAAGGGACTTTCAAGTGGAAATTACACAAAGGAAAAAGCCTCTGGATGAAAATGCCTCCAGACATGGCAAGTTGTTACTTAGCCAAGTAAAGGCACAGTGGGATCATGACTCAAAGGAAAACTAATGCCATCATATTGCAGACATTTTAATTGAAAATTGTTAGATATTAATTTTTATAAGCAGTACAATAAACTTTTCAATTATAAGAGGCATAAAAATGATGCTTAACTGTCACAACGAGTCAGTCACTTTATTCTGAGCAGGTAGCCCTATGCCCACATTTTGGCACACTTGCAGCAGTGTCAGTTAACCAGCAAAGGGCCCACAGCTGGACAAAGTGATGTAGCAACAAATTCTGATTTGCTTTTGGAAATGGACAGAAGCACAGCAGTTGTCCCTAGCCAGGATGAGGAAACCTGCAGGCAGACCAGGTGGTGGGGATCCCATGGCTCTGCTCAGCACCAGTTTCTCACCTCAGGTAAATCAGCAAATAGTTCCTCCTAAGACCAGGCATGAAGTCCTGACCATGGTGAAATCAATACCAAGACCTCTGTTACCTACACTTGTGCCACTATTTCACCTGGTGCCTCCAGTGTTTAATGCCACTCCAGAATAGGGTTCTGGATCAAGAAGTTTATTAATCTCATAAAACAGATTACAAAGAGAGGCTGCTTGAAGGGACAGCAGTGTGCATTCTGTGGGCATTATTTTATATCTATTTCATCATTTCAAACCTATTGTTGATTATCATGTGAATACTGCATGAACTTCAGCTTTGGAAAACTTCTAATAATTGTGACTCGTGAAGCTGTCGACTAATACTATACCTATTCATTTTTTACAGACCTACACATCAATAGATTGGAAATACCCTGGAAAATGAAGAAAGGGAGAAGAACAAGGAAAGTAAATAGAAAGCTTTGCGACAGCCCTCTGCCATGGGGGGGGCTATCAGCAATAATGGCAGTCTGTCTCTGGGGGTGGAAAGGCCCTTGGACAGCTATAGGTGATGGTGTAGCACCCTGTGCCAGAGTGTCAGTGCAAAGAACCCTTGCACTGAAGAGAGCAGAAAGGTAAGAAATTTAACTCCAGATGTAGGAAAGATCCACAGTGTTTCACCTTAGATTAATAAGAGTGAAGCTCTCTACTGAGAGCCTGTCTGAAAGTCATTTGTCATTTAATGATCTTCCTAAGAGAAGCAGGCCCATTGGTGGCATATAAACTGTGCAGAACAAGAATACAGTGTATTTTCTTCTGTAACACTGAATTTCAGATCTACCTAAGTGTTAGACAGTAAATAAAAGCTCTTTGAAAAATAAGCTCCTCTGAATGCTTCACCTAGTGAAGGGGATGAGAGAAGTCCAACCATCAGATCAGCTTTCCCACAGGCAGCTGCAGACTATCCTGTGATCCCCACATGCCCTCTTACAAATGAAGCTCTCAGACAGAAAGAAAGGGTGAAAAAACAGGGGCACACATAAGAAACATTAGTAAAACTCTTGGTTGGGAGAGTATACACTGTTGATAAAAAATCCAATCCCATTCTCATTTCTTAAGAATAATGAGTGGACAAAATTAAACACTTTCCTTGCAGGAATAAAGAGTGTGTCTTCATTAGCCAGGTAACAAGAAAACTTGACTCTTGTCTGAGCCTCAGAATGACTGAAATCTGACAAGTTTCATAAAATTCAGTGGGTAAGGCTGCCTTGCAACCAGATGATGGAAGACATTTCTGCATTGGTTTTGTTCAGGTGGATTTTCCTAAATTTGGGCACTATGTAAAGATTTCTGCTTTATAGGTGGAACCTCTTCTCACTCAGCCCTGATGCGTGTAGCATTTGCCTCCAACCAAGGGACAGTAGATTGAGTTTACTGTGGTAAAGGCCATGGTTAACACTTGTTCAAGCCCATCAAAGTGATCCCATTGCAGGCTTCCATGGCACATGTATGTTCCTCCACACCATGAAATAAACTGCATCCAGTTCTCTGCCCTTTTCTACCTGCCCACTTTGTTGTCTCCTTTTTCTGCTATTAAAAATATGGTGACCTTAGACCAGATGGCATACAAGACCTTAATATCTCTTAGACAACACCCACCCCAAGTACCTCACTTATGTGAATGGGGACAACCAATGTATTTATTAATTTGAAACAATAAATTTTGAGCAGAAAACAGCCATGCAGAGTGTGGCGGTTTTTTAGAAAAAATAATACATGAATGTTCTTTAGTGGAGCTGCACTGCAACTGTCAGTAATAATGGGAAATAGCCAGATTGATAGGTGTGACTTCTGAACCTCTCACTCCAAGAATAGAAGAAAGGATCACAGGGACCCCACAACTTACGTCATATTCCTGTCTTGGGAAAAATGTTCTTCCAGCAGAAAGGGACTCTCCATTTTGTCTAGACAAGCACCCTGAGGTGGCTGGACCATAAACTGTCATCTTCCTCCTAGTCACCTCCAGTCCAAGCAAGCTCAGAAACATGTCTCAAGTCAAATGTCAATACTGTCACTTCATAATTTGGCCCTGTCAGTTCAGCAACACATGTGTTTCCAAATATAATTAAATGTTTTATAAAGCTTTGCTCTACTCAGTTTTACAGATGTACATTTATTTTGCTTATAACTGATAGCTTGCTAATACTCATGTATTGCTTGGAGAGCATTCCAGCCAGTTAGATTTTCACCCAAACATGTGAATCGAAACCTCAGGCAAAACAAGAACTGTCTCTCATACCTTTTACAGATTAACAAATAGTTCTTGCCCTGCTAATGCCATTCTTAATTGGACTACACTGTGAGGAGCAATTAAGACTAAATGGCCACTTGCTGAGAGCTGGTGAAAGAGAAACTGCAGCTTGAGGCGTTCACATTCTCCAAATAAAGTGCAGTTCCCTTACTTTGGTGTTAAAGAAAGAAGCTTAATTTTTTAACGGCTTAGTATATTAAAAAGGAATGATTCAATTCACAGCAGGGAAATCTGCTTTGGGAGGGATTATATTTTCTTAATTTTTTTTTTTTCTGAAATGACTTTGTAGATTTAAAGGGTCCTGACTGACAGCAATGGAGGTGGGACTCTCCCGTGCCAGAGAGAAGCACTGACAGCTACAGCCACAATAGCCTTGCTGAACTGCCTCACCTGTAGCTTGCAGAAGCCATCCCAGGGCTAGAAAGAGATTTTCCCTTTTAGTCCATGCACTGCCAGTCTGTCAGATAAATACTGGGTGCATGATTTAGCAGTGCAAATGAAATCTAGGTAACAATTCTCATCTCTTTTTAAATAATCCTGAAGGGCCTGTCAGCCCATGAAATGTCCTCCCTCTTCACATATAGCCCACTGTGAGCCATACCTGCTGCCCCTTGTCTACGGTGATTAAAACAAATGTCACCTGCAGTGAATTGCAACCATCTTGAGGAGGATAATAGGTCCTTATTTGAAAGGAGAGGTTACACTCACCCCACTGGCTGGTAACAGAGGAAGGAATTTGCTGCAGTTATAGCAAATTATATATTCCAGAATGGTTAAACCTGAGGAGGACCAATGTCCCTCACAGCTGGCAATCTGCTGCCTTTCACTCATGCTAAAGTTGGGATCCTGATAGAGTTTCCCAAACAGTTTTACCTTCTAACCTCACCGCCACCCTGCCAGCGTGCATCCTCCCAACGTTGATGTTAAGCTGGATCGCACCCAGCTACCCACATCCCTTGGGTACTGCTGAAAAGCCAGTGCCTGGTGACCTTGCCTGGTTTAGCCACCACAGGCCACAGCAGGGCCATAAGCTGCCGATGTCTCAGCCCTGCCTGAAAGGATTTTCTCACCAGGAGCTTTCTGCAGTCCTGTCCAACTGGGAGCAAATCCCCTTGTGGGAGCCAGGCTCAGAGCAGACTGGCTGGATGAAGTTACAGGAAGAGTGAGAAAGGCAGCTGTGGTCTCAGCTCCTTGGTCTTACCCCAGCCAGAAAATAAACTCCAGCAGATAACAAGTTTTCTGGGAGGGAAGCCTATATTTATAATGGTGGATAAAGAGCGTTCAGCCAAGATATCAGCTGCAACCTCTATGTACGTTTCTGAACTCTGAATTACAAGACTCCTCCACTGGCTCCAACAGAAGGACCTCTGCTAGGTTTTCTAGGAAAGCCAATGTTCTTCCAACACACCCTTACTGAAATGAGGTCCCTGCAACTCCCAGTGTTCATACCACTTCCATATAGACTTTAAAAGCCTGAATGCCTAAGGATTTGTCTAAACTAATTTTATATCACACACCAGGAATTTTTAGCAGGAGTTTGTCTTTGTCTGAAACATTTGGAAATAGGTAACATATCAGTTCACAATGTTATCTGTATGCACATTTACATCCTTTTCACTTTCTATGCCCATTCTCTCCCTCCACAGAGACCAAGATCTGAACACCCTTTATCCACCATTGCAGGGAGTCTCAGTATCGTTAGCACCATTTCATCCCAGAGTATCATCTATCTAGTGACTTAACCTGATGAGATGACACTAGCCAACATTAGTATTTCATTTTTCCATTCCCCAAAAGATATTTCTGTTCAATTTAGCTACTACTTGACAAAAATATTGCTGAACACCTGCAAGAGATAAAACAACCTTAATCCAATTTCTTTTCACAGATGCTAAGGGCCTTGTTCTTCTGCCACTCATGCAGCTTATAGCTCAGACTTCTGCACAATTTAAATGAGAAACAAGTTGTTTGACTTCATTGTGGGAATGGTATAAACAAATGTAGTCTGTCCTTCACCAAATTTGTGTGCCTTGGGGAGCTCAGTGCTTACCTGAGGGATAGAGGAAGTGCAAGTGTCTCGAAGCAGCCAGGTATAAATTAGTAGCAATGGTGAAAGGAGCTGCTTCACTGTCCATTCCTCTGAAAGACTTGTGCATCTGAGGCAAGTCAAGGCAAAATAGAAGGAACCAAAAAGATAGCCACTCTGACAGTAAATGGTCAATACTGGGAGCTAGACTCCAAACCAGACTGTAATCTGCTGCTCTGACTCACAGCCTAGATGCAGCTAATTGGCATAGCTCTTTAATTAGCACAGACCTGCCATCTCCACAGATGGGGCAGGATGTGCAACATCCCAGCGAGGAGCACAGTACATGTCTTTGGGATACCTTCTCCTCCCATAACGATGCCCTGGCTGAGAAGGTTGCTCTTGGCTAAAGAGCAACACTGGAGACCAAATGGGGGAAACTATGAAGTGGATCTTCCTTAACATGCAGACGGTCACAGAGCTGAGCAGCCGACGTGCTTCTCTCCAGGCTGTACCCTAAGGAGGCTTTCCCTGGAGGGCCAAGAACAGGAAAGCCAGCGTGCAAGTGGTTGCTTAGACTTACTACCCCCTTAACACAAATGAAAGAGGCTGGTGCTTTTCTCAACATGTTCATATACATTCTCCATTTGCATTCAGCAGTGCAAACCTTGCATGCCCTGGGATGGGTCAGTATTTCCACGTCCGACCCACAGAGTTCCTTGCCACTTCAGTATTACCATATGCAAACAGTTGCTCTGATTGCAGATCAAGCACATTTGACTAAAGATTTTTACTAAACCATTCACCAAGTAGCGAGCAACCTCTCCTAAGAATAACATAACATGATAGAGGTAAGGCAGCAATTGTTTCCTAGCTACCAAAGGAGCCTTAAGCAGACAAATCAGCAATTTTTCTTTTTTGATTTCTTAGGCTGAGGAGAAATTTCCTGAAAATAATCCATCCTTTGTTTGCAGAATACTTCTGAGGTTACATTTGCAGAAGCAGTTATGTATCTCAATATGTTCTGTTGTCCAAAGGGATCTATCCGAAGTGTCTTCCACCACCCTCCCTTTTCACGCTCACTACTCGGTCTGCAGCTACTGAAGCAAAAGGGTCTCCTGACACTTACAGTGATGGGCAAGGATGCAGAACAGCGATGCTCCCAGTGTGAGGGGGCCTCAGTCAGAGCTCAGTCACGCCGCAGGAAAGCCAGTGGTATAACTCTAGTCTAGTTAGGTTATCCCAGGCATCTCTTCCTCTTAGGAACAAGACACACAGACACACAGGCACATGCATAACCCATATCTTGCAGGCCAAACTCTGTTCTCTGTTACCAGTATCAAACTGCAGTAACTCCAGTTAGGCCAGCCTTCACCATTTAATTACATCACTCTGCTGGGTTATTCTGGATTGATGTTGCTGCATGAAAATAGAACTTGGCCCTTAATATATTGTATATTTTTATACGGAGGATGACAGATGTCAAAAACGCAAATTTATTTGCTGAAAAGAGAGCTGCGCTCTCCTTCATGATTCTAGGAAGACCCTAAGAAATCTTCAGGTTAAGATAAAGTTTAAAATGAGATGAGACTTTCTCCCTCCTCCCAGGAAGAGCCACTACATACAATTACAATCTCATGACCGTGTTAGACCCAAATAGTTTCCAGTATTTGCAAGTTCTGTGTGTCATCAGTGTAAGAAGATTTTATATATCAAATGCCAGTCTTTGTAGTTTGTCCTGGCATTTCTAAGATGATGTGTAGAGTTATGCTTCACCAACCTTTATCCAGAAGATCTAATGCTGCTAAGTAAACAATATGGCTCTAAGCTTTTCATTAATTTTCCAATGCACCTTGCTGTAGTGGGCAATGTAGATATTAAGTTAAAAATTTGCATGGAAAGGAGAAGCCTGTTAGGAAGTTAGCAATTAATGACATAGAGCAACACAGCTAGCACCAAGTTTTTAGGGATGTAACTTAATTACTGTTATTACGTGAGCTGTCTGCAGATATATATATGCACAGACAGATCCCAATGGATTGAGCTGATGGCTGGGGTTTTTTTAACTTTGGAAGATTCTTGGCTGAAAAAACTCCTCTCTCTCTCCCCCTGTGGTCCTATGCACACATACACTTCCCAGGCCTTATGTGCATCATCCTATTTATGCCATTGAGGCTACCCATGTGCATAGGGATGGAAGGGTGTTTGTGTGAGGATCTGTGCAAACGTGACCCAAGCAAGCAGGCTCAGTTTTGTTTCTAATTCCTCCTATTCATAGCCTGGAAGGGTAGATACTGATAAAAGGACCTGCAGCAGCACAAGGAGATGCATCAGAAAATTCAGCAGGAGTTTTCCATAATTGGAACAGCTTGGGATGCATTCCCTTATCCTGAAGGGTTCAGGTGACTCTGACCAGATCCTGGGAAGGGAAAACAAGCCTCAGGGGCATAGGAAGGGCCTGGCTAGTGATGGGCTTCTTCAGATCCAGCGCCAGGTCGGGCTGTTTCAGCATTTCCCCAGTACCCACTTGCTAGCTGGGAAGCAGTGTTCAGATGTGTTTTTTCATAGTCTCTTGAAATGTTCACTGTGCTCCCACACCCTAGACCATATGGTACTTATTAAGCTGGTTTTGTAATAAATATACAAAGTCTGAGTTATGTCAGTCATACAGCCATGTGTCTCAATTTTGACATCAGCAGAATTACCTGGCATAAAACCAGCGTGATGCAAGGATAATATCTCTTTTTACTGGCATATTGTTGAGGATTGTGCAAATTGTTTCAGCCTGATGATAATAAGATGGCAAAACTACAGACATGATTCCTTGTTTGTCTGAGAACAGTAAAAAATGCACATTGTGTAGGGAAAAGATTAACTATTTCACATAGATTAAAATAGAAAAATCTCTTTGGGGTCCTTTACATCTTCCTTGTTAATGTTTTATATTTTTTATTCTGCATTTTAAAAAATTTGACATCCCAGGGTGGGCTAACTCTACAAATGTCACTTCCCAGGTGGGCTTGCCCTTATGCAATTAGAAATAAAGCACGGAACATCCAGAACAGATGAGACTGCTGCACAGAACAAAATCTCCTTCTTTACTCTCATTTTTTCCCACCCAAATTCTGTTTCTTACAGAAGACATTTAAAGTATGGAATCAAATTAGAGTTAATCAGCCAGAGCATTTTGTAATTAATAAGGTCACATCCCATGTCGAATGGTGGAATTTTGCAATCCATCACTGAGCCTGTGGCTTTTTCATCAGTTTATGTGGGTCAAACTCTGTTTTCTAGGTGAGCAGGGTGAGTGAGGAATAAATCCATTCAAACCCACAGAGTTACTCTATATTTATATACTATGGAAATAGGTACAGAGCCTTTGTTTTGAGCAGCAGATGCAGAGTCAAGACAAATCTAGCACCATGACAGCCCGTTACAGAGCGCTGTGGAGGGGCTTGACCCTGCTTCTCAGGCTGGGTCCCCTCTGAATACTCCCGCTGGCATCACTGCATCATTATGGCATCATTACTCCTGCTGGCCTCCTGCTTTGCAGCAGCAACAGGAGGTGAGGAGATGGCAACTCCCTTTGCTAAAACAAAGACCCTCTAAAGGCCTCGGAAGAAGCAAGAAGAAAAGAGGAGCTTCTTTTGCTGCAGATTTCCCATGCGAGCAGTACTGAGAGTCTCACTTCCCTCCCAACATCTGCAGTGAATTATATCTCATTTGCTTCCTCTCTCAGAAGTTCCTCCTGCAACCCTGTTTTCTTTTTAGCTCTCCTGAGCGGATATGAAGAGTGGTATGTCTGCTGGTAGTGATGAAAAACAACATCACTGCTGGGTCCCCTAAAGTGGAGCCCTGCCAATTTTGATCACTGTTACAGACACTAACCTGTCTCAGCTCTCCACTGAAATCTGAAGTCTTCCTCGGGGTTTTAGCCCTGCTATGGACAATCACTCCAAAGATGCTGAGCCCTTGAAGTTTTCTCAGACACAATTCTTGACCTGACAAGCAACCCTGGAGTTTAACCTCAATCTTGGAAATCCAAATGCTGCATACTCACTCCCAAATACTTCCAAGGGACTTTCAGATGCACCAATCACATACCCCATGGCTTTTGTAAAGGAACAATGAAGAAGTTCAGATGATGTGAGTGAAAAATATTTGAGAAGGGATTGAAAAGCCTTTGAGAAATATCAATGCAGAACCCATCCAGTAAATCTCCAGACTATTGAGTATTGAATTGGCATGCATTTGGTTTGTTTATCTTTTTACCTTGTGTTGTCCAGACTACCCTTTTCTGGATGTATACAGAAGAAAACTGCCCCACCACATTACAGTAATTTTCTTCTGGTGGTTTGTTGGGTTTTGACTAGTTTCTAAGCAGAAGCAGATCAGTGGAGCTATTTTGCAATGTTTACTTTAAAACATTCTGTTCTTTTATGTAAAACAGTTGGGAATTACAGTAAATTGGCATTACTTAAATGCTATCTTCACACTTCTCCCAAGGATGGTAAGTCTCAAATATTCTACCTGAGTTGTTTCATAGCATAGCTGTGGTAATTGCCTGAGCATGAAGATATACTTTTTTGGGGGCGGGGGGGCAGGGATGACATTGTAAATGATTCTTTAGCTTATGGGGGAGCAAAAAGCTCTTTTTAAATAACTTAAATTGGTAAATAACTCTTTTTATACCTTTCAGATAAATAAACTGAAAAATAAACCAATACACAAATGGATTCAGTGATGACAGAATTATTGAACAGTTAATCCATGGTGTGAATGAGACCAGAGCTGCAAATGGCTTTGTCCCTCATTTATTTCAAAGTCATTTGCTTATTCACAGAACAACTTTCTCTAAAAGACTCTCTGATTTCTAATAACAAGATAGCATATGTTCTATTAGTTCAAAGCAAACAAGAAGGAAAAAAAAAAGCCCTATCATCACATCAGTTTATATTTAAAATGCAACATGTTATACATAAATATGTACAGAGCCAACAAAGCAGCTGCATTTTATGCAAGAGAAATGAAGGAAGTTATTAGAGAACTGTTGTTCTGATGTACTAAATTTCTCAGTATCTTTAGAGTACTTTTCAAATGGATAGATATATTTTCTTTAATTACTGAAATACTGTACGAATTTATTTAGTGCCCATTATTTTCATTAATCTTCTTACTGAATTTAATGGGAACTCTGACAAATTTAAGATACTAATTTTAAAATGCTTCCAGAATATCTTTGCTTTTTAAAAACAACAGGATCTTTAAATCAAACTTATTTTCTCTCCTGATGTGTTACGCAGATTTTTGGTGTGTCTACCACCTGGCCACTGTGAAGAGCCCCCTGAGTCTCACGGCTGTGCCTGGAATCCTGATGCAGCAGGAAAAAGCTGCAAAACTGGCAGTTGTATTTGTTTCTGCAAAGCCCTTGCCTGAATACAAATCTAATTATTTGGAGTAAAATACACTATAGTGCTCCCTAAGTTCTAGGGTCATTTTCCTAAGCGTAATTCTGTGGCTTTCATACTGGGATTGCTGCCGCTTCTGGTGTTCTAATAATGTAGCAGTGAACCTGTGTACGGCTATGCTTGTTTGCTGCAAGAGACAACAGAGCTCTTTCCAGCAATCACTGCCATTTTGTGGCTGTAAAACAAAATGGCCTACATCAAGCTCCTAGCAAGCAAGTGTCCGTCCCGTATAAACCACCAGCAATGCAGACATGGGTCTTCTTCATCCGTTTCAGAAAGGCCAGAGGAACCAAGTAACATCCTGGTTCTCCTCCAAGTGGGACCCTCCTGCATGGACACCCCCACTTCCCTTAGGCATCACCACCACCAAGCAAAAAGTCAGGAAGTGAAAGGGAGGTTTAAGATGAGTGCAGAAGAGGTTTTAATACAAAACTGAATGCTTAGGGTTCGCCTGGTTTAGAAGCATAAAACTGGAGATAAATAGGGGTATTAAAGCATGTCAGTGTTAACTTCAGGGAAAACACAGCTGAACCAGCGTGAAATCTAGAGATGGAGAAGTCCTGCTCTGTATCTGGATGCTTTAGTGCCTGCAGTGAGGTGACTCGTATCAAGCTGGCGTGGGGGAGACCTCAGCCCCCTGAGGAATGCTGAGCTTTGTCTTCTGTTCCAATGCACAGAGTTTTGGTATTTACCCATGCAGAAATTGTTTATGTGTAATACTAATGCAGGAAAAGGCAAAATATGGAAGAAATTATGTCTAGATTAAGGGCAGAGCTTTCCTTCTGAGAAAAAAAAAAAAAAAGCAAGCCTTAGAAACAAATATCTTTATTGTTGTGCACATATGGGCCACAGACCATCACTGAAGCTGCGGAACAACGTTCCAGTGTCTTTGTGTTTGAGGCTGTTTTATACAGGACAGGTGATAACTTCCCACTCTACCCATTCAGGACCAACTTTGCTGAAGACTACAGGCATTAATTATAGCTGCTCTTTATGGCACCAACACATA
Organism: Harpia harpyja; assembly: GCF_026419915.1. Lineage (NCBI taxonomy): Eukaryota > Metazoa > Chordata > Aves > Accipitriformes > Accipitridae > Harpia > Harpia harpyja. The sequence goes on along the minus strand of NC_068969.1, from coordinate 94,822,326 downwards.
GCTGAGTTTTTGCTGCAGGTTGTGACTGCACCAGAGGCAGCTCCCATGGGGAAGCAATTCAGCTTGGGAGAACCCCTCTGCAGTTCCCATGCAGGCATAGAGCATCCAGGCAGAGCCCTTCAGTTACTTTCACATGCAAACAAAGTTTCCACAGAAATTTTATTCAAAGAACACTCTATGGCAGAACTGAGGAGACTGTAAAGATAATGGTAATTATCCAACTACAAACAGAAATTCTTAAAGAAGAATCCAGTGTGGTACCTTTTTAGTTTAAAAGCATTTTCCAGTTACTTAAATTTTGTGCTAGTGTGATTCCAGAAAAATTACACAAATTAGAGCAATTTTTCCAAGCTGTGTTTCCTAAAAAGGTGAAGTAATTACACAAGCATCTAAGGTAAATTTCTCCTCTACAAAACCTGAAAACATGTATAGGACATGGGTCTTCTCCAGTGGGCAGAGAAATGAAAGAGGGTGAAGTGAAGAAATCTCTTGGATAAATTAGGGGAACAGGGAGAGGAGCAATACAGGGAGGAGAAGCAGAGACCAGAAGGGGAAAACAAAGAAAAGCAGGAAGGACCCAAAGAGGGAAGGGGCAAAGAGAAGCAAGAGGTAAGGCGTGTCTTCCTCCATCTCTCCATCTTTAAAAATTCTGGAGAATATACTTCCTTGAAGAGAGTGTGAGCTTAACCTGGGAGATCAAACACTGTTGTATCAGGACATCTCTAGATTTGCAGGAAGAAGTGAATACCTGGTGCTCCCTTCCCCTGAAATCTCTGCACCTCATATATTCAAGCTGTCTCAGATTGTCCACGTTTGTGGTGCCCACAGAGGATAAACGAGCTCTTTCTAAACAGACTACCTGGCTGGTGTGTCACATCATGCAGGATATGATGCCGTTAATATTTATAAACCTTCTGCTATACAGAATATCCCCAACTCCTTTATGACAGGAACCATTTATAAACTGGAGAAGGGGAAGGGGTACAAAGGGAAATGCGCAGGCAGCGCTCTTGACTTTCAGTTAACAGGATTAATGTCACTGAAGAAAACAAAATTCCTCCAGATCTGTACCGGTATAATTGAGGGCAGCACCTGACCCCGTGCTACACTTACCTTCTCACATTTAAGAGGGCAGCGTGCTCTTCTCCAGCTGTAAGTTTTGTGATCTTAAATTCTAACAGAAGTGGCCTGACAACTTTGGAGGATATTTTCTGGTCCAAGAGGGCAGCATGCAAGAAAAGCAGATTGGAAATTGAAACGGAGAGGAGGGAGGCAGGTTGCATTGGAGGTAAGAGGGGATGGTGCCATTGATAACCCAGTTAACAAGAGGCAGCTCAGTTCCATTAAGCTTCCGGAGCTGACTTGAAAATTCATAGGTAACCTGAAAGGAGAAAGGAAAAAAAAAAAACCACTTGCCATTTCAGAGAGAGAAATATTATTCCTGCATCACGCTGCCTGGGCCAGGAGACTGGCTGTACCTGGCAGAGGTCAAGGACAACACAGCCATGATACTGTTGCTCTCTTCCAAAGCTGGAATGAAATCAGTTGTATACACCGCAATGCAGTCAACAGTGAAATTACTTCCAGTTGGGTTGCTGCTATTTTTGCTAATAGCAGCTAGAGTTTAGCTGGCTGTTTTCTCCTGAAGAATCAGTGTAAAGAGGGGGAAGATAATACACTGATGAAAATTACTGTTTCTGTTCAACATCCTATACTCAGTAGGTTTTGCTAGGCTCCTCTAAATATAGAAGCACATGCTTGGTAGTGGATGCTGCGCACTCTGTTCAGATTCATAGTGCTGCACGGGAATGCCTTGCATGCAAATCACTTCCACAGCCTTCCTCATCCTCAGCTGCATCAGTTTCTTCTTCTTTAATTAGTGAAACAAAAGTGCAACAGGGAACTAATTTCCACTGGCTGTGTTCTTCTTTTTTATTCATGCATTTTTCAATTTAAAGCACACAGGTAAATAGGACTCAGACAGACTTGAGTAATTAAAGTGGCTGAAGATCTGAGGAGAACTTTCTTCTGATGAACACAATTTCCTCCAGAAATACCAGGTCACTGGACCTAAATAGTTTTCTTCAAAACGTCTTGGGTTAGCCCTTCTGCCAACCCCAGAGCCAGATTTGATGTTCCTAGTAGCTCCTGTCAGGAGACCTGGAGCGGTGCAGGCACCCCTGTGAGGTGCAGGGCTGGTCCAGGAGCCAGGCTCCCAGCCCCACAGCAAGTGCTGCTGGCCCATCTGTCCCCAGCGAGGGATGCCAGCGGTGCCTGGTACCTCTCGGCAGCACCTCCCACCTCTGCCTCAGCACCACAGCCGATTTCCAGAGCCTCTGTCCATGGCGAAGCCAACGCTGACGGTCATTTCAATGGCAGGCTGCTGGGCTGAAGGAGCCTCTGGTTCACGTGAAATTTGGGTCAGAGGAAGGTTTCCCCCCAAAGCAAGGAAAATAACCGCAAATCAGTAAAGCTGCACACCTGGTTTCAGAGCAGTTCTTGTATCCTTCCAAGGTATGGAAATCACACTATCTGCTCTAGCCATAAGCTTTGACTTTAAGAGACAAAGGGGAATCTCATATCCACATGCAAATACTTATGGCCCCGATCCTGCAATTTATAATGCTCAGGCAGACCGCTGTGCTCAAGTGGAGCACCGTTAACTTCAATGTGGATTCCAGCCATGCATTTTAAATTGCCAGATCAGAGGCTGACATTACATGCACTCAGGGGCAGGTGTTGTCTACTGCATCTTCTACAATGCCGAGCAGATTGTGAGCATTTAACAAAGGATAATAAAAACATTCAAATATCATAATAATAACAATAACGACAGCAATAATAATGATGATGAAAAAGAGAATAGATTATAATGCTGTCTACAACATTCAGTTTCAATTTTCTTCAAGAACAAAAAACATACCACCTTAGATTGGAGAAACTAAGATTTGTGAGCCACGATGCAGCAAGTTGAGCCCAGTTTGAGAAAATTCTTCCTGAAATATTTAATTATTTTTCTGATTATGAAACAATTTTGCACAGAGTTTTTTAAATAAGAAACATTGTTATCCCTCATGCAGCTTTCAAATTGTGATTCATAGGTAAGTGAGGGCCTTTTTCAGGGTTGGAAGGAGTCAGCTCAGATTCACAGCTCTCTCCTCAGCACCTAAGCCTGGTCCATTCACCGTCCCCGGGACATCTGGATCAGCTTTGCCCAAACTCCAGGGGTACGTGGGCAGCCCTGGGTCAAATCCTTCCTCTAAACAATTGAGAAGCAAGAATTTGGAACCATCCCCCTCTGTTGTTAGCCATCCTTACTATTAAAATCAGAGAGTAATTTGAGTTCAGTTGGTTTCAGCATAACTGTATCTTTTTATTGGGTCTTTCTCTGGGAAACTTAAGTGACCTATAATATTCTATATTTTCTCCCCTGTAGGCATTTATACATTAAACCGAAGTAATTTTTCACTATTAAGTTTGGTAAGATAAATAGCTCAAGTTCTTGAAGTTTCTCACTGTACAACATTTCCTCTAAGCATTTTCTGGACCTATTGCGGTATCCAGTTTGCCAATGCTCTTCTCAGATGGATGCAGCTGGACCTCCATGCAGCCCCAGCAATGCCACACTCCAAGTTAGGTTTATCCTCCTGCTCTTATCTGATACTCCTACACTTGCATGTAAGGAACAGCTCAGGGTAAAAGACCTCTTTTTGTGACTGTCCTGGCCAGAGTTTTGTTTTTCACTAATTATTTTGCTTTCCACAAATTTTCGATCATTGTAATGCTACATTTATCTCCAGTTCACTGAGGAAAACATTCAATACATCAAGTATAATCCTGATGCCTGCAAAATTACCCTAGAAACTTTGAGGAAGCAAAGATCCAGAAACTTGTAGAGAACTGTTTTTTTCTGAAACAGCCATGTCCTTAAAAGAAGAACTGCTGTTTTTCAAAGCTGGTCTTAAATAAATTTTTTTCTGATAAAGATCTTAGGAAAAGATCCATAAATTTGTGTCCTCCAGTCTGAATGAATGTAATGTATTCATCTTTGGGCTTCAGAAGAATATCGCGTAGAAATATAAACTAAGACAAAATAGAGAAATCCCCTTTGGCCTGACCTAGTGTTTAAATCCAAAGAAATCTTTCCTTCTCCATCAATACATTTTAGCTTATATATTTACTGGAACTGCTAATAGGGATCACATCAAGTCTTCCAGATCAATTAAAATTTGAAATCCTGAAAGATCACTTTTCTAACCACATCCTATCACAGCAGATTGTGATACCTTATAAGAGACTCTAGATGTGATTGTATTAGGTCTTTCTCAAGTGTGGGATGTAAAAGGCTTCATGAGTCATTATGAAATACTAGAAATTACTTAAATCCCTTAATATTTTACCTGGAATTTCTATTCCCTGCTTGAGCGCTGGGGGCAGGTGTGAGGACTTATATGGAGAGGAATCAGCCAAAATGGGAGGTGGTTATAGTTAAAAAAAAAAAACAACACAGTAAGTGCTGTTAAGACTTCATATTCTTGGCAAAGACCGTGACTCAAGAAGCCACTTCCCCAAGGATGTGACAAGTGCCAGTGCTGCTCACTCTGGGGCAGCCCTCTCCAGCCACTCAGATTTTTGTTTCAGAGATGTCTGGGCTTGTTTTTGTTCTTACTGAGAACTTTAATCTCAGGTTGCCCACCAGTTCATGTTTTTGCAGCTTTCAGGAAAGCCAGGTGTATTCTGTGAAGCTGTTAAATGCTGCCTGGTTAGTATTAATGTGTTTAGTACATGCCAGTTGTTATAAATGTGAGAAAGAAAAACTTTTTTCTAAACTATCTGTAATTAGGGATAGATTATGCTTCATATATTACCTATGGGATTAAATTCCTTGAGGACTATCATTTTTAAATAATATATGGCATTTCCATAGGAACATGTTGCCCATTACATGTCTGTCTTTAAAAGCCATGACATCAAAAAGCCAGCCTAACTCCAGCATATGTCCTAACCTTTGAAGAGAGCAGCATGACCTTAAAGGATTGAAATTATATCTGCCTGCCATTAAACAGACTTCCATAAAAAAGCTGGTTTGATAAGGGCAAGCTACAAGGAAGAGTGCATTTCTATAAGCATAAAAGCAGCACAATAAATACAATGAAATTTCAAAAACAGTGAGGAGGTTGAAGGAGAAGAGAGAGACACCCCTTTCAGTTAGGAACTCAGTCTGCCTGGTAAGTGCTATAGTTTTATATACATCCCAGTGCAAGCATAGTTAGCTATAAGTTTTCCCCTTTACTTAATGACAGCTCTAATTTACAGAACGCGGGTCTGTATTTGGATTACTCCTTCCAAATCACTCAGAATCAATTACCCTCTGAAATACAGACTCTCCGCTCCCTCTCTACACGCTACGTGTTCTTTCCTCCAGATTACTAATGTAAAAGGAAAACAACATACTCTCATACTGATGCAATAGTTGTTTACTAGTAATGTACAGCCACATTATTATTTTCTTAATATTTAAAACCTTTTTACATTTTCTATCTTAAAGAATTGTTTACTGAGGTATGTAGCTGTATTGCCCTGCAACATATTGACTCGGTGAAGTAGTACATGTTAAGTATTGGGAAAGATATATCCATTGCTTTCCCTTAAATAGTTTGCAAATAGCTAGTGAAGGATTCTGCTCTGTTCAGAATTTCATTCTCAATGAAACTGAGTGAGAAATGAAATTTTTTCCATTCTAGACTGGGAACACATTAGTTAGCCAAACTATGACTTGTTTGATATATTACTGTGATTCCTTAGATTAACTCCTTTGTTCAGGGTCCCTGCCTACAACATTCCATTCATTCATTCATTTATTTAGATAATTTCCAGTCCAGTCTTTTCTGAGCCACTAACACTCTCGCAGGCATTGCATCATTGAGTGGGGAGAAAGGCATCAGTTTACAAAGACCATCTACTTCACCCCAGGAAATCTGTTTAGATTTTGCTAAAATACACACTGACAGAAGTCACCACTTCCCTTGTCTGGCTCATTTGGTTCAGGAAAATTTTGACAGCCTGACGAGATGATACTGAAGCAGAAACACAGTAAAAGGGCATAACAGCAAGCGAAATGAGACTGGGATGCCATGACCACCTCTTGGTCCAAACACATGTTCCCAGCAGCCAGCCAGCCCTTAAGGTAAGTGCCATCAGCTAGGAATGGCAAATCTGGTTGTTTCTGAAGAGTTCAAGAGCTTTTAAAAAGCTCTTTTACAGAGTGCCAGGAGCTCTTTGCTGAAAGCCTGTGGCCACACTGAGGAAAAGTGGCAGTGGTCCTGGTGTACTTCAGAGAATTTGTTTCCAGCCTCTTAGATAAAAAGGAAATTCCAAACAAAACGAATATGATTTAGATTTGTGAAGTCAAGTGGTTGAACTTTGTGAAATGTCTGACTTACTTAAGGTAGTCATGCAGTTGTATTCTTTGAGACAGGTGGTATGGAGAGGGGAGATGGTCAGCACATGGCTCCAGAGGTGGTGGTGTGTGCAGTGCTGGTGTGCCATGAGCAGGGCGCAACATTGCAGCGTACAGTGTTGCAGTGCCTGGTGTGTGGTGCATGGTGCCTGGTGTGCAGTGCCCGGTGTGAGGTGCATGGTACATGGCGTGCAGTGTGCGTTCCTGGCAGTGGAGGGAAGTCTCAGGGTGCAGACGGGGCTGCTGGGGCACTCTTCATCTGTCCCTAAATCTCTCTTGCCCTGCAGTGTGGGGTAGTAGACTTCGTCCCCCACCCTTGGGGCTATGTGATACAGGTACAATGGTGCCATATGAAGATTTTGATGCATGACCTGTAGGATCAAGATATGGGTGTTAAACCTATTCAAGTGATTTAAGAGCCTAGGCCTTGTTGACCATTTTTATCACCACTTTAAATTGTATGCCCAGATATAACCTTTCTGTCAGCTTACGCCCCATTGAGTGTACAGGAGGGATATACAAGCAGGGGTTTAAAGATCTTAGTGCTCTGAATGTTGCTGTTCCTATTTCTCATTTAACTTTACAAGCAAAGCAAAGGGCACAGTAGTGCAGAATAGGCATGATGATAGTTTTACTAGTAACCACAGCCTGCACCTTGCTTAGGGCTCCCTTGCATTAAGGGTTGTGCAGCCACAAAGATGGATACAGCCTCTGCTTATGAGGAATCATTAAATATGGCAATCTCAGAGGAGGAAGAATGTGTGAGTGTGATAAAAAGCAAGAGAGGAGAAAGGGACTGAAGTAACAGTAAAAAGGGCAGTGTTTTACCCAAATCCATGGTGTTCTTCCTTGAAATTGTTCCCTATGATTCACATGGCTGTGGCAGTGTGCTCCCTGCCCCACGCTCAACCTGACCTGTATTTCCTGTAATCCTGCTCAAGCCATAACCTCAATCATAATGGGTGCATCTGGTTGTGATGGCTGCATCACTCAACATGGTTTTGGGGAGGATAACAACACAATAGCCAAGGGCTAATTTGAACAACGCGACCACCTAACCACCATGCTGGTCAATGTCCGACTGAAGCCAAACTTGGAAGAAGCTAACACCTGTAGTCCGTATGTAAGTATGACTATGAGTCAGTTACCTTACTCCATTAACAGTGGACAGCCCAGGGCCCACTGAGCGCTCCTGCACGGCAGCGGGCTGCACACCAGGATCTCCCCTTGAATAGGGATGCCTCTCAAGGTTACTCCTTGAGGTTGAGAGATTCCTTATCATGTCAGATACTTGGTAAGTGATTGATAGCATGTTAAAGTTTTAAATCTTAGCTAAGTGATATAAAGGATAGATTGCACATATATAAACCTTTAGACATAAACCGTTGATCAAATCTGGGACTAAGTTTGGATCCAGCCGCACCAGAACTCCCCTCTGAGAAGGAGTTTAGAATGCAAAGGGATCCTTTCTGAACCTCAAGACTCAACGGGAGGGTCTCCCTGATAGTTTTGTCTGACCCTGTCCTCTATGCAGCAAATATCAAGTGAACCTTGCCATTGAATCTTGTTAAACCACTGTTGCATTTACTATCAAACTTTGTTAAATCGCTCTTTTACATCAATAAACATATTGTTACTCCTCTCTTAGGAGTGAAGTGCATCACTCCATCTATGACAATAGCATGATGACCTTTAAACATTGCTTGCTTATTCTGAGTTGAGCAGTGGTAAACCAAAATACCCATGTTTAACGTGTTCCTTTGTCTCTTCTAACAACATCATAAAAGCCCTTTATCTGGTGTACATCACCAGCCTTCCCAAAAATGAGCTGTATGACTACTGGAGACCTCTGGCTACCTGTTACCTCCTGAGCCTCCTTTTGTTTGTTTCAGCTACCACATCTTGCCTTATGCCAAGGTTATAAACCCTTTGGAGAAGAGGTTGTCTTTCCTTTTATGTCTGGATGTTGCCTCAGTCTACTAGAAACTTGAAGACACTGTATTAATGCAAATGAGAATGCTTATTTATTTGAATGTGTTTACTCAGAAAATATTCATCATTGAGCTATAATGTCCTTGACATACTTTTAACTGTACATGAACAAGAGGGATACAAAATAAAAGTTAACTAAAGCAGTAACACTTTATCCTCAGCCCCCACCACTTGGTTATTATCACAGTTTTAAAGGTCAGCCACAAATAGTACCACCCTGTTTTAATTTTAACTTAAAAACCCACTTTCAAGAATGTTAACTTTATCAACAGACAGTCACACAGCTGGGTGTTGCAAAATGTTTGGAAGTTAAACAGGTCATGGCACATCAGACAGTGCGAGAAGGCACAGCTGTTAAAAGGACAGTCATAAAACCCCGTCTGCAACCTCATCATTCTGAATCATTTGAAAACTCTAAAGTAAATAAACCTTATATCCCACTCCTACTGCTTCCCATGCAGCCATTGCAGGTGGCTTTGTTGTTTTGGGGGGGGGGTTGTTCTTGTTTCATGTGACTGAATTAGTTCTTGATCCATACATCTGCTATGCTTTCCTCTTTAATCTAAGGCAGCAGTTTGAGTACAAGAAGCAGTAGGGGGGGGGGAAGAAACCAGAGGTGCTTGTGAGTTACTGGGAAATTGGACTTTCAAAGCAATCATCACTGACACAATAAATATAAGGAAGATGCAAAACAAGAACTTTCGTGTGATGGTGAATAGGAGGGTAAGGAAAAGATTCACGGCAGGTGGGGAAAATAAGTTCGTCTGTTCTCTGAAAGCTGAAGGATGAGGCCATAATTTTGGGAAAGGCCAGGAGGAGGGTAGTGTCTCCAAGATGTATGCAGGTGATGATCTGTCTGGAATTGTTAAATAAGAAGATAGGAAGGACTACAGTCTAGAAAGTAATGGGAAGAAAGGCAAAAGGTAGATATACAGAGCAAGGGAGAAAGAAATGTTAAAACTTGCAGTCAGACTGTGAACTAGTGACAGAGAATGAAGTGCTGATGTGATCAGTGATTGAGAAAAGCATGGGAGTTGGCAAGGGATTGAAAGGAGATCAGTTTCGGCCAAGTTAAATTTAAGCTCATGATCGGATATCCAAAGAAGAAAGAAATACTGTATTCGGCCAAAGAAGACCAGTCATGGTCTCCTTTGTAACAGAATAGTTTAAAAGAAATGCATGTTTGAGGTTAAATATAGTAGTTAAAGCATATTAGGCAGACAATATCATCCAAAGAAATGTCATAGAGTGAGAGCAGTCAGGGACCAAGGGCCGTTCCCCAGAGGGGAAAAGGGGGATACCTGAAAGAAATCTTAAAGTGGTGCTATGGAGGAGTAATACACACAAGAGAAGACAGCACCACAAAAAGGAGGGTCAGCAAGACTTCAGATGTGGAGCTTATTCAGCGGCAGCATCAGAAGGAACAGAGATACAGGTAGGGGACAAGGTGTTTATCTCTGTGAGGTGGTGGTTATAGGCCTTGGTCAGAGGTAGGAAGAGCAGAATGAGGGCTGAGTTGAATCTAGGACATCTGGAGGAGAATGCTTCACAAGCCCAGGCAGGGAGCACATGTTCAGCAAGGTGGCAGCCAGTGGCAGGGAGATTGCAAAGCACTGAACGAGCAGTTCCTAGAACTAGCCTTCTGCTGACATCCTATGCTTTAGGCCTCTCTTTTCTTAAGCATGAAATACTGCACACGGGTACTGTGCTCATACTTTCAAAGTGTCTTTATAAGTGCATTTCCAGATGTATCTGCTACCTGTACCCTCCATGTTCTTATTCCTGCTGGCAGAACTGTGGACTGGACCCACCTGGTCCAGAACCCTCATGGCCTGACAGGTCCTCCATTGCCCAACATGGTCACGTACCATGTTTTGCCACTGATGTACTCTAAAAGTCACTCAAAGACCAAGGTTGTGTTTCGCTGGCTTCTTGATCCTATTTTGAAACATGCTGGGATGCTCACTCAGTCAGATCATTTAATTAACTGTACAAAATTTGACAACTTGAATAAGAAATATTGTAGTTTACATTATTTGAATTTACTGTTTGGTGGGAAATGTCCATATTCTTTTAACCTCTGTAATATATTTTCAATAGTATGAAATAATTTGGGGTACCATATTTATACACTAAGGAGTGTTTCTACAGAAGACATTCAATCTATGAAGGTGTCATCACACTGTCTGTTTGGAAGGTTTTGCTCCACAGGTTTTCTCATAAGCTGTTAATTGCAAACAGGGTTAATTTTCTTTTAAACTCTTTCTGTTGTCTCACAGTGCCCTTTTTTTCCTTATTGCCTCTGTCATCAGCTAGTGCTCTGCTTCACATTCCCCCGTTTTGCCCTGTTGCAAAAGGGGATGTCAATCGCATCAGATGTGTCACTTCCAAATTGAACAACTTTACTTTGTGAAGAGATTACTGATGCAAAGTGCAGGACATCTAACACGCAAGATGACACATTTGTCCATGGCTACGTGGACACATGGGCTACTCACAGATCAGTGAGTGAACAGCTAAAGCTGGTGCTGAAGAGATCCAGCCATGCTGTGAAAGGGACAAAGACTAAACTCGGACTGAGAAGCGTTTCTGAAAAGCTCAGAAACCTCTGACACTGGGAGGCTTGAATTTTAACACTCCAGAAAATGCTTTATTAAAGCGCAAGATTCCTCAGTTATGTACACGTGGCTCTGCTTTCTGAGTAGTCCTCTGTTCAGAGCAATAATTCAGAATATGAGACACAGAAAAGGCAGAGCTGAACAATGGATCTTGCTGAAATCGATAGGAAAACACCTGTTCAATTACAGAGAAGAGGACCTGCATTTCCAAACAAATTTATTGCTGACGTCAGCAATGGCATAGAGGAGAAAATTAATATACCTCGGAAACCGCTTTCCACTAATTTGCTGTTCTTTAGATGGGAGCACTTGTGTATCTTTATATGAAAAAAAAAGAGTTGGTGACCTAGAAAGTAATTAGCAGGAAAAAGTACCATATAGCAGAGTTTGCTTTACTCTTCATTGCTTCCTTCCTGCAATTTCTCCTTCTGTTCTCCCCAAAAATAAATTCCAAAACAATAATAGTGTATTTCAGATAAAAATTAAGCCGAAGAAGGAATTATGGGATAGTATCAATGCAAATGTGCCTCACAGTGGAATAAGATTGGAGAAAGATGAAAAAAGTCAGAAAAGCCAAGTATTTTGAAATCTGAATTTTGACAAGAGATATTACTGTTCTCTGTAATAAGAAATATTATCATATAAATATTTTGTGAAGAGATAAAGTAATTTACTGCTACATATTTCCAAAATTTATTTTTTAATATTTGTAATGCTTCTGTGGAAACACAGGTTCCACAATAGCGAAAGAATATATGAGATACAGATTGAGCCTACACCTTAGTATTCAGATGACTTATGGCAGATTTCTTACTGCAAAACAAATCACAAAAGCACTTTCTCTATTACATAAAAACCATTACTGTATGCCAGTTATCAGAATAATGATCAGGGAGAAAATCTTTAATTGGCTTAATTAGTTGCATTTATGTTTGACCAAACTCTCATTGTGAATATTTATCTGAGTTCAAGCTTTGTGTTTTAGACTAGAAGAATATGACAAGTTATTACCGTGATTCTCTTATATAGTAACCTGCACTTCATTTCAAAACATAAGTATTTTAAAAAAAAGAAAGTGCCTAACACTGTGCAAGCTTTCATGCAACATCAAAATTACACCATGCTCACAAATAAACATTGATTTTTTTTCTACCAAGTTATTATGTCATACTGTGAGGGAGGGAAATATCCTTATTCTGTAGAAGGCACTGGAAGCACTCAAGTGGATTTGCAAAAGCACTGGACTTTCACTCCACTCTTCTTCTTAGTATGCATGTGTTTAGCTGCCTGGAGGCTTTACATTGTCACCCACCACCTTTGTCTCCCAGTGCCTTCCAAATCAAATTTTAAACAAAAGTGAGATTCCTAAAGGGGACTTTGGAAACCTCAGCTTCAGTAAGACAAGAGTTAAGTCAAGTGTCTGTTTCTGAATGCCTCGATCTTATTACAGTACCACTGTGGTTTAGAAATATTTTTGTCCATAGCTGTTACTCTGTTGTGAGACAGTGTGCATTTGACCCCTGCTAAAGTTTATTAGAATTACTTGCAGTTCTCACACATGAGGAAGAAAATAAGCTTCCTTTCTCATTTTCTTATTCCTTGAGCTCTTTAACCTGTCCAAAAGAAACATATGGAATTAAATTCTCATTGGGTAAAAAATGGTGCATTCACATAGTATTGTTTTCTAGCTGCTGGATTAGTCAGAGACAGCTACATGACCTGCCTGTGTCCCACATCTGGAATTCAGCAACAACATTTAATTCAGTGCAACCAGCTTCTTTCCACTGTCTGCCTTGAAGGTCACTGCAAATGCCTTCAAAATAAAGCTTATCGTTACTATCCAAGGTAAAATATTTATAGCAAGAAATACCTTGACTAAAGACATTTCATTTAGAAGAGGGCATTTCATCTTAGTTCAAACACCAGCTTGTGAATTTACATTGAGGGCTTCAGAGCTTTTTGTCTTTTACATCCATCTTCTGTTATCTGCCTTTTTAATATCAGGTGCTTATATTCTGAAAAACTGGTAACACAAACTTGCACTAGGACCCACAAAGGTACAAATGTTGTATTCTTTAGCTGTCACCGGTGATCTTTATTATTTAATCCTACAGGAATACCATGTTTTTACACCTTATCTCTTTGCCAAACCAAATTAATGAAAAGATTACCCTAAAGTCAGAATACCTGGAAACACCACTGGAGAAATTTCATTTCCTCAGCATTTCATTTCTAGTAAAATTGGCTTGGTTGTATCACTCTGCAGCTGTGATTTGTGAAGTAAATGGCAAGGCTAAATGTGCTGAAAATATGACATGTTCCCTGAGCAACAAAGGGGCTGAAGGCAAATGTTACAGTATTACTCACAACACCAGTAGTGCTTGTTTAAGCATTTGCTTCATAAACAGTAAAAAGCAGCATTTAAAAAAAAAACAACCAAAAACCAAAAGAAATATCAAGCAGGCCTCTCTGCTTTTTCTTTCTTCTTTGATTAGCTTTCTTTTGCTGTTTCTCTTTATTGTCCTTTTAATTAAAAGCTCATCTGCAATAGCTGCTTATGAAGCTTGATATTCTCTTCAGTGACACTTCCTTCCACACACCCTTGCCCTTGAAGGTTTTCTCCTTGATATGAGGGAGATTTTTATTATTACTTACCTTGCAATATCACCTCCAGCTCTCAGTAACTGCACAATGAACAAACCATGGGGAAGTTTCTGCCCTGGAGACAGTACATTCTGTCCTGCTGCACCGCCGAAGAGGCACATTATTGGCAGGGAAGGCTGTTGGGTTTGTTTGCTCATGGGATTTTGTGGGGGTTTGTATTTTACCCAGTTCACTGGAGAACTCAGGCAAAGGGACCTGTGAGACCTGATGTCCCATGGCCAAAGTGACCTGACGTACAGCTTGCCCGGCTTCAGAAAATCTGGGAGGGACCTCAGATATCCAGACCCTTTGTCTCCTGGTCTAACCCCAGGGATTTCTTTTCAGATTAAATAGTTCTCTGATTTCTCATTTTCCTCACTTTATATTTTCCATTTGTTTGCATTGCTTCCAGACATTAAATCTTTTCACTTTAAGCAGTCTTCCTTCTCCCATACTTTGATAAGGAAGTGCTCTCCTCTTCTGCGTAAAATCATTACCTGTAATCAGTCCTGGAGGTCCTGCCCTCCAAATCCTTGCAGTGAAAGCACCAGGCACCCTCAGCCAAATCTTCTTGCATCTGCTTTGGTTCTAAATTAGGTTTCCTCTCCTTCTTTCTATCCCCTGTCTATTGTCTTTCCTGCAGTCCTTAATGGCACCCAAATCAAGAGAAGCTGTGACCGTAACTCAGATCTAGCACAATAACCCTATCTTCCCATTTCTCTGCTGTTCTGGTGACCCCTGCTTGCAGATGCCAGGCAAAATCCTCAGGTTTCATGGTATGACTCTGGAGTAGCTCAATCAACACCAGTGAATTTACAGTGTTGTGTTATAAAATTCTAGTAAAGTGAGAGACTTATCCATGTCAAGCATCCTCTGTTAGATTTTATACTGCTTCCATTTCCCATCAGTTCTGTTGATATTCTGTCTTCAGTATCCTTATAGATCTTAATCCAGCTGGGAGTCATGCAAGAGAACATGGGGGAAAGCCTGCTCTCTCCTAAGGAGTTGTAAGCCTGCTAAAATCTAGGGAGTTTTCCAAAGGTAACTGACAACAGAATTTTGACCATTATTTGAAATGACAGAAGGTAGATCTAGTCATTACAAAGTAGCTGTAGTGGCTAAACCTCAGACTGTCAACATTTTGTAAAGAAAGTATGACTACTTTTTCCCATGTGAGTTTTTAAATTTCATAATCAAGAAAAAGCAGTGGCAGCCAAGCATCCATTGGTGGCAACTGCGTACCTGCCTATTTGTACCCACGGGAATAATTAGACTAAGCTGGAACAGTAAACGTCAAGAGTGGGAAGAGATGTACAGAATTTCATTTGGCAATCCTAAGAAAAAAGTACGCTTGTTACCATGAAATAGATTTTTAATGCCCTAAAGGCTTCATAACCACAATGTCCATTTGAAGTGGGTGAAATACAAAAGAAAGAAAAGCTTATGTTTTAAAGCACAAGAAAATAAGGTGAAGGATAAGATATATAATCTTTGAGATGCACTGAGTCTCCAGGCTGGAAAACTGCATTAAGGAGTAGCAACTCTGCTCGGGGTTGGAGCCATGGCCCCACAGATGAGGTATCCTGGGGACACCCAGCGCCAGGCAGCATGGCTCACCCCATGCAATGCTCTGGGCTGGAGGCACCTCCAACAGCTTACAGCTGGCAGGAAAGTGATTTTCTTACTCTTTTTATCATTTTTTAAGAATAAAACTGAGGACTTCTTTTCTTTTCTAGCCACAAGGAGTATGTGTGAGCAAAAGGTTTTGATGGGCAGTGTTCACAAAGAGGGGAGGAAGCAGAAAGCAAAACATGGGCTTCACCCATTCCAGAATGTCCTTTCATAGCATCCTTCTTATATTTCTCTACCAATGGAGAAGTGGCTACAGCACTAATGCAAACAGTAATTGGAGTGGTACGGAGAGCATAAAGTTGACCAAATTAGGTATTATCCCCAAAATGTTAAACCCTAGGAAATCAGACATCCCACAGGTATAAAATGGCTAAATCGCCACAGCAAATCACTACCAAACATGCTGTGTGCACATGGGATTAACAAGTGGCAAAGGAAGGAAAGGCTCCCAGCACTTCCAGTTGCAGAATTCCAAAGCAAAATCAGGAAGAAAGACAGAAAGGCTGCTAGAAAGGCACCGGCCACCGTGTACCTCTCAGCATGCACCGCAAGACCCTGCTGGCCCATCTCAGTTATTTGACTCAATATTTAACAGTGTCCAGAGACACCAAAAGGTTATTCTGGTTTTGTTACAGGTGATAGTCTCTTCACCTCCAAAGACGTGGTTGATATGATATTCAGGATGACATACTGACAACTCAGCAAGCATGGCGCTGACTCTGGTGTGTGAAAGGAATTATCTAATACCAATAACAATAACATGTTTCATCAGTTTATACACCCTATAGACACAGTTGAGCTTCTGACTGGCAATGTTTGTGTGCATGGCCTGACAGTCAGCTCCAGTTCTCCTCCCTTCAGAAAGGACCCCTGGACTTTTATTCAGCAATGGTGAACTAGAAATCCCAGAAATGCTGAGAAAGGAAGGGGGACCAAACTGGACGAATTCAGGTAGTCACCCAAGCAGTAAGACAAAGCAAACAGGAGTCCTTTGTGAATCTCTAAATGTAGCACTTTTTTTTCTTTTGTGCTTGGTGAACATCAGATATGATGATCTCAGTTTGAAGCAACCTCTATTTAAAGATGTATGTGTTAATTTAGACTAATGAATGGAAAACCTACTGGGAATTACAGAATTTGTAAATAACATGACAGCAAAAGAAACAAACAGGTTTGGGGGTTTTTTTCACAGAATCTTAAAAGTTAGAGAAAGATAATACCTGTGTGCAGTAATCTTTCTCACTAACAGTGAAGATAGGATTGTTCCTTACTGAGGCTCTGAAGCATGATGGTAACAGACTAGTTTATATTGGGCTTCCAGTACATCCTGGTGGAGACTACTTAGTAATACTGCACGTTCATGAGGGCAGGGGTCCTTCCAATATTAGCCCAATTTCTAGTTCTGATTGCCACCACCACTCCCTATTTACATGTGTGTAACATGCAAAATTATTCTCACTATTCCCAATGACTGTACTTTTCACATGTTTTCATTTGTAATGATTGCCTAAGCAAACCGTACGTGTTTAGCTCTACTAATCTTGCCTGAAAATCTGCACCACCTTTGCCTGCATTTCTTTGCTTCTCAGGTTAGCCCTAATGATTTCAACTATTTGAAAGCATGCAGTAATATTCTGTAATACATTTTTGACTGTGGGAGCCCTAGTAATATAAAATCTCTGTACTGCCTCTGTTTTTACATTGGTTTCTGCAGATTGAGAGATATTTCTCTCAATATATTTCTTTATGTGTGCCATGCAAAAGCAGAGGCTGCAGTCCAGCTGAGGCCTTGCCAGAAGGGAAGGACTGCTTTGCGTGCCTGACATAGCCCTGGTTTTATATATCCCACCGTGAGATTTGCTTTTTTACAGCATCACGACACCGTTAATTTGTGTTCAGTTTCTGACCTGCTAAAAGCTGCAGATCCTTATCTGTGGTACTGCTGTCTCATTGCCCCACCTCACAGCACAGCAGTTCATTTCTTCAGTCAGTGGGTGGAGACTTCCACTTATCCTCACTGAATGGCAGCCTATTTATTTCAGTCCATTTATCTCTATTCACTGAGATCCTTTTGAATGCTAGGCCTGCCATCTAAAATATTTGCAATTCTTCCCAGCTTAGACTTACATGAAAATACAGCAGGCATTCTCTCTCCTTTATTAACCAAGTCCTTATTCAATAGTAGCCAACACAAGACTGATGCCGTGTCCTGTTTTCAGCTGGAATAGAGTTAATTGTCTTCCTAGTAGCTGGTATAGTGCTATGTTTTTGAGTTTGGTATGAGAAGAATGTTGATAACACACTGATGTTTTCAGTTGTTGCTAAGTAATGTTTAGTCTACAGTCAAGGGTTTTTCAGCTTCTCATGCCCTGCCAGCGAGGAGGCTGGAGGGGCACAAGAAGTTGGGAGGGCACACAGCCAGAGCAGCTGACCCAAACTGGCCAAAGGGGTATTCCATACCATGTGATGCCATGCCCAGTATACAAACTGGTGGTAGTGGAGGTGGGGGGATCGCTGCTCTGGGACTAACTGGGCGTCGATCGGCGGGTGGTGAGCAATTGCACTGTGCATCATTTGTATATTCCAATCCTTTTATTATTACTGTTGTCATTTTATTAGTGTTATCATTATCATTATTAGTTTCTTCTTTTCTGTTCTATCAAACCATTCTTATCTCAACCCACAAGTTTTACTTCTTTTCCTGATTTTCTCCCCCATCCCGCTGGGTGGGGGGGGAAGTGAGTGAGCGGCTGCGTGGTGCTTAGCTGCTGGCTGGGGTTAAACCACGACATGCCCATACAACCCCCCTGTTAAGTGTGGTCAAGCTGAAGGTGATCTGGTGATGGTTGTCCCCTAAGGATGGTTTTCTCAAGACCTGTGTCCTGGCTTTCCACAGTTTCCCCTGGACAACATTGCACTGGTATGCCTAAGAGCGTGTCATGGGAGAGAGTGCAAAAAGACACACTAAAGTCAAGATATATCACATCTCCAGTTTCTCCCTTTACCACAAAGACACTTATACTGTCATTGAAGGAAATTATACTGGTTTGACATGATCTGTTCTTGACAAAGTTACTTACCACTTTGTGAACTTCTCTGTACTTTCCTAGACGATGTACCTTAGGAAAACGCAGGTAGTGCAATCTGGCTGTATCTCAGTGGTAGTGAGTCAAGGGAGGACTTCCAGCATCCTTCTGTTTTCCTGCATTTGTCTTCGCTATCAATATCATCACTCAAAAAGGCCCTGTACCACATTCCTCCTCTCTGCTTGAAGAGGACCAAAGTGGTGTGGCCAAAAATTGTAGTGTGACTCCTCATTTCTCTTAGCTGAATGTGCTCACCCACACAAAGGGCACCTTTACCACTAAGGGCACCGCTATTCTGTGCGGAGAGACTTTTGTGTGTCACTGCTTCAGAAAAATTGCAGCCCACACTCTGATAATTTACAATGTTAATAGTTTGACCGACAACTTTATTTCACTTTACGTATGTTGGGATTGAACCCAGCTGTGCAAACCCTTTTCTGATGGCCTGGGAATACAGATGGGAATGAGGGGACATGAGAAGAAAGGACAGGGTAATAAAATGTTTAGGCACATGAATGTGACAGCAAAACACATGTGTAATGTTGTGCATCATTAACAGAGATATCACAAATGCCTATGGAGGGCACATGAGAAGATAAAAATGGCCAGACCTGTATGTGAAATGCAGAAGTGCAGTGACTGCACACAGCCATAACTCACACTCATATATTTCATGTTAATTTCTTTGCCTATTCAAAAAGACTTGGCCCCAAATGTCTGGCCTTTATCTTTCTGAAGAGAAGAGAAACAACTCCATCTGAACCCTTGTGGTCTTGTGTTTTAACTGTTAACGGCAGACAAACCAAAGTGGGTCTGGAGATGCTCGATCTGCCTTCTTCATTAAACAGAGTTCTGATCCCAGCAGCATAAATGCCAACATGTCAATGGCAGATTATATTATGCTGCAGCTAGTCAGTGAAAGTCCATGGGCACAACTTGCAGGGTTGTGGGCTTCTTAGGCACAATTTGTGTCTTCTTCCAGCTGAGCACAGCCTCAGTGCCACTGTGTGTACCAGCACACCAACAAGAATGAAACAGCATTGCCTCCTCCCCGCTGTCATTCCCCTCCCTAAAACTTAGTCTTGAAAGAGGTCATTTAAATGTGATCCTACTCCCTTAAATGAACATTCTGTCTCTTTTTTTCATCACACTACAGTGCTTTCAACTTCTTCCCATCATTAAGCCATTTGTGTGAAATACTGAACTGATTAATGTGGCATTTTCCACTAAACTGTTTCAGGAAATGCTGCACCTTACCAGTGGGATGCTTTTGAATAATGTAATCTCCTTAGTATAATTAAAACTAAGTTCTGAAGTTAGTACCTTTTTTCCCTGGAGACACTCATCAAAATGTCAAGTGTTCCTTCTAGTGGAACTGCAATCCCATAGTACAAACAAATATATTTATCCACCATTCCTTGTAGGCAGGAGACCTTTGCCTCTATTCTTTGTCACTTCAT
Organism: Harpia harpyja; assembly: GCF_026419915.1. NCBI lineage: Eukaryota > Metazoa > Chordata > Aves > Accipitriformes > Accipitridae > Harpia > Harpia harpyja. The sequence continues at coordinate 94,802,435 of NC_068969.1, read as the reverse complement.
TTTTTAACGTGAGTAAATAGTGCATGAAATAATAAACAGCCTCTATGCACAGAATGACAGAGTGTTTAAAAAAGCTTGAAGAAATTAGTTACCATAGGTAACAATAGTAAGAAGTCCTTTTTTTGTTTTGCTAATTATTTCTTTCAAGTGTGACTCTTAAAATGAAGTTTAAATGCTAATTTACAAATAGAACAAACAATATGAAACAAAACATTTGCTTCCCTTAGACTTCTCAGGGCACTTTTTTTGCCTTAGAGAAAAACAGGGCTGGGGTGCCACCACCTGGAGAGCTGCAGCAATATTGTTCGCAGATTTCAAGTTCCTGAGAGTCGCTGGGGTCTCCACAGATCTACAGCTGAGTCTTGGGCAAAACTCCAGTTAAAAGGGTGGAAAATCAGTTCAAATTATGTTTGAGAAACTCCACGGGTAGGAAGATACATTTTAAAAATTGATCACATGTATTGTTACATTCACCCCTAAAAATCCTGACTCTGTGCCTTGTGTGCATAGCAGGTCAATGTTTTGCTTGATCTCCTCTCTCACATCACTGAGATGTTCTGAAAGTGAGGACTGGTCTATTGCTGTAACCCACAGCTCTGAGCCACATGACTATAATAACCTGTCCTGAAATGAGGAAGTACCAGGTACAACATAAGTTCACAACCACATTATTTTGCACAGTCTGCCAGATTTTACGGAACCTATTTGAAGTCGTTTGTACTTTTTTTATTTGCTTTTCTTAATTTAAATGAAAACCCAGCTAGAAGTTATGATATGTGTTTAGGAAACTGAATAAATTCCAGCTAAAAACCACATTGTATATGTAGGACTGGCTTCTCTCCAGCATTTTATTATTATTTAAAATTGCTCTTCTTATTAAAGTTGGATGTAGAGTACAGTACACTGTTAGCTAGAGATAAAGATAGGACAGTTAAATATCTGTTGTTAATTAGCTTCCTCCTTCTAAACTGTCACATATAAGTCATTGAAGTTATTATAGGAAACAACGTATGCTTGTGCAATAAGCACAACAAGATCAAAGCTTAAAATTCTCCTATCCTACTTAGGCCATCTGGGAGGTAGGCATCTAGTCTAAGCTACTCAGGTAAGATCCCTCTGTGATCACTGGAGGCAGAGAGACACTGCTAGGGTCCTTCCCCCTGCAACAATTTCCTAAACCTAGGGCACCAAACTACCTTCTGGAAAAGCCCATCTGTCCCCACCAACCCTAGAGACAGCCTGGACATCCCTGTAGGTGGCCAAATGCCTGGAAGTTGTTTTACCCTCACCCTGTTTCTAACATCATAAAAGGACTCACATAAGCCTAGTGGAAGTAATGTCTGGCTTATACATTGTTTAACAGAAATGAAATGAATGAGAGCTATCAGATACATCTTTGGAGGAGAACGTTTCTCCAACCAAATCCATAAACATGTTGGCTTTACCCTCAGTGGTGGCATTTACATATGCATGTATTAGAGACAGCTACTCTGCACTTCCTACAGCTAATCCTCCTGTTTATCACTTCACTTGCAACACTCCTGTTAAGATCACCAGATACTGGGGGATTGAATGTCTGACAACACTGATTAGCTTAATGCATAACATAAATTCATTAGAGTCTTGTAAGGACACTTGATGTTTAAACAGTCCCATTTCCTCATTTACAAACATTTCAAAGGTAGCACATCAATGCCATACAAGGTTAGTTGCTCTTACTAATCCACTAATGGGAACCTATTGCTTTTGTATATAATAGAAAACCACAATAAATTTATTTCTTTCATTTATTAGACCATTAGATCAAGTGTGCATAGTCTTCAATCTGGTAAGAAAATTTTAAGCTGAGCCTCCTTAAATCCTAAATGCTCTTACTTTGTATATGTCCATTACCTGTTAAGACTAAAAGCCACAGCATTCAGCAGTTGCATATGCACAGGTAGACAGACAGCAATGCAGCCACCCAGTCATCCCAAGGCTTCCTTTGGGAGACTGTGCCACCAATACGCACGAGCTTTCTGTCTTCCAGGAAAGCCAAAATTGTCAAGGATCAGTTTGCTGGGGCTTTTTTACCCTTTCTCTAGCTAAAAAATAAATTTCTATGTTTTTCATTGTTTAGATAATCTCGAGGGTGTCAGTCACCATATTGTGAACCATTACAGTGTCCAAGCACCCACAGATGGGACCGTTCTGAGCGGTGAGTTACATGGTTATGTCTGAATTCAGAACTACCACAAAACATCCTCAAAAGTGGAACATGGTCATCTGCAGTGATGAGCTGTTACAAGAGCCCCCAGTGCACTTCTGGCCTGGACCAGCCTGCATCCTCCTAAAGGGCTCCTGGGCAGGTTTGGGAGTCCCTGCAACCACCCTGCTGAACCCCTCAACTGCTCCTGCCCACCCGCACCTGAGCCAGCCCAGGGGTCCAGCCCTGGCTTGGGCATCACTGTCCCACATCTCTTCCCACCCAGAGTGGAGGGGGTGTCTGGGCTGGCGTGGTCCTTTGGGACCAGCCCAGCCAACCTGCCACCATGGGCAGATCACAAGACAACAACCCAAGTGGGGTAGTCCACTGAAATACAGACAAACGCAGAAGAGGCTCTTAATAGTGATTCTTTTCATTACCCAGTTTCACCAGAATGATATTAATGCTATCATTTGATAGCATTTTCTTTAGCTGTAGAATGAGGATTACAGTATATCATACTTACATAGCTTGTGTGGAGACCCAATATGATCAAATAGTGGACATTTGTAAACATATGGTGTGGAAATGATGAATCTGAATTCTGGGATAGGGAACTAGTTACTAAGTAGAATGTTTTCTTCTCTGTGTCTTTCAGCAGTTTGTCAATAGTAGCTGGGAACACTAATCTGTAGCAGGAAGGTTGAAATCCTTTGTCCCCTTTTAATACAAAATGAGTCTTAAGTTTAGAAAAGCCCAAAATAACAACATCACTGTCACTCCAAATTCATGAGGATGTCACTGAATGTGATGATTTAACTGTGATGGAAAATAGCCATCTGCAGTGGGTAGGAATGGAAATACTGATCACCTGCAGTAGTTACACTGCTTTCTCCAGCAGAAGAAATCTGCTTGTTTAAGATATGTCTACCATATTAATGTGAATGAATCTTATCCTTGGGTCTGTGGTGGAGTTTGTAACAGCTGATCCTGCCTATTTTTTTACAGGACTGTACACAAGCTATTAGACTTCTCAGCAGGTCAAATGTACAGGCTTACAGTATGTGAAAAAAAATTTGCTCAAATTGCAAAACTTAATACCAAAAGATCAAGCCAGAGGAAAGACATACCAAAATAAACTAACCATAATTAATTTCATAAATGGACAGTGTATAAAGTACTTTTGGATGTTTTTAGAGCTATTGCTAATATATATTTATAATCACTTAAGTTACAATATAGAATAAGGAATAACACAGGAATAGAAGAAGTTATAATGTAAAAATGCTGAAGGTAAAAATTATTTCTGTGGGTGCTGTGGCCAATATATCTTTAGTTTTTGTGTTGTAATCAAGAAGTATGATATGATAATATTCCTCAGAAAGGACACAGAGAAAGAGCTAGTCTTGACCTTTTCATTTTGAGGGAAAGAAAAAAAGAATTATGAATATTTTTATTAGTACCACTGAAATATATTTCCTCTAGAATCAGGTGAGTGCCTATTCAGCACTACGCAAAATTAATTTTTCATGTTTAAAATGATACTTAGCTTTCACCTGTTGCTTTTTTGTTGTTGGCTTTTTTTTTTTCTTACTGGTATTATTCATTTTTAAGTTTTTAATCTCCTGAGGCTAATTAATGGCCAATTTGCGCAGCCTGCTGGAATAAGCTATGCTGGGGAGCAGTAGGAGTGATGGCAGTGCTCTTGCAGCTGGGAAAAAGGAACATCACCACGGACATAATCCTACCCATGGCCAGACCAGAGAACTGGATTATCACAAAATCTGTACTGGCCAGTTAGGGAGTCACTTTTTATAGACCTTTCTTCACCACTTTGGCAGTCAGCAGCTGGTATATGGTTTGGAGAATGAGTATTTATATCTCATCCAGTTTTGAAACCTCTGTAATGTAGCAATAGATGCTCCCATCTAAGGAAATACTGAATACTTCTTAACTATCATGTTAGTCTTTTCACTGCAGTGGATGTGTGTGTTAAACTAGGGTCTTTTAAACTGGATAGAGGGAAGCAGAGACTTTTACCTCAAAAAGCTCACACATATAATTTGACATAACATTGTACATTTTTGGCATTTTTTTCCCTTGTTTTCTATCCTGGCTGCTTTGAAAAGGTGTTTCCTTTCACGTTGCAGCAACGTCTTCTATGTTGTTTCTTCCCTCCCAAAACATCCCCCTTGGCTTAGAGCTAAGCATGGATGAAGAGTTCAGTATCCCCTGTCCAGAGGACACTAACTCGGACTTGTTGAATCCCTCTCCCCATCATGGCTCCCACACATTGCTCTGTTTGCCTGGACATCCTCATGCTCTCCTCCCTGCCCTCGGCTGCTCTCACTTGCTCTGAGTCACCCATTAGACTTTCACCTGTGCTTAATCATTGCTCAAAGTCCTTTAATTTGAACTGGCTGCCCTTTGCACTGCCCGGCACAGATTTACCTGGGCACAGCCAATGCCAGGCAGCCGGGCTCCTGTACCTGGCACAGGCATGGCTGCTTGCCTGCCTCTATTTAAGTCAGCATTTGCCTTTACGTGCATGCGACAGTCTCCTTGTACTGCCTTGCCCTCCCCAGGGAAGCCTGCAGTCTTCCCATGGTATTAGGTTCTGCCTAAGGCTAGTGGTATGGCTTTGGTTTGTCCCAGAATAATTTTTCTTGTGAAGTTCCACATGGTATAAATCAGTGCTTAAATGCTGCATGGATGAACGCCATGAAAAAATCCCCAAATTAGCATTGAATTTGACGCATTATTTTTTACACATGACCTGCTGAAACTCAAAGCTTATATCTATTCCTGCACTAAAGTAAACATCTGCAGCATGTAAAAGTGCAGGTTTATTATAGCACTGCTCATGAGTGTTTAGACTGATGACATTTAAAAATATTTTTTAATTTATTTTAGGAAAAATAACTCTGAATTTGAGAAATGAAGCTCTGAAAATGAAATTAATTTTGCATGAATGTATTCATGTAAAAAAATGTATTTGGCTTTAACAAAATTAGTTTAATAAGGACATGTACGATTAGGTCATATATCAAGAAAAGAAAGCTGAATTACTTAATTGGCTTCTAAAACTCAACAAATTGTATGATCCTGAAACACTTAAGTTCCCACTGTGTTGCTTTTTTGAGATACAGCTAAAGAAATGCTTTCAACTGTCTATAAACCTAGCCTTCCAAATGTTGAATTTAGCTGTGAAAAATGGCTTTTCCTGAGAGGAATATAGAAGAGTTTCTGAAAGTTGAAATGAGTACCTTTCTCAGCTCCAAGTATAGAATACCATAAGCAAGCACATGTTTGCTTGAGTGCTTAACAACAGCCATCTCATTCCAAATATAAAGCTGAATCAAGAGAGGTCTGACACATGCTTTGACACCAGGTCTGTATGAAACAACTCAAACAGCTCTGAAACACACCTGTTTCCACTCATAGGAGTTTTCACTGGTTCGCCGTGGCTGTGCACCAGCATAACCAGAAATAGATCTTAGCCCCATAAAGTCTATTTTGATTGCAAGTACCGTCCTGTAAGAGGAAACAACTTGAAGTGCTTTTTGAACCAAATTTTTTGCTTGACTTACAAAAAGATTGTCAGATCTTGAGTTTAATTGGTATCATTCAATCTCTCTATGGCCCTATAACTCATTGGCTTAGATTATATCACCAAGGGAAAAAAAAGACCAAAAAGGGTTTATACAACTAGTTCCTGGAAAATTTATTTAAAGAAACACAAGAGAAAAACTGCTTAACTTACCAAGCTTGGACTTGCAGGGTTGGTTTGGATCAGAAAGTAACATAGGATTATAGAAATCAAAAAGGTTTATCTTGGTATATTGTCTTTTTATCTATAAATAGGCGTTATACTAATAAAGGCTAATAATTTTCAGAAGAAAATGCTATTAATAGAGTTGAAAACAAGAGATACAGGTGAATACTGACACAGGGGCTATTTTCAGCCTGGGCCACATAATGCCATCTTCCCTCCCATGAAGAGGAGCCTACACAGTGGGTGATACTACAGACCTGGTACCAGTCCGGCCATGTGCTCCTGCTCACCTGATGCCAGCCCTCATTTGGTTCCCACCCACCCCCTGCAGGGTGGCTGTGGAGTGTGCCTCCAGGAACCCCCCACCCCCCCAGAGCTAGAGACTGCCTGCCTACCAGCATCCCTAGCTCTGTGTGCATCGTCACAACCTGTCCCATGCTGCATAATTTCTCTGATCCAGGTGACAAATCTTGTCACCAGGACAGAGCACTCAGAACCTCATGAATCCACCTTGAAACCATCCCTACAGGCATCAGGGCTTCTGTGAGGGAAGACCATGCTTGGGACTAACTGTGTTTCCACTGCCCATGATTTCTGAGCCTACATGGCACAAGCATTGTTCCTCTGGATGGGTCTGCTCAAGCCCCCATGCGCTTCCCTCTCCCACAGCCTGTCCTTTTCCCTAACCTACTTTCAAAAGTTGTGCAATCTCACAATCCACAGCCAGTTTCTCTTCTTTCCCATACCGCAGGCCACCACTATGCCTTCCTACTGAACGTCTTGCCTCCGCAGTCCTTCTTCTGTAGGATGGCAAGACTGATATTGAGGGAAATGGTAACACTAAGGCCCCAGTAAGGTCTTGAGGGGCAAGAGGTCACCAATGATTCTGACATGAAAAATGTATTAATTCCTTCAGGAACATTACAAAACTGGCCATTTTTGGCCTACACCAAGAGACAAGCAATAAAGAAACTTTAAGGCAACATGCACGCTACAAGCCATCACAGCAAAGTAACAGCAACAAGATAAGGCCACAAGAGGCCAATGCCATCCCCGTAGGTATCTAGAAAACAAATATTTTCTAGGTCAATAAACCCCTCCACCTTTCCCTAAGGAGTCCACGATATAAAATGAAATGTTTTCAGGGCTAGGAGAGGCTGCGTATTGTCTACTATAGCAGAACAAGTCAGTAACGTGAACTTACGTGAGTAGTGCTAATTTGCCTTCAGTAGGTCAGATAAAATCAAACAGAGGCTCCTCACCTTTACACGAGACCAAACAAATCCAACAGTGGGCTCTTAGCCCTTGTTTAAATCCAAAGAAATCAAACAGAACAGGTTTCCAGCCTTTTTGATTTTGCAGATCCCTCTACAAGTTTCCCATGGCTCTGTATACCAATGTAAGATGCCTGGCAATAGCACTGCTTCTCTTAGTTACCTATCAGAGACAAACAGAAGTTACCCAGGGACCATGGACCCACATCACTGACACGTCTCACCCCTGCCCAAGTCCAAAGAAATCAAACAGAGCAGTCTTGTCCCAGATTCTCCTCCAACTTTTTCTAACAGACGTAGCTGACACAAAACTTCCCTTTTCCAGGGTCCTTGTTGGAGCAAGGCTCCGTGGGCTGATGTGATGTTGGGCAAGGTTCATGCTCCTTGGTGGTGTGCTGTTGGCCAGTTCCCTCTGCCCTGGATGCCAGAGAAGCCTGCACGCCATCAGAAAAAGGCCTGTGGCCTGGGAGGGCTGATTTAATTCTTCATCTTAAAGTGCATATCCTCATGCTTTTTCAGTGTCTTCTTGCCCTGGTCAGCCACTGCTGCTAGACACAACCCCTAATTTTCTCCACCATGGCACCTGATCAAGTGGTTGAGCCCCAAGTGTGCTTCTGCACAGAAGTCCTCAAGAGGCAAACTAACATGCCAGTCTCCCATAACTGAAGGAGCTCCTCCATACACCAGGCAGGGCATCAGAATTTCCCTCCTGTGAGACGAGTGTTCTGCACAAAAGTAAGGTTTTGAGCACTGAAGGGTGATTAGTATAGGCGTATAACAGAGCAGGAAGGAGGCTAGAAAGCCAGCCCCCTGCTACAACCAGGTTTCCTCACTGAGGGAGTCAGAGGGCTCACACTGTATCAGCTAAAACTGCAGACTTGTAAAACAATCAGTGATTATGGACTAAAGCAGGAGTTTGACGCAAGCAAAGGTGTGTTAATTGAAGATGTTGACTAAAACTGTGACCTTCTCCAAGTGCAGCTCTCCAAGCCAGACACAGCAACAGGAGCACTTCTGAAGAACCAGGAGGGCTATTTCACAGTTGAACATTGAAGCAGGTCTTGTCACTGCCTCTGAATGCCCAGCCATGGATCCCTGGGTCAGGCATAGAAGACCATCCAGTATTTATTCTCCTGTTCAGAAGGAAACAATTTGTTTCATTTTTCTTAAGATTTGCCACTGTAAATAGGGTGTTACCATGCTACTCCTAAACTGTAGGTGTGAAGAGAAGAAAAGAGTGACCACCTTAGTCATTTTCAGAAGAGACATGTCACTGGGAAGAATGGGTTCTCCAAGCAGGAGTAATTCATAAGCAGTGGAGTTGCTTTTAAGTGTCCATCAGTGATCTACCTTCTTTCTCATGCAATTGTACCATTCACTATAATTCACAGATTATTTTCTTTTTTCCTAACAGCATTAGAGAATGGATTTAAAGCACTAGGTCTTCTCTTCAAAGCAAAGGAATACACTTGGATGGTGTGATACATGTTATTAAAAAGTTTAAATCAAAATAGAACAGTACATTTTAAAGTGTGTGACTGGAGAAATCTTATTCTAGTAGGTGATTTTATTTGACTTTTTGTCCCATACAGAATGAATATATTTTGGAAATGTCTGCAGTTCCCACAAAATACAGACATTCCAGGGTCAGGCTCTCTGGTCCCAGAGTTGCTGTGGTCTGTGCTCACCATGAGATGGGAGTAGAGAGTCCCTGACACAGCATCAGTCTGGGAGGCTTAGATACTGAATGCTTAAACGCAAACACCACTTTTTAAAAATCCCTTTCTAATCTCTCTCTGATGAATATGAGCAATAAAAATCCTAGCTCACCCTATCCAGACGTACAGATATTTTCTTCATGCTGAGCAACAAACGTGCCCTAGGAATAAGCCTACTCCTGTGTACTTTATTTAAGCAATTTCCCATTAAACCAGTTCAGTCGACAAGTGCAGAGTGATAAATCTAACATTAAGTGACACTCAAACCAAATAATTCTGTTGTAATCACCAGCTCTTTTGAATTAATACTTTGTCAACGTTCTTTTGCTGGAAAGACCTTTCCTTGTTTATTTTAAAATCTTTGTTTAAATCAAAAGACAAATTAATCCAGGATTTTTAGTCAGCATCTGCCACTACTGCAGGTCCCATGAAAACACCTTAAAAAGCAACAGAGAACAACAACAGTGATGGGTTGTATTAACAGCTCAGTCAAGTTATTAAAGTTTCCTTGTGAGAAGGAATGCAAGCCTAGTAATAGAGTCAGTTATTTCTTGGAAGTAGGATTGTCCAAGACCCATTAGCCTGAATGTATCACTGAAAACAGAAACCGCTGCAGGAGTGATGGTCTCCTTCACAGGCTAATTTTACAGAAGTGACTATCAGTTTGAACTAACCAAGCTGCCTACACCTGGACCCAAGAAGGGCAGAAAGTCTTAGGTTCTAGATTTTGCTGCTTTTAAATCCTTCAGATCAGTGATTTCCAAGGTCTCTCAAGTTACGGAGCCCTGCCAACACTCAACATTTCTCAAGGAGCTTCAAGGTATTGACAGGAGTCTGTTGAACTTGAAAACTGAACTTCAGCTGTAGACCATTTTCTATGGCCTTCTGCCTGTCACCGTGTAGCCACCACTCTGAGCTCTTGGTATCCATCATAAAAGTGGCAGAGAGGAAAGAACTGTTGGTTTTCTGTCAAGCTAGCCAAGATGATATCTGTCCCTATAACAGTTCATAAATGAACAAAGCATGAAGCTAAACAATAAAAAGGCATTCCCGCAGATGTATGGAAGAAGAACTTGTGCTAGCTGACGCTTAAGGCCTGATAAGTTGAGGTAACATTTTCTGAAAAAAATTCTTGCACTTAATTCACACACATCTGGGACTCATCTCAGCAAGAATAGCAGAACACTTCGTTTATTTAAAAGAAAAGAGTTTAATTACCAAAAAAAATGGATATGCGTCTATATTTGCCCCACTGAGTACACAAGGAAAATGATGGGCACTTTTAAAAGCAATGAGGAGGAAACTGGGCTAGCAGGATTTTCCTGTTAGTCACGCATCTGTTTTTACCAATCCCATGATGTTTCCAGGTGTTTGGCTGAGTTGTTTGGTTGGCCATACAGATGCCAAACACATGTCAAGCGACCTGATTAAGCTTCTTTAAAGAATCCTGCCTGCAGAGCCACGGCCACAGTTTCTCATGCCCTGCTGCTGCTGCTGCTGCGTGGGATTACAGACAGCTCTTTATTATCCGTGAATCACGTCATGATGGGCTAATTGTACAAATGCAGCCAATGTATTGTGCAGTGCAAGTGGATCCAGCTCAACACTCCTTTGTTCTGTGCTCACTGCCAGGGCTGTTGTCCCATCTCTTGGGTGGTCAGCATTGCATACAAATACCTTGCTTTTTCCCACAAACTCCGCAGCTGAATTGCTAAAAACGAGTGCTGAAATCTCAGCTCCCTACAAGTCAATGGGGCTTTTGTTACCACTTTCAAAGGGGTCAGGTGCACTGCCGGATGCTTGTTCCCTACCAGGCAAAAGTAGATTTGTAAAAGTTGCTGTTTGTCAGCTGTCAGTTTCTGGAAGTACCAGTCTTTGTATTTCTGTAACTGTTATTAGCACCTCAAGCATCATTCCTCTATTTCAGAGACCTGCAAGTTGGTCACTGAGACTTCAGAGCATTTGAGAGAACAGGAATGGATTTTTACCAGCAGCAGAGTACCTGAGGGGCTTGGGAGAGGAAACACGGTCAGAGGGAATGGGAACAGACTTCATTTATTAACAGGTAATGTGCTTTGTCCACTGCCTGGTGGCCTTTAACAGAGTCCCTGGAGTCACAGACAGTCCCTGGAGTAAGTTATTTTTTAAAAAGGCACCATTTATTTTCAGTAAAGCTACAAAGAGTTGCTGTAGGGCCTCTGGGTCCCTCTTTCCCAGTGACAGTACTGATGCTGTCCAGTAAAATTGCGCAGGTAGAGCCCTTAAGAGAATTTTTAGGTCCCTTTTTTAATGAAATTTTTATACGCCCATATTAAAGCTGAGTCTTGTTACTTCCAAATCAAGTATATGCTTCACATATATATAAAGCTGCGTCATCCCAATGCAGATATTGGCCCATCCCCAGGGAGATGCCCAACGCCTGGGGAGGGGGCTGCCTCGCCATCCCCTGACCCTGCGCAGCTCCTTGGCTGGGAGGTGGGACAGCCCTGGCTGCGAGGTCCTGCCCTGCTGCCCCAGGAAGTCCCTGTGGTCCCAGCCCCCCAGGGAGATGCCAGCCCCTACAGTGCCCTGCCATGGGCAGGGCACAAGAAAGAAAACCCTCCAGAAAAGCAGCTGTCCATCATTGACCCGTGCCCAGCATTTCCACGCCAGCTTTCTAGCAGCTGAGGTATGAAGAGGCCCATGTGCCATTCAGTGAGGCCAAGCAAAGCACACTGAAAGGAGAGGAGGACCCACCGCTCCAAAATGGATGACGTACTATACAAAACATCATGTCCCCAGCACTGCTGCTCACTCCTGAAGCACGACTAGATCCTCAGTAGGTCAAAGCAGGAAACAGGCATGGGGAAAATGCTGCTCAGGACACAGGGGAAAGGGCTGGAGGCACCTCCCATCTGAGACAGGAGGTGGCATGTGCCCTTCCATCAGTGGTGTCCAAACCCATCCACGCACAGCTACCTCACTACCTGTCCAAGGACAACAGCGGAATCCCAGCCACAGGCCAGTGTCACACTTAAAGAAGGATGGCTAAGGGCAGCCTTCCCAAATTGGCAGAGCCATCCAGAGAAGCGTCACAGAGCCGGAGGATGGGGGGAAAGCCCTTCGGCTCGAGCCCTGCAATGGGCAGGAGCCACACTGTCCTTCACACACACTTGTCCAGCTCCTTCTCAAAGGAGATTTCACAGCACCCAGAGACAGCCCATGTCGGTGTTCCACTGCCATGACTGATGACCTGCAATGGGTTACCTAGTGCCAGGTGGTACTTAGAGATGGATTAAGAAAATTATGGGTTAATTAAAGCCCCTTACTCATCTCTTCTCTTTCTCCTTCCATAACTTGGATGACAAGTGAACAGAAAAGAATTACTCTTGGTCCTTTATTATTGCTTATCCCAAGCAGAGCCTTCTGCAAAGGATTCAGGACACCCGCACATCTTTCAGATGTAGAACTATTGAACAATATTGCCCAATTTAGCTTCACAGATTTTCACCCTTGTTTTAAATGGTGGTAGCGCTCTGACAAAGCTTCTATGAATGCTATAAAATATGGATTTGTTAGACAGGGAAATAAATTATTTACCATTCCTTTCTCATTACTGACAAATCACAACAAGAAGGAAAGCAAGCATTTCGCAGACTTATATTCTCAAAACTCAGACAGAAATAAACCTCCATGAGAAAATATCAGAAAACTTCAAAAAGATTCCACTTCGGGCCTTAAAAAAATCTTACAACCTACCTGGAGTTGCAGTGCACATTTTGCTTTTATGCTTCTGAAGAATGGCTGTTGTTTAAGTTTTTATCAAGGGACTAGACCCTTCTCAAAGGAATGGGCAATCTCTGAAGTAGTAGTGTTACGCAGCACACCAGGAAGGTTTGACATCAGTACAGAGGAGTAAAAGGAGACTGATTCCAGTCACTGGCTCCTCAAGCCTTACATCTTACAGTATGACAACAGAGGACCTCACTATGGCTTTTCACATAGAATCAGCACTGGGGAGTGACGTAGGGGAACAGGTCCCCCTCACTCAGCTGCTGATGCCAGTTCAAGGAAGATGCATGTGATCCATCCCACAGCTGTTGAACTCCAGTGGTGACCAGTAGTGACCAAGTACAGCCCTGCTCTTGCATCTTTCTTCATTAGGAAGTAGACAGGAGAGCTAATAGGCATTGCTGTCCTGCTGTTTCATGTAGCTGTTTTGGACCCTTGCAAGAAGGCATAACCCAACAGGCAGAGCTTTCCTGCCCAGACCCACCAACAGACTTCTACTGACTACAGTGAGTGCTGAATCACAGGCAGGTGTGCTCAGGCACTAGGACTTCACCTCTTCTGGCTGGGGCTGAGTCTGGGGAAAGTAAGCTGGACATCAGACTTTCTTAATGACTGGTTCTCTCCCAACCAACGTACAGAACAATGCAGCAGCCTTACACAATTACTGCCGACACTGGGAATACAGCAGTGAACCACGGAGGAATGAGTTAAATCTTTTTCCCACATAGAACTAAAAAGTCAAGCGGTAAACTCATAGTTTAATCCTCTCTCTACCACAAAACCAGTCCCTCAGCTACAGTTTTGGAGTCCTTTTACCTTTGTGATAAAATGGCTGTTGTTTTTTTGGCATTTGCCAAAAAGATATTGTTACTTTATACCCCCTCTTCAGAAATTAAGTCTTCATTTACAACAAAAGACTCTGACTATGCCTGTGGTAATAAACAGGATTTCCTGCATCATTAATGTCTCCTTCTAACAGATTGCCTCAACTACCAGGTAACAGCTGGTAGTAATAGGCCAGGAGAGGCAACAGTAGTACTCATATAGATTAAACATCATAGATCTCTTCTTCATTCTCTTATACTTATTCATGATTGTGGAGTTTTTCCATATTAATCCCAAATCTGTACAAGTTTTACTTTGAACTTTGTCAGAAAAAAAAAGACAGCACATCAGCAAATAGAATAAAAGACATAAGCAAATAATCAGCTTCATTAAAAAATAAAAAAAAGACAACTGAGGCAAGCTGGAAATAAAACTGTGTGCTGGACCATGTTATTTAAAAAGTCCTAAGAGAGCAAAAACTGTTAATTTGGCAGCAAATTTCAGTGAATCTGAATAGTAAATAAGCTTTAGATAACACTAATTATGAAGATGCTTCGAATGTTACTGCTGCAGCTGCCAAAACACCTTCTATAGCTCTATTCTGTGACAACATTTTTATCAAGCATTTGAAATGAATAGTGTCATTTCAACAGGCTGACTTCAATGTTCATGTGGCTATATTTAAACAGATTTTGTCAAGCTTCATTCCCATAGAAAGTCAAGAATACTACAGAATTCTGAGTTAAAAAATGGAACACATAACAAAAATCATAATCATGGTAGAAAATAAAGACCTTTTTATTGAAAGATACTTGGTAAACAAAGATCCACTGAGATACAAGCATATGGGCATATTTTTGTAATTCTTGGCCTAAAGAATATCTGCCAGGTTAAAATATTCTAACTGAATGCACGTGAAACAAAAAGGTCACTGTAAAAATCCATCTGGGCAACTGGGGCCAATTCTATACTCCATCCACCCAGAAGTTAAATCACCGCTTTATGCAGGTGCTTAACAGCAAAACATGCGTGCAAATCTGTACTTAGAATTTAATGCCCTCTCGTTATATAGAAAATGAACATCTGTCGTTTCTTCCAGTACTCTTTTTCTTGCCGTGTACCAGGTGAGTCAGAAATCACATGCGTTGAGAACAATGAAAGTGAATTCCAAGTTCTTCCTGTCTCAACGGTATTCCAGCAGCTACAGGGAGGTCCTACTTCCTTTGTGCATAAGGTTTGAAGGTTTTAGATTTGATATTTTAAAATAATATAATATAATTTCTGAAGTTGAAACTGATATAGTAGCATTTAAAAAAAAATTATCAAAAGTTCCGCATTATTGACACTAATCTGTCGCTGTAATTATTTCTTTCACTAAACAGTCACTTGCATCAAAACACATTGGAATAACTCAGTGGCCTCCACCATTTACTGTATGGACTCCTGCCATGGTCTAAAGAGAACACTCTCATCCTAAAAGGCTCCAGAATAATGGCAGCACATCCATCTTTCTGCAGAAAATCATCCCTGGATGTTTCAAAATCTATGGACTGACATTGTGTAACTCCTAATTAGCTCTGACAAGGGTAAATGTTTGTATTTTTCTCATATCCTACAGAAAGATTGGGTTTTGACTAATATCATACCTGTAGTAACATAGGAAAACCAACTCAACCACAGTGACATTTTTATTAGACTGATACTTGGTTTGAGTATCTTTTTCACTTGCTATGAAATTGCTGTGCCCACTGAGTTGTTATCTACAGAGCTTTAGAAAAGAAGGGACAGGGAAGCTTTCAAAGTGTTCTTCTTCCTCTGTTTTTATAGGCTTCTGGTTCATTTTTCCTCATATACTCTAAGAAAAGACAGTAATAAAATCAAGTTTCTTAAAAAAAATCTTTATTATACTTAAACAAAATATAATTTCTGGAATGTAAATTCCTGGTATATTTGGGAGCTAGTTATTTAACCACAAGTTTTATTTATTATTATGAGACAGCTAACCAAGGGCAGAAAGCAGGAAATGGAACTTCCAGGCTTCACTTTGAAGATTTTTCTCCTAATATTGTACAAAACAAATTAGCTTCATTCTAACAGAAACAGAAATAGACTCTTGACTATAGCAACCTCATTGTGCTGTGCTTTCAGGGAAGCTTGTCAGCAGCTGTCTGATCAACTCTGATCTTATTTCCCACTGTAAACATCAAAGATGCTTTTTGTGGCTTACCATAAAAATAAGCATCAGACACCAGCATGGGCTCTTTTTGGTTGCCGTCTTCTGGGGATGACAAACTGCAGAAATGCTTTCTGCAGGAGTGCTAGAAGAGATCCAAATAGTTCCTACAGTTTCTGCTTACCTTGTTCCAAGAACGCTTCTTTGCTCCTCTTGTTTCTTTTACCGAAGTTGTACCATTTAGTCTTCTACACGGGCAAATTTATCTCAAAACCTGTATAGTGGCTTGAGTGCCAGACTTGAAAATTTAATATTAGACACGTCAGCACCAGTCCATCTTTGTTTTTATAAACAGTAGACCAGATCTTCAACAGACCCCAGCAGTGCAATGGCTCTAAGGATTTTGTGTCAAATTCCGTACTCAGTTACACTGGTAATGTTCACGATGTTAATCCACCAACATTACAGAGTAAGATTTGCGCTGCTGAGAACGGAATACTTTCCACAACAAAACACCATTTTTAGAATTTCTTGAAGGCTAACAGCTTCCTTGAACATCTCTTTAGCAAAGAATAATTTTACTCCTATGCTTGATCTAGGCAATAGTCTCAGTCCCTACTGTTGACATTTGATTCAGCCCTCAGAGAAGTCAATTAGAAACCTACTTTAGCAACAGTAGAATTGTATCTCTGTTGAAAGGTCTATCTGCAAATACTTGTCTAGGATGTGACTTGCCCTCTCGGCAGGCACCAGGAAGACATCAAGGCCCATTACCTATGTGCAGAACCTTTAGAACAATACATAACTTAACATCATTAGGTTGTTCTCAAAGTAATAGGAAAGCTGTCAGCATCACAGAACATCAAAAGCTTTTTGAAAAGATTAATGGTATCTGTACTCCAAAGACCTGCTCCAAACATGTTGAAGGCCAGTAAAAAGGAATTTAAGAAGGGATTATCCTTTTTTTTTTTATGTGCACTTATGCATAATTGATTTATTATTTTGATACAATTGTCACTTGGGTTAAAGAATCACATTCTGTGTTAAACAAATGGAATATTATATATTATAGAATTTTGTGCAAATTTGTTGAAAAAGTAGTGACTGGCACTTGGCTGGTATATGGTGAGTTGTGACAGTGACATACAAATACAAGTGCGTTTTACACACACAGTGACTTTGCCAAGTTCATTTGTATTCTTGTAAAACATTTAAAAATTAAGAAGATCCATAAATAAATGGCATAGACTTTAGGTATTAGTGAGCATAAACATCTTTAAAACAGACAGAATCCACACATAAAGTGGACAGGCTAGTCAGTGCTGGTGGATTAAAAGTCAATACACCTTTTTGGTACAGTGATCATTTTAGATAACGTGATCCAGATACCCACCATGACCCAAAAATGTAGATGCTCTGAGGGGTTCTGTGAGCAAGCATCTCCATGAAAATCTTGCATTGAGACCAGTCTTGCACTGCAGTGATGGAGCAGTTTAAACATACTCCCTCTGCCTTAGAGAGGATGGCTGTCAGCCAGGTTCCCTCCTAAACCCCGGAGTAACGGGGTGCTCTCCAGCGTGCCTGCCAGAAACACCGCTGGCAGAACAACTTAGCCCAGGAAGCTCCCTGCTCAGCAAGCGGTGGGTTTAGACACTGTCCTGAGCCAGAAACCTTGTGATGACTTTCTGAAGTAAGCAGGAAAAAATGGGTGGCTAGCACAGGTGTCCCTGTTGGGCCAAGTCCCTCAAAGACAGATACAGCAACGACTAATTTCTAGGCACCAATAATTATGCCTTATATACGCATACCATGCTTGTAGGGAAGTAAACAAAACAAAGCCTGTAGCCCATTATCAGACAAAATAATAAGGCAAAATGCAAAGGGAAGAAAGGAATCTTCTTCTGTACCCTTCATGGTATTTTTTCCTGTGTTTTTTAATAGTTTTTGATGTTTGGAGCTCAAAAGTACTGCCGAAACTAGTGCAATTACATTCTATGAAGATATTGCAGCTACATTCATTATTTCTGATTATCAAAAAGAACAACTTTAATCTCAAAACATGTACTGAGTGTTGAGGAAAAATCTAGGGCACAAGAATATTCAGAATAAGTTTAAGCTATGAGGCAATGACAGTTTCTTCTTCATCTACGAAAGAGGATTTCTTTTCATGTATCCAAGATGATACCATACTGTTCAGCTTTAAAATTCAACAGCTTTTTCTTCTCAAAAAAGAATAAAACTCTCAAATCCTTCCCTAAAATATTAACTAGTAAGTGGACTGTCTTAAGGTTCTCTGAATCACCTCTTGGGAGATGCCATGTCTTCCTAAGCTACACTGATTCCAAATATATTTGCCACATGAAAGGGGAACTGGCATCCACACTCAGTAGTGGTATTTCATCAAAATTTATCGCAGCAGCAGTAAATGTTATTCCTTCGGTCAAGCCAGTGTATTGCAATTTAAACATTTCAAACTTTTAAAATGTTAAAACCCACTAATTTTTGAAGATGCTGAATTTTCACTTATTTCCTTAAACTACTTAGAAATACATTCTATAAACTCTTCTTCTACATCTCTCACTTACTTATGCCTCTTATATTGAAGCCATCACTATATCACCTCTCTACTAAACAAAATTCTCTGCCATAGATTGTGTGAACAAGGACCATAATTCTGTACTTTCTACGAATTATTTTTCTTCCTCTTCCAGCCACTGCCATGTTCCTTTCATGATTCTTGCCTGTTAGTGACACCAAAATGGTATGCAACACAGAGATAAATTGTCCTCAATGAGTGCGATTACAGATTTCATAGTATTCAGAAGTCAAATCTAAACACTTCTTTTCAGTGTAGAAAAATGATGCTCAAGGAATGCTGATTATGAGTGCGTTACTCTTTTAAATTGGGCATGTGGAGAACTGCACCAATTTATCCTTCATCTCTCCTTATGCATGGAAATCGCTGTTGATTTTAAACATGAAACTATTGGTATGGTTTGAGTTTAACTCTATATTGGAGTAAAAAGATGCTATTCAGCTTGCCAAAATTTCTGTTATTTTCATATCAAAGGATAAGTTTTCTTTTTTTAATTCAGATTTTTTTTGCTTTAATAGTGCTTAGACTTTGCCTTGCAAGTACTATCAAATTCTTTAAAAGACAGAATTAGCACACTTCAAGGATTAAGTTTGAATTTAAATATTTAGCACTTCTCATAAAAGTGACCCAGTTTCAAAAATATTATCAGTAAAATTCCACATATGGCCACAAAGCTGGCATCATTTTCAATGTATGATTACTTATATCATGAGCATTTTCAGGTCTAATTCGAGAGAATCCATGAGAAAAACTAGAAACATGTTTCTCCACATAAAGCTTTTAGGAACCAATTTAGGGAATTTCAGAACTGCGTAATAATACAGGAAACCTGTCTTTAAAAAGCTTATGAATTCTGATTGATCCTGGGGACTAGACATCTCCATCTGACTGCAGACTCCATTTTGAATGTGGTTTGTGATCCTTTCAAGGACTTACATTTCAGAGGATAGTGATACGTGGTTATCATCACCATGTATCACTAACTGGTTAGAGGTTAACCAGGAAGTATCCCATTCCAAAAAAAGCATCTTTGATGGTGGTCTGGCTGAAGCTAATAAAAACAATTTTCAATTTGAGTATCTAGATTTGAGATTGAAAAATTCTCAAATGACAGGAAATAGAAATCATTGCTCCAGTCTTTAAAAATGAAAATACTGAAGAACATCACGGAACTGTAGTTTTAGGAAAGTACGTATTACATTTACAATGGATTTTGACAAGCACTATTGCCAGGGTCTTCAAAGGGGCTCGTCTGGGCAATGGCTGGAACTGCACCACAGAAGATGGGATGGGATGCCATCCAGAGGGACCTGGACAAGCTCAAGAAGTGGGCCCATGTGAACTTCATGAGGTTCAACAAGGCCAAGTGCAATGTTCTGCACCTGGGTCAGGGCAACCCCCAGTACCAATACAGGCTGGGCAAATGAAGAAGAGATTGAGCCAGCCCTGCAAAGAAGGACTTGGGGGCACTGGTGGATGAAAAACTGGACACCAGCAATGTGTGTGCTCACAGCCCAGAAAGCTAACTGTATCCTGGGCTGCATCAAAAGAAGCGTGGCCAGCAGTCGAGGGAGGTGATTCTGCCCCTCTACTCCCCTCTGGTGAGACCCCACCTGCAGTACTGCGTCCAGCTCTGGGGTCCTCAGTAGAGGAAAGGCATGGACCTGTTGGAGCGGGTCCAGAGGAGGGCCACAAAAATGATCAGAGGGATGGAACATCTCTCCTGTGAGGACAGGCTGAGAGAGTTGGGGTTGTTCAGCCTGGAGAAGAGAAGGCTCCAGGGAGAACTTAGAGCAGCCTTTCAGTACTTAAAGGGGGCTTATAAGAAAGATGGGACAGATTTTTTAGGAGGGCCTGTAGTGATAGGACAAGGGGTAATGGTTTTAAACTGATAGAGGGTAGGTTTAGATTAGTTATAAAGAAGAAATTTTTTATGATGAGGGTGGTGAAACACTGAAACAGGTTGCCCAAAGAGGTGGTGGATGCCCCATCTCTGGAAACATTCAAGGTCATGTTGGACGAGGATCTGAGCAACCTGATCTAGTTGAAGATGTCCCTGCTTATTGCAGGGGCATTGGACTAGATGACCTTTAAAGGTCCCTTCCAACCCAAACCATTCTATGACTCTATGATTCTTTGAAGACAGTGGAACAGACAGTGCTACAGCCCTACCAGAACAAGCTTTGTTGAACGCAGGTCCAGCAAACAGGGATCCAAAGCCGCCAGTCTGGTAAATGCTGGAAATGGGGAGCTCAACTGCTGTGGTGGAAACCTGTGAGCTGGCCTACAACCTGTATGCACAGTATGCACACTAGTCATCCCAGCAGGGTTCCTGGAAAAAGTATGTTTGAGGATTTGGCAAATCACTGTGTTTCCTCAACTAATGCAAAATTGCCTGGAGAGGACAATAATAAGGTGATATGGTATGTTATTGAAAGGACAGGTTGCCAGATCTCAGTCACGCTTTTTCAGGGAAGGAAAAGGCTCTAAATGCACATGAAATAATGACAGACTATAGGGAGGGTAAAATGAATAGGCAAAGAGTTGCTCCTGGTGAGCATCACAGAAAAGGATTGGGGTGACTTCCTGACAGGACATTTCAGGACACTTCAGGACAAGGGTGAGCCTACCATACTTAACGCTGCAGAGGGACTTGTAAGCTGAAAGAAGTGGAGCTAAGAGCTGAGAAGTCATATGTACTGAATCTCTGATCATTTGCTTTCATCTGTTAGGAGCATATCATTAATTTCTATATTTTCCAGTTTTATTACTGATATTCCATAGATCATTTGTTCTCCCATCTAATACCAGTGGCTTTGTAAGGGTTGATAAATGTTTGTACTGTACTTTGGATACTTACGATCCTATAAAATACTAAGTACTAGTACAAATATATCAAATCAGGGGAGCAACATGTGTTATTTTAAAATTATTTTTCCTCTAAATACGTAAGTCCAGGAAATGAGTTTATAAGGAAAATCCTATATATGATAGCAGACATAATTAAAAGAAAATTGAAAAGTTGACAGCCCTGAAGTTATTAATTTACTCTTGAGATTGTTTAAGCAGAAAATGTAAAGAAAGATGTGAGAAGGAAGATCGAGTTCCTTTAAGACTGTTTTAGAACATTTCCTAGAAAAGGATACAGTCCCTTTTAGGAGTAAACCAGGTACATATAAAGATGAAGTAGTGGCAAAGATAATAGCATTCTGATAAGTCCCTTCTTTTTCCTTGGGAAAAAAAATCAAGCTTGTGATTCTTTACTCTTCAGATGACGACAGCTCCTTCTGTTATCTTCCCTGCAGTGGTCTTATGTACATCAGTGATTTTTACATATCTGTTCCTGAGCCAGCTGTGCAGGTATATTCCTGTCCTCTTCATGCCTCCTGCTGTGTTAGTAACTGAGCTATGGGGTAAAGTAGAGGCTTGTAGAGCAAGACCAGAGAGCTTCTTGCAAGGGAAGAGTCTTTTTTTTTTTTTTTTTCCTATCATCTGGTTGAAATCTAAATTTTCTACAGAAAAGTGTCATCATTTGGAAATGCATTCCTGGTGATACACTCTAGTAGCAGTAAGAGAAATGAAAGCCACAAAGAACAAGCTTAGATGAGGATCAAGCTGAAGGTTTACATTCTCAAAGAGACTCAGAAGGAATGTCAGAAAATGCAATTTGTCTGACAGAAATAAATTTTTCAGAGAAATCTTTGAAATGTGGATAGAATTTCAGTTAAAAGGAAGGATCCTATCTTACCTAAATGATACAATATGGCAATGCTCAGTACAAAATGCTGAGCCTTGAAAATGGCATCTCTTGATAAGGAAGAGATAGAAAATGTGAAAAAGCTCTCAGATAATAAATCACAGCCTTGAATCAATAGAGTTTCTGTGTTTATGAACTGGGGCTAGTGACATTCCTTAGTAAAACACAAGCCTATGATGTGTGAGTATTTATCTCAGCAAACAGTGCTGCACTGTACTGTTTCTGTTACTGACGGCACAATACTAGGTTATATCATCACCAGGACAATCACTGTTTTTAACACACACCTTCCTATGTAACAAAGATTCCACACTGAAGGACATATCAACTGGTAGATGAAATTCTATGGCTGCTCAATCCTCAGGACAAACCCATGTAGCATAAGGAATATGTGAAATGCTGGCCTCCTGCATGTACTTGTATTTTCTTCTTATTTGGTGTATTTAGATTGGAGGACTCCTCATGCCTCAGGTTTCCTGGCATATGAGAAACAAATTTGGACCACAGAAACAAATTTAATAATTAGCTTCATTTTTCCAAATGCCAGTTTCCATTAGAAAGGCAAGTTTCTTCTAGCAGAAATAGGACAGCAGAGATAACATGGACGTCTGCTGAATGTGGATGCTCTAGTTGGGGGGCATAACTCTGCACCATCCTGATGTCCTAACACCAGTTAGGATCACTAGTCTAAGTGTCATCAGTCTAAGTGACAATCAACTTGTAGAGGATGTCTTAATTTCATATTTTATCCAGGCCTAGTGAGCACTCTCTTTCCACAGAGCAACAATATTTAACTAGGCTTATCTACCAGGCAGCTTCCTGGATCTGGTGGTGTTGAGCCATCCCTTTGCTGCAACTTGCTTCAAGCTGCCATTTTGTTGCTTATTTGAAATAAGCTTTTCCCATAGTCCTACACTGTTATTATCACAGTCTTCCAGTGTGGCAAGTACTTTGCAGTAATGCAGGTTTTCTCCACAAATTATTCCAATGCCACTGCTTTATGCTTCTGTGTGCAGTGAGAGGTCATTATAAAGGACTATTAAAAATAAACTATATTTGTGTGAACACACTGAAACTTCATGCAAAAAAAGCTGTACATTGTTGACCATGGGTCTGGTAAGTGCCATCATCATCCAGAGTCATTCTGTTTGCCTCCTGTTTGGTGAACACCGGGACATTGTGGAAAGATGTCTTAATAAAGATGTGACAAGCTATAAGATACAATGGAGTTATGAGATAATTTTTTAACTCTGGGGCACATAAAATTAAATATCTAACTATAAGCCCTCATTCTCAGAGTGTTTAGTGCCCACAGTTACCTTAATTAGATCTATAAGAATTAAATACTTCAAAGATATTTTTCCTTCTTTTTTTTTAAAGCAGGATTTTTTTAATAAGTTATCACAGCTGAGAACAAAAAGTTACAGTTCCTGCAAGCTAACACCTGTGAATTAAACACCATTCTCTAAAATGTGTGGCAACTTTGTGGGTTGTAACCTGCAGAGTGGAAGCCTGTATGTCCCCCATTTCATCATTTCTCAGCATGTTGGGTTTTTTCACTAATTCATTCTTCTGTGAGGATGAACAATTTGTGGAAAACTTCATCTCTTCATGTAAATCACTTTTAGAAGGTTGTTAATATAAAGAATTTATAAGTTATGAAGGGAGGAAACTTACAGGATAAGGATTTTATTCTCATCCTAACGGGGTCCTGTTGTTTTCCTATTCACTTTGTATTGATGGCTTTTGTCCTGTGAGCAACAAAAAACAACCTGTCAGGAAAGTTTCTGATATAGGTGTACATGTACTGCCTACCCTGGAATTGCCTGGGTTTGTCTGTTGTTTCTTGTTTCCTTAGTTGAGGTTATAACCTCAGAATTAGAGATGAAAAATGATAGTAACTGTAACAACCTCGGTAATTACTAAGTAACTTCATTTTAATTCCCCTGAAGGGCACTTCAGTGGTTTTGTATATAATTATTCAGAAAAAAAAGCTTCCACCTCTTCTGCCAACATATTGAAAGGCAGGGATTCTCTCTTCAGATGCCTTAGTATGGCACGCCCAAGTTACCACGTAAATCTTATGGGTGGTGGTTGAACACGCAGTATTAAACTCATCGCTAAAATTGGAACAGCCATGAAGTTCAAATGAAATCTGTTAATGCAGGTGGGGGAGAGGGTTTAGGCAGGAGAAAAAGGATTTGTCATAAATACAATAGAAATGTAAGGTTGTGAGGATCTGAAAGAGGTCATATAGCCCATTCTCCTGCTCAGAGACAGGGTATACACCATCTCTAAGACATATTTAATCTCTTCTTGAATCACCTTCACCGGAGAATTATGACAAACGCCCTGTATAATCTGATCCAGGGCTTAACTATGCTTAAACTATGCTTAAACAGAAAGTTTTTTCCTATAATGTACCCCACAATACTCTTCATGAACACATCCAGCCTGCACCAGCTGCTGCTTCTGCAAGAATGTGACACTGGTTTGTATTCAGCATGGTTGTTGTATAAACCAGGGGAATTTTCAAAGCACTGTTATCGCATCCTAGAGTAGTACATTTGAATATCTGACTTCTCATTTGGAAGTATAACATTGTCATTATCACATTTAATCTTGTATTAATTTGGGGGAACTGTAACTTTCTTCCACATGCCCATTATATCAACAGGCTGTTTGTGCTAGACTAGCCTGCCTGCCAGGCCAGCTGACACCATCCAAGTACCCTCATTTCAGCTCCTGTAAGTAGTTGTTTGTGACAAAGTTCCTCAAGTTTGGACAAAGCTGCTCTTTGAGTTTACATTTCTGAGGTAATCACAATACTATCCACACTTGTGTGACTCTTTGAACCGCTCCCTCTTTTCTAACAGCAAGTTAAGGAGAAGAAAACATGGCACTTTTAAAATGAAACTTGGAAAAAAATATGTCTTGTGGATGGGCTCTTCAAGGCACTCTACAGAGTATCGTTATGAGCAAGTCCAAAGGGGATAAAATGAAACTTGCATATCTTTCACAAGCCTTTCTACCATTTGCCTGAATTTTCATCAATGATGCACTAAAAAAGAGAAATATAGTTATAGCTTTGCCAGAGGAAATAAGAAAAGTAAGAAATTACCTTCCTTAGGGAAGGCTCTGGGACTGAGATGACACTCTACAAGTATAGATCCAGAAGTTTAGTAACCAGAAATTAATATGAATACATTTCTTTAAGCTGAAAGAACAACCTCAAAACATTGCCTACACACTTTCAGAGCTAAACATAAAAAGCAGTTTTCTCCCCAATAAACTTTCACTACATGTCTACTACTTAGTACAAGTGTAAAAAGCTTAAATATACTTAAATATATTCCAGTAGTTGGATCCAAAATATTCTAGCCTCATTTCTTCCTTCATGCACTTGATCTAGTGAGCTTGGAAACATTTGAATTCAGTTATGAACATTCAAGTGGAAGAACTTTACACTAGATTCACAGTGTATCAAGGTGTGCTGGTATTTCCAAATAACTCCTCTCCTTTGCCACCAGCAGCTGTCTCTGACCATAGCCATGCCATGTCTTTCAGCCAGGCACCACATCTTCTTCAAAGGCACCTCCATCCACAACTCAGTATGACAGCTTTTGTGCCTGCTCCTTCAGAGAGACCCAGAGTTCCTGACACCTCCTCTGAGCAGAAAAGGACTTGGCCAAGCACTGATGCCTGCTGCAGCCCTTCCACACTGAAGTGCAATCTCAGCCCACTTATATTTTGACCCTGACAGATGTCTATGCCACAGAATCCATTCCAATGCAGCTGATTTCTTAGAAATGGGTAGGATTTCAGTGTTTATCCATGTCACTGGTCATAAAGAGCCTGGGTTCTTTCAGTGAGTTGCCTTCCTACACATCGAATGTAAAGGAACCCTTGATTTCAAATAATCTGAAAGCAGCAGTTCAGCTGAAACTGTACTGACGTTAACATCTGCTTTGACAGGGAAGTTACTACAGTAATTTCTACCAATCACAATATTTCCTTCTCATTGCTTTGGCAAAGTAAGAAGCAGTAAGACATTTGCCTAGGGACTGGAAGGCAGTAGGGTTATTCAATTTTATAAGCTTCACCATTTCTGAAAAACAGGAAAAAGGAACACAGTTTGACTATACCCCCTTGTTTATTATATGTATGGCTGGCTTACAATAGAAGACAGAGCATTAATAACTTTTGGCTTTTCTGGTTATTACAATAAGTAATCACAATGTCGGGGATTTTTTTTACTTTAAGGGCGAAACATTAGGTTTGTGTGCTCATAACACATAAGAGCTCCCTAAACATAAATAGCATTTGTTATGATACTTTTAAAAACCTTTATGCAACTTAATTTGTCAAATGCACAGCTGATTAGAATAGTCTATACATATAATTTCTGACTAGTTTCCAAGGTGAATGGATAGGAAATGCAGTGAGATTTGCAAGGGTATAAAAGCTGATAAATCTTCGAAGGTTTTTTTATTCCTCTGACATTAATGAAGATTAAAAAATGCATGAAATCATTTGCAAGCAAATTTCTTAATTTTTCCAAGGAATCAGTCAAGAAAGAATAAACATCCATTTTAATCAAATTACTAGACAACAAATGCATTTTAAGAAAATAATTTTATTTAGTAGTGATTTTTATTTTAATAAAGCAACTTTTACTATTTCTTTTTGTTTTAGAAGATTCAATGCAAGTTTGTTATATGGAAAAACACAGGGAACAAAAAAGCACCTGACTGCACCAAATTCGCTCTTGTAGGAGCGTAAGGATGAAAAGCACAGTTTTAATTACTTTGATTTAAAAAAAAAAATTGCCTCACTATTTTTACTTCATGAAAGCATGCATCATTATAGTTACAAGTGTGCTCCAGTTGCACAGTCAGGGTACTAGCAGAAGGATATCTACTATCAGAGGTCTGTGCTGGGGCTTAGAAGGAAGCTTGGGTTTGCTGTATCATCATGCTTATTTCAATGCTTTCTATCTTCCAGGATACATGGAATAAAATCCACTGACTGTCTAGAATATCCTTTTAGGTTGAATTTAGGCCCTGACTGCCTCATGACTGAGAAACTGCAAATAGCTCTTTTTGTATTTTTTTTACCTCTGTGTTGTGTGTTGAGGAACAGGCATATTCAGGACTGAGTTCCATGTCTTCTGGGTGCATTACCAAGCACAGTGCCTGTTTGGGTGTTGCGACAGTATTACGCAACGCAGTTTTAGCTAATTACACACACATTACACCACATTTATGAAAGGGCATTAAAAGGGGGAAAATCATAAACAAGCACGTTGACTATCTACATATATTCAAATGTCACATAAAAATGTGTTAAAACACTGTGTGTTAAGACAAAAATACCTCAGGTATGAATGTCTGGTTTTGCTAATACAGTGTGCTAAGACGCAGAAATATATAGACAGCTACAAAATAACTTCTCATAACAAGTAAAGAAACCATTCAATTTTTACAAGGCAGAATACGTCTACATGACTTGCTACAGAAGCCTTACTGGTGATGCAAAGATGGGATGTGATTATTAGATTTAGCTACAAGGTGGATGCATTCATTTTAAATTATTTTCACAGGTAATATGACACAGGATATTTCCTTCTGATAGAAATGTTACATTGGATAGCAGAAGCATGTAGGAAATGTGCATTTGTCACTCAGCTGAATAGCCTGACCGGAACGCTGTTTTATCACAATCCCTCTGAGATTTCCCTTGAAGATTTGGCGAGGAGAGAAAAGGGAGAAAAGAAAGAAGGAAGAGGAAGATGAAGACGAAATATAAATATCCACAGTATAGTAGTTCTGGGCTTACCTGTAGGCAGCAAGAGGTTTGGAGAGAGGTTCATCTTCTTTTGCTTGTTTTTTCTGAAGCTGTTTGCTATCTAGCAGGAGTTCTGTCTGTGTTTCATACAATCAATAGGAAAGCATAATGAAATATGACCCCAGATACATAGCTGCCTTGGGCCAGACACTCAGCAGCAGCATATGGAATGAGTAAGAGAGCACATAATGTACGTGCCAGAACCATAATGACCACACCGCTGTCTACTGCAATAAGCACATCCAGCTTTGTTATTCTTCAGTGGTTCTACCATTTTGTGACTTTTGAACTAGTGTAGTTTTTCTGGACTGCCATTTTAACCTTAGCCACATGTTATGACTAATCCAGCCAATGTGCACAAGTAGCTATGAATACAGGGAAGAGCAAAAGATGTTGTCACTGTGGCGACAAATGCAGAGCTGGAGTGAAGGGCATGGTAATAGAGGGAGGAGTGCTTTTCCCACATGTACTTTGTTTCTCCCATCTCTTCTGCTTTGAAGAGACCAGAATACATTCACGCTCTTCTTCACTTTTGATTCTTCACCTAGTATCTAGCAATGCCGCACTTTTCTGCATGCAAAAGTTCTTTAGGAGTGCAGGTCATTCTGGAATTATAAAGCAATAAGTGAAATAACAATTTTATTTGTATACTTGCATTTGCTTTAGGGCCAAACTTGCTCAATAATTACTTTTCTCCACATTTTTGGCTGGCCGTCCAAACCAGTAGAACTGTACCAAAACTGCTATATGTGGAGTGATGTTCTTCACAACAGCAGAGTTCAGTGAGCCTCACATTTTCTTACTATATTTGGCCTGATCATGCACCCTTATGCCAGCCCTATGCATGTTGCTAGAAGGATTCTTACAGGAGAATCCACATGAAAATAAAGTAATAAAAGTAGCTAGAACTGCAAAAACATACAAACAGACCTCTTTAGCCCTGTTCATGCAGATGAGAGGCTTTTAGAAAACCTGACCTCCTTAGGGAGCATACAGACAAGTGACCAGAAAAGCCATGTGAGGGGTTATCAGAGTGCTGTGGGATGACACTGATGACCAACAAAGCAATTATAAACTTTTGCTTAAATTTGCCCTTTAGCAAAACACTGCTGAAGAACAACTTAACGTTTCCAATTATCATGATGGCATGAGTACCAGTAGCTCACTGACAGCTCTACTAAGGTGGACGTTATGACAAGTATGTTTGAGTTTTACAGCAATAGTTTCAGCATCTGCATTCTCTAATACAAAGAAAGCTATTGTGCTTAGAAATATTTGTTCAAATCAGAAAACCTAACCATCTATGGTTTTTCTAATGTATAATAAGATAATTATAATCCCAAAAGTACTGTCACTCAAATGAGTCATCAGTTCACTTGTTGAAGATAACCAGCAGAATTTGTAGACATTTAATGCAATGGAATCTAGAACACATTTGTGGAAGACAAAAGGTTGGTTATGAAGCTTTGAGTGCCCAGCTTAAAACATTTTGAGTCTCAGATAAGGCAGCTACACAAAGTTATGAATAACACAATAATTTATTATACAGAGGTAGTTACATAAAAATCAGATTTTTATATCTAATAAATCAGTGGGAAATACATTAAAATATTTTATGTCTATAAGTAAGGCGGTTCTCCTCTTTTTATCACTTTCTGATACTATTGTATAGTGCTGCTACTCACGAAGTGCTGTGTCCAGCAGGGGGTAGTTTTAAATAGCCTTACAATACAGATGAAGAGATGCTTAAAAGGAAAAAAGAGCAGGAAAGGATCTGTGAGACAGCTCAGCCATTGCTGTTTTCACAAAGGTACTGAACTGGACAAGAAGAGTCTATCAGTGTAAGTGGGCAACTGGGATCTCAAACTACTTCAGGCACTTCTTGCATATTTACTGATTCTTAAGTGAAAGAAATCATCTATTATTAATTTTGCAAGTTTTTGTATACTGCAACAGGTACTCATGATGACATGAGAAGCTACAGTATTACAGTGGCTCCTTTTAAAATTTTTTTCTATGTAATAAAGACGTTGACTATTTCTTTTAATCTTACAAGTAACCACGTGTTCCTTTAACCTGACTGTTGACTGACCTGCATGCACATTTAATACCAGTTGCATTCATGGAACTCCAAAAGTGTTTTCTGAGTTGAGCTTTAAAAAGAATATATTTCATATCAGTATGATTACAAACATGTACTATGATTAATCATTTGTTCACTAGTGCTGTGAAATAATTCAAATACATAATAATCAATGAATTTTAAGTTATCAAGGTGGTAGGCTGCGATTCACAACTTGATTTTGACGTCAAAATACAGTGAATTAAGAATTTTAATCAATATGATTGCGTCTGTGTGAAATGCAAGCAGATACTAGTGTTTGTTGAAAACTGAAGAATTCCTGCTAACAGTTGAAAAACAAATGGTGCATGATCATTTCCCACTATTTTTGACATCTTACTAATGCAAAAGCAGCCAAAGTTTTGAACTGAATGCCAAAGCTTCAGTAATTGTATTATTTGTCTGTATTGTCAAGAACACCATGTACTGATACATAAAAGTAGACACATAACGTTCTGGGAATTTTGCAAACATTATTTTAGAAAGCACAAATATACTTTCTAAAAAATGGTCAGAGAAAGTCTATGTTAGTGGGCCAATAAAATGGAATACTCTATATAATAAAATTTTCCAGCACCTCAATTAAATAATGTATAGCAAAATTTTGGACTTTAAAGCTTTGTTCTTCTGTTTAATGCTGGATTGAACATGTATTGTTAACCAAAACTGTGAAAAGAGACATATATTTAGAATATTAGGTAAGAAAGACCTGATACTCAGGAGTACAGTTTTGAGTGCTTTTTCATTAAAAAAAGCAACGCTTGCTTAAAAAACCCCCAAACTATTAGAGATCTTTATTTGCGTAAGAAAACTTCCTATAATGCTTTTCCATATTTTAAAAATATTTGAATTTATTTACTGCTACTGGTGTTTATTTTCTAGACACACACAAGTGATTTTCTGGCCTTTGCTGACTTGCTCTATGAAAGCCTCCATGTGTGCTTCATGACAGTAACAAAAATCTCTGTTGTCACAGAGCATAAAACAAAATAATAATCTGGGGTCTTATTTTCATGACTCAACTTCAAATTCATATTTAAAGTTTAGAACAGTGTTAAACAATTTTCTGTACTAAGGCCTAAGTATTTCAAAGACTTCAGGATTAACTCCAGATTGATATGTATTCAAGTTCTATTTTAGAGTAGCACCTGATTTTGTAAATACTTACAGTTGTGTACATGTTTCTAAGATATACCCTCTTTCCTCAGTGGGATGATTTATGTGTAAAAGTAATCACCTATTCCTGCAACAACAGGACTCAAATATTTTTCCAGAAAATTATATATAATTCACCTCTCAAATTTTTCAGTTTAACCTTTATGGAATAGACAGAGCAAATAGTATGAAAAATAATTTACCGTTTCTGATTTAACTATTTCAAATGAGATGCTTTTCAATTACTCTGCACCTAATCTTAGAATCTGATTGTTTTTATTTTTACACTACATAAAAACATCAGAAAAGATTTAATCAAATTGATCATAAATATAACAGTTAAACAGAGATCAAGCAATGGCTATCCAAGTCTATCATGGGTACTTCTCTAAAACAAAGCTGAACTCTAAAAGGTATGTCTATGCATAAGAATTTGTGTAAAAAGAATATTACAAAACATTCAGTTCGAGTCATTGAAATGCCGTGGAATTACAGTGGGTAGAAGAAACTTTTTTTTTAAATTCAAAGCTAGTCCCTGCCTAACACTTATGTAAGTCTAAAACATTGGTTGCATTTTGGTTTTATTTCAAAAACATCTGCAAGTTAAAAAGAGCATATCTTTAATTCCGTTATATTTAGAAGAGGCCTTCTTAAGAGCACTGGACTCTTCATGGTATTTCTTGCATAAGATCTTTTTCAAAGAGATATTTCTTCCTAGTGTTTGTCAGTAGTCTAAATTAAACAGACAGTGACTAAACTAAAAAGCCAAAGTAGTTTTGCTGGACATATCTTGATACCTGTAATATTGTAATTCCACCGTAACCATAGTAAGCAATGCCTTCCATGAATAACATGATTCAGAGCTAAATTTCTCATGTCAAAAACGAAGGTGGGCAAGGATAAGAGAGTAAGACCCAGTTTTTGAAAGCGTTAAACTTTTACTCTATTAATTTTTCCTTAACACTTCATCAAAAGGGTGATTTATACCAGTTAGAGCCAATACAAGTGCAACCAAGTTGCACAAGATGGTTGTTGCTGTTTAACTTTCTGTCAGTTCCACTTCTGGCTCTTTTGTGTGTGTGTATATAGAATCTCAGAATGGTTTGGGTTGGAAGGGACCTTAAAGACCACCTAGTTCCAACCCCCCTGCCATGGGCAGGGACACCTTCCGCTAGACCAGGTTGCTCAAAGCCCCATCCAACCTGGCCTTGAACACTTCCAGGGATGGGGCATCCGTTGTGGCAACCTGTTCCAGTGTCGCACCACCCTTATCATAAAACACTTAGAATCATAGAATCATAGAACCATTTTAAGATCATTGAGTCCAACCGTCAACCATGCCTACTAAACCATGTCTCAAAGTGCTTTGTCTACACGCTTTTTGAATGCCTCTAGGGATGGTGACTCCACCACTTCCCTGGGCAGCCTGTTCCAATGCCTGACAACATTTTCAGTAACGAAATTTTTCCTAATACCCAATCTAAACCTCCCCTGCCGCAACTTGAGGCCTTTTCCTCTCGTCCTCACCAGCTCCAGGCCCCTCACTAGCTTTGTTGCCCTTCTTTCTTATTTCTAATCTAAACCTACCCTCTATCAGTATAAAACCATTACCCCTTGTCCTATCACTACAGGCCCTACTAAAATATCTGTCCCATCTTTCTTATAAGCCCCCTTTAAGTACTGAAAGGCTGCTCTAAGTTCTCCCTGGAGCCTTCTCTTCTCCAGGCTGAACAACCCCAACTCTCTCAGCCTGTCCTCACAGGAGAGGTGCTCCAGCCCTCTGATCATTTTTGTGGCCCTCCTCTGGACCCGCTCCAACAGGTCCATGTCTTTCCTGTACTGAGGACCCCAGAGCTGGACGCAGTACTGCAGGTGGGGTCTCACCAGTGGGGAGTAGAGGGGCAGAATCACCTCCCTCGACTGCTGGCCACGCTTCTTTTGATGCAGCCCAGGACACGGTTGGCTTTCTGGGCTGTGAGCGCACGTTGCCAGCTCATGTCCAGCTTTTCGTCCACCAGCACCCCCAAGTCCTTCTCCACAGGGCTGATCTTTCTCTCTCCCTGCTCCCCCATCCCCTGGAGGAATTGGGAGCCATAATTTCTTGACTCTGAATTGCCGGTATCATACTGATTTCAGTATGAAACCGACAGCGGAGGCAGGGAGAGGACATGAGGCAAGGAGGGTGACAGGCTGGCTGGGAGGGCGCAGCTCTCGGAGGGCTGGCACGGTGTCAGCTGTCATTACGTATTACCCTTTGAAGCATGGATTGGGGGATTATTTTTAATAGGCTGGCTTTGCTGGGCAAGAAGAGGCTGCGTGTTTAGGGTATTTATTGTGATGCTGCTCAAAGTGACCAGGAAGCCATGCAGGAAGAACAATATTAAACTGATGGTGGCTTCATCATGTCAGGAACCGCCCTTGGAGGAGAAACCCAAGGGACAATGCTTAATGAAGCGGCTTGCCTGAGGTACAGGAGTCATTATAGGGAAATGAGAAGCACGAAGTGTGTTTTGGTTTTTATTTAGGCTGTATAAAGGAATGGGGCAGCCACGAGGCGAAGATTGATGGACGCTGTGTGTTGCCAGCGTGGCCTTCCTCGGACCCAAGAGCTGCCGGCAGGTTGGGGAGCGTGAAGATTGCTTCTAAGCTGCTCTACTTGGCACAGAGGAGCCGTATGAGCAGATAGGAGGTAGATAAGGCCATTACATTAAAACTTCAGAGCAGCTCAGTCACCATCTGGTGCCAAAGAGGCGCGCGTGTGCGTTTCCAAGCCGGGGAGATGTCCGCGAGGCAAAGCCTCGCACAGGCCGCCTGCGGCTAGGACGAGCCTCTCCCGGCCCGGGTAGGCGGCAGGGCGGCCAGGAGCAGGGCTTTCCCGCGGGCCGCCGGCCCCAGGGCAGCGGGGGCGCCCATCTTGTGCCAGTCCGGCCGCGGCGCCGCGAAGGGCGGCTGGGAGGGAACAGCTGCGGCGCCGGGGGCCGAGGGGGGGCGAGGGCGAGGCGAGGCGGGCCTCCCGAGGGCTGCGGGGTAAGAACACCGAGCGCCCCCGTGACGTGGGACCCGCCCGGGCCCCCTTCCACCGAGGCAGGAGGAGGAGGAGGAGGAGGAGGAGGAGACCGCAGGCTGCTGACGAAGGCCGCGGCGGCGCCTCCCCCGTGAGCCCGTCCTGCCGTGACGCCGCGGCCAGCCGCGCAGGCGCGTCAGCGCCCAGCGCCTGTTGTATCCGGCCGGCGCCTTTTCTCTCTTCCCCCTCCTCCCTCTCCCCGTCCGTCCCTCCCTCCCTGCCTCCCTCCCTCCCTGCCCGAGCTGCCGCGGTCGGTGCCGCCGCTGCCAGCGCAGCTGTGCGCGCCCTCCCCTCCCCTCCCTTCCCCTCCCCTCCCCGCCGCCTGTGTGCCCGGCCGGCAGCGATCTCCGCGGCTGCCCCATGACGCGATGGCAGCGGCCAACTTCGGCAAGATCCAGATAGGGATCTACGTGGAGATCAAGCGCAGCGATGGTCAGTGGGGCAGGGGCGGCGGCAGGGGCCGGCCCGGCGGAGCGGCCGCAGACCCCGGCCGGGCGCCGCCGCCGCCCCGGCGCGCGGCGCGGGGGAGGGGGTGGGGCGGGGAGGGGGCTGCTCGCGGGGCCCATTGTGTGCGCGGGGCCGGGGAGTGGCCGGGCCTGGCGCGCGCTGCGGTTGTCAGGGGAGCGCTCGCGCTTGGCGGCGCAGGGCGGTTGCGCGGGGCGCGAGCGGCGGCGGCGGCGGCCGCCGCCGCTGGGGACGGGGAGGCTGCGGCAGGGCTGGGAGGGACGGGCGGCGGCGGCGGGGTGGGGGCTGAGCGGGGGGGAGCGGGCGTGTGCGGGCGTGGGGGTCGGCTCGTGGGGGAGGGGAGGGATAAAGGGGAGAGGTGGCTGTGGATGGGGGCGATGGGGGGATGCTGGGGGGAGGGGGCGCGGCTGGGGAGGAGAGCCTGGGGAGGTTTGGGCATGGGGGGTGGGAGGGCCTGTGGGGGGGAGCGGGGAGATGAGGCGATGGAGGGATGAGAGGCCTTTAACGTCAAGAAATAACTTCTTGTTCGCTCTGGTGTACCAGCGGTGCTCTGAAAAAATGGCACAACAGTGTGCCCTGACGGAAACGCTTGATGTTACTATTTCGGACGTTCTTTATGATTAAAATGTGAGAAGAGCGCTTGCTATTTATGCCCACGAGTTCTTACTTCTCCGTTGCGGATCCGGTGTGTCTCATCCTGCCCAGCATCTCCTGGCTGGAGGATGTGTGGTGCTGTCTAGAGATACACATGAATAAAGGAGGCGTGTGTGACGACAGGTTTAGGGTGCTCACTCTTCATATTCGTCTGGTAGGAAGGAACTGAAATGGGAAGTTCACTGGCTGAATCAATCGCAGGTCACCCCTGACTTCAGCTCTTTAATTTGAGTGGGAATATGTCATCTGTTCTTGGCCTCTGTGAGGTCTGTGAAGCCTGCTAAACCAGGGTGGGGTTCTGCTCGGATTTTCTGGAAAGTCTTTTTTTTTTTTTTTTGCCTTTTTTCTTTTTTTCTCTGGGGTTCAGGAGCTTGCTAAAGAATAAGCAGATGTTTCTAAGGGAAGAAGGATCTGGAGGTCAAAGCACTGAAGTTAGCTTGGTTTTGTCGTGGGGCAGGAAACAAGCAGCTGACAAGCTTTATGCAGCTTGTCTTTCTTGTGTCCCATACTGCAGTTCAACCCTGCAATAAAATAATGGTTGGTGTTGGCTGGACACTGTATTATACCTAACCCCTCAATTTGTGCTTAATGGTTTGTGTGTCTCTTGAAGAATCTGATAGGTCTGGCAGTTATTTGCATAACTCCTGCAGATCTCTGTCTCGGGTTTCAGAAAACCTCACTGTAGCAACTTGTAAAACTGTTTTTCTGAGGTCTGTGTGAACTTCTAATAAATGTTATTGTTTGGTTTGTCTGCCTTCGGAAAATAAGGCATGAGAATGCTTTGCTGCTTTCCCCTCCCTCCGCCCGCAGGGTTCTGCTCATTTCTAATGTCAGAAGTGAGGACAGTAACTCTTGAACCTAACAATACTTACTTTCATTACTGTTAATGGTTCACATATATTGCTGTATTGCTTACACATGTGATGCAGCACATTAAATATATGACACATCAGTAATATACCAGGGGGATGCCTTCACAGCAGTTGCTCAGACTATAGGGTTTTGAGCGTTTGTGTTAACTTGGTCCCTGTGTGAGCAACCAGACTGCAGTGTCATACCAGAGTTAGTGGGTCCTGGTTATTGTGAGGTTTGCTTGTTTGTCGTTGGGACTGGAGGAGGAGGTGCCCTCGTTCTGGCTCTGGCTGTTGCAGCTTTGTGTCATTCTCTTCCCATTAAGGTGTAGGAGAAA
Organism: Harpia harpyja; assembly: GCF_026419915.1. NCBI lineage: Eukaryota > Metazoa > Chordata > Aves > Accipitriformes > Accipitridae > Harpia > Harpia harpyja. The sequence continues at coordinate 94,765,865 of NC_068969.1, read as the reverse complement.
CTGTCCTAGGTATGTGGAAGGGAGCATTTTGAGAAAGATACCGAAGGACAGCCAGTGCTAGATTGCATTGCCTTTCAGAAGGTAGGTTTCCAACATGAGCTGTGGTTGCACTGGCAGTGGAAATTGATCTAGCTGCTCCTGACAAGGGGAGGGTCTTGCTTGCCTGTGCCTCTGTCAGCTGTGTTGTTCCTACAAACTCTCCCATCCACTGTGGCCAATGATTTTTTTTCTTCTGATGATTTAATAAATTAATGGATGATTGGATTCACTAAACACAGTAGGAGACTTTTGGATATGCTAGTTTTCTACTCGATTTGTGAGTTCCAATAGCTCACAGAGGGATCTGTGACCCCGGCAGTATTGGTGTGTAGGAAATGCATGGCCAGGGTGAAGTGGAAGTCTTCACATATGATCTTCTGGTTCAGTAACAGGGAGCTACCTGGATCTGCTCTACCCAGAACGGTGTCCTAGGTAGAATCAGGGCTGTGTATCATACCATCTACCCTTGACTGAAAGCACAATTAAAACTGTTGAAGCAACTTTTGGAGAAAGTGGAGAAAGCAGTGTTGGTCTGGGCTTTTTTTTGCATGTTGTCTTGTCTGTAGGGGGTTCTTTTTTAAAATGAAATACTATTTTGAGAGGTATGTATAGTAGTTCTTCAAAATTTCCTTATTTAGCTGTTTATTTGCTGAATTCGGAGAAGAATAAAGTTTTACTTTGTTGATGGGGTCATTTGAAAAAGTATGCATTTTTTCCCATCTGTCCACCAGTATGTTAAACGCTTTTCTGAATACAGAGTTTTATTCATTCCAGGTAACTCTGTTTTTCTTTAAATAAAAAGAAAACCTAACAGAAAAGCGTTTTTTTGGTTAAACATCAATGTTACAAGTCATACTTGTTCACTACAACAAAATTGCAAAGACAAGCAAAACACAATAAATGTGAGAATGAGACCAGAACATTCTGGAAAGAAAAGTTACATAGTCTGTCATTTTGACAAGTTCTATTTAGGCTTCAAGTGTTTCATGAGAGATTTTTTACAGGACTGAATAGAAAATAGATGTTGTACAAACAAAAGGCATTGTTAGAAATCATGGCCAAAAACACATGAAAACCAGTGTTTGGATAAACCCCAAGATTTTCGAGGACTGGTGCTGCAGAGCTGCTTGCTGTGTATCTGTTTTTTCTCAGTGGGTAAACATTGATATAAATGTTGTCTACAGTCGCGGATAATATTTCCAGTTATAATTGGAATAACTAGTTATGTTCATGTAAGAGCATACTAAGTGGTCAGCTCGCTTGGCTTTTTATAATAATTTCTGATACTGAAATTTACTGTTTATTTCAGCGTAATTTATGCGTGTTGCTTGAAATACGCCTTGGTAATCTGTCTTGGAAATGGGAAGGAAATCCTTCATTTTAGGTTGTGAATTGCTAAGAATGGAGTGCATTTCCAGTTTTGAAAAACGTGCCTTATGACACAGAAGCTTGGGGAAGTGCGGAGGGAGCCAGATGGTACCCGCGAGACCTGCTGGAGTGCTCCTGTCCAGAAGATGCTCCTTGTTGAGGTCTAAATATGGGCATTTGTCTGTTGACAAATTCCCTTTACTCAAATAATAATAGCCCACCGCTTTACACATGAATTTATACCCGTATCTGCACTTCTTGTGAATTATCCCATTAATGATGACAAAGACCCGTATAACTACTTGGAGAAAGAACATCTCACATTTTTTTCCCTATAAATTCAGTCTTTTGCTGAAATAGGATAAATCTCTCATGCCCTGCAGTGCTTTAGTAGGCTGATTGGTGTTTTTCCTTTAGTTTTTCAGTCCAATTGTGTGCTGTCCATTTCCTCCTCAGGCTGTTCCTATTCTCTCTGTCTTTGCAGATCTGAAATACTACTTAGAAAGACAGAGAAATTAATTATATATTTGCTCATTTTGGAAGCGCGGGAGGGGAATACAATTCTGATCTCACTGTGTCAGAAATAATGTAACAGGCATGAGGAGAAAGGACGTTCTTGTAATTGGAAGAGTGACTGAAGATTTGACTGAACTTCCCGGAAAGGAAGAATACGGAATTTTTAGGGGTTAACTATCAAATGGCGTAAAAAAGAAAGATCATGAGTTTGTGCCCATTTTTTCATAATACAAGAACAGGAGAACTGTCTGAGTTTGAAAGACACAACTTAAAACCGATAAAGGAGAGTAGACTAGGTACAGTTATCATGTGGATCTTGTTACCAGAGCAGATGGAGGCTAGAAGCATAACAGAATTTTAAGAAGAATGGTAGGAATATCCAGTTTTACACTAAAAATTAAAAAAATACAACAGCAACTCTAAAAGGTAGTTTCTGATCTTCCTGAGTCTGTAGTTTAAATAATCTCTAACTGACGGGAGGTAGGAAGAAATCTTGCCTGTGGCTGTGTTTTTTTTAATTGCCTACTTAAGAATTTTCTTCACTTGTCTCTGAAGCAGCTGGAACTGGTCATGGTCAAAGATAATCCATCTAGTCGAAAAACCTACTGGCAGCTCCTCTCTCCTTAGGCTTGCCAAAACATCATGGTAACTGTTTCACCTTCAAACACAAATGAGACTAAATTTTTGTAACGGTCAGGGCTGTAATTTTTTTCTTTAACACCCAACTTCTGTGCAATTGATGTTTTTCAGAGTTGAGAGGTCTGTAGCATCCTCTGTCTTCTGGGTGATCCTGTACGATGATCTTGATCTTTACGTACAACTCCCAATAGCAGCAATGATTTTATAGCAGGATAGAAGGTATAATGACGCTATAAAAATTCTGTGCAGGTTTGGGTAGTAACCCTATTTTACAAGCTCTCAAGGATAGATTTAAACGGTAATGTGCTTTTACCCTTTCCTTTGGTGACATACATCTATTGGTTCCCTGTGATTAAGACTTTTTTGTAACCACATTTAAATCATTTGACTCAATTACCTAATCCTTGTATAAGCCATATGGACACAATGTGTCTTTGTCCTTCCATCCTGGCCAGATCACAAGTAGGGTTTCAAGTCTGCTGTTGCTGGTCGAGCTAATGGGTCCAACATTTAGGCTTACTTATCCGGTGTAGATTTTCATATTGTTACATCCAGAGTTTCTGGGCATTGTTCCTACAAAAGTGTTGACCAGGAGGATGTGTTAAATTTTGTGTCCTTTTTGAAATCACTTTTTAAGCATTCAGCTTTTGTTACCCCGTAAGGGGATTTTCACTGTAACTCACAGATTCTCAGATATTTATGTATAATAATAATATGTGTTTTGTATAAATAGCTTTCGAATAATCTTCAGAGAATCTTCTCATCTTTGTTCCCTAAGTGTGTTTAATACAACATTACATGCTGGCAATAATGTCTTTAGAGCTAAATGTGGCTACTAGGATTACACAGCTTGTATTGCATGTTTTTTCCTGTCTAATCATGTTGTGGGGGAATCTATCCTTTGTTTCTGTTTGATAGGTAAAGTTACTGCTCTTTCCACCCACTCTGTGATGGCCTGTTGCCTGGCCCAGTTTTACTTGTCTTTTCTTCTGATGGCTTTATGAACTGAAGACTTCGCCGGGCTGCTGTGGCACCAAGCACGGCTTCCCACCTTGTCGAGGTGGGAAGAGATGATAAATCATTGGGAAGAGGTCATGCCTAACTGAAGAGTAATGTCATTGCAGAAGTATCTCTTTCTGTTTGCTCTAGAAGATAAATTAGCCTTTTGAGTTCTTTTAATACACCCACTTACCATAGTACAATATAGACAAATGAGTATGAAGTATTTACCGGGTGAGCTCCTTTCCTGGAGCACAAAATCTGTAGCATATTTGTTGGCTTGACCTGTGGAATGTGCCGCTGTTAATTTTTTTGTGCTTGAGGAGTAAGTAACAGAATGGGGTAAAGTCGCTTCATTGCTTTGTTCTTGTTTAAGTTCTTCCTTTCTAAATGTTTACTGCTTATATCATAAACTGTGATTTTATTTTTTTTAAAAAACTTTTTTCCCATCTTATTGTTTGTTGAGTTATCTTGTCTTCCTTACCATACTGTATGACTAGACTCAGGATCAGGAAGAGAATGCTGTGGTCAGCCCATGGTGAACACTAAAATGTGGTGTTCACTCAAATTGTTCACAGTAGGTTTAGTCCATAGAGTAAAACAATTCAATAACTTTTGATACATTAAAGGTTTATGTTAATTTTTCAGAGTTAAGTTAAATTACTAATGTAGTGCAGAAAGTAAGATATGGAAGTCAACAGTAAGGACTACCAAGCAGTCTTGACTTTGTCCATTAGTGAGAATGTGTTGTAAACAAAATACATAGTCAAGCATTATGGTGTTTGTAATTTAAAATTGAAGAGTTTTGAAGAAGACATTGGCTTTTAATAGTCAGTTTCTCATTATGCCTCTGTAGCATAGTTAAAATTATTTGGAAGTGTAGATGCTTTCAGTGTGTATTTCCAGATGCAGGGTAGAAGGTTTTTATGGAGCTGTAATACGTTCTTTGTTTTATCTGTTCATCTATTTCAAAAACACGAACAAGCTTTCAGGTATATGAACAATTCTTTTTGCTTGCTTGAAAGCTTATGTATGCTTTCCAGTTTTACCACTTGTGTATTTTCAGAAGTCTTTCTATGTTTTTGAAGGGAATAGTTATAGTTCCTTCTAATGTAATTTTTTAAAATTTGCTTGCAATTGTATATTCCAAACCTCCGGCTTTTATTGTGACTTGGTATTTGGGGTTTTATTTAAATTGTTCTCAATGCTGAACTGAACATAGACACTAAAACAAATGTTCCTAGCTGTATTGTTTGAATGAATTTTTCCTGGGTTTTGGTAGAGATTTTTATACTTACGTAGGACTGTTAAGATGGTTATCATAATTAAGTTAGCTACAGTTAATTTTGACTATTGGTGTGATTCCACAGCTGTTTAAGAGGTTTAATTCTGCGCTGCTGTTGCCTGTCCACTGCATTGGTGTTAGTTTGTAGTTAGATGTGTTGTAGGGAAGTCAGGGAGGGAGGGCAGGGAACTAAAACTGTGGTAATCCAGGTGTAGATTGTCTTAAACCGCTGTTAGCTGTATCGTCAAACCTGTTCATATTGTGTATGTACAGGCACATGTGCTCTTCCTTCTTTTTCTGTCCTTGTTCCTTTCCTTAAAATGTTCACAGTTTTATATTGCTGTTTGAGTAGCATTTTTTAATTTTCACTCAAAAAATTAAAAAGCCTTTAGTTTCCTATAGTGTTCCCAATATAGAGATAGACAGGTGATAGACATGATTTTCCTCCACCTTTGTCCTCTGTACAGGGATGCTTTAAATTCTGTAGTAAGTGTTTAGCTATGAGACAGTACTGACTGTGTCTGATACCCTGGAAATGCATTTTGTTCATGCCCTCAGAAGGTATTTTGGTATAGATTGGTATATATTGCCATTTCCCTGTTAAAAAGTGTTCTATGGAATTAGTTTTGCTGTCTTCGAATTTGGTCATTGCTAAATCTGTAAAACTAGATTTTACATCTGTTAGACAAAAGGTAATAAAGCAGTATGAAAAATTACTTTAGAATTACCTTTTCTGGAAAAGAGAATGAATTTATCAGGCTTATGCTTATTTTTTTTTAATGTGTGTAGTGCACTGAATCATTTACATGAGCAGAACATGCCTGGAAGACTTTTGATAACTCTACTATTACAGTCTAAATTCAGTTGATTCATGTTGCTAGGATCCCAAGTTAATTTTAGAATTGCTTAGTTAAAAGGAGTAGGCAGAGGTTCTGGAAGATAACTGTAAAACTATGTGTCTAACCAAAACTTTAAGTGACATTTAAAAAAATGTGCATTATTAGTTAGATTTAGTAATTAAGCCACTTGATCAATTATTTCTTTTTTTTTCTTTGTTTTTGGTTTGTTTTTTTTTTTTTTGGAATGGAATCTTGTGTAGCAACACTGAGTCTGATCTTATATTTGACTCTTGAGAAAGAAGAATGAGGGACTTTGCTGCTTAAAGGCTTAAATGTGGTAGTAGCGTTTTTTATTTTGCTTTATTCAAATAATATGCTTTCAGTGTAGCTTATTGGTTTTACCTAGTGGCAGTTCTGATTGTATCAGGCATAAGCTGCTTTTAAGTTTCCCAGACTTGTAAAGGGAACAGTTTGCTGCATTCCTTGCCACTTCTGCAACACTGACACTGTAAAAGCAACTGTCCAGTCCCAAGCAGTAACAAAGTGACTTCAGATAACTTGCAGATAACAACAAACCTTTTACTTTGGTTTCATTTTTATCAGTGGGTGGTCATGCTTTTCACTTACAGGAATGTTACTTGCTTTCAAGTTACCAGTAATGCTGTTTGTTTTGGGTTTGTGTGGTGGGGTTTTGGTAGCAGGGGAGGGGCTGCAGGGGTGGCCCCTGTGAGAAGCTACTAGAAGCTTCCCTGGATCCAAGTCCGGCCTGCCTCTGGCCAAGGCTGAGCCCATCAGCGATAGCGGTAGCACCTCTGGGGGAACAGATTTAAGAAGGCGAACCTGCAGGGTGGGAGGAGAATGGAATGTGAGAGAACCCCTCTGCAGACAGCAAGGTCAGTGAAGAAGGAGGGGGATGAGGAGCGGGGGAGGAGGGGATGCCCCTGCAGACCGTGGTGAGACGGCAGGCTGTCCCCCCCCAGCCCATGTGGGGGAGCGGGGGAGCAGATGCCCACCTGCAGCCCCTGGAGGACCCCACGCCGGAGCAGGGGGATGTCCCCAAAGATGGCCGTGACTCCATGGGAAAGCCCGCACTGGAGCAGTCTGTGACTGAAGGACTGCAGCCCGTGGAAAAGACCCACGCTGGAGCAGTTCATGGAGAACTGCAGCCCGTGGGAAGGACCCACGTTGGAGAAGTTCGCGAAGAACTGTCTTCTGTGGGAGGGACCCCACGCTGGAGCAGGGAAAGAGTGAGGAGTCCTCTCCCTGGGGAGGAAGGAGCGGCAGAGACAATGTGTGATGAACTGACCCCAACCCCCATTCCCCATCCCCTTGTACTGCTGGTGGGGAGGAGGTAGAGAAAGTTGGGAGTGGAGTTGAGCCTGGGAAGGAGAGCGGGGTGATGAGAAGGTGTTTTAAAGTTTGGTTTTACTTCCCATTATCCTTGGTTTGATTTGATTTTTAGTAAATGAAATTGATCTTTTTTCTTCCCCAAGTTGAGTCTGGTTTTTGCCCGTGACCATAACTGGTGAGTGATCCCTCCCCGTCCTTGTCTCGACCCATGAGCTTTTCTTTATATTTTCTCCTCCTCATCCCACTGAGGGGGGAGATGTGAGCAAGTGGCTTCATGGTGTTTAGTTGCTGGCTGGGCTTAAACCATGACACTATTGAAGCTTTGTCAAGTGCAAGTTTGAGTGTCTCATGGCTCCCATCAGGCATTGGCAGTTCTGTGTAATCCCAGGTATCAAAAGTGTGAGTATTTTCAGTCTCTTCTTTTACTTACAGCATAGTATGTTAAGAGTTGCCTTCAATGGATGAACACACCGAATGTGTGAGTGAAGGGTGGTGGAGTGTGGGCTTTGTTTAAAACTTTCTCTTTGGAAGCAAGGTGCGTAGTATACTTGTGCCCTTGCTGAGTTTGGCTCTAGAATTTTTGTTGCACAGTGCCGCACATTTTGCAGTCACTAAAACGTCTTACTTTCCCCTTGTGGCTGAACTACATATGGAGTTTGAAGTGTATTTCCAACCGATCTATAAAAGTGTTTGCTAGAGAAGCAGGCATGCATAATGATGTGTTGATGAGGATCTCTGGCTCTAGAAAGAGGGCAGTGGAAATGAATTCAGTTTGAAAAGCACATGCATGCTTAGATTTTGGAACACTCCAAGTTTCTGATTCAATTTTGGGTTATGTTTGCATGTTCTTCTATACTTTTGACGTTTTAATAGGATAGGAATTCAGGTGGTGATAAATGAGGGGAATATAAATCACAACCTGATGATTTTTAAGTTACAGCAAGCTTTCTTCAAACACAGAGAAGACTTAAAATATTACTTAAACTTTTCTTGTTGGTTTGAGCTTTTAGAACCTGACTAAGATAAGGGAAAAATACAAGCTTTAAACTTGTATGAGAATGAAGGCTTCTGACTTCTGACAAGGAGCAACAGTTGGCAGCTCCGTAATAAATTAAGTAATGGTAAATATTCTTGCTAAAGGTAATATTGTAAAGTAAGGGAAATGAAAAAAAACTCACCCAAACAACAAAACACTATTTGACACTGTAGGTCATGAAAGGCAAATGGTACCATTTGAAAACATCTACAGAAAGTGCTGGTAGAAATTTTCTGTGTCATGTGGGCAGCTATTGTTTCTAGGCAGCTACTGTCAGCTTCAGAGAAAGTAGAGGAAATCATGAAAAGGAGGTCTCTGACATTTATTCAAGGAACAAACAAAATGAGAAAGGGGGAAGGGAGAGAGAAGGCTGGCCAAGTCATCTCAATCTTTTGGCAGAGGGTATTTACCACACTGTTTGAATCCACCACAGTCTTAAATCCTGTTGCGAAAAAAATTTAAGCAACCACTAACCCCAATGCTGTTTGAAAGAGATACTTGACTGAATCAATTTTACTCCTACATACCATAACTACATTGAAATGTATACTGAACACAGAGGACTTTGATCTGCAAAAGTATATAGCAAAGTGTTGTAGAGAGGAACTTTCAGAAGCAGTTTTAAAAGATTTTAAAGAAGCTGCCTGCAAGATTGTCCTAAAGGACTCCAGGGAACTGCTGACTAAATACACAAAAAGATGTCAAATTCTGTTCAGTTTTACAAAACTAAAAAAAAATATATATAAGAAGACATTGAACTATTCCTGCAACTTGTTTACAACTTGTCAACTCATAGGAAAGATGTGAATGTCATTACTAGGAACTGAATGAAAACCTTCACTTATGCAGTGGCAGTAAAAGAAAAATGTGGTAGAGGACAGAAAATACTATCATGGCATACATTAATGTCTTGTTCTCATTTGAATAAAGTTTGCAGCTCTGATGGGTTAATCTTCTTTAAATCCGAGAACTGGAGGGGGTTCATATGGGCCATGAAAAGGACCAGCGTTGGAAAACCTTGCAGGAATTTTGAAAATGGGTGGATTATTGTTGTTTTGATTTGGGCTTTTTATACACTTTGGAAGGGAGATTGCTATGTGAATATATGACAAAATGAAGATTACTTTATGAAAAGCAAACAAAAACTTTTTTCCCCCCTCTCTTTATAAGACTTCTGCTGAAATTCAGGTACCCCAGTGGATCAGACCAGTGGTTCATCTAGCCTAACAGCGGTAGGAGAGGTTATTTAGGGAAAGCAGGTCAGCCTTGCCACTGTCTGCAGTCTTTGTCTTCCCCCAGCATCCAGAATTACATCTGGGATATTAAAAGTATGAGTCTGCCTAGTCCTATTAAATATCCATTTATGGACCTATTGTCTGTGAATTTATTGAATTCATTTCTGACCCAACTTACACTGTCTGCCCCCACAACCTCTTGTGGAAGCAAGATTGGAAAGTTCCCTGCTTGCTGTATAGAAAAGTACATTACTACTTTTATCTGCCTGAAACTAATGTGCCTTAAGAGACTGCTTCCAGCTTTAGTGTTGCAGGATTTGGTGGATAACAGTTTCTGCTCATTTTGTCCTTTTATGGTTGTAAAGCGCAACCAAATCCACCTGCAGTATTTTCCTCAAAAGTGAGCAGTCTTACCCACCTTAATATCTTCATTCTCTTCTTTGTCTTCTTAGCTGTCTTTCTTTTTACCCCCTCTAATTCTGCTACATCTTTTTTGAGTTGTGAAGACTAGTGCCACAGTACTTGAGGTGTGGGTGTACCAAAGTTTTATTTATAGTTTGAAAATGACACTTGCTTTTATGTTTTACTGGCTTTTTTTGTTGTTGCAGCTGCATGTTGAGTTGATGTTTTTAGGGAACTGTAAGCGTTAGCTTAAGGATCTCTTACTTGACTTGTAACTTCTAGTTCCAGTTTCAGCATTCTGTACCCGTAATATAGATTATTTTTCTCTGGGTGCATTATCTTTCTTTTGTCTAAGTTTAAGATCATCTGCCACCTTTTTGTGTACTCCCTTATGAGAGGCCCTTTTGAAGTCATGGCATCTGACTACCCAAAAAGCTGTCTTGCCAAAGGATCAGACCCCAGATTCGGTGTAATTCAGAGTGTACTGAACACCAGGCTGGAAGATGATGTGTAAGTTTCTAGCTAATGATTTGAAAGGCCTATATCATAAATGAAAACAGTGCTTCACTTTCCTAGTGACCTCCTTCATTAGCACTTCTTTGTATGTAATCTTCCTGTACAGAGGATTAGAGTATTTCACGGTTTGGACTGTTCTGATTGTGAATTTATCTTGCACCTCATTTTAGTCTAGCGTCCCAGTACCATGAGCATTCTCACTGCACATGTGCTAGCTCACTTTTCCAGGCTTTTATCTGGAGTGAACCAGATGACCTGCCTCCTACAGAGAACCTAAAACTCCTTGACTGGTTCTTGAGGAGAGACCTGAACTGCATTATTTTGGCTATCACTGCTCAGACAGTCCTTCTGCATTTTAGTAAGCATCACACTTTCATATTCTCGTGCTTGTCTCTGGGCATGCAGTTCATGCTCTAAAAACATCGTAGTGGGAGGCTGCAATGTGGTTTTCTCACTTTTGCGTAGGTTAAGGTGAATAACCATAAAAAAAAATTAAGAGGTCTTAGGGCTCTAGGCTTGCAACTTGGGACCACAGGGGTGCACCTGTAGAAGGATTTCAGTTCAGATCAAAAATGGACTTTGGATGTGTCTTCTGCTCATCCCTTATGTCCTCGTGCTTTGCTTTAGTTTGCTTTGAAAGTGGCCTCAGAGCGCACTAAATTCCTTTAGGATGAAATTTAGCTGGAGGGTACACTCCAGATATGTACATGATACTGTCCAACAAGGGGTGTTCAGTCTGTAGCACTGACCCCCACCAGTCCCCTCCAAAATATGGGCTATGAATGTCTGATCCCCAGCACCACCTGCTTTGCTCTGCAGATCTGCTCCTGTTGCAGTATGCTACTTGCTACCATAGGCACAGCTGAGGGACCAGGGTTGAGCACTAAGTGCTGTAGTTGTGAGCAATGTGCCATGAAAGGTGCTGTCTCAGGGCTGTTGTGTACATGAACCCACCTGTACCAGTTGTCTTAGGGTTTCTGTCCATGGTGTGGTCTGGAAAAAACGCACGGTGGTGATCTTCAGGACTTGAGGTTTTTCTATTACAACTTTGTACTGCCTGCTGCTTGGGAATCAGGAGGTTTGTCATGGGTTATGCCATATTTCAGTAACAGCATGACACAATCTAACTTGACAGCAAGTGATAGATCCTATGATCTGTCACACATAGTTGCCTTCCCTTCCCATCAAAAAAAGAAAGACTGTTGCCATACCCCAACCACAAAACCAGCATAACTGAATAAGAGGATTTTAGGTCATGGAGCTGTTAGCCATCACGTTAACATCGATTTCGGAAGTGATTACAGCTCATCCTGCTTGATTTTGCACTAAAACAAGGGGAAAAATTACAAATCTAATCAAAGCATTCTAGGAATGTAAAGTGCCTCGACTAAAATTAGTAGTGAACAGTGGAGGACAGATGCTGAAGTGCTTCTAGTCTCTGTGTCCCAAACTAGTGTCCTAGAGATGGAGCCGGTAAATGCGGCACTGAATCCTGGAGCTGAGCGTGGGCTGACCTGACCTGAGCTTGGCCCTGGTGGGGCGTCAGTATGGAAGAAACTTTGTGCAGCATTACTGGTATTGACCCCTTATGAAGGTCAGCCATAAGTTTCTCTGAATTTCAGTAAAATGTTTCATAGAGTATGAAAAATGAGTCAGATGAAGTTTAATACAAGAATGGTGCTGTATTTAAGACAGGTGATGATAGCGTACCTAGTAATTTCTACCTAATAGTGTGCCTTCTGCAATCAGTTTTGGGACTGGCTGGCTGTTTTTTCCCATCCATTACAGTTATTCATTCCTGGTCATAACACAGAAAGTAACATTGTTTTTGGGAAACTTCATTACTATGCTAGAGTGGGAGTATCATCTCTGTGGAGATGTGTATCATGCAGGAACACTAGGAAGTACAGAATGAAACAGTTGGGGTAAAACATGGCACAAAGTAAATGTGCTTTTGCTATAGATTGGGAGATCATAAACTGTAAATGGCAGGAGAAAAACCTTGATATTCTAGTTAATCACAAAATAAGTGTGGACTACCAGGGTGAAGTGACATGGGGAAAAGTGAGTGCAGTTTCAGAATTACTGTTACTTGGCAGTGAGTGCTCCTGTGGAAGGCAGTCTGGAGCTTCTGTGGGATATTGCACCTTGTCCTGGTTCACAGTGTTGGAAAAGGAGATACTCCTAAAATACTGAAACATGTAGAGATAGGCTCACTCTCCTTGTACAGGTGTGTTTGTACAAGCCATAAAAGAAAACACAGAGTACTAAATGAGTGTGAACACATGTAATCTGTAAATAGTTGGTATATGTTGACAGCAAGGTGCTAGTGCAGCTTTCTGGGGTGAATAGCAGAGGCAGACCGCTTAGTAACATAAAGGTAAAATGTGTTCAGTTTATTGAAGGGTTTCTAGGGGACTTAACAGTAGTGTGTATTAGATATGATTAGACAGGTGCTTCCTTCCAAATACCTCTTTCTGTGGCTAAGTTATATGTGGAGGACTTATCCACTCTTAAAAGTGATAGGATGACTGTACAGCACGGTACAGCTGAGATAACTTGCTGATAAATATCTAAATATCAGTGCATCTGTTGGCCATCATGATGTGATACTTCTGCATGAATTGAGCTGCTTTAGAAACAAGTCTCCTCTCTTGCTCTGACACCTCCAGATGCAATAGGTAGCTGTAGCTTCCAAATGCTGTGGTGGTGAGATGCTGTTGACAACCTTTTGTGAAGCCAGTGGGATGACTGCCATTGATTTCACTGGCAACTGAAGCTTCTGAAAGCAAATAAAGGGAAGATGTTTTAGGAGGAGCTCACTAATGTAAAATAATGCCCTTTGAAATGTGCTTAAAAGAGTATTAGCTCCCCACCCCCAAAAGAAACTGGACATGCCTTGAAGGGAAGTAAGAAACCAAAGTGTTCCTCTAACTGGGGAAACCACAGGAAACGTGTTTTGAATGTGAAGGGAAATTTCGGAGATTCACTTGCATAATGAAAGGTCAGCAGAAAAACCCAATGAATCGCAATGTGAAAGGATTAGAGATTTGGCAATTATTAGAGAAGCAAAAACTGTGACAGCAGTGCTGGGATGCAGCTTTAGGTAACTGCTTTAGAGAAGGTTCATCAGTATGGACAGTTAACAAGTTCAGCTAGACTAAGCATGGCAAATTATAATGTAGTGGCAAGTTCAGAGGATGTAACATAAGCTGTGAGTTTCCTTTACTGAAAGTTGGGTCTGTTAACATTGCTATAGCCTGGACCTGCTAAAAATAATTGCCTGGGTTTGAGCTGACAAGGCTTTGTCGTGGTTTAAGCCCAGCCAGCAGCTAAACACCAGGCAGCTGCTCGCTCACTCCTTCTACCTCGGTGGGATGAGGAGGAGAAAATATAAAGAAAAGCTCATGGGTCGAGACAAGGACGGGGAGGGATCACTCACCAGTTATGGTCACGGGCAAAAACCAGACTCAACTTGGGGAAGAAAAAAAATCAATTTCATTTACTAAAAATCAAATCAAACCAAGGATAATGGGAAGTAAAACCAAACTTTAAAACACCTTCTCATCACCCCGCTCTCCTTCCCAGGCTCAACTCCACTCCCAACTTTCTCTACCTCCTCCCCACCAGCAGTACAAGGGGATGGGGAATGGGGGTTGGGGTCAGTTCATCACACATTGTCTCTGCCGCTCCTTCCTCCCCAGGGAGAGGACTCCTCACTCTTTCCCTGCTCCAGCGTGGGGTCCCTCCCACAGAAGACAGTTCTTCGCGAACTTCTCCAACGTGGGTCCTTCCCACGGGCTGCAGTTCTCCATGAACTGCTCCAGCGTGGGTCTTTTCCACGGGCTGCAGTCCTTCAGTCACAGACTGCTCCAGTGCGGGCTTTCCCATGGAGTCACGGCCATCTTTGGGGACATCCCCCTGCTCCGGCGTGGGGTCCTCCAGGGGCTGCAGGTGGGCATCTGCTCCCCCGCTCCCCCACATGGGCTGGGGGGGGACAGCCTGCCGTCTCACCACGGTCTGCAGGGGCATCCCCTCCTCCCCCGCTCCTCATCCCCCTCCTTCTTCACTGACCTTGCTGTCTGCAGAGGGGTTCTCTCACATTCCATTCTCCTCCCACCCTGCAGATTTCCCTTCTTAAATCTGTTCTCCCAGAGGCACTACCACTGTCACTGATGGGCTCAGCCTTGGTCGGACTTGGATCCAGGGAAGCTTCTAGCAGCTTCTCACAGGACCCACCCCTGCAGCCCCTCCCCTGCTACCAAAACCCTACCACACAAACCCAAACCAGACTTAAACAACTGTACACTGGTCGTAGCGTAATGCTGCCAGGCAGGGTCCTGCTACATTTTTTTGGGGGGAGGAATGAGAGGGTCATAGTGGAAATTATGAACCTTTTTTCTCCATAGCCTGATCCAGAGCCTATGTGTAAATTTTTATTTATTACGGCTCAAAGGTATTTCTAAGACTTAACAAAACTTTTGCGTGAGATGTGTGAGTACAGTGTCTGTTGGGGCGGGTGCACTTGTAATTATGTGGAAGGGTGGGGAATACTGTGGTCTTTTTCCAGCTTTATTTCTTGAGTCACTTGGGAGAGCGCAAAGGGGTTTGAGTCACATGTCAGCAAGTCTGTCAGGCCAGACTGTAATTTTAGAAAACACCACCCATATTTAATACTGATAACTTACGTTTCTGAAAATATTAAGAAGGTGAAAATAACATGGTTTTAGTACTGTCATTGATCACTGCTTCAGAGTTGTGGTGGTTTGGAGAAGTTTTGCAGGTAAGTAATGTTTGGTTTGCTTAGAGGTAAAGATCTAAGTACAGCTTGGTATTTGCGATCAGTTGGCACTGCTACCTAGATTGAGGATTAGTAAAATGTTTAATTTAGCCCTGGTTATTTGCTTTTGCTGCTGCTTCCTGAACCTTGTTCTGCACCAACAGCTACCCTAAGAACTCTTACAATAGAGGGGATTTATCTGCTATTTCTGCAGGTATTTATGCTTGCTTTCTTCTGTTTGTCAAATGTTCATCAGATGACTAGGAAGAGAGGGATTGGAGAATTGATGTTCTTCACTTGTATCAATTAGGGTGAGAATATTGTAATGTGTATTTAAGGTAATGGTAAAGTATTGGCTTCACATACGTTCGTGTTATTTTCCTGTATTTGCAGCAATAGTTTCTGCATGCTTTAGTCAGTAGGAGATAAGCCAGATGCCACTTGTTGTGTGACAGAACATCTTTACACAAATAATAGCCATTTCAAATAACTTCTCCATTAGTTTTGAGCCGTATAGCAACGGAACGACTTCCCAGGAAAAGTTTTGCCTGTGATGTGAATTCTAATCATGTAAGGAGAGGCACTAGAAATTAAAGAAACGCCAAGTGAAGAGTTGGTGTATCAGCACTATGGCTCTACTTTCTTCTTTTGTTTTTGAGATGTGTGCAAAGATAGTCTTTCTTGAATCACTTGTTCCTTTTTCAGTTTGTTGTAATGCACGTTTGTGTTTACATGGACATGTTTGCATTTCAGATTTTGATACCAGCTCTAGAAAATGCACCAGAAATCAGGGACATTGCCTTCAACCATTCTCTGCAGATTGATTTGGCTCTTATGCTTTAGCATTTGCAGCTTGGTCTTGCTTTATATGCTAGACGAAGTTTATGCCAGCCTAATTGGTTGCTGGCATTCCTGAATTTCACAGCTGCTGTATTCAGCTGTGTACTAGAAAAATATAATGGAATACTGTTTGCAGAGAGCAAGAGGCAATTGTAAAGATGTAAATGTGCTTTCTGGCACTTCAATAGCATGTAAACTTTCAGTAACACAAAGAATTTTTAGGAACAAATTGTATGGGTACATTGCCAGTTTAAACGTTATATTATACATTTTCTATTTAAGCTGAGAATATTTGGAAGATGGATGTAACTTTTATTTTTGTTAGTGTTCTTTTTTATTCAGTCCTGACTTTCTTGGCCAGGGAACAGATGAAATCTGGCACGGAGATGGAAGGTTTATTGTGATTCTTTTGTTATGGCATACTGGCTTACTGTGCTTGTGAGAGTGTTCAGTATTTTCTATTCATTCATCAGCCTGCTTTGATCTCCTTTCACTTGTTATGGCAAAGATTAAAACTTTTTAAATTATTATTTGTTCTCTGTCATAAGTAATAGAGCACAGGAGCAGGTAATAGGATTTATATGATGGCTCTGTGACTAATACAGTGCCATAGGTTTCAGCTGTGAATAGTGCTTTTCTTCAAAATATATAGAATTTGGTAACTTACTAAAGATTATCATAATATTGTATAGAATATGTTTCACTAAACTTACATTTTTCATGTACTGTTTTTCTCTTGATTTTGGATTGACAGCTGGGCCAAGCCTTCAAATAGCAGAAGATTATACCAATGTAAGCTTGAGGAATCTTCCAGTTCCCACAGTTTCTGTGTTCTTGTGGTCCTGTCCGGGTTTTGTCTGGAATAGAGTTAGTTTTCTTTCTCGTAGCTGGTATAGTGTTAAGTTTTGGGTTCAGTATGAGAATAATGTTGATAACACACTGATGTTTTAGTTGTTGTTGAGCAGTGCTTACACTAAGTCAAGGGCTTTTCAGCTTCTCATGGTGCCCTGCCAGCGAGGAGGCTGGAGGGGCACAAGAAGTGGGAGGGGGGACACAGCCAGGACAGCTGACCCAAATGGGCCAAAGGGGTATTCCATACCATGTGGTGTCATGCCCAGTATATAAATTGGGGGGAGTTGGCCTGGGTAGGGGGGGGGGGGGGGTTGTGCAAATTGTTGCTTGGGAAGTAACTGGGCATCGGTCAGTGAGTGGTGCACAATTGTGTTGGGCATCACTTGTTTTGTATATTCCAATTCTTTTATTTTAGTTATTGTCATTTTATTATCATTATTATTTTCTTCCTTTCTGTCCTATTAAACTGCTCTTATCTCAACCCATGAGTTTTACTTTTTTTCCCAATTCTCTCTCTTCCATCCCACTGGGTGGGTGGGGAGTGAGTGAGCGGCTGTGTGGTGCTTAGTTGCTGGCTGGGGTTAAACTATGACAGGTCCCAGCATGCTCTTTGTAGAAGTGGCAGGAGTGGCACTGCTACAGGAAGACAGTGGCATCTGTTGCTACTTTGCTGATGGACCAGACAGCTAACTGGAACAGTTCTACAAAGGAGTGTTCTTGCACAAAATTA
The DNA here is from genome assembly GCF_026419915.1 of Harpia harpyja. NCBI lineage: Eukaryota > Metazoa > Chordata > Aves > Accipitriformes > Accipitridae > Harpia > Harpia harpyja. The sequence goes on along the minus strand of NC_068969.1, from coordinate 94,748,439 downwards.
AGTCCCTAGAGGTTATTAAATGCAGAAAAATTAATGGAGAGTTGTATTGAGGACCTTGCACAAAGAAAGCTTGCACAAAAATGCTTATCCAAGGAAATAAGGTACGAGAGCATCGTGCTCAGTGGGTCTGCTTCAGCCCAGCGACCAGCAGAATTTGGGCAGGGTCCTGAGGGCAGGATGCGTGCCTACATAACGTCCTTTGGGCAAGGGGAAGTGGAGGAGCGCCCATGCATGGAGGGGAGAGTATAGTGGTGGTCCCTGCCCGCACATCTCCTGGCAGCGCCTTGGTGGGGAATGCAGGCCGGACTGTCCCTGCAGAGCACACAGCTGGAGTGCCTGGGAGATTGATGCTCGGGAAGCACAAATGGAAGGGTTTCTTCAGGCAAAACACGGGCCAGGGAAATAAAACCTAGCGAATGCTGGAGGGAAGGAACAAGTGAAGAAAAGGGGGAGGCTTTTTTTTTTTTTTTTTTTTTTTCAGTAAAAAGACTACTTAATCTTCCTTAGTGGTGGAGTGAGTTTTACGCTTTGGGCAAGGACAAGCGTGGAGCTTGTAAATGCGTACATAATGTACGTTGCCGGCAAGGTGAGCACCACGGATGTGAAAGCAGTGCTGCCCAGGGGTGCTGGCTGCTCTGTGAGCCCCCAAGTGCTACGCTTTGCCTGAATTTCAGTTAGTCTCTTCCTCTGCAATTTATATTAGAGTACACAGATTTGCTGTGTGCATGATGCTTCCCCATAGTCTCTCTTCTTGCTTAATTTTAACTAGATGTGAATAAAAGAAATATTAACAGTATACATTTGTTACTTGTGCCATTGGGTGAGATAATTTGGAATACCAGTCAAGGTTTTTCTTCCTTTCTGTCCCTCAGTAGGCCCTAGGAGGCTTAGACTGTGTAAAAACATTAACTTTGGAAAACTCAAATGATGACTGAAATGGCTAAAACAGAAGTTTGAAACAATCAGTGGAGGAGAAAACTGGAGTGAATTTGGGGAGCTGGGAGCTTTAGGAAAGGAGAAGAGAAGGTGCAAGGTGGAGGAGACCCAGACCAGAGCAGAGGGATGTGTAAGGACTGCGGTGTGTTTTGCCCCTAGCAGGTGCCCTAGCAGCAGCATATGCACAGACTGCTCCAGGACAGCTGCTCACACTTTGGGAGCTGCACGTGGCCCTTGGGCACCTGGAGGGTGGTGGCTGGGGGGTTTGTGGAGTGAGGGATTGCTTGTTTGTGCTATGGCTTGTTAAAGGAGGGTGTTAGAGGAGCAGTTGCGTTGGACTCTTCTTTAGAAATCCCAATTCTGGGTATTCTTTCGGCAAAGCACAGATGTGAAATCAGTGTGACACCTGGGTCTTGGTCCTTTTGTGTCATTGCACGGCTGCTCTGCTCTTCCAATTGCTCCTTGCTACTGTGCATAGGAAATAAGACACAAAAAAATTGTGGTAAACTATTATTTAAGAAGAAAAATCCTTATTCCTACTGAAAATTTACTGGTTTTGTGGTACTTTATGGGGCCTTGCTGGCTTTGGGTCTTTCACTGGAGAAGTCAAAGCAATGGCACCTTAACTCCAGCTCAGCTGTCTGTGTAAGCAGGTGTTTTTAAAATGATGATTTGTGTTATTTTAGCAGGCAGTTTAATTTTAGTTGAATTACCAACTGATTGGATGCCTATAAGAAATGGATATCAGAATACAATTTCAGAGGGCTTCACTCCTGTGTTGGGACATGTAATGTTGTATCAGCCTACAGAAGGGGGGCAAACAAGCCTTTGTGGAGCACATCTCAGGAGACTTTACTGCCCATTGGAGACTTGTGGTTTTGGGGTTTTCTTCTCTCAAGAGAAGAGAGTCTAAGTGGTGTGGCTTTCACGTGGTGTTTTGTTTACTTACCTCTCGGTTTTCTGTTCCTTGAGCTTTTCACTTGTATGCTGACTGTCCCATTAGGGTCTCCGCTGGCAGATCAGGTCTGAGCCACTTCACACTGTGTGGCCAGGCATCTTCTATTTATCACCTCATTTTTTTTAACCCTCTTCTTCCTGCCTCTCTCTGCATGTCTCAGTGCAGGGATGAAAATAACTTCTGGAAAATTTTTCCACCAGTTAGTAAATGATCATTTGTGTTTGCATTCTAGGCCGAATTCACCAGGCTATGGTAACATCCCTAAATGAAGATAATGAAAGTGTAACTGTTGAATGGATTGAAAATGGAGATACTAAAGGCAAAGAGGTAAAATTAATAATTTTAGAACTTTTCTATTTTAAAAAATGTGTAATCTGCATGAATATTACTTTGGAATTTGCACTGGAAACAAAAAGAATATATAAATCTTAATTTACTTGATTTTTTAGTTACAGACTGTTTTGCATGGGAGCTGTTGGGCAGATGCTCATTTCTGTTGTATTATATTTGACTTCCTGAGCTCTGTGTTATAACTTTTAAATAGTTCTTTTCATCAATTGATTTTGAACCAGATTACAAAGGCTGACCTTGTTATCCTCTTTTTACAAGTAGAAGAATGAAATTTTTGAGAGGGAGAATGACCTGCAGTTGAGACAGGAAACTAGTGGGAGAACTAGATTAGAATTCTTTTTGTGTTTGTATTATTGAGGAGTTGAACAGCTAGTTTGTTTGCTTATTTATTTATTTTTGCAAATATTTTTCCAGCCTTGCTTTGCTTGAGAAATTGTGTCTTTGTGTAATGCTTCGCTATCCTCTCTTTCTTTAAATTTTGGACCATGTTAGCCATTTGCAGCTGAGATTTGGAGAAGCATCTCAGAAATAATAACACTTCATCGGTTTTGTGAAAACACAGGAAAAAGAAAAAAAAATTGCGAGAAAGTTCTGGTGATCTCATCCCTCTGGACACACAGAATCCATACAGTAGTGAGGTCTTTGAAGATCCAGCCAGGGGAAATCATAGAATCATAGAATCATTCTGGATGGAGAAGACCTTTAAGATCATCGAGTCCAACCATCAACCATGCCCACTAAACCATGTCCTGAAGTGCCTTGTCTACGGACTTTTTGAATACCTCCAGGGATGGTGACTCCACCACTTCCCTGGGCAGCCTGTTCCAATACCTGACAACCCTCTCAGTAAAGAAATTTTTCCTAATATCTAACCTAAATCTCCCTTGCTGCAACTTGAGGCCATTTCCTCTCATCCCATCACTAGTTACTTGATAGAAGAGACCAGCACCCACCTCACTACAACCCCTTTTCAGGCAGTTGTAGAGAGCGATAAGGTCTCCCCTCAGCCTCCTCTTCTCCAGGCTAAACAACCCCAGTTCCCTCAGCCGCTCCTCATAAGACTTGTGCTCCAGGCCCCTCACCAACTTGGTTGCCCTTCTCTGGATGCACTTCGACACCCCAATATCTTTCCTGTAGTGAGGGGCTCAAAACTGAACACAGTACTTGAGGTGTGGCCTCACCAGTGTCAAGTAGAGGGGGACGATCACTTCCCTGCTCCTGCTGGCCACGCTATTTCTGATACAGGCCAGGATGCCGTTGGCCTTCTTGGCCACCTGGGCACACTGCTGGCTCATATTCAGCCGGCTGTTGACCAGCACGCCCAGGTCTTTCTCTGCCGGGCAGCTTTCCAGCCACTCTTCCCCAAGCCTGTAGCATTGCATGGGCTTGTTGTGACTGAAGCGCAGGATCTGGCACTTGGCCTTGTTGAACCTCATACAACTGGCCTCGGCCCATCGATCCAGCCTGTCCAGATCCCTCTGCAGAGCGTTCCTACCCTCGAGCAGATCAACACTCGTGCCCAACTTGGTGTTATCTGCAAAGTTACTGAGGGTGCACTTGATCCCCTCGTCCAGATCATTGATAAAGATATTAAAGAGAACCGGCCCCAAAACTGAGCCCTGAGGAACACCACTTGTGACCGGCCGCCAACTGGATTTAACTCCATTCACCACAACTCTCTGGGCTCATCCATCCAGCCAGTTTTTTACCCAGTGAAGAGTACGCTTGTCCAAGCCATGAGACGCCAGCTTCTCAAGGAGTATGCCATGAGAGACAGTGTCAAAGGCCTTGCTGAAGTCAAGGAAAATAACATCCACAGCCTTTCCCTCATCCACTAGGCGGGTCACCTGGTCATAGAAGGAGATCAGGTTGGTCAAGCAGGACCTGCCTTTCATGAACCCATGCTGGCTGGGCCTGATCCCTTGGTTGTCCTGCATATGCCATGTGAGCGCTCTCAAGACAAACTGTTCCATAATCTTCCCGGTACCGCGGTCAGGCTGACAGGCCTGTAGTTCCCCGGATCCTCCCTCCGACCCTTCTTGTAAATGGGCATCACACTGGCAAGCCTCCAGTCATCTGGAACCTCCCCCATTGACCAGGATTGCTCATAAATGATGGAGGGTGGCTTGGCAAGCTCCTCCACCAGCTCCCTCATGGCAGTATGTAGATAGCAAAGCTCTTTAGGATTTTTAGGAAACCAAGTTACAATAGACCTGAGGCCAGCTATTTTTAAGGTCCTGTCCCTCCCCCCTTACATTCTGCAGCATTATGAATGAGGAACACTTAAAAGAAAAAAATATAGCATGATAAATTCAACATGGTTTCAACTGTGCTTTTATTTTTTGGGTGGTTGTAATTCGTCTGTTTCTTTTGCAGTGTTTGGGAAATTTCAAATAATTGAGACCTCTTTATGTTACAGAATGTCTTTCATATTTTGCAGTAATTGTCAAGTTACTGCAGTAATACTAACTACTTCTGTTTTAATTTAATCACTTTACAAAATTATGAATATCTATTGGTCATTTTTAATTCATCCCTTTTGAAGGGTGTGTTTTCAACTTATACAAAGACCAAAGCTTATGCTGTTTTTAGTGAACACAAAACAAGACAATTCCAGTTTTAGAATTAACAAATTGTAGGGTAAAAACCCTAAATATATTTACTGTTTATTCTCAGACGTAACAGGAGAAATGGAGAGGGTGAATACTGTTTTAAGACTCATAAATGTGTTTTATATTTTTTTACACAGATTGACCTGGAGAGCATATTTTCACTTAACCCAGATCTTGCACCTGATGAAGATATTGAACCTAGTCCAGAGACACCACCACCACCTACCCCATCAGCCAAAGTAAACAAAATTGTGAAGGTTGGTAATATCTATGCAACATGTTCATGTTAAACTTAAATACTCCTATACATGTCGTTATGCTTGAATTCTGAGCTTTAACTTTTGCGTCTGTGGAGCTATTCGATAAGTGTGTTCCTTTATTTTTCCTATGGTGAATAGTGGTTTTCAAACATTTTTTAAGAACAGGTTTGGCAGAGAGGGATTTGGGAACTAAGGTACCTAAATATATCTCAAGGAAAAATATTGAAGAGGTTTTGGAGGTTGTTTTGAAAGAGTATGTATAGTTCAAGCAGTCTTCACCCTAGGCTCTTCAGGGAGAGATTTGGCAGCAATCACCGCTGTATTGCTGATGTCGTGTTATTTTCATTCACTGGAAAGAAGCAGAGGTGGGGCTGCAGTTTTTTTGTTCAATAATATGGTCATCAAATAACAGGGATTTCTTTCTTTATAGAGTCGACGAACTGTGGCATCTATTAAGAATGACACCCCTGCCAGAGATAACAGAGGTAAATGTTATCTCTTTCCATTTCAAGGAAGTTAAAAATATGGGAACATGGTAACCTCCTGCTCATCTAACATTCCTTAATAGTTCTGCATTTCTCATTCGGTATGTATGCATGTGACATGTAAAAGACATGGTATGTCATTCCTAGAATTGTTCCTGTGTATATTTAGGAATTCATACTGTACAAATAGTCTTTATATGCAAGTTTAAGCAATACAGCATTAGGAAAGTTAAGCTGAATGAACTGAAGGTGCAAAAATTTGAAGTTAATTAATTATGCTACATTAAGTCTTGTGTGGATTTTTCCAAGTTAAAGCATCCTCAATTTGCTTCAGGTTAATTTACTGTTTAAATATACACCAAATAGTGTGCTTAAAATTCTTACGCTTTCAATCTTTTGACTTAGGTTTGTAACAGTCTGTGTGTAAACATTCATTCAAAGAGTACTTAAGCCCTATGGGTTAATTCTCACTCTACAGATAATAGTGAAAAATCTACAAAAAATACTGAAACACCACAGGAGGATAGGTGAAAAGTATGTATTGGATGAATACAGATGTAATGTATTTATAACATAAGAAAGAATAGTTACTGCTTATTGTTTTCATTTTCTCTCCTGCATTAAACTTAACTAACTTGTACAGATGATGGTGATGAACTTGAAAAACAAGTGGGCTTGCATATCTTTGCAAGTATTCAGACTCTTCTGGTGGATGATTGGGACCACTTTCACCCTTCTGCCATTTGCCGCTGGAGGTGTTAAACAAATTGAAAATCTCATAAGGCGGGGATAAGTTTTTTCAAACTAGTATGGTTTAAATTTGAGACATTGCACTGATGGGCTTTCCTCGCATCCATACATGTTGTTGTTTGTAGTAAATGGTCTGTTTGGTATGGAATAGCCCCGTAACTTGTATTTTAGTAGGTCTTATGCATCTTACTATTCACAGTCGGCCTAAGTATTTGTTCTTTGTTGGCCTTGTAATTAAGCTTTTCTCAGCACACTGTCTTATTTTCTGTAGTCAATTTGTGCTATAAACTAGAGCTCCTATCATATTTGGAATGATGTGGGTATTTGTGTTGTCTGTCTGTTCCGTTCGATAACTGTTTCCATAGTTGTTTCCTTGTTGCACAGTGAGCTTGCCTTCGTTTGGAGTGTTATTTCTGGCTGCTCATCAAAGCTGATACCTTCACTTTCATACTCTTCTGGCAGATTCTGTTAGGAGTGTATGCAGGAAATGGGCCAGCTGAAGCAGAGCTGCTTGAAGTAACTCTTTGAAAAACAGTTTAAAGCATTCAGCTCTACCAGAGAGGCTTGCATGGTCACTACTCCCACTGCATTCACTAGGAACAGACATCACTGCATCTTCAGAAATTGGCATCCTTAGCACATATAGAATCAATGCATAAGTTTAGACATATTGATATTATCTGTATAACTTCCAGTATAGTGTCAAAAAGGTTTGTTTCTTCCACTCACAGATTGAGCTGCACTTTACTGTCTTTCATTTGTATCCCCTTGCTCCTCCAGAGATCCTAGGCTTAATGGGGTGGGACTATTTTATAACATCTAGAAAATGTGAAACAGCCTTCTTTTCTTACTTGGTTTTTGGGTATAATCACAATATAAATAAAATTTCAGCACTTTAAGCTTCAGGACTGCATATCCCCAAGTCCACACTTTGTTCTATGCACATAATAAGTTGTACTAACTCTGCAGCAGAGCGTTTAAAAATATGCACGTGCAGCATTGGTACTTAATAATTATGTTGTGTTGGTATATAACACTAGGATAAAAAAGGCTGCATACCAAATGTCTTTATTAATAGACTTTCTACATGTATGGCTCCCTCTCACCTCCAATAAATTGCTGTGTCTGGAAATGGGCCTTGTTTTATCTCGTAATAACAAAGCATTTCAGAATCAGATAGAAATGTTAATCTTCTGTGTCCAGATAAGCTTTGTGCTTTTCCTTTGCAGTGGTTGGTTCTGCACGTGCGCGACCTACTCAGCTTCCTGAGCAGTCTTCCTCCTCTCAACAGAATGGTAGTGTTTCAGATATATCTCCAGTTCAAGCTGCAAAAAAGGAATTTGGACCCCCTTGTATGTAAACCGTGTATCAAGGATTCATTTATTCTGGGCGTTACATGTACATTCTCTTGGATTATGTTGTTGTCCGTAAATGACAAATGGTCCACATGCACAGTTGTCTGTGGGCTTCCTTGAGGAGCTTTGTCAGAGAGCTGTGGCTAAACAAATGTACACTTTTGTCATAGTTGTGTTAGTATTTGGAATTTGTTTTTCCTTTATCTTTTTTTAACCATGGCAGTGTTGTTTGTTTTATTTTTTTTTAATTTGCCTGGGCTTTCTTTTAATTCAAACCAAGAGATCACATGTATCTGTCCCAATATTTTTTGAGGGTCAGTGTCCTTATATTTTTGGTCGTGTAATTATTGTCCCATTCCCATTATTGTTTTCTAATTAATTCATTTTATGAATTTTAGAAATAAAATTGCCATAATTATTCTGTTTCTGATCATAATACTGATTTGCTTGAAAAGATAGTTGATATAAATGCATTCTAAGTATTGATAAATTAATATAATTGAAATGTTACAGTGTATACTAAATAAATATACTAAATATACTAAATTCATGCAACACTGAAAATATAAAATTATATCATTTTCTTTAAGCACGTAGAAAATCTAATTGTGTAAAAGAGGTTGAAAAATTGCAAGAGAAACGTGAAAAAAGACGGTTACAGCAGCAGGAACTTAGAGAAAAAAGAGCTCAGGTTAGTATTTTTAGCTTGAATGGAAAATGTATGTCAGCAAGAGAAGAAGTTTGTAAAATAGTTGTGCTTTTTTCAGTCTTTAATAATTTTTATGAACTGTAATAATCTTGAAATTAAATGTTTTCATCCTGTATACAAGTTTGATAAATATTTTGGTGCTTGGTAGCATTGCTCTCATAGCTGTTACTTTAGACAGCTTTCCCCCTCTTTTTCTTCCTACAGACATAACTGCTTACAATTGCTTATCTTGCTGTATGTTCTTTAAAGATCAGGTACTGATGATAGCTATTTCTTAGGGAAGGTATATTGTTGAAAATAATCAAACCTTTGGCTTTTAGATAGGTCTGTTATTCTACAAGAGGTATTATAGCATTATGATAAATTGTTCTTTATGATCTTTGATGCTTTGTAGGAGATTCATTTGAGGCTCAAGTTTGAACAGTGACTTTAGTTTTTGTCTTTAAACCAGTCTGTGCATTTATAATTTAGCTTTGCATCATGCAAGCAGCTTGGGAGCAAATTGTTAGAAACCTGTGTGAAAGAAATGAAGTTGCTAATCCTGTGAGAAAAGTCTCTTAATATTAAATGACTTTCTGTCACAGTAGTGTAAAAGCTTTAGCAAAACTAGTAGTGTAATCTTGTTGGCAGCCCTGTGCGTACGTGTTAGTCTTTAAAGAGATACTACCAATTCGCTACTGACATGAGAAGTACAACCACAAAGTAAATAATTCAGGCAATTTGCTTCCTGGTTTAATGATGTTTCTAAGTTGACCTAAAATCACCTATGTTGAATTAATGTTCTCTAATTTCCATCCATTTAAACAAATGCAAAACATTACTATGTCTTTTTGTGTGAGGAACAAATATTTTTTGGCTTCATATTTTAAGATACTTTGATGTGGTACTACAGCTAAAATTTTCTTTTTATTGCTCCTGTGAAAACTGCCTTTGCATCTGAGTCTTAAAACTTCTGTATGAGGAAGCTCTGTTTGTCTTGTTGACCTGTATGTACCTGTGCTTCATGTTGCTTTGTGTATTCTGTTGTTGTTGTTATGAAATGCAGCAATAATTAGCCAAGCACTGCCTTTAGTGGGCAAGACCTTTAAACAAGGTTTGAAGAATATTAGGCAAACACTTTTTCCATAATAAGCAATACTGCTTTCTGAGTGTTAGAAGGAAAGGTTTCAGCAGGAATGCATTTTGTGTGGACTTACTGTCAGCAGTTTTTAGTTCACGGTAGTCAGGGTGAACAACAGCAAGGTACAGTCAACTTCTGATTACCAGGACGCAATTTTATCTGAGGTGAGGATTGGCTGTGTCACAAGTGCAGACACATGAGCTGGCTCCCTTTCAGCTGGTTAACCCCAATGCAGTGCTTTCTGAGAGTGCCTACACTGTTTCCACAGCCAGCTGTGATCCAGAGGGCGTTTTGTATCATTTGGGGGGAGCCATGCAAAACTTCATAAGGTCTGACCACCAGGGCTGGCTATGTGTGGCATCAGCAGCATGTCCTGAAATGGTGTAAAAACTGACAGTTGCAGGGAGAAGTGACAGGAAGGACACTTGATCAGTTCTGCAGAGAACCAGCTTAGCTCACAGTAGGCTCAGGCTTAGCAAGGCTTGAAGGGGCTCCGTGCATGGCCTCTTACATGTCCATTCACTCTGGTACTGATGGCTCCAGGTTTAGGGATGGGAGGTCTTCTGAGCCTGGATGTAGCCTACTGTGTATGCTTGGGATTGCTTCTGCTTTTTGGGGGGGTCTAGGAGTGTTAGAAGAGTTTCCAATGCATCCAAGTAACTGTAGGAGTTAACTCAGGACCAGGAGTAGGTTCAAGCTCCTTTAAGAGACTTGGATCCAGCAGGGTTGTGTTTAGAGCAGCTGGGGTGCCTGCACTATCCTCTGCAGTGCGTGTTGTACCTGTGTAATGGAGTGTATCCATTCGTCCATTGGACCGCCTTATCTCAGATTGAGAAGCATTGACTGTATAAGCTATCTGGTGTTGTGCAGTGTTCGGAGGTGTTTCTTTAGTGTGAAGATTCTGGCAAAGGCGGGAGTAATTTCTCTTTCTTGAGTAGACTGTTAATGAGTCCTCAATTGAAAAATATTTTCTATTACATGCCAACCAAAAACATGAAGTAGAAAGCATATAATTGTTTTGCTTTGTGATCAGTAAATTAGCTACATCAGAATGGAAAAAGGCATTCAACTTGCATTTGAGACATTTCTGGCGTTTTGGAGAAAAAATAAGATTTCAGTTAATGTGTATTTTTTCTTATAAATAAATGCAGAATATGCTGAAGTTAGTCCATTTCAGGAAGAAAAGTATATTAGAAATTCTGTTGCTTTCTTCCCTAGGATGTTGATGCTACAAACCCAAATTATGAAATTATGTGTATGATAAGAGATTTCAGGGGAAGTTTGGATTATAGACCACTGACAACTGCAGATCCTGTAAGTACTCCAGCAACATGGAAGTTTTTTATCCTTCTGTATTTTTCCTGTGTTTTCAATTTTTTCAATGTATACTGCTGTCTGTAAACATGAAAAATAAGTAGTTTGATATGTATTAGTATTCATTATAATATGGGTTTATTTTTTCAGTAATTTGATGACATTTAAATTAGTAGGTGTTGAAAGTCCTAGGTTACTAAATTATTGTTAATTATGTTATGTCATTTAAATACCTTTTTACTAAAAAATAATACCAATATGTACTAAGTAGTCACTCAGTCTCTATATTGTAAATTTTTCTGGGATGCTAGGGGATGTGCACACAAAACATTAAGGTTCTCTGAAGAACGCTGTTAAGTATAAAGATTAATATTTGATCTTTGAAGGTGATGAGGGCCTTGGTTTGCAGGTAACTCAGAGGAGCAGAATCCTTAAATGATAAAGATTATTAGATCTCTGTGGAAGTCAGAGATTGTGAGGATTTCTGTCAATAGCGTATCTACCCTGTTAGAGCTGGATTTGCTTGCAATACTCCAAGATGTACCTGCTACTCTACAGGATTAGATCACTGTCTGCAGGGAGTTTTGTTAATTATGGTTCCCCCTTTTGGGTTCTTGGCTATTGTGCAGATGCAAGGGGCTTTTACATGTTCAGATGACTCGCTGTCTTGGAAATTTCTCTTTGTTTAAATGATTGGTTAATTAATTCAAGAATAGAAGTAAAATAAAGTAAAATATCATATAACTGGAATTGGGGTATAGTTTACTGAAAGATAGTTTCCTTTGCAGATTGATGAGCACAGGATATGTGTTTGTGTACGAAAACGACCACTCAATAAAAAAGGTATGACCATTGAAGATTTTGCTGAATTTTTTCTCTGAAAAGTTGCTTCTGATAGCGATATAATTTGTCTTAAAGACATCTAGAAATACTGATCAAAGGTGGAACTGTTATACTAGACTATATGTGTGACAGACCCAGAAAATTCATAGACTCATCATAAGCTGGATAAAGATGGGGAAAAGAATAGTGTTAAACTAAAAATGTCACCATTTTATGGATTGGAAGCTGAGGCACAGAGAGACTGCAGGTTTTTTCCAAGGTCATCTAGGATTTATTTAGTTGATCTGGGTATTAATTCTACTGTAATTCTTCAGTATTCTTACATTGCATTAGGATCACCATTCTTTTAAACTATCCTTCAAGTTACCTCCTGAGCTACCCAGTGAAAACTTTCATACGCATTCTTTGTACATGTATTTTTATACTTTCAAGTGGTCTTGAATCAGACATCAAGGGAGCAATTCAGTTGCCTAAATGCTGATGACATTTTAGATGCCCAAACATGTCCGAGACATCCTCACGGGGCTAGTGGATTACAGATAAACTGGAGACTTGTATCCCCTGGAGTTGCAGCTCAGAGCTGGGCAAGATACCCTAGGGCATATGAAACGTCGCTAAAAAACTGTTAGGTACTGGAATGACTCCCTAGTAACTTTTTTTATATGTGATTAGTATTACAACTTTTTTTCTTACTGCCTGCTTATAAGACTGCAGTCTGTACTAAAAAAAAAAAAAAAAGTTCAGGTTTTCAACTCCAGTTAAATCCCAATCTTCCCATGAAGTTCTTTACTTTCAGCAGGAAGTTACAAACGCAAATGCTTCTGGATTGCAGCCTGTCTGAATCCAGTGCTTAAGTAAGCTGCCTTTTGTTTTGAAAGATGTTTCCTTCCTTCTCCTTCTATTATAATTTGTTTAGCTAAAGGAGTCAAAGAGCATCACTCTGACTCTGAAACAACATGGGATGCATTTATTATTTTTGTACTGTCAGAACTACATGCTGAGGATTATCTGCAGCGTATCCATAGGAAAATGGGAGAATTGCATGAGAAAGGGGAATGATATGTTGATACCGGTATATAGTTAGTTTTCGTCTTATTTTTTTCCCTTCACGTTGCTGCTTCCCCTACCTTATTTTTCTCTCCATTTTTACTTTTACTGTTTTCTTATTCCTGTATTTTTTTCTTTTATTGATCTGAAAGCAATGCATAATCTCAAAACCTGGTTAATTGAAACTATTTTCCACAACCTATTTAATAAGGGCATTCAACGTAGAAGTCTGGTAGCAGCTGAACTTCTGTTTCAGCATTGGAGGTTATCTTTAATAAAATATGACTTAGAAATCTGATACATTTGGGGGAAACGTCACTTTCTACCTGTGCTGAAGGTGGACAAAGTGAAATTACAGTAAATGAGAGCAAGTTGTCATGGGACATGAGTTGGGAATCAGAAGTAGGATTTGATTTTGTGGAAGTTGCATATCTGGGGTATTAGTGGTTTGGAGCTATTAAAAAAAAAAATTCAGAGGTGTTTGTAGGAAGACAAGTGTCTTAAGTAAAAATGAAGTTGGCACTAAAGTTATTTTGCATTTTTAAGAATAAACTATAGTAAAAAGGTATTAATGAAATAATTTATGTAGGGGATGAACCATAGAGATAATCTAGTACCCATGATACAATCTTCTGAAAACACACACTTCATAAGGAACAGTATTTCTCATGCCATGTTTCAACATTGAAGAGTATAAGAGAATCAAAGATACTAGTGTGTAACCCCCTGAAGAGGAAAAATAAAATTAGTTTGTTTTGTCAGTCTCACAAACACAATCACCAAAATCTTTAGGTATTCTCAGCACCAATCATTCTGTGGATTGACTTTGCAGGAAGTAGGTGTTCAGATTGACATTTTAAGATTTTATTTCAGTGATGTATATTTATAATTGAGAAATTGTATGGTGGGTTTCAGAGACACTATTTTTTATCAGCAAGGAATACAGGTTGTCATAACAAATAGCTGGGAGCAGGTAAATGTCTTATTCCAAACAATTGTTTAAGGAAAATCAGCTTTTGACTGCTTAAACTAAAAGGCTTTCGCTGCAAAGAATTGACCATGATACATCTCTTTTCATCACTGTTCCTTATTTCTTCTCTGTGATTACTGCAGAATAATTGCATTTTATTTTATTGCAGTGCAGTTGAAAAATTGATTATATAGTGACTTGAATGCATATTTCTGTTGGTGCGTAATGTCATGCAATGTTAAACATTTTACTGTTTGATCAGTATGTTAACCGATGAAAAGATTTCTATCTAATTGTATAAAGCCACATCATATTCTTGAGCTGCATGCCTTAAGAAATTTTACATAGAAATGCAGGTAGGACACATTAGTGATCCTGACTGTACACACAAAGGATCTTTATTTTTGTGCGTATTATGGATCACTGGGTTCTCTGTTTTGCTGACTCATATCTCATACAACAATTAGCAGTAAATTGTAGTGCTGTGTAGTAACTATAACCTGGGATCTCACTGTTGAAATTGCATCTAGATGGTTTTTGTTCATTCCCAGTGATAGGAAGGATCATTAGAATTTTCAGCTTTTTTCTGCTTTCAAGGTAATTTTTAAGAAGGATTATACTTTAGAGAAATTCTATGTATACTTTAGGTTCTAGGAGGAATACACAAATGAAAATGTCTGTGTAGAATGAAAGCAAAATTTTTCCGTTTGAAAGCTGTGAACATATGACTGTAATGTTAAGGATTTGGGGAAAAATGAAAAGATAAAATTTTAAAATAAAGCGAGTTATCATAAGGATATTGATTTCTTTGTATTTTTAAGTTTGACAGTGCAAGCAGTATAGGGCTTTCAGCATCCAGTTTCTCCAGTAGAGAAGTTAGTTATAAAAACTCAAAGGATATGGCAGTAATCTGTAAAACAGTATAGAAGCCCTGAGGAAAAAGAACTCAAATCCATGAAAAGTGTTATTATAGAATACATAACAAGCTACAATGATAGTGCTATAATTACTGATCTTAGTTTTTCTAATCAGCTTTGTACAACCTCTCTTTAATTTCTTGCAATTGGTAGGATAGGACAACTAGACTTCCAAAAGGGAATCTCTTACCTAGCAGATTACTATCTAGGCACCAGAAGCCCAAATCCATTGCAGTGTTGTTACTTGGAGGAGCTGTGTTATCTGAGATGTTATAAGAGTGTAAACAATGAAAAAATGTAAAAAAATAATGATGTGTTGCTAGTTAAATATATATTTCACTTATTTTATAGAAACTTTAATGAAAGACCTTGATGTAATAACAATTCCTAGTAAAGATGTTGTGATGGTACATGAACCAAAACAAAAGGTGGATTTAACAAGGTACCTAGAAAACCAAACTTTTCGTTTTGATTATGCCTTTGATGACACGGCTCCTAATGAAATGGTTTACAGGTATGTGTATATGCTTTTTTTTGTGAATCTTTTTTCTCATGTATCTCTCATGTCAATAACTGTGGGCTTACCTTGGTCATGGACTTTACTCCTATTCTCTGTGTTACCAATTATGTATATTGCTACCTCCATTCTTCTGCCTGTTTACTTTTGTTTTAACTCTTTATTCTGAATTCTTCACCTGCAATGTCATCTCCACTTCCGTTGACCTCAGTCCTGCTCTCAGTCCTCCTTCAAGCCCTGCTGGTGTCCAGGCTCTAGCGTGTATTGCCTGCCTTCTCAGCTGCTGAATATTTGAACAACTTCATGAGCTCTCCATTTGCCTCAGGGTTATTGTCTTATTAATTAGTGTGCATGCAGCACCTGAGGAAGCTGATTCATGGCTTTTGGTCTTCAGGAAACTTGGAAGAAAAGGACAGCCCCGGCCCCAAGGAGCTTGCAGTTTGAATATAAGATAATTAAGAGATGGAAAGTAATCAGGAGAGGGCGGGGAAAGAGTACAAAGAAAGGGAGAAAGGTTATATTGCTGTATTGCTGATATACCTGAGCTAGCTTGGCTGCTGGAAGCAGTCTGGCTGATGTAACACGGAGGTGCATGGAGTGAAGTTATCTTGCTCAAAATGCTGAATCTTTGTGATTTAAAAAAACAGCAGCAATAAAGACACACATCCACTTTCAGCCCCAAGGTATTTGGATCTCCATTTTCTCCTTTATCCTTCTGTTCCACTTCCACAGCTGGCACAGAATAATGCACACAGCACTTTTAAAAACATGTTTAGAAGTAGCTATTTACCTTGTACAAGTCACTAAATGGAGTAGATACAGTAGCAGGCAAAGTTAGACACCATGACAGGTCACATCTTGGTACCCAGTCTAAACTGTGAAGCTTTTTACAGGGAATATTGACACTAGAAAGGAATTCGATTAAGATAATTTTCCTTATGCTTGAAAAGTGCTTCCCATAGCCTTGAGGAGTAGTGACAGAGAAATATCTTAATTTTTGTTTTTAATCCAACAATAAGGAAGGAAAATTTAGCATTGTGTCCTGACTGATGTTGGATGCTAACATCCTGTCAGTGGATAACAGAAAAATCATAGTAAAAGAATTATTAAAAGGCCTTGAAAACTAAAACTTCTGTCTTATGCTTGAGATAATTAGAAGGAGAAGGGTGGTGAAAGGAAAATCTGTATAGTCTGTTAGTTTACACTAACAAAAGACTTCTAAACAGCACAAAATCTACCCTTGGAGATTTCTATCTCTAATGGTTGTCTACTGGTAGCATCTTTCCTTTGTCAATAATGAAGAGCTGCGGGAGAGCAATCTGGCTGGTGATCTGTGCCTCTTGCAATAGTTGTCCTCCTGCTTAACAAGCAGTTCTTCTAATCTCCCTCCTTCCTGTTATTTATCTTTGTGAGCATAGTCTTTAAATGTGAGGGATGTTTGTGGCATACAGTGTTGTATTTTTGTATTGAGTTTTCTCCAGACAATTTTTATTAGTGACATAACACATTAATGGTAATACGGGAAATTATTGAAAGATGATTGTATTCATACTGAAACAGTAAATCTCTAGTCTGCCTAGCAATACAGGCTTTCTCCTTCTCCCTCATATGGCACAATAATGATTATTACTTGAAGGGCAATCTGCTTTGAGGCCTCCTGTAATAACAGAAGAGCAAAATAGGTATCGTCATCTGTTCTCACCAGAACTTCAGGGTCACACTGGGGAAAAAAATAGTGTGGCAAGTTACTCCAGTTTTCTCCAGTACGCTAAAATTACTCACTGTATTTCTATACTGAAAAACATTCTTCAGCTTGAGGGAGAAAAGTAGTACTCTTTTATTATTATTATTCTTTTGCTTAAGCTGTATTTTAAGTATTTTTGAATCCATGAGCCACAACACTGAGTTGCAAGTTTTCATTAATATTAAAAAACCCGCACTAGTTCAAATGGGTATACCTTTTGAGGTTTAAAGGAGAACCAGAGTTTACGTTTCTGAAAGATCAAGTTTGCAAATAAAGGTTCTAGTAAAAGTAAAGTTGGACTTTTTTGGCATGGTATCATTTGGAGTTGTGTAATGCTTTATGAAAACTTCTCTAGATATGTTTGTATTTTGCCTTACTTAAAAAATAGATAATTAAGTCCCTTTTTTATAAATCAGCAAAATCATTTCAAACTCAGTTAAAGAGAGATAATGGAGTGTGCTGCTTAGGTTGATAGGCTTTGTGAAATTTCGTGTTTTATATATAAAAAGAATAAACATCAAAATATGGGAATATCCTCTTGAAGACAAAGGAGGTATATGTTCAGAAGAAGCAAAAAAAGACTGAGGCTGATCAGGAATCATCTGGTATATTTTTGATGAAAATTCATTATTCGGTTAAACTTGAGATTTTTGCAGAACCCTTGGTTGCCAAATGGCTCAGTCTTGCCCATATTATTTTTGTAAGTGATCTTGTGTTTGTTCTAAAGTGAAATGAAAGAAGGTTGTAACACCTCCGTGTTTCTGTAAACAATTGTTCCTGTTTCTGTGTCTGTCACTTAAAGGTATTTCATGTGTTAATACTTGGAAAAAAGTTTAGAAAGAGAGACTTTTGCAGAGAGCCTCTTACGTCCATTGGTAACCCTCCATTAGTTTACCCTTTGCTTTTGGAGTTTTTAATGAAATAATGGTAATAAGCAGCTGAAGTAGGAACAATAACTCTATGTTTTTTGAAGTAAAAATTAATTCTCTAAAATAGAAAAATGATACTTTGGATAATATTTTTTGACACATCAAATAATACTTCAGGGATAACTAGATTTTTCCATTTGAAGAGCTTGGGTATCCATTTTCTTGAGCCTTTTCTCAGTGTATGTACATTCTCAAAATATTAAGATAGGCAATGTAGTTTTGGCCACTTGTCTTCTAAATTTAACCTTGGAAGCTGATCTGGGGAGAAAAAAACAAACCCAAAACTATAGCAGCATTTTAGTATTGGCAAAACCTAGGTATTTATCTGCTCCACTGTTCTACTTTGATGTCTTCTAATTTTGTCTACTTTAGGGAGCTCCAAACGCCATGTAGTAAGCTGTGCTATGTTGCACCATTGAAACAAGGAATTTTTTTTTCTTAGGGTTTAATAGAGGATAATATTGTTGTAAAATAAGTGGGAGAGACCTTGTAGCTTTTATGTGATTGTTTGAGATATTTTAATGCCTTAGAGCTGGTAGTCTCTTTAGTTCAGGAATTAAGGTAAAGAAGTCCTTTGGCCTCTCAAAGAACGGGACCAGTTTTGTCACTTCCGGCCTTAAAATTTGTAGCATCCTTGTGGTAATGGCATCTTAAAGTAATTCAGTTTCTTAAGTACTGTTGTTTTTTGCGTTTAAGGTTTACAGCTCGACCATTAGTGGAGACCATATTTGAAAGGGGAATGGCCACTTGTTTTGCATATGGGCAAACAGGCAGTGGAAAAACTCATGTAAGTATTTCTTCTACATGTCAGCAATACACTTCTTTTTATGTATGATATACTTACCTAAGTCCTAATAAGTAACAAATACCTAAGTAACAGTTCTGTGATTTTTATAGTGTATTTTTTGGTCTTTTTTTTTTTTTTTTTTAATTTAAATTTAGACTATGGGTGGTGACTTTTCAGGAAAGAACCAAGATTGTTCTAAAGGAATATATGCACTTGCAGGTGAGATTTTATTGGTCTTTTGGGTTTTTACAGATTAGTTGAGATCAATAAATTTTCTACTCCCTGTCATACAAACGTAGTGGTCTACATATTTTACATTACAGTGGAGCTTTGGTAACATCAAAGTAGTTCCTAGGTGTGTAGTCTTTACAGAGTAAAGTAAATGTATATATAGATTACTTAAAAAATGTAATAAATATAATGGATGATTAATTAAGTTTATAATTTTGGGGTCTTCTGCATCTTCCATTGTAATGTGGCAGTTTAAACTGCAATGTTTCAGACTTGGTTGACTGACCCTTTCTATTACACTTGCAAAATTTGAGTGATGCTGTAAAATAGACTGTTATGCATTAGTGAGTCTTCACTAAATGAAAATACATAATAAGGTTTCTTTTTATTGTGGAAATGTATTCACAGCTCGAGATGTCTTTTTAATGCTAAAGAAACCAAACTATAAGAAGTTAGAACTTCAAGTATATGCAACATTTTTTGAGATCTACAGTGGTAAGGTAAGTACCTGATCTTTCTCTGAGGAAGGGGCAATTTCTTTTTCACAAACAAGAATTTGAGCTTGTCACATACAAGATTGTTTTCCTCTTTGTACTAAAAGCTTTATTTCAAATAATTCTTTACACTTCCCTTCCAGTCATGTTTTTCCGTGGAATGATTTGCATATTTTTATACAGCATTTGAAACAAAAGTGTCTTTTAAAGCTCCTCTTTAACTGTTCTGTTTTTTCCCTTCTCCCTAAGGTTTTTGACTTGTTGAACAGGAAGACAAAATTAAGAGTGTTAGAAGATGGTAAACAGCAAGTCCAGGTGGTGGGATTACAGGAACGGGAAGTCAAATGTGTTGAAGATGTTCTTAAGCTTATTGAAATAGGCAACAGCTGCAGGTATCTCCCATAGCTTACACCAGTTTTTCATTGTACATTAAAGAATCAGAACAAGATTTTTTTTGGGTGTCTTCATAGTGATAGCTTTTTAATATGCAGTGGGTTTTTGATAATGTTGGCTGCAAGTAAGGAGTCTGCCTACCTTTTAAATAAAGATATTGAGGGTTTGTCTCCTAGAGAGAAATAACTGATTTTTCTACAGGATGTGAACTGCATGCATTATGTAAGCAGTTTACTGACTTAAATTCACATGATTTATAATCTGGAATACTGCCAGATTCTTCAGCTCTAAAAGGCCTCGATACATAGTGACAGAGGTTAAGCATAAAATTTTATTTTTTTTAAAAATCCAGCTTCATTGTTTTTAAAATTAGCCCTGTGCATAGACTGCTGCCTGATCAGATAAAAATGCCATCAGCATTTTACATGTAAGCTCTCTGATAATCTGAAATCTCTGAAGATCTGATTTTTCTTGCTTTTAAAAGGGAGGTAAAATGTTACTAATCTTCCATTCCTGTTTGAAGAGGTGGAAAAAGAGGTATAATTATACTGTGTACATCCAGTTATTAAGGTTGTATCTCTGGTGTCCACAGGAACGTTAGACATGCTGTCAATACGTGTAAGAAAATACAGCACTCTGCTTTGAAAAAACTAACATTTTGAGGTTAGTGTGTTTAACACGTATGGTCCTTCGCCTGTTCATATGTCCTTCCCTTCTCTCCTTTTGTTTAAAGGACATCTGGCCAGACATCTGCAAATGCACACTCATCTCGAAGCCATGCAGTGTTTCAGATTATTCTCAGAAGGAAAGGGAAATTGCATGGTAAATTTTCTCTGATTGATCTGGCTGGCAATGAAAGAGGAGCAGATACTTCTAGTGCAGATAGGCAGACGCGACTGGAAGGTGCGGAAATAAACAAGAGCCTTTTAGCACTCAAGGTAACTGAAATGTTTCCATTGCCTTTGAGTAGGTGGAAGCCTTCTACATATGATAGCAATGACTATTAAAACGAGTGTTTTTTCAGGCTTTGCTTGTCTACATTGTCTACTGATGTGCCAGGTAAAATAATGTATTGATTTGTCCTCTAAATGCCTGAAGAAACACTTGGTAATTACCAAGTAGAAACATTGCAGAAACATTGTGCTATCAACTTGCATGTAGTTTAAAAAAAAAAAAACAAAAAACCCTCAACAAAAAGTTCCCAGTGGTTGAATTTGAAGACTTTTCTGATATATATCTAAAGTGGGAGGACAGATGACTGACTTTGGTACTCAAGGTCTGAAATACTAACTGGAAATATTATTACTGATATCAGAATTTATTTATTTATTTGTTTGTTTATTAAATAAAAACAAAGTTACCTTTACAACATATTTATTTAGTGCTGTTAATTAATTCACTAAAGCAACACAACAGCAACATATCCAGAAAGAACTAACAAATAGATTAAAATAACCCTTGAAAGCTGGAATCTATTTTTGACTAGTCTTCTTCATAGTAAATTGTCTGATACAGTCACTTTACAGATTATCATACATTAATCCAGGACACATCAAGAGAGCTAAGAAATATTATTTAAATATTCATATGCCTTTTTTTTGTTTGTTTTATAATGCTTGAAAGAGGTTCAGTCTAAATAGGGAAAGTAAATTTTTGTCTCAGCTGGGGAAACAGTAGTTTTGAGTGTCTCAACTTATCTCTGTTGTTGGTTCATTTTGCTTAGGCTTACTATTCTCAGCACCAGTTTATATAAAACTGTAGTTTTATATAAAGAATCTGAACTCCAAAATCACTCTGCTTGCTTTTTTATCCCCAGTCTAAACTTGGGAGAAGACTTGTATCTGACTCTAAGCAGATCTCACAAAACACCACGAAACTGTAACATACAATGTGTCATTACAAATTTGTATGGCATGTTGAAAAATTGGAAGCAGCAGTTCCAAAACTGGCCTGTTTTGATTTAGCATCAAAGTAAATAATGCAGGCACCATTGTGTTGATGTTATCACTTGTTTCCAAATGTAATTGAATAAAGCTGGTTTGGTTTGGGGGTTTTTTTTTCAGTTTACTTGTTGATTTTGTACTGGCGTGCCTTCATTGCAGTACCTATAAAACATACTTAGTTCATTTTCATACAACTTGTCTTTTTAATTATAGTGAAAGGTTCTGCTGCTGCTGTACTAGTGGTTGTGATCTAAATTATATGGGGAAGGGGCAATAAAAATAAATGGAGGTCTTGCAGAGGTCTAAACAGCAGTACAAGAAGATTTAAGTTTCTTAATGCTATGTTAGTTTTCCATTTTTCATCTATCCCCCAAAACATTACACAGCTTTTTCCATTTGTATTCAAGACTCTTGAAGTTACTGTCAAGTTTGAATTAAACTAGTATGTTCTGACGAGTGGTCTTTGGTGCTAATCCAAGATTTGCTACTTGCGTCTGGGTATCAGTCCTGTCTTAACCTCTTCATGTTCTTGGTACAGGAAGTTATTTCTGTAATGTCTCTACATGGAAGTAGTGTTGTCATTTTGTTACCTGGTTTTCTGAGCTGTGATGAAAAGCAAAAGTAGTTTAAAAACTCCCTTAATTTAGAAGTTGGCAGCGTCCTCCTATAATCCCTTTACTAATAAGGAGATAATCCAATTCTAATTTTTCAGGAGTAAGCAAACTAAAAATCATTATAGTAAATTAAAATACCTTAATTAAACTTGCTGGTTGCCATAGCAGTAATTCCACATATACTTCTGTTACTGTTTTTAATGTCCCTTGTTGAAAATCTGTTGCCCCTCTTCCTGTCTAATCTGCTTTTCTCCTTATGTAAGTATAGTATTAATGTACAAATTCAAAAAGTTCAGGGAATGCACTGCCTTGCTCACCTATAAATATTGAGTCCTTTTTAGCATTTGCATGTGAAGTTCATATTCAACAAGCTTCAGTTTTTCTGTTTATCTGAGCTATGTCCATTCTATAAAATTCAGCTGTTGAGTTTTTTTAAATAATCACTTTAGTTAAAACCAACTTGCCCTTGTGTTTTTTCTGTTCTGTATCATGGAAGTTTTATTCTGAGCCCATTTTTAGTTCTGTTTTATGCTGTTTCACAGTTGCTTTCTTGGATTATCATCTCACAGTTTCTAGCCTGGCTTTTGGAAGAAGCTGTTTCTAGGAAATTTCAAAAGGCCATAAGGATATGGCTGCAGCCAGAGGATTAGCTGAACTGCTGTAGAACTATTCATGTAATACAAAAGCCATTCCATCTGTTAGTGCTGCTAAAAGCAAAGCTCTAATTTGAAGAGCTTTTGAAGTATGATTGTTTGAAGAAGTTCGGTGTGTAGATGTGTTAAAAGTGTACCAAGGCAGCCATGCGTCTGAAGAGATGCCTGTACACAAAGTGTTAAGGCAAAGGCAGAAACTGGAATTAATGATCAAAATATGATGATGACAACACCACCACAGAAATTTAAATTTAAACTTTCTTTGTGTAAGAAGTAATTTATTAGCTGATATTTAGAGGTCTGGTTGGGCAGGAGTGATGTTTAGATTAGTGCAATCTTGGTTAGCACTGTTGTACCTTGTTGCTGCTGTAACTTCTATAGTAAATTCACATTATTTACATCTGTACAGTATTTCTCACTGGAACTCTCCAACCAATTGCAAATATTAGTTTAGCCCCATACCCTTGTGAGTGAAAGAGGAGACCTTATCCCTGTTTTTTCAGGATGAAGAATGTTTTAAAACAGGGGATGACTTACGTTTGCAAGCGTATTCCAATATTGAGTACATCAATAGAGAGCTATGCTTAATACGTTTGTGACCTGTGGAAGCTTTCAGAAAGTTTGATTTCTTCTGAACTGTAAAGAAAGTCAGTGGTAGAGCCAGAATCAAAGCTACTGCTTTTAACTGATAGAGTTAACGTGTGCCCCTGTCCACACTGCTTCTGCTGGCGGAGGTTGTAGATCATTGAGACTTTTGGAGCTGATAATCAGAAACAGTTGTTAGTCTGGACATTTAACATCAACACTGATGTTTTTGTTTTGTTTTGTTGTTGTTGTTGTTGTTGTTGTATACAATAGATGTAAACATTTTGGCTGAGATTCAGGAATTTTTTAGGCTCCTAAGTCCTTTTTAAGTTCCTGCCTCTCTGCTGAACTTAATGAGAGGTAAAAGCCTAACACTTCTTGAATCCAAGCTTTAAAGGTAAATTTTAATGATACTTTAGGTGACAACAACATAACTAAGGCATGCATTTTCTGACTTTGAATTGCATTTGTGTTATATTTATTCAGCCCATGTTAAAGAAAAATGCATAAACCTGTTTGTTCTTTCAGGAGTGCATTAGAGCCTTAGGCCGAAATAAACCTCATACACCCTTCAGAGCAAGTAAACTTACTCAGGTGCTAAGAGATTCATTCATAGGAGAAAACTCCCGTACCTGTATGGTAAGTTGATTTGGTTAACTGTTTGTTCTAACAATTACAAAGAGAAAAGATGCTGGGAATTTAGGCTTTTATGTTTAAGATTTGTCGCTTGTGGCAATGTGTTGGACTTAAGTTTATCCACTAACTGACACTATATGTGGAGTGAGACTTTCAGCAGAGACATTTCAGATAACTTGCTCCCTTCTCACTTTTTATTGGCCTTTCTTATTGCTTGTTCTAGTTTTCTAGCTAGGCACCTAGCTAGAAACACTTCTAGCTTGAGAAGTTTGTTTGTTTGTTTGTTTGTTTGTAATAATGTCTTAATTATATGAGAGTATTCTTTGTTGACTCACAACTTTGGAAAAGGTGGTGTAGACTGGAAGTACAGTGGTGAGTTACAATCTTTAAGTGAGAAAGACAAATTTAAAGTTCGTATCAAAGGCACCAGAATATGCTCTAGGCTGTTAAAGGGGCAAGTAGTTGGGATAGATGGGGTGAGTAGTTTTGTGTTGTATACATGTGCATTTGCATCAGTCTGAAAAACAGAATTATTCTGTCAGATGGTGGACAGGGCAGATAAAAGCACTGATGTCCAGTCGTTTTATTTGTGCATCCTTAACATACCTCCTTATGGTGATGCAAACTCTCTGCAGTGGACACCGATTGCTAGGCTTGTTTGTGTTGATTAGTTTTCACAGACTTCTTGGAATTAATTAGTCTAGAGGCCAGAGAAGTCTGCAGACCACAACATGAAAACCATGGTGTTAGGGCAGCCTAGTTCTTCCCTTTAGCTGTTAGGTATGGTTCTAATTTGAAAATGGTGGTAAAATTGCATTTTTTTTATTAATCTTCTTTTCTCCTTCAGTTTTCTGATGAAAAGACAGGTTTGTTTTCTTTCGCACTGAGACATACCTGATCTAGTTGAAGATGTCCCTGCTCGTTGCAGAGGGGTTGGACTAGGTGGCCTTTAAAGGTCCCTTCCAACCCTGTCCTGGTTTCAGCTGCGATAGAGTTAATTGTCTTCCTAGTAGCTGGTACAGCTTGGGGAAGAGTGGCTGGAAAGCTGCCCGGCAGAGAAAGACCTGGGCGTGCTGGTTGACAGCCGGCTGAGTATGAGCCAGCAGTGTGCCCAGGTGGCCAAGAAGGCCAACGGCATCCTGGCCTGTATCAGGAACAGTGTGGCCAGCAGGAGCAGGGAGGTGATTGTTCCCCTGTATTCAGCACTGGTGAGGCTGCACCTCGAGTACTGTGTTCAGTTTTGGGCCCCTCACTACAGGAAAGACATTGAGGTGCTGGAACGTGTCCAGAGAAGAGCAACCAAGTTGGTGAGGGGCCTGGAGTACAAGTCTTATGAGGAGCGGCTGAGGGAACTGGGGTTGTTTAGCCTGGAGAAAAGGAGGCTGAGGGGAGACCTTATCGCTCTCTACAACTGCCTGAAGGGGGGTTGTAGTGAGGTGGGTGCTGGTCTCTTGTGTCAGGTGACTGGAGATAGGATGAGAGGAAATGGCCCCAAGTTGAGGCAAGGGAGATTTACGTTAGATATTAGGAAAAATTTTTTTACTGAGAGGGTTGTCAGACATTGGAATAGGCTGCCCAGGGAAGTGGTTGAGTCACCATCCCTGGAGGTATTCAAAAAGTGAGTAGACGGGGTACTTCAGGGCGTGGTTTAGTGGGCATGGTTGGTGGTTGGACTCAATGATCTTGAAGGTCTTTTCCAGCCTAAATGATTCTATGATTCTATGATACAGGGCTATGGTTTTGAGTTTGGTGTAAGAAGAATGTTGATAACACACTGATGTTTTCAGTTGTTGCTAAGTAATGTTTAGTCTAAAGTCAAGACTTTTTGAGCTTCTCATGCCCAGCTAGCAAGAAGGCTGGAGGGGCACAAGAAGTTGGGAGGGGACACAGCCAGGGCAGCTGAGCCAAACTGGCCAAAGGGGTAGTCCATACCATGTGACGTCATGCCTAGTATATAAACCGGGGGGAATTGGCTGGAGGGGCGAGTCATTGTTTGGGAGCTAACTGTGCATCAGTCAGCTAGTGGTGAGCAATTGCATTGTGCATCACTTGTTTTGATATTCCAATTCTTTTATTCTAATTATTGTCATTTTAGTACTGTTATTATTTTCTTCATTTCTGTCCTATTAAACTGTTCTTACCCTCAACCCTTACTTTTTTTCCCAGATTCCATCCCACGGCGGGGGGTGCGGGGGAAGTAAGCGAGCAGCTGTGTGGTGCTTAGTTGCTGGCTGGGGTTAAATCATGATGCAGTCAAAATAATGCGTTTGCAACATAGAAATATTATTCAGTTGGAAAACATTATTTATTGAACATGTAAGACCTCTTTTAAGATGCTGGTTTTCCTTGTCAGTGAAGAGACATTTATCGTAAAGGGATTCCTCAGCAAGATAAAGATTTGATCCAGTGTTCTAATGTGCTGTTAGAGAGTAAGACATTTTGCAAATATGTGGTGCTTTTCAATATGGAATGCATATAAAATGATGTGATTTTAACTTGGTAAGAGATTCTTGAAATGTGCTGGTATAAAATACCTGCTAGGCCTTTCCCACTTGCTTTCTGACATACTAACCTGTAAGTGGGATATTGGAGTCAAATTTATTTGGTAATTTCTACACTTCATTTTTATTTTACTTTTCCTTTTATCGTTTATGGACTTCCTGCTGGAATTTTAAAAGTTATATCTTTAGGGGTGGAGCACTCTGTTCTGTATGTAATGTTAAACTATGATTTGGAAACTTGATTTTTTTCAATTTCAGAAAAATATTTTGAAAATAACTTCATAACATTGACAGTTATGACTAGGCTCTGTTTCATTCTAAAGAAATCCAGAGACATACAGTCAGCATAAATAGGTTTTGAATTTTGTTAGTCATTGCAGTTTTACTGAAGTTCTTGGCCTTAAATAGTTTCAAAAAACATTTAAAGTTGAGAAGAAAAAAATTCTTTACTTAGGAAAACAGTTAAACAGATGCTTATCTGTAATATTATTAAGTACAGTTTTGGACTGTGGCCAAAATAGATCTCTCAAATCAGTATACAGTCTGCTTGAATGGAGAACAGCCTACAAACAGGTGTATATATATATATTTTTATATATATATATAAAAATCTGGTAATTGTTTGCAGGATATATTAGACTTGCTTTCTACTGTGTTGTGTATTTCCCTTTTTGAGGAGTCTTTATTTTTTCAGTTAGGGTTTTGCATTTACATATTATGTTACCAAGACAGTGAGATGGGGGAAGTTGACTGAATTTCTATGAATTCTTAATGTTCCAGGTATGGTTAAAAAACTTAAATTGAAGCTTTGACTTGACATCTGTCTCCTTGAGATGTCATTGTATAAGGACAGTTGTAAATAGTAGACAGTTTTTGTAGATGATCTCTAATGAAACTGGAGATTAAAAAAAAAATACAGTTAATTTGAATTCATCTACCCTTTCATCTGTACAAAGTGACTTATTAATGTGTGGCTTGTTTTCTCCAGATCGCTACCATTTCTCCAGGCATGGCATCATGTGAAAACACTCTAAATACGCTGAGATATGCAAATAGGTATGGAAAATGTTATTGCTTATAGCTATACTGGCTGTTGATTACTGACATTTGGAATAGCGTTGTTCCATGATGTATAATTATTTTAGCTACTTGAATAATTTTATCATACTTTCATTTCTTAACAAGATTAAAACCAAATTACTGATCCAGGCTGACTTTTAATTTAAATTGTCACTTTTTAGAGCCATTACAATAGAATCAATAGAACTGCATTTAAGCCATTATCCAGAGATGGATAATGTAGATTGCCAGGAATGTGGGAGATGCCACTATTAGTCTTGCCCCTGCTCTGGAGGCACCATTTCTTGCATTAGGGATAGTCGGTATTCATGGTGATTCCCTGGTGTGTTAGCTGAAATACCTTTTTGCAATGTGGTTTGTTTTTTTTTCATCCCCTGGATAGAATTGCATGGAGTTGCCAGTCTGTTTCGTACGTACATATGAAATTTTACACTTCCCAACCTCAGGGAAATATCTGAGACCCCTAAGTAAAGAGTCAGTTAATCCAACAGTGACTCTGTCATCAGTGCAGAGAAATTAGCACCTCCAGAGGCTGATGAAGCGCTTCTGAGACCTGTACTGCTCCCTGAAACTGTTCGTCTCTCTTCAGTGAGTGTGAAAGGAGCCTTCCCCTGCTGCAGTTCTCCTTCGTTTAATGTCTGAGGAGATGGGGTGATCAGGTTCTGTGTGTCCCTGCAGTCAGACCTGTGACCCAGAGACCCCGCCGCGCTTTGCTGCTAGTAAAGGAGGCAAACACGCCTCCGGGCCATCGGAAACCCTGTTTTGCTAGAAGAGGCTACCATCTAGTGGCCTGCTTGCCCCAGTGAAGGATAGGGCAGAACCCTGTCTGCTCCTGCTTGGCTGGGCACCCGGCCAGTCACTAATTGGGCACACAGGGCTGCTAGGAAGGCTTACCACCCACTCCTCTCGATATCCAAACGTCTCTGCGTCTGGATCAAGGGAGCTAGTAGCAAATCTGCCTGGCTTGGACCAGTCTGTGTGATTTCCTTCCTGGTGAGAAGGAGGCATCTACTCCCCTGCTTACAGTAACATAATGAAGTTGCACATTCATGGAGGCTTGTTGGATCTTTAACCCCTTATAGAATACATGTTGCTGAAGTGACTCCAGAAAAAGACACTGCAAAACTAATTAAACGCCTATTTCTAGTATACTAAATAGTTGCGCTGACACTGTTTCTTCCCCTTGGTGTTAAATTTGTACATTGTTATGGAGTAAATGCCTGTCACTGTAAAGTTGCTTCATGTGTTTTGTGTAGTATTTTTGTTTTTTCTAGCAATATAGCTTTTTCATAGTACAATTAGTTTTTAGGTGCTGGACACCAATGTGTGCAGAGTGTAAGATGGGGCAGAATAGAATTTAAAGTTTAGTAGCTGTAATGGTTTGATATTTTAAAAGGAGCCAGTTAGTGGAATACTGAATGTAGAGCAAATTTTATTAACTGCACCAACTGAAATTTGGAATTACCCTTCTGAAAACGCTGCTGTTATAGTCCCCTGAAAATTAGCAGCACTGGTTTTGTTCAATGTTGTTAGTGATCTGTAACTCTGTTTGCAGAAGGTTTAAATATGTTGGCACACTTGCGTTTTAATACAAAAATAATTTTATCGTTAAACTATTAAAGAAGTATGCTAAACAAAGAGTTGTCATTGTAACTGTGTTTATGAGAACATTTTCTTTTAATTTGCTGCTGTATTTTGCTGCTGCAGAGTAAAGGAATTTGGAATTAGTCCTTCGGACATTCCCTTCTCACAGGGTAGTGGCAGTCGCTCTGATCTCTCTCCTTCCTATGAGTATGACGACTTTTCTCCTTCAATCACCAGGTCTACTTCATTCTATACATGGAATCTTTATTTTTAAGTTTTCTTTTTGGCTATGTAATTTTACAGACCAACCTTTCATTAGTCCCCTTGCCTTGAGTCACACATACTTTGTTTTTATTTTGTTTTTATTTTGTTTGGCAGGTGATGGTTCTGCATGATCTGCAATCATCTTCCCAGTATTTTGTTCACCCTCCTGAAACATCCACACTCTGTATCCAGGCTTGCTAGTTTCCTTCATACATTTTAAAACAAAATGGTGACGTCACTTTCGTACATTTAGTGGACCAAATCTGACAAGTCTGTGCTTAGGCTAATCTGAATATCTCAATCAAAAAAGAAAACAATTTTCATACATACATGTTTTTAAAACTTTTCATCACTCTGAAGAGGAATGAAAAACAGTTTCCATTGTAGTAAATAAGTGCTACTTGAAAAAATGTTTTTCCTTTTAAAAAAACGAAGAATATGTTCTAAAACTTGTTATACTTGCAGACTTTGATGTGTCTGTTTCATAAATTTGCTTTTAAATAGGCGCTTTTTTTTGACAGAATCATTATCAATCTTTTAAACTATTTTCATGCTGCAGGAGCCTAAAATTTTAATATTTTCACCTTTGAAATTTTTTTAATGGATCTAGTCATTCGCTGAGATACTTGGTTGCAAATTGTTATTTTCTTCAGAATTCTTGATGGATTTGCTTATAACAGCTAGTGGGGCACGGATTGACTAACTTTTTTAAAGCACAATTGTGTGCACAGAAGAAGAAAGATGGTCAGGTTTAGCGTGCTGAATGAACTTTTCTTTCAAGTATTACTCATTTTTAAGGAGTTAATATTGAGTGTTTGGAGATTTTTGCCCTCTTAACTGTTAATGAGTAGTAAGTTTTCAATCAGAAAATGCCTCTTGCTGGAAGATGGACTGTAATCCACCTGCAAGTAGTTGAAATTCAATGGTCCATGCTTTCCAGGAGTTGGACTAACATCTTTTTGTCACTGAAAGTACATTAAATTTGTGAAGCTGACATCATCATCCTTATTAAATGAATTAATTGCGCATAAACCCATAGAGCTTTATTTTTGGTTGTGACTCTTTTGCACGGGAAGTTTACTAATTTACAAATGAAACATTTTCTGCTCGTAGGGTGAAGGAGCTGACAGTTGATCCTAATGCCACAGGAGATACCCGTCCCATTATACACCATGCTCCCAATCAGATGGATGACTTGGACACACAGTGGGGTATGGGGAGCTCTCCTCAGAGGGATGATCTCAAACTGCTTTGTGAGCAAAATGTGAGTGGTTTACAGCATTACATGGAAAGAGATGATGACAAATACAGTGGCAGAACAAATCCAGAGTAATGTGTATTATAGCCTGTTAGCAAGATCAAGTAAATACAGCATGTCTCTTCACCTTTTCACTTTATGGTATTATGTTCATTCCCATACAAAAAAAAAACCAAAACCAAAACCCCAAACCCAAACCAAAAACATTTCTCGAAGGGTGAGAGGAGAATGTTCTACTTTTCTTTATCTTCCTTGCTGATCAGGGCTTTTAATGTCCAGGCAGGGTCTGCTCTAGGCTCTGGTGTTCTTTAGTGTGCATTTTTTTCAGTATAACTTCATCTTTTTTTAGGCAGTTAGAAGTATCCTGGGACATTCATCTGTTTTATTTAACACTCCCGTGGTTTTGAGCATTATTTTCCCTGCATGCAATACCCATTTCAAGTGAGTTTGTCTTTCTCTGCATTTAGAAATCTGGCTACAGATCGTTCCTCTTCCCGACATCCTGATTTTCATGGAGTGAAACCCCAGTGCACTGTTTGGGAGAGAGCCATGTCATGTTCCTAGCATGTCTCCCTGGGCTCCAGGAGTGGGGAGCTCAGAGGCATCTTCCAAAGCACATTTTCACCTCATTGCTGATTATCAGCTCTAGTTCTGGTTCCTTACATGTTCAACAGGGATTAAAACTCAATTTGTGAAAATGCTGATGAAAGAAAAGAGAAATCCTTACTATCCTAACTTATTTTTTGCAAGATTCTCTGCCTTCTCAGACAGCAGAGAATGTGGTGTCTGCTGTATTTCTCATTTTAGTAACTTGCTCTTCATCCAGGACTCTATTTTATAAGAACATGCTAGTGATTCCTAGAGCTTCCCACTAGACAGTCCTTCCAGCCAGGTATCCTTTCGTATCATAATTTTTCATTGTTCATGCTTAATCATAAATTAAGCTTTACAATTTGTTTTTAAAAAGATTTCAAGGCATCATATAAGGAACTATGCTGCCTTGCTAAAGCATTAATTACAACCTACATAGCGCTTTCCCCTTTGTTAACTATTCATTTCTAAAGAAGCCCCATTTGCCCTAGTTTGTAAATCCAGGTTGTGCATTCTTCTAATATATTAATCACTGGGTACGTTTTAGGTTTCTCACTTCACATTTATTCCACTTTTTTTCCAAAGCATTAATTTAATTTTCATTTCCTGAACTGTTTTGAATGTAATTGCTGTTCTCTTTATTTGAAAATTGTTTGTCTGTTGTGATATGCATAACGAAAAGTCCTGACAGAAAACCAGAGTTTTCTGTAGGCATTAAAACCTACTAGAAATAAGCATTCTTCCCTTGTGACTTCCTCTTCCCACTATTTTAACTTGCTTTTTTAATGTGGAGTATTCTGTTTTCTGGTATTCACTAGAATTAGTGGCTGGAAATTCTTAGTGAGTATGAATTAAATTTAACTCTGAACATTTTGAATTTACTGCCCTCTCCACTCATTTCTGGAGATTTTCTTGTTAGAAGTATTAAATTCTATTTTTGACAGTGTGCGAGCCAACACAGGCAGGAGGCAGGAACAACCACAAAACCACAGAAGAAATGCAAAGAGTAAATTTATTTTCATTATCTCGCAAGCCAGGCGATCCCTGAAGCAGCACCTGGGCAGAGGCGCCAAGTGGGAACGCAGGCACTGTGGAGCTCAGTCCTTGCTACAGGATCTCTGAACCTGCTGTTTCTGCCTGTTTTTCAAGGGTTCGTGCAGGCATAGTTGACCACTGTGCTTTGATCTTTCCCACAGCAGGGCAGGAGTCTCAAGAATGTTTGATAGGGTGCCTCTGAGTCTATCACAGGCCTATGTTATCTAAACAGAGGTGTTCTACCTGTCAAGCAGACAAGACTAAACAACAATTAGTATGATATATGTTTTTCAACAGCCCAGCTGCAAGTGACTTGGTGGGGTTTACAATCCTCCTCACCAGTCTTCCGTTATTTTCCCACAGACAGGTTCTGCCTTCTGCGTATTTCTTTTCGTGTTCTGTGGTAAGATGGGTATCCTATAGCCACAGTTCTTTCCAGACTAACAAGCTTAACTATTGTTTTTAGGAAGAAGAAGTTTCTCCGCAGTTGTTTACTTTCCATGAAGCTGTGTCACAAATCGTAGAAATGGAGGAGCAAGTAGTAGAAGACCACAGGGCTGTCTTCCAGGTAAAAGATGGAGCTCTGCTTTGTTTTATCCTAATCCAGGAATTCAGGTTTTCCCAATGAAAGTGCATACTCCTGAAGATGTAGGATATCATCTGGTCATTCTGCTACTGTCAGAGATTTCTAAATTGTTTTATTATGCTGAGCCCGTTGTAGCAAACAAATAGGGGCAGATCCTATAACCACTAATCTTTGTCCCCATGATGAAAGAGAAGCATATTTTTGTATCATCCCAGAAATTTAGTAAAATTTTCCTTTTCTTCTCAACAAACATTCCTAAATAGACTGTTCATCCTAAGAAGAGTTGCTGTTTTCTTTTTATTATTTTTACTATTCACTATATTTTCTCTTGTAGTCCTTTTCCAGCACTAGTGACTGTAGTTTTTTTCTACTTGCAGGGAGTTTATTCAGATTGGCCTTGAAATTTTCAGTTTCACTGTCAATATTCCTATGCCAGAGCTGGCAATTAATAGCAATGTCTCTAACAGCACCATTTCTGTTTCGTCATTTCCATCTAAGACACTGCAATACTCCCTCCAAGTATCTCAACTGAGTATCCTTTTGTAACATCTCCCTCTGAGATACTGAGAACCAGAAGAGACCCGTATATTTCTAACTGCCTGTTTGCTTCCTTTTTGCAGATACATAAAGGTTTTCACTTGCTATTAGTCAGGATCTTTGGAAGGAATAGTGCCTGTGCGGTGTAATGCTGGTCAGCGCCACGGAGCCTTTTGCATTCAGAAAATAAATTGTAGTAATAAGTATGAGTTACTAGTTTTGAGAAGGAAATGTGAGTTGCTTGTTCATAAGCATAGAGTCTTTAGGGAGGCTGTCCATTTGATACATCTGCTGCAAGAGAACAGCAGAGCATTAAACCTGTGGGGAATACACACATCTCCTCAGTTTAGGTATCTAACTTAGTGGAACATTGATGTGTGTTCATAATACAGTAGGATGCTAAATAACACATTTTACAACAGATGTAGAGATTTAGTTGTTATGAAACTTTAGCCCTGAAGTAAAACATGCAGAAGTGTGAAAGTCATATGCCATATGCCGTAGCTGTGTCCTAATGCTTGCGACTTCTGGAAGAGACAAGCTCCATTAGTTTAAGATTCTGCTTCTGTGTGTCCATCTGGCCTTCTGCTGGAGATTACTGCTCCTCCCAGCAGTCACTGGAAGGAAATGTGTCCAAGCCTCATCTCCTTTTGTTTGCAGCACGGCTTGTTAGTTTATGCCGTGGGTGGAGGTGGGCTGCAGCAATACAAAATCTACCAGCTGTACTAGGCAGAAGTTGTCTTCTGTCAGCTTTCTCCTGGAAGCTACTGATACAAAACATCCTTTCCTTACAAAAATGTCTAAAATAGATCAACGGAATGAATCGTGCTCTAGAGCTGTTGGTCTTCCTTTCTCTCATGGATGTATGAGTTTACCTTCTATGAGATGAATCCTGTCCCAATGTGAGCTCCATCTGTCCTGCAAGCCAAAAAACATACATGGGGTTTGCACTATGCTTTCAATTTTACTTGGGCTACTGAGCACAGAGGGTAAGGCTTAATTTTAGTATTTCAGGCCCAGCATGCCTAGAACTGTCAGCTGCTTTCTTTTTTTTAATCAAAGCATTTCCAATGGGATCAGTTCTCCTGATCACAGCTTTGCATAGTTCTGTAAGCTTTAAGCTCCTGATTGCACTCTTCTTTGCTGCAAGACTTTTTTTTTTTTCCTCTTTTTTTGTAATATTCGGAGTGCAAAGTTGCTGAAGAGCTGCTCTAACCAACCTTCACTGTACTCTTATCTATCTGGGGAGTTAACTCATGCAATAGTGAGCTTAAAATAGCTCTTCTTTTATACAGCTTCTCTCAAAACTGGTTTTGATTATGGACAGAATTATCTTGGCTCCTTGACTGTAGTAATGACACTACAATTATAGTCAGTGGCAACCTGCCCATCCTTGAAATTGAAGCCTGACTTCAAAGTTTGATACCTGCCTAAGGGGACATAACTGTGACAAAGTTCTGTTCTCTGAGTTTCTTAGCTTTACAACCACCTAATGTTCTGAATTTGAAGAGAACTGGGGTAGCTGGGGTTTACCTGTTGCTGGTGTGACAACTGGAATTGAGAAACAATGTAGAAAACATACAATTTTGCTGAATTAGGAATAAGGTTTTCTTTTAGGATTGAAATCTGTTATATTGAGGTGACTAGACAGTAAAAGTGCAGTCACCTTGAGAAAAGGTCTAATTCACCTCTTATGTCTGAAAACCTGTCTTGAAACTTTCCTAATGTATTTAGTTAGGTTTATTTAACTTTCATCTAGGAATCTATTAGATGGCTGGAGGATGAAAAAGCTCTTCTCGATATGACAGAAGAAGTGGACTATGATGTGGATGCTTACGCTACCCAACTTGAAGCAATTCTAGAACACAAAATTGATGTTCTGACCGAACTTAGAGGTAGATGGCTTTTAATCACTTTTGTGTGCATTATTAGCAGTGTGTTTTCATGGACGCTTGCAGTAATAATGAGGAGAAAAAAAGAGTGTGGTTATGTTTTAGTCTTTTTGTCCCTTATGATGCCCAGCAATGCCCTGTGGAAGGAACATTTATTCTGCTGCCTAAGAACAAGTTCACATCTGTGCTTAGTTCATCCTAGTTTAAAGGAAAAATCTCTGTTTTACCTCCAGGAAGTGTAACTGTCAATCCTGCAACTTTCCTTTTCTTTTCCTTTGTTCCAAAACAATGAAGGAAGGAAAAAGAAAATCCAAACAAACTGTACAAAAAAAGAAGGTAATGCAATGAGGAAAAAGTAGTAGGAACTCCCAGTTCCTGCTTTGTTACATTCCGTAGCGTAGCAGGGAGCCTTCTTGTTGTTTTTAAGACTGTGCTTAAGAGTGGCGTCGAGCTCCGAGTAGCTTGGTTGTTAGCTTACTTTTTCTTCAGCAGCCTTCCTGTCTGAATTTTGTCAGCCTCTCTTTGTTGAAAAACAAACTGCAGATAATTCTTAGTGCCCAAAATTGATTCTTCCATTTGTCTTCTAAAATCATCTTGTCAGGTTGGTACCTCATGGAGATGAATTTTTCATTTTAGTTTCTGTAACTATTTGAACTCCAGGAAAGATGCTATACTGGTAAAAATTCAAGGGTGGGGTTTGGGACTAGAGAGGTGGGGGGTTTATCTGTGTTAGAAAAATCTTACTTTTTACTCAGTCTGAGTATCTGCTGCAAGTTAGAAGAATACATCAAGCAAATCAGATGTGGCCTGCTTGCCTTGGAAGCATGCATTGGCACCAGTATACTTTAGCAAAGAATGGGAGGTACATTGCTTTACTTCTTATGGGTGATAGCTTCCTCTTCAGAAGACAATTTGAGACACCAGCAGTGAAAAAACATAGTTTAGGTGACTCCCTGTTCTTTGAAAACTTATTAAGACACTGCTTTTGAAACAAGGTACCAGAGGTAGAGGCTAGCTAAGAGATCTTTGCATCTTTACAGGCAGCATGATATATGTATAACTTTGCAGGAAGGAAGGACTATTAAGTCAAAAATTCTTTCTCCCAGTAATTCTTTCTGTGTTCTGCTCATGGCACATAACAGTTACTGATTATTTCAGCTTTTATTCCTGTCACTCTGGGACTGACATATTTATATTGTTGGTTTGGTTTCCTTCTTCCCATTCTTGGGCATATTACTGGGGAATGGAGTGGGACAGGAATAGAAATATGAAAGGATGCTACAAATCCTTTCTCAGATTTCTCCCATTCTTGTTACAGTTATGATGAAACAAATGAATGATGCATTTATCCATTTACTGTGAACAATTTCCAAAATTTAATCACAAACGCTTTTCACATTCATAGATAAACAGGGGGGAGTAGAATTTACTCTTGCCAAGTTTTAGAATGTACAGAAGTGACTGGTTGTATGGTAAATACAATTTCATATGCCTCTAAGGATGGTTTGGGAGGTGCTGGGAGGGAAAAAGATGTATGTGGTGTGTATCTGCCTATACTCTGTAAGTTAGAAGCAGAATTTAAGTGTGAAGAGGTTACATACTGGGAATGCAATTCTGCAGTTTCCAAACCTATCCTGCCTAGAGACAGGGGTAGCATCTAGGAAGGGACTAAGTTGCTAAGCAACTTGTTTGTATGGCGAGTATTGAATTTAAGCTTATCTCAATTCTCTTGTAGCTTGTAGCGTCAGCTGTTTTTGTGGAGGAATGTTCTTTGTTGTGCATTAGGATGTGGAGTATCAGGGCTTAGTTTCAAGATCTGTGTTGAGCACAGGCACATCAGTACTTATTCTCTCTTTTTCATTAAAGATAAAGTGAAATCTTTCCGGGCAGCTCTACAAGAGGAAGAACAAGCCAGTAAGCAGATCAACCCGAAAAGACCACGTGCCCTTTGAAATGGGCCTTTGCTGTTAAAGGAGTCCACGAACCCCTACTGCTGTAGCACACATTTGTTAGAAAACCCAGTGGCCGTTAGAACTCAACTACTTGAAAGTGTAAAAACATTAGAAATGTCTGTGGAAATGTCCTGTTTCTTATTCACCTGAATGACATTTTCAGTTTTGTGTGAAATGCTCCTATGATGTCTACAAAATGCTTCTAGACCAGACAGCACAACCATGCAGGGTTCAGATCTGTGAAGCACTTTGTTTAAAATATTTCATTTATTCAAATGGTGAATTTTACATTTGGAAATATTTGCCATGTTTTACATAATGAAGTAAAGCTGTGGCCATTAAAAAGTCACAGTATTTCCTTTTGACTATGTTCCGTTTTGTTACAAAGACCAGCTGTGCAGTTTTAAATTGTGCTTGTGTGCATGCACACCGCACTAGTGGTTGTACGTAACTTCTACAGACAGCTGTGCTTACCTCTTCCCATTCTGTGCCTTGATGAAGGCTACTTAACCCTAAACATACTTTCTGAAGCACAGCCTTAATAAACAACATTCCTTATTTGTCAGTATGAATTACCTTTAGCGTGTGTACATTTTTAATGTGCTTTGAGACTTTTTTTATTTGGTGGCTAGTTCCATTTCACAGGATGTGCCATATCATTTGAACAGGAACTGCAAGAGCTGTTAGAGTGGACAAACAGCTGGACATTCCATCCTCCTTGTAAAAATCTGGAATCCAGATTTATCTGAATTCCATAAAGAATGGGTATATTAATTCTAACATTTTTCTCTGTAATAAAAAAACACACAGCAAAAAAACCCACAAAAATATAAATTAGTTGATGTATAATAAAGAGTAATGTTCAAGTACTGAGGAGAGTTGTATCTTAGGCTAATGCAGATACACAGTATGTGGTATGGTGTGATAATGCTGTCAGAGTAAAGGTACAATCTGACTTCTGTGTATGGATAGGATAACTGTGGACGTTCAGGGATCCAGCTAAATACATACATATTGGCCTTTCACATACTGTTAAAATTTGGCTTTTGATGCATGACAAACTTACATGTACATTAACCGTAGTTTGCAGGTAGTTTGAGTAGCTCTGTTGCTTTAAAAAAAAGTAGCTAATACCTATTTTTCCCTTTGTACAGTGCCAGCAGCTGAAAAGTGCAGTGAAACTGCATCATTTGAGGATTTTGCACAATACCTCTACCTAGTGCTAACAAAAATCCCATAAGTACCTGAATTCTCACAAATGGCGCCATGTGTATCAGCACTTTTTAGGTGGTGGCACTCAAGTTTATTTTTGCAAGTCAGTATCCAAAAAAGATTGACCTTTCATGTAAGAACTTCTTGTCAAATGAAGAATTGTAGACCTCTCTAGGAGTTCTCCCTGTTTCCAGCAGACTCTGCCTTGGAGCTGCTTAAAAATTACTTTGGGGATACAAGCCTGGTTGTTTGTGCCAGGCCTGGAATAAAGGGAAGGAAATGAAAAGAGAGTTAAATGAGCCAGGAATTCTTGTAGTGTTTAATGTTTGTATCTATCTCCCATAGAAAGGTAGGCCACGGGAAGCTCTTGTCGCATCATGGTTAAAAATAATTAAAAAAAAAAAACAAAAAAAACCTCCTGTGTGTAAACATGAAAACTGAAACAACAATGTAGATTTTGCATAATGTGTTTAATAAATTAAGCTATTAAATGAATTACAGATGAGAATTTACTTCTGTGAAAGTTCTGTTGTGCTTTGGGCAGGGTTTCACTTTGTAAGCAACTCAGTTACACTTTTGAAAAGGCCTGATTTCAGAATGAGTATTTACCTCTGGAACTAACGCTTCTGTACAAATTTGTCATACATGATTAAGTTCCCCAGAGCACTGTCCTGACTTTAGTTTTCCAGCATGTCTTAAAAGAAACATCATGCATCTTTCTCAGCATTTGTTAAGAATGTCATCCATCACAGTTAAAAGTAAAACCCAGTGAAATAGAAGGCAGCAGCTTTTGTTAGCAGGTGACAGTACAGGTTATCATATCATACTAGAGGGCTTCTTTGAAGCTGCTCTAGAGAAATCTTGCTTTCTAAAAAGCCTCTGAAGATTGAGACATCCTACATGAGAAACAGTGGCTTTCCTACTATTCTTCCATGCAAGCCTAGAGCCACAAGCAGGCTGTGCTTTACAGTGCATACCAAAGAGGACAGGAAGGGCAGAGGCAGTTACAATTTCAGCAGCTTTTTACTAAGCCTTGTAAGTGACATGTGTCCTCTCAGGTAGCAGATGCAAGCTCAAATTGTGTCTGTGTGGGGGGACTGTTCAGAGAGTCTTTAACAGAGCCTGCTGTAAAGGTCAGATGTACACTGATGCTGAAGTAGTCAGAATCAAGATAAACTGATACAGCTGGTTACGGCACTTGAATTCCTGTAACCTATTGCTGTGATGGACTGGTATCACTTGAACACGACTCGGACAAGCTTATCTTGATTCCTGTCCTGTAAAACGAAAGCATTTAGGAAGCGTGACACAAATCTCCAGCACTTGTTCCTTCTGAGCATATTGCTGTGGGTACCTACCTCACTCATAAATTGGTTCTATATGAAGTGAAGTGGCATTAGAATCATTAAATTACAAAATAAATGAGCAATTCAGTTTTCCAAGACAGCTTCTCAGGAAGCCTGCACATTCAAGTGCATATTTCTGTACATGCTTCCAAGTCAATGACTTTTAAAGAACTGACATTGCATGTGTATAAAATGAAGTTACATCTTAGTTTTTACTAATCTGCCTCTTCTCCACTTACTGTGGTCTTATACACTATACATGAAAAAGTGACATACGATAGTTAATGCACAGTCACGCCTTCACCCTTGCATGATGCTATAGAGTTAATAGTTACTGTTTTCCTGAATCATAAGGCAGGCCAAAGTGGATTTTTCTTTTGACAGCTGTTATGCACTTAATGCAGACCTCCTTGGGAAAACTTTGCCTTGTCCTTAATAACAAATACATATAATCCAAACTATATTAAGACACTTCAGTAAGTCTTTCTGTCAGGACACAGGCATGCATTGCTCTAAGACTCACTGAAAGCTTTGATCTATGCTAAAACTCCTGCTTGCCTTGAAGGCTGAATTAGTTTTCTTATAAAAATAGCTGCTTGAATTTACACTTGACAAAACCCACCTTCTGTCTGTGCATATGAGCACTTGTCCTTTGGTAGTTTTCTGCTGGTTCCTACAGTGGTTTGATGGCAGTAAGGAGGGGGTAAAGGAGATGACACTGGTAGTTTCAGGTACCTCAATAACATTATTGTAAATGATACCAAGCCCACAAGATAAATGCTCTTGTTTCTGAGAAACAGTTACTGGGATTTCTCCACGAGTACTAACAGACCTGGAATGTGGGTAGCTACCAGAGAACGAATGGAAGAGACAGGCATTCCAAATCAAAACAAAGTGTTTAAATACACTTTAAAACAAACAACAAAATCCCGAACAAATGGAACGACTGCAACTCTGGTTTTGTTGCCCATACCAGGCTTACAGGTTGTACTGTTGAGGACTGTGCAAGAATATACTGAGATGAAGTCCATGATCAGAGAATGCAGATTTCAATTACGGCAGCATCAATCCATGTTATCTGATGTAGTTAAAAATACACTGTCACATGGGAGTCCAGCACTTTGCTTCAGTCATGAAAGAATTTATCGCTTTTAAAATACAGAGCAGCAGCTTCTTGCCTACTACCTGTGATAAAATTGCACGTAAGGCTTTAATAAGAACGAGAGTGCGCGCACTCTATTCTGTTCATGGCTTTTGTGAGAAGAGCTTGTCCTGTTGCAGTCACTCTGGCTTAGGTAAGACTTCTGTGACAAAATACAGAACATCTTTTATTCTTCTAGTAGAATCTATGAGAAATGGATGCCTTCTGAATTGAAGCCATGCAGCAGTCTGAAAGAGCAAAATATTCATGTTACAATTTCTACTTCAGCTTAAGGTATTTCTAAGACTTGCTGGCTGGCAAAGGACATAGGAAAATAGCATGAAAGCTGCCATCACTGTTCAACTGCCATAAAGAATTGTTACAAATCTTAAACTAGAAGTTATTAGCAAATTTGCCATTTTAGAGATGCAGGTGTATTTTCAGTGCTGTTAGTTATATTGCATGCTACCAGGTTTATTACATTTCCTTAAAAGAGCAGTAGCTGTATTAACTATCACACTGAGAAACAACTAGGAATTTTTATCTTAAATTACGAGAGGATTCATGTTGCCACTTAAATTAACTGACCAGAAGTAAGAGCGGAATGTAGCAGTTAGTTAATTACTCAAATTTCCAAATTACGCTATAGACTATGTCCTAATCCTCAAGACAGAGAAGGGCTATGTAAGTCTCCAGGGAAATTATAATAACCGATTCCATTATTAAAGCCATTCTTAGAGGAGACATAGAAGGGTCTAGTACACAAATACCAGAAATAGGGATCTTTAGCTAGTTGCTTCTCAATACTGTAAGCAGCAGTTAAAATACATATAGGGATTAAGTGTTTGTTCATGTCCAGGACTGGAAGCAAGGAGTGTCTGGTATTGAAAGGAAAATGCGAGTTAGTACTATTCCTGTGTAACCCAATACTAATCTGTGCTGCACAGGTACAGATGCAGATAGAATTTGAAGAAGCTTAAAGAGGAAAAAAAAATACCTAATGAAATCATCTATATCCATTGAACGGGCTCGTTTTTCAGAGTAACCTGTATTTTTTAGGACCATCTGTATTTTCTCTGCAATTTTGAAGTTTTCAGGTATTTCCTGTCAATGGAAAATAGGATACAAATTCATTTTCTATTCGTAGCATAGAAAAACATTCACTGAAATCATCTATTATTTTCCTGCTTTTAGAATAGTTCTTGTTCCAAGTGATAGAAGTAAGTTGCATTTTTTCTTGTATGGATTATTGTATTCTTCTATTCTTGTATCTGGATTTTTATACCTCAGCTCATTCACTATAAATGAATCACAACAGTATTGCTAAGCAGGCACAAAGAGTTTTCTTACTAGATTCTTACTAGATTAGTAGAAGTCCTTGAGACACGTACAGCCAATATGTTAGTAACATACTCAGCTTTCAGCTTTTTCACTGTAATTTAGTGGCCTTTTTAGATTTTTCTCTAAGAGAAGAGGTAAGTTCCTCCCTCCCCCCAACTCTCTTGGAAAAACTCTTAACATGTTAAACTTTTCAATGTTAATTTTTCACTCTTACAAAAGTCAGTATGTAGGTCACAGTACACAAAAATAGTATTTAATATATTAAAAAGGAACTTACTGTATTATGTAAGGAACAATGAATTCGGTAATTATGATCCAGCAACTGCTCCACAGCACTTGACCTGAAAGAAATACAAGTTTAGAATGAAAATTGAGCTTTCACTAGTTTTTTTTTTTTTTTTTTTTTACTTGATTGGTTGTAAACCTTTACTATAAAAAACTGTAACAACCACACAGAGCTGTTCTTTTTTTAACAGCTGCCTAGTTTTCTTTTAAAAGAAAAAGCTTGTGACCTCAGTATAAATCTTCCATCATTGGTTTATCCCTGACTGTGCTGGCATGCATATAACACTGCTATGCATTTGCACAAAAGAAATGGTTAACTCGATGGGCTCTCAAACTTTGAAAAGATTGTGTTCAATAGAAGTTACTTACTTAAATGCTGCAGAGAGTGTCTTGTTTTTCCTAACAAAGGCTATCCTTACCAGACCATCCCACTCCTGAAATTAAAAATTGCAGAATTTACAAAAGGGAACATACAACATACAGCTACTACAAACAAGAACAGCCACTACTGGCAGTTTCACAATAATATTGACACAAAGAGAAATCTTTCAGGAAAATAATCTTTCTCAACAATACAAAACCAGTCGTGTCTTGGACAAAGCAATACAAATAGAGGAGAAAATACTTCACCCACAAAACCCTTTGAATTGTCCTTTTTCGTGGCTAGGCACTGTTGGCCAAGATCTTATGTGCTGACAAGGGAGATACCTGAAGAAAATCCAGCTAACCTTGGGCAAGGCTGAAATGGTCTTGAAGATCAAAGCATTTTAAAAATGAACTTTAAGAAGACTACCCTGTAACATCTGTCTTCTGAGATAATACACACTCATCTGAAGATAAAGACTTCTCATAGCTACTCCTTTAATCATAAGCAACAAAGTCATCAGCCCAGACTGGTCTCTGGGAGATAAAAACCATGATGAAAGGGAAGGGACATCATTACTAGCAACTCTCCAACTGATAATGGAGGTGGTACCTCAGTCTTGTCAGAAACACTGTAAATGAAACTACCAAAATTGATGGTGGCACGTTCAGGTAACATCCTAAAGCAAGCCTGATCAATACAGGAATAAGTATTTTGGAATTACGTAAATGCCAATGAATAGCTGGTACTTAGTAGTGAAAACAGCACATGGAACTGAGTAATAAGTAAAGAGAAAAATGAAATTAAGTACTATCACTAGTATGTTACATTGTTATTAGAGTATACGATGCTCACCTGGAAGTTGATAGGTGGTGGTGGGTTCTTTGGTTCTATTCTGACAACACTGGATTCAACTTTGGG
The DNA here is from genome assembly GCF_026419915.1 of Harpia harpyja. Taxonomy (NCBI): domain Eukaryota; kingdom Metazoa; phylum Chordata; class Aves; order Accipitriformes; family Accipitridae; genus Harpia; species Harpia harpyja. The sequence goes on along the minus strand of NC_068969.1, from coordinate 94,704,396 downwards.
AGGAGGCCTGAAGTTGTTCTTTCCAACCTGTTAGTCAGGGGAAGTCAGGCAGCTGTATGAATAAGCAGCAAGTCCTCACATTTCTAGAAACATTCTTGTATCTTTGATAGCTCTGTTAGCTAACGCAGAATGACGTACCTTCATCAGATGGTCCACTCGAGCTAATAACTGAGTATTAATGGAGAGTCTGCAGTACAGTTTAGTTCCTGGTTTTGCAACCAAACGAAGTGCAAATTCCCTTTGAAACATGAGTATCGCACACCTGAGAATAACAGAAATGAGGAAATGAATTCTAAGTAATCAACTTTTACATCAAAAGCCAACTAACACACTTGGAAAACACAGGATTTGCCCCAGTGCTTAGAAGCAATAACGGTTTGTCATAAACAAACTCTGCCTTAATTAGTTCAGAGTGCGTTAAAAAACACCAAAACACAAAACTTGGTGAAACGATCTAAATCTCCTTAAAGCTACAACAGAGTTTGATTCTTTACACCGCTAAATGGATCGGGATCAGAAAGACGGAGGCTACTCTCAGAGTTTTGTGCCTGACTGTAACAAATCATACTGAATAATTCTACGATGAGTCCTTGAAATCCAAACTCCAAAAGCTGACCAGTAATGTCACTAACACTAGCCCTTCAGTGAGAGAAATCAAGAACTGCTGACACGTTGAACAACACACAGAAGTACCTGCACAGTTATATTTTTAAAGCAGACAACAGGAAGTGTCTTGGCTTCGATCCTGCCCTTTCCACCCTTTCTTTCTCAGGTAGGAAGGCATTTGAAATGCCACGATGCCCTGCTTATCCCTGGAATAACAGTTATAATAATAGTGTAAAGAGGTGCAACTGCTGTTTTCATCAGCTGGACACTCGCTGATGTCAAGACTAAATCTTCTGCTCGCGCTTAATACATCGACATAAACTAATTCCCAGGCACTGGCAGTTTTCATATTACACAAAAATCTTGGTGCGGCTCTGATCCATCAAACTGGTATTTTAAGAACTAAAAAAATTTGATTTGGGAATATTTTTTAAATTATTTTTTTTCTATCGGGTAATACAGAGCTCCGTTCTTCCACATACCTGAAAAAAGGTCTATGAAGCAACAGCTTGAAAACAAAAGGTGAAGAAATCTGAGGAAAAGAGCGATAGCGTTAGTAAAATTTCTGGGCAATTATCATTTAAAGAGGAAAAAGTTTTGCCATGTTGTTTAGCCCATACCTGGTAAGGCAAGTTAGCCACACATGCATCAAAAAATGGCAACTCTGTTTTCAAGACATCTCCAACCTTGATTTCAAGTTTGTTTGCCAGACACCTGGGGGAGAATACACTGTGGTTATCCTCAGAGAAGCATGTTGCCAAAGTTTTTGCCAAAGCCAGCTCCACTGCTTTAAGTGCTCGCTATTTTCACATTTGATACTTACGTGCCCTGGACTCTCTTCTGAAGTTCCCCAACAAGCCTAGGGTCAATTTCACAAGCAATAACCTGAAAACAAAGTACTTATTTGCAACTTTATACAACTCCTCCTAACTGAGATTAAAATTTCAATTGCTAAAACCCTCTGTATCTATTGCTACAGGGTATTTAAATAATTCTTAAAAACCCCCTATTAGGCTACGCACCTTCCTCCCTTCCTCCAAACATGCAAGCCTTACCACGTAAATGGGTAACAGCAACACAGTTTGATAAAACCATGCAAGATTTACATGAGCAGCTAAAACCTCACTGGAATTACGCAAATGTTAAGAAAAAATATCCATAGCGTAATTCTGCTTATTTGAATCAAAGAGATGAAGATCCTTCTGTTTGCTATAACCTAAGCCACAATGTGGTTACGGCTTGGGGGGTGGGGTGGGAAATTCGCACTTACTTTTTTTACTTTCTCTAACATTTTTACCGTCATGTTCCCGGTTCCCGGGCCTACTTCCAGAATGACATCGGTGCGTCGCAGGGCAGCCTAAGAACACACGGCGCTTCGGTTATTCTTCTACAACCGATTTCAAGCAACCATTTGATTTTAAAACGAAAGGCACATGCAGCTCAGGAACGAGCCGAAATCAGCCGGCAGAGGAGCGCGAACGTCGTTTAGAAAGGGACGAGGGGAAAACGCTGAGAACGGGAATGTCTTAAAGCTAGTCTACGAGAGATCTTTGTTCCGAGGGTTGAAAAACAGGCATGCGGCCGCCTTAGGAAAAAAAAAAGGAAAAGGAGAGAAAAAAAAAAAAGGCAAGCAGTACCAAGGCCAGGAGGACAGTACCAAGGCCAGGAGGGCACACTAAAGAAGGAAGGTCCCCCCAGAGCCGCAGAACGGCCGGAGTCACGCCAGAGGGCCGTGCCTCAGGACACGCTTCCCCAGGGAACTCTGGGCCGGCCCGCCCCGGCCCACGGCCGCAGGGCAGCCCCCGGGCAGCCGCCCCCCGCCCCGCTCCCCCGGCTCGGCCACCTTCTCGATGATGCTGTTGACGACGAGGGGGTTCTTCAGGATGTGCTGGCCGGCCCCGGTGTTGAAGCGGATGCCTAGGGCAGAGAGCGGCGTTACGCCAGCTGCAAGCGCACCCCGTCGAAACGGGCTTCCCTCCCCACCCCCCCGGGGCCGCTCCCAGCACGGCGGCGTTACCCCTCCCCCCCTCCCCGCGAACGAGGGCAGGCCCGCCCCCGGCCCCACCGCTCGCGGGAGCGCCGCCGCTCCGCCCGGCCCCCACGCACCGGTAGCGCGGCCCTCCCGGCGCTCCTGCCGCGGCCGCTTCCCCGCCCGCGCCTTGGGCATGGCGGCCACCACCCGGCCGCGGCCCCGCTCCCCGCGCACGTGCCGCGCGGGACTACCGCTCCCCAGCAGGCCCGGGCGGCCCGGCGCCGGCGGCGCGCGTCACGGCGGGCGGGGCGCGTCACGGCGGGGCGGGCCGGCGGGCGGGGCGGCCGAGCGGCCGGCGTGAGGCGCGGGGTGCCGTCTTGCCGAGGGCAGCGGGAGCTTCCCGCGCGAACCGAGCTGGGAGCAGCCCCGCCCGGGCACGGGGCGCCAGATCTGCTTTTGCTCTGAGCAGCTGAGGGAGAACAGCTCCTCCGGGGCGGGGGGTCGGCGGGCAGAGCCCCGGCGCGTGGGAAGGTTCGCGGCGCCGGTGTCGTGCGGCATGGCGGCACGCCGCCCCAGCTAGGTGCGCCTTCCTTCGTCAAGAGGGGAGTCGGTTGCGCCGGCCGTTCCGGCGCGGCTTTGTGGCCGTGCGGCCAGGGGCGACGCGGAGGGAGAGGTGTGAACGAGGGCCAGTGACGCCCGTGGCGGGCAGCTGGGGGCGGGAGAGCCGATCCCCGGGGGAGAGGGGCAGTCGTGTGCGTTCGTGGGCAACGGAGGATGCTCTGCGGCCCAGAGCGTTCGGCGCCAGGCTGCTGTGCCCCGGCCGCTGGGACCGCTCCTTCCCCCGCCAGTCCCGGAGGGACCTGTCGTGTAACAGCGGCCGCAGGCCTTGCGCTTCGACCTTCAATAAACGGTTTAAAAGGCGAGTCCTAGCTGCTTCCCCTGCTCAAGCAGCAGGGCCCGCCCGCTCTCTCCCTCCCTGAAGCACAAGGGGCCTCTCGGCTCTCGCCCCGCCACGCCGGCGTGTGGCGCAATCGCGCTCTGCCGCCGGCGCCTGGGAGGGGCGGGCCCTCCCGGCCCCGCAGCCGTCACGGGGGAAGGGCGGGGCGGGGCTGCCGCCGGCGGCTTCAGCCAGGGGTGCGTTTCCAGCACCCGTCCCTCCCCCAAAAGCCCGCGAGCGAGCAGAAACGGAGTCAGTCAGCGCCGGCCGCCCGTAAAACTGTGTACGGCTGCTGCCGGTGCCCTGCGCGCCTCTCCGCGTCGTCGCAGCCCTTCAGAGCAACCACCGCGCCCGGCAGCGACGCTCTGCCGGGCGGCCTCGTCTTCCTCGGCTGCTCCTAGCCGCTGTCGCCCGCCTCCGGTGGCAGGCAGCGGCGCACCACGGCTGCCGGAGACGCCCTCCCGCAGCCCGCCACCGCGGTCGGCCGCCCGCGCCGCTGCCGCCTGCCGGCGGGCCCCGGGGACCACCATTGGGCAGCCACGAACCCCAGCCCGCCGCCGCCGCGGGCTCCCCCGGCGAGGAGGGGGAGGGGCCGGCTGCGGGCCCGCCCCTCGCGGGGAAGCCGCCGACGTCAGGCGACGCCCGGCGCCCCGCCCGCTGCGGTGGGAGGGGAGGCGCGGCGGCGGCGGCGGCCCCGCCCGCCGCCCCACGGCCCCACGGGCGCGCCGCGGGGAGAGCCGGCCGCCTGCCCGCCCGCCCGCGTGTCGCCGGCCGTTGACGTCAGGGCGGCGCGCCGTGGGAGGCGGGGTGCCGCAGCGGCTGGTGGCGGCTCGTGGCGCGAGCTTCGGAAGAGGCGCGGGGTCCCGCGTGCCAGGCCCCGTCCCGCGCGCGGCGCCGGCAGCCGCCAGCGGTGAGCTGCGCGCGGGGTCGTCGTCCCCGCCCCCCCTCCCCCCCCGCCGCCGGCGGGGCCCGGGGGGCGGCGGCAGCAGCAGCAGCAGCAAGCTGCCGCCCCGGCGTGGCGGGCGGCCTCCCGCCTCGCTCGGCGTGGCGGGCGGGCGGGTAGCGCGGCGCGGAGGCGGGCCGCCGGGGCGGGTTGGGCCGCGGGAAGGGTCCAGCGGCCGCGGCGTAGGGCTCGGCGGCCCCGGGGGAAGGAGCCGCGGGGCCGCAGCGCCGCGGGCGGTGCCGCTCTTCGTCCCCCGCGCCGGCTGCCGCTGCAGCGCCCGGGTGGCCGTTTGCCCAGCCCGGCGCTGTGCCGCGCCGGTGCAGCCCGGCGTCAGCGTCGTGTGTCACCTTCCGGGCTGGCCGCTGCAGGCCGCCGGGGGCGAGGCGGCTCAGCCTGACGTACTGTGTGGCTGAGCGACGGCAGGCTGCTTTCTCGGAGTCGGAAGTCGCGAACCGCTGCCCGGTTCCTGGGAACTGCGCCCCGGCTTCTCCTCGGAAGAGTTTTCCGCCGGGGTAGAGTCTGACCGGAAGGCATCGAAAGAGTACGAGGCGTTAAGCCGCGCGGCTTGTTGACACAAGCTGTTTTTCGTAGGAGAGGGCAAGTGTTGGCCCTTGTTAAAGGTGGTTCTTTACTTCCTGCAGGTTGCGGAGCAGCCGTTGAAGTTTTACGGTAAAGCAGATTCTTCCCTAAATCAAAGGCAGGGTCAGTGCAGCAGTGGTGAGTCGTTTCTTCAGTTTGTTACCGTAGCAGACGACAACGTGTGTAAAACGTGAGAGCGTGGCCCTAAATACGATACTGGTGCTGCTTCCAACTTCTGCTTCTATGTACCTTGCTTTCCGTGTCTCATCGATGTAGTGACGTCTGTAATGTATTTGCCGCGGCGTTCAAATTAGTGTTTGTAGCATGCGAGAACCACCTCGGTCTTCCCAAATAGCATGTTCCCTATGGGTTTTGGTTTCTTGAAACTTCAGCGCCCATTTTTTTTTCGTGAGAACTACCTCAGTCTTCACAAATAGCGTGTTCCCTATGGGCTTTGGTTTCTTGAAACTTCAACGCCAGTTTTTCTTCATCGCGCTTAGCTTTTCTTCTCTCATTCCTTCATTCTACCCTTCTGTGGATGGGTATGTATAAATGACATAATAAAGGTTTTTGTTACCCAAGCTTTACATATAAAACTTTAAAACTGCATCGTCAGAAGCAAGTTTTGACTGCAGCTGAACTGAAATGGTTTCAAGACATTTCAGAGCATGAGGGCGGACTGAAACTTGCTTTTCTGTTTCAGCTGTTGCATGCTAGTTTGTTGTAAAGTGTTCTGTGGTACCTTTTGGAAGATCTGTTAAAATGAGGTGAACTGGGAAGAAGGCCAAGGGATGAGATTGGTCATCCTATAAGCTTACTGTTAAACATCAGAAATACTCCGTTGTCTCTGTGTATCTGTAAAGTTTTTTCTCTGTCATCAATACTGAACCCATGACAGAGTTTCTTGTAAGTTACATCCAACAAATCCTTGGAATAGTCCCACTCATTTTTTTTTTTTTTTTTTTACTGCCTGTTTTTTCTGTTAGGGGTTTTTGGTCAGTCTGGTGCTTTCCCTTTAACCTGAAAGGCCATTCCTCTCCTCAAGATTTTCAATGTAATCTGACTGACTTCCCTTAATATTATTGTCAGGCTTGCTCACTGTTGTCCTTTATTCCTGTGTTCCTCCTTGATCTTTGTTCTCTTATACCTTGTGTCTTCTGCATGCTGACTTTTTTTCATACCTAGGTTTTAGCTTCACTGATGTGTTTTTGTAAAAATAGATTTGTGGAAGTTCTATTCCTCTATTTCTGTCAGTATGGGGAAAACCCCCCCCTGTAACTCTTTCCTACTTAGACATTTTTATTTGTCTTCTTTACTGTCGCTTGAATTGGGCAGAGTGTAGACAGCCTTGTTCATTTAGGTAAAGAAAAATTAATCTCTTGGTTTTGATAAATCTTGGTAATGCCTAATGGTAGTGGTTGTAGTGACTGTGGTCACTAGTGTAGTTGTTAGTGGTTTTAAGTCGTGCCTTCAATAGCCAGGACGGGATGATTGATACAGGTACTATAATGTTAGAAAAGAGACTCATGGGAAAGTTTATAGAAGGCTGTAGAGAGATTGGTTTAACTACCAACTGTTCCTGAAATTTATGATATCCTTAAAAGCATTGCTAATATATCATAACATCACTGCGAATGCTAGCTTTCATGTTACTCGTTTCAGGTGACCCGTAAGTGGTTCTTGTGGCTTTTCCGTATGGAAACTTCGTTTCTCCTGTTTTCATTAAAACAAATGTGCTGGAAAAGACAGTCTTAAGCTTCTACTTGAACCTCCCAAGCTGCAGTTTGTAGCTTTTTAGTTATTTATTAGTTATATAATCTGCTGACAAGAAGTGTTTGGCTCTGTCCTCATTGTAAGCACCCTTCAGGAAGTTAGTTGCAAGTGACTACGGAGTCTTCCCTTAGCTTCCACTTTACTAAACAAGTCCTCAACCTCTCCTTGTGGGTAATTTGCTTTAGGCCCCAGACCATCTTGGTAGCTCTGGCCTCTCTCCAGTTTCTACCCTTCCTGCTTGAGCTGGGGAGAGGGAGAACTGTGATGACAAAACTGACGACTGTATTCTAGAAGCAGCCTCAGATACTGCTGAGTGAAGGAGGTTAACGACATCCCTAGAGCTGCTTGCCTTGTTCCTCTTAAAGTAGCCCAGTATGTATTTGTGTTGTTATCAGTGAGAACGCAGTGGTTTTTAGGTGATATATTTACCACTTTGTCTCCTTCTGAATTCATAGAACCTTAACTGAATCCATTCTTGCACCTCATTACAGTGGAAAAGAATTTATTGAATTCTTAACAAAAGATAACAAAAAATTGTATTCAATTAATTGCTTGGATATGAGTGAGTTGTTACACTGCGTTCTCTGAAGTCCAGAAAAAATGAAGTGTGGAGGTGTTTACTGATGAAATCCTTTGGGTTGTTCCCTTGCAGTTGTACAGCAGTCCTTGATTTATTTTCATAGCTGACGTGATTTTAAAATTTGGTTGTATTTCAGTGTTATGGGAGAAGTACCTGGATACTCTTTTGCCTGTATCAAAAGGATATACTGCTCTGGAAAAACATTAAACCAGCATGGCAGAACATTTAAGAGACTTGGCATATTCTCTAAAGTAAACTGTGTATGCAGATACTTCCTTAGAAAGGGAATTAAAGGATGAAGAGTAGAACAGAAGTGAGTCTTGGATTTTTGCCAGTGAAAGGAGATGAAGGCATTCATGAGTGGGAATGGAAGTGCAGGACATTTGATGGTAACCATGAGGAAATGGTGTTGGTACTTGTGGTTTCTGAAGATGCCATCTCATTGTGCTGAGCTGTGGCATTTGATGTGTTGCTTATCTTTCAGGTGTAACAGAGTTCTGTTTTTTTCCTGTCAACTGAGACTTGAGAATATGCTGTTGTCTCAGTTCTGTGCACGTTTAGGGGGATCTTGGAGAGCAGCTTTTCCTTGTTGTGTGTGATTAGGCTCTTTTCCCTCATACAAGAAGAAATTCGGGCATGGGAGTAGAGCCATGCTTGGGTTTGCAGCTGACAGTATTGAACATTTTCTAATGGAAAGGCTTTCTTTCCCTTCCTCCTCAACCTGATGTGTGCTACCTAGTTACGATAGCAATGAGCATGAACCACAGAAAAGCAGCAGAAAGCAAGCAACATTCCTGAAATTGCTCAGTGTTTATTGTGAAGACACAGTCTGAGATTAGAAAGTAAAGATGGGAAACGCTAACCTTACCTGATGATCGGACTTGGAAATTCTGGCTGTTGTGACTCAAAGTGCAGACCCTGCCTTCCTTCTAAGAAAGTGTTGCTCTTAAGGTTAACAGATTCTATCAGCATTTCTATACATGCCTCATGGCTGTGAAGGTACCCAAAAGATGGCAGCTATTTAATTCTCATGTCCTCCATTTCATCTCTAGGACAGTCTTGTAGAACTTGTTCAACAGTGAGTTAAGCTCTAGAAGTACCCAGCAGACTGTGGAGAAAATTCTTGTCCCTGTGATGTAACCCATCTATGGTCTAGCCCATGTCCCTCTGCCTTTGCTGTGCAACAGCAAAGCCTGCTGTGTGAGAGGTGAAAATTGTCTTTATCCTTCAATATTAGAGGCAATATTCATGGGCCTTTGCTGTTCTGTGGGATCTAAGATCATCTGTATGTCCTCTACATAAATTATCTGAAGAGGCCCCTATGCATCAGATAAAAAAAAAAAAAAAGAAAAAAAAAAAGAAAAAAAGGAGGGTAGTGGGGGGTGGGGGGGCAGTCACAACAAATTAAAATTGGAGAGATCTGGATTTAAAATCCTAAAGTACAGCTGTGTTCTGTCTGCTGGAATTGATTTCACAAAGGCATCTGTACACAGCAGTAGTTAAAACTGTGTTTTGGGAGGATCCCATTAACACGAGTTATGAGCTGAAGCCCTCATTAAGTCAGTCATCTTCACAGAGTGCCTGCAGAGGTTAAGTTCCTAATAGAAATCCTGTTGGTGAGAAGGGAATGTAAGGAGAGACTTTCAGAGTTGAAATTGCCTGTTAGGACCTGAGCCTGTAATGGCTTGACACAGTTGGAAGTCCCGTATTCCTCCTTCCCATAGCCACTTCTGGTGTCTGTGGAACAGTGTGTTCAGATGGCTTGACTTTTTGGCTTGTTTTTTTGGTTCCCTGAGTGCCCCCTGCCCTTTGGCCTTTTGGGGGCAATCATGAAGTTGGCTCTGTCATAATCTGTAAGTTTGTTCTGAGTTCAGATTTTGTTAAGACAGAAACAAAAGATTGATTAGATTAGATTTTATCTTCAATTTTGTTATTTTGCTTGTGACAGCCACATCCAATGTTGTGTGCAGACTGTTGTGTACATGGGGTCAAAAAGCAACCGTGCAAATTCATGGAAGACTAAATCTGTTGAGGGCTATTAAATTTAAATTCCCTGCCTCTTACTAGGAAATCCTTGAACCACAGTTTTCTGGAGGATGGGATAGCATTATTCAGAAATACCACTGGAAGATTGTCCTGACCTGGGCATCTACTATAGTTTTTGACAGAGACAGAACACTGGGTTAAATGAATTTTTGTTCTGACCTGCTAAGGTTGGTTTGGTTCTTCTTGGTGTTTTGGAGCAGGCAGTTGCTCCAGTTTTTAAACAAAAATAAAAACCTTTTCAAGAACGAGAAGCATTAATAAAAAAGAAGCTTTGCGAATATTTCTCTTTTTTTGGTGGTTGTTATCTTTCGATCTGCCAGCTAATTATTTTGAAATAAGAAAATGAGAAAAGCCTCATGGTTTTTGTGTTTGTACTGTATTATTCAAAAAGTAAGACTTCCGATAAGAAGTGTTCTAGGTGAAGTATATGAATTTTTAGTACAAGGACTGTTCCCTTGGGGGGAAACTCTCCTTTTCTGCATCAGATTTGAATGTAGCTGAGAAATAATTTAATTTCGCTGACATGATCTAAGTTTTGTAGTGCAAAATCAATTGTTACATGAATGCTCTATAACCCATTTTTTTCCCTCTCAAACGAACATGTCCTTGCAATGAATCTTTAGCAAATATCTGGGTATGTGCTGCAGATTCACTGTTGCTACACGTGCAGTTTTCCTATGGCAGCTCATTATTTGGAGAACACTGCTCAGCAAAAGGCCTAAAATCAGCTTCTCTGAAGTTGAGGAAGTTAGTTACCATTTTGTTTATACACACATGCTCTGCCAACTTCCTAACTTTCAGAAGTTCTCTCTCTTTGGTTTTCATATGATAATCGAACTGATGGTACACTATTTTTTTAGTTGAGTAGGCGCTTCAGAATTACACATTTTCAGGTCTTGTTTGATAGTGTAAGATAAGACTATTTCTTTTGAAAGTAATTTGACTTTTGAATGGAAATAAATGAAATCACTTCATAACATGAAGTGTAGTTTTGATTTGGCAGGAATTGAGGTATGATATCCTCCTTACTGCAAACTCTACACCTACTTCTGTTATGTTTTTTCTCATATCCTTCTTTTCCTTTCTCGCTTTCCTTTACTAGCATTTTTAGGTGCTCTGAAATTGTTATCTATACTAGGTACTTCAGTGCTACAGTGTTTATGCCAGAAAAATCTGAATGTATCTTTTATTGCTGCTTTTCTTGTGTGTGCTTATTTTACTCAGGTTCTTTATGCTGTGAATATGGAGTTCCTATTGTGATCCTTACAAGTTAACCCAGTGTTTTCCAGTGTTATCATTACATTGCTCCTTCCTGGCTGATTTTGGCTGTGCAATGATGAAGGCAGCCTAAGGTACTCAAGATGTCAAAATATCTGCAAAAAGGAGAAAGTTAAAGATATTGCACCTAAAGACCTCTTTTTACTGCCTCTCCTGTCAACAACATTGTGTACCAATTTATTATTTCGTGGTTATTTTTGATGGAAAAATGAAGCTAGCAGGACTTTTAGCCTAACATCAAAGTCTTGCCTTGACATCGATTCTTTGTGCTGGGCACTATTCCACATAGGGTGGACCGCTACCGATTGGATTTTACAGTCTAAATCAGGATCTTGGTTCCCTGGAAATTAATGGTATTCTGAGAAGTGACCTGAGAATTTGAATGTTTAAGTTTGTTATGCAAAAGTCTCATAATTGCAGGAAGATTTTAGAGAATCAGCAAATTGATAAAGGTTGAAATGACTGACACAAGTAGATATGAAGAAGTAGGAGGTAAATTGGTTCTGTAGGGTGAGGTGGGTTGACCTTGGCTGGCCACAGCTGCCCATAGAGCCACTCTATCACTCCTGGCTTCTTTACCTCCTCTGGAGCAGCAAAGGGGATGGGGAATGGGGGTTGTGGTCAGGCCATCATGTGGTGTCTCTGCCACTCCTTCCTCCTCATGTTTTTTCCCTGTTCCAGCATGGGATCCCTACCACGGGAGACAGTCCTCCACGAACTTCTCCAACATGGGTTCTTCCCACAGACTGCAGTTCTTCATGAACTGCTCCAGTATGGGTCCCTTCCATTTGTCCCTTCCACTGGCTGCAGTCCCTCAGACACAGACTGCTCCAGTGTGGGTCCCCCGCAGGGTCACGAGTCCTGCCGGCAAACCTGTTCCAGCGTGGGCTCCTCTCTCCACAGGGCTGCAGGTCCTGCCAGAAGCCTGTTCCAGCGTGGGCTTCCCACGAGGTCACAGCCTCCTTCGGGAACCCACCTGCTTCGGCGTGGGGTCCTCCCCAGGCTGCAGGTGGATATCTGCTCCACGGTGGACCTCCCTGGGCTGCAGGGGGACAGCCCGCCTCACCATGGTCTTCCTCACGGGCTGCAGGGGAATCTCTGCTCCGGTGCCTGGAGCATCTCCTCCCCCTCCTTCTTCACTGACCTGGGGGTCTGCAGGGCTGTTTCTCTCCCATGTTCTCACTCCTTTCTCTGGCTGCTGTTGCCATTGTGCAGGGTTTTTTTTCCCTTTCTTAAATACATTATCCCAGAGGCACTACTGCCGTTGCTGGTGGGCTCGGCCTTGGCCAGCGGCGGGTCTGTCTTGGAGCTGGCTGGCATTGGCTCTGTCAGACGTGGGAGAAGCTTCTAGCAGCTTCTCACAGAAGCCACCCCTGTAACTCCCCTGCTAGCAACCTTGCCATGTAAACCCCATACATGGGGTGGTTAAAGCAGAGAGATAAAAAGATGCAAGTATAAAGCAGAGATTGAGTTACTTGTTCTTTTCAGTTATTGCTGTGAGGAGATCTGATTTAGCCGTTCATATTTTTGAAAGTACACTTTCTTTAACCTTAGGACCTTCAATTTTTAGTCTGTTTTCGTTGAGGGTGATCGGAGACTTACAGATTGACCATTCTTAGATTGGTTGGTTTTGGGTTTTTTTTTTTTTTTTTAGTTTTTTTTCCAAATTCTGCAGGGTCCTTGATGGTATAAAAGGTCTTTAATCTTGTTGCTAGTTTTGTTAAGGTGGTTTTCTCAAAATCAAAATTTTAAACCTATGTCAAAGTAAGATTTCATTTCTCTAGCTTTCTTACCATCACCATAACAATTTTACACCTCAGTTTTTTTTTCCTGAAGGTTGGAAAAATAAACTTTTTTAGGTTTAAACAAAAGCAAATCATCAAGCCTGTTTGTTGAAGAGAAACTGTGCTTGGTTGTTAATTTAGAAAACTTAAGTATATAAATACTTAATATGTATCCGTATTAGAAAAGTTTACGTAGGTTGTAAACAGAAGTTTTTATAGACAGAAAACCAGTTTTAATTGTCAGAGACTACAGTTGCTTTTATACATGTTTCTCTTTAATTTATTGTAATGCTGTTTCTGTGGTCATTATAAATGTCATCTCTGTGTCATCTGGAGAGCAATGTTTTGTTTTGTCTTTATACAGAGGACAGGAATGTATTTATATTGGAAATTAGGCAATTGGCATTCTTAGTTCAGCTGATTAGCATTTTGTGTGCTAAATAGATAAGGAATACAAATGTGTTGGGGAAAATTCAGTTTCATTTAGGACTCTGGTTGTGAAACTTTCACATCTTTTAATCAATATAAAATGTCTAGATCAATTTGAATTGTAGAATTTAACTATCTGAAATTGGTCATTTTCTCTTTTGGGGAAAAACTGTTCAGAAAATACAAATATGTTAATACTCTGCATCTTTGCCTCTTTAAGACAACCCCATGGTTTACTCTGGCTACAGCTGAAGTCATCCCTAGTTGTGGGTTTGCTCGTAGTTTGCTGTGCTTCACAGGAGAGGTAACTGGTTTAAAATAAAAATATTTTCTGTAATTCCTCCAATCTAGTAAACGGGCTTGTAATGATAGACTTAATGCTTGCTTTTTCTGCTGAGAGGTTTCTGAAAGCAAAGTAGTTTAATCACTGTACCTTGACACTGCGTGTGAGTGGGTGTAATGCTGTCTTACACAGTGTAGACTAATGAAAAATTAGCGTGGGGTGTTTAGATAATATGAATGGAAAATACCTGTCTATATTTGCTGTCTTTTTTTTCTTAAGTGTTTTCCTTCTTTTTTTTAAATATTCTCAGATTTTCATGGATCTCAATAGTGCTAGCACTATTGTTTTGCAAGTCTTGACCCAAGCTACTAGTCAAGATACTGCAGTGCTGAAGCCAGCTGAGGAACAACTGAAGCAGTGGGAGACACAGCCAGGTTTTTATTCAGTCTTGTTGGTAAGATACAGTGGAAAAGTGCTATTAAGTAAACTTTGATTAATTTTGAATGTGGCTCTCTAGAATACTGTTGAACCATGACCTCTGGCTGAGAGAAGCCTTGAGTCATCATGGTTCAGCTACTAGTATCCTTATGCTGTGCTGAGGTAGGCATTGTCATCACTGTGTCTCAAAGCAGGCTCTTTTCCCAGGCATCCAGGAGAAGGAGGAAATCCAGTTTCTGGCAGCATGAGGGGGTGAGCTCTAGCGCTAAACCTGTTTTTGGCCTGTTGTGAATTGTAGATAGTAGAAGGCCAAGAAGACCCTTGTCAAAGGAATTATGTTTACTACCCCATGAGGCAGGAACACTTGTATATACCAAGGCAGTAACCACCTTTTCTTTATTGAGGAGATGATGAATTATGACCATATTCATAGAAGTTCCCTCATGCTTTTCACTGCACCAAGTTTGATACCTGGCTGGGATTGCTTGCTTTCTTGTCAGTGGAGAGACTCTCCCAGGGAGATTAGCTGACCAGGCTGGTGGTAGGAAGGTTCCGGAAATGGGAAAGGTGAATACTTCTAAAGGTACTATGACTGTTGATGAAATAGATGCATTAATGTGTGCAAGGTGATGAAAACATAAAGAAGGAGACGTAATTGTTTTAGAGAAGATGCCAAGAAGTTGACAGTGTTGTTATTCTCCAGTGCCTATGTGTATGTTTGTAATAGTCTTAAAAACACAGATAAACTGCTTTTCCTACAAACATCTGTCTTCAGTGTATAGGATGAATGATTCAGAGTTGTGGAGTGACCTGTTCTCTGTAGACCCTCTGTTTCATTTGTTTGGAAAGATGAAGGCAAGTCGGGATTTAGGGAAAGGGGTAGAAGAAAAATCTGGCTTTTGAGGTGTCAAATTGTATTTTACCCACTGCCTTTGCCATGGTGTTTCTGTGGTAAACGATCTTCATAGAAAACACTGGAAATTGCCACTGACTGGGCATTCTTTATTTTCTGGATGTTTGCTGTGAGAGCTTACAGCTCAGGTTGTAGACAAGTTGAGCACTGACAGGTGTAACTGAAGCTGATGTGAGTTGATTTTAAATATAAGGGCTAAAAAATGCAGGGTTTAAAAGGATCAAATGCTGTTAATTCTGTTAGTGTGGTTAAGTAGCCCTGTTTGGGGACACATCAGCCTTTCTTCAAGTGTGAAATATAAACAGTAATCTTCCAAACTAAATAGAAGTAGAGAATCTCTACTTCTTTGTTTAACTTGATTATGACAGGGGGGCTGCCTGGGAGGGAAGATAGTTGGCACCTCCTTGGTGGAGCAGAAAAGGGTGGGGGGAAGCAGGTGATTGTAAATGGAGAGTTGGTAAGACAGTTAATCTCTGTGGGATGTGGGAAGTATTATATTACTTACTGTCAGGTACATTTGCCTATGGGATGATCAGGATAGAGAAAATTACAAGGAACCATGAAACATGCATCTTCGAACCTACAATTTTTAGTACCTAGTGGAGTTAACATTAGTTTCTCTGCTTCTCTTTTGAAGGTGTTACGTACCTCTCTTGAAGAAGAGAGCTGAAAAGTCAGAGTGGCTATTTTTGAAAAGAAACTCTGTCCTTTACCAGTTGTATCAGTTTAATTATTGTTTAGCTTCATTCCTGTTATTTCTATGACAGCATTAGTGTGTTACATGAAATACTTTATTTTGGGAAGCTCATAATATAGATACAGAGTATACAGAGAGGTTTTGGTTGTTCTTGTCCTTTGCCTTTTTTTGGATTTCTTATCCAGGCCCAGTCTAGTTTTACGGTACTTTGATGTGAGGAACCTT
Source organism: Harpia harpyja (assembly GCF_026419915.1). Classification (NCBI taxonomy): domain Eukaryota; kingdom Metazoa; phylum Chordata; class Aves; order Accipitriformes; family Accipitridae; genus Harpia; species Harpia harpyja. The sequence goes on along the minus strand of NC_068969.1, from coordinate 94,688,913 downwards.
TGCTTCTGATAGATATTTTGGCAAGGAGGGCAATGGTAATTTGAAGGCTCAATGGGATTTTCAGAACACGTAGTTTTCTTTTTCCATGTTTCCTTTGTTTTGCAACACTTTTCATGGATATGAGGCTAAAGTGAGATTTGAAGTTTCCTCTTCATATTGTAAAATGCCTAAGTTGCATTTGGGAAAGGTCAGATCTTTCTGAGATTCAATCCCTCTTCCTAAATGAGCTTCGGGAAAGGAACATGTATTATATAGAGATCCTTTTCATGTTGTGTGGTGTTTATCAGTGGGCTACAACTTTTTTGATGTTTTTCTAAAAGTTGCTAGTTTTGGAGTCGATACCTTTGTTGGCATGTAAGTCTGTTTGCTTTCTAGTGATTGGATTTTGTGAGGGTTTTTTCATGTTGACCATTACATCTAGAAAGCTGTTGTTATTATAGAAATAGAGTTTGAGAGACGGTTAAGTTTTGAATTCATAGTGAAAATGCTTGATGAGGTCGCAGGTTTCTGTAGTGCTGAGTTATTTGAAGTGTTTGTTACAGTTCTTCAGACATGGCAATGAAAAGTAGCAGATGCTCTTGACCTGAATCCCTGGGTTTTTCATGTCCCTTCTTAGTGTGCTTCTAAAAGCAATTGATGCAAGTGGTGCACTCTATAGTGCACTTTATAATAACGCTGTATAATAAGACCACTGAGCTCACACCTATTTGCTCGCTAAAGGAGGGAGTAGTGCCTCACCTCCTCGAGAAGGATCCATTTGATACAGAGGAAAACAGGAGGAGAGCTGCTGTTCAGAGTAGTACCTGTTCTAAGATTCAATAGCCTACCTTTATTTTAGCTTTTCCTAGTTGGTAAATTTTACAATGTTACTATATAAAATAATCTCTCTGTGTTTGTCTGTATATACATATATGTAGGTAAAAGTGTATATAGATAGATACAGATATATGTGTAGATATATAGCTTTCTGGTAGTAGAAACTAATTTCCTAGAATAAGCGTAGGCAAGTTTGAGACTTGGTGTCCTACCAGGTCGCTGTTTTGCAATCAACGTTGGTAGTCAGGACGTTTCTTGGCAAATGTCAAGATAATGACGAAATCTCCTGAAAGCTGAATTCTGACTAGAATAAGAAATTATTCTGTGTCGTACAGTGCCACAGACTTCTGAGAGCTATGTTACTGAAGAGTGTAATAACTGGCTGGTGCTAGTAATTATTACCCTTTTATTCCCTGCTCAGCTGGATGAGATTGGAAATACATTTGCCCTATATGTTGGGCGCTTTTTAATAAATAAGTATTAGGGCTAGTGCTAAACACTTTTTTAATCTTTAAAAATTGTTTAACACATTTTTTCACTTGTCTGTCAAATGCTGACTAATGCATTTTGTTTATATACACCTGTACATAGGAGGTGTGTGTATTTATACATATGCCAGTGCATGGGTTGATACAGTTTTTATCCTGTCTGTGGTGTATTGAGCAGTTTTTAACTCAATCTTTTTTTTAAACAGAATATCTTTACAAATCATACCCTGGATGTGAATGTAAGATGGTTAGCTGTGCTGTATTTTAAAAATGGAATTGATCGCTACTGGAGACGGGTTGCACCGCAGTAAGTTGTGATTTTCTTCCACTTAACAAAACCTACTGTAGAAGGTTACACTTGCCAATCCGGAAAACAGCAAATTCCTTGGCTGATAAAAGTTACTGTAGAATTCATGGTGAAACTGATAAAATGTTTCAACATTAGGAGTCACTAATGAACCATTTTGTCTTCATATTACTTCTTACTTTGGAAATTACATATAATTACATATTTACTTTTGAAAACTGAGTTAGGCTGTTTCATAGATACCAGATTTTAAAGTAATGTCATAAGTATTATAATGTTAACACCTGGACTTTCTGATAGTGGCAGACATGAAAGGTTGGAAGTCTCTTGGAGAGATTATTAGGGAGACATTTTATTTAAGCTGATTCATAATTCATATTGAATATGTACATGAGAGAGAGGCAGTAGCTATCATGATAGCAAGTTCTGGTCTTCATTTTTTGTTCTTCTGATATGTGGGTTCTGATCTGTGGGTTCTGATAATGCACGACAAAAAGTTCTCCAAAGAAGCTAAAAATCTAACCAGTATTCTTGAGCACCACATCATTTACTTAAGTAACAAACAGTGCCATTATAGTTTGTAATACCTACACAATTATATACTTCTCAGTGTTCTGTGTGAAGTTTTTTCTTTTTGCTTTAAAAGGTAGGTATAATTTCAAAAAGTTTCAATTTTCCTTCACTGTTTTCAGGAACTGAAAGACCTGGAAGTGTTCAGTCTGTCTCTTAAATGCTAGTAATATAAATACATGGGATGTCACTGTCAGGTCGTATAGGGTGTAAATTGGAATTCCAGGTCCAGTTTTTATGGATTATGAATCTGAGCTAGTTCACAAAGTATGGCATGATTTTCATTGTGTTCTTTGTTTGAGATAGTTTAATGTATTTTGCCTTGCATTAGCTTTTCCAAAGGCCCAGCAAAAGAGGGAAAAGTGAAATTCTGCATCTGCAGCACATTTTAAGTAGCACAGTACTCCTTCATTATTACTTAAAGCACTAGAGTTTTTCTATGTGTGGATTAGTATACAATTGTGAAACATCTGCAAGTGTTCCGATTCTCTTTTACGTGAGACTAAAAAAACATCTTTTGCATGGAAAATGGTATATATTTTTGACCTTTTTGGTTAAAGTGATGAGGTAATGCTGCTGACATTATTGGTGCTTGGCAAGCATTATTCGAAGCAGTTAAAATACATTGTTCCAATTTGTTAATATTTTTAGATATTAGTAGCACTTCTGGTGAAAAAAACATGGTTCATTTCCTACAGAAGTAATGACTACAATTTTAGTGTTTGAACCAAGGTAAAAATGGAGTAACAGTCTTTCAATGTACTTTTCCTGTTGCAAATTTAATGCGATTAAAAAAAATAAAAAATCATTGGCTATTATTAAAGATTCCATTGGGTAACTCTATATTGAATTTCCATTACAACTCCAGTTTTTCCCCATTTCTAATTTTTCTGCTGCGAATTTAATGCAATTAAAGTATAAAATTTAAAAAATTACTGGCTGCTATTAAAGATTCCATGGGGTAAATATGTATTACATTTCCATTCTATGTCCAATTGTTTCTCCATTTCTAATTTTCTTTCTGAATTTCTCATATGTCACATATCTTGTCATATTTTACACTCACCCAGATAATTTTTCTTTTAGCAGAACACGTTGAAGGCATTTTGAGGAATGCCGCTTTTAAACTGTAGTTTCTCAGTCAATTGTTTTGTGAACCAGTCATGTTTTGGATATCGTGATTTTTGAAGGTTTCATTGTACAGGCTGCATTTTTTGTGGTCCTTGCAAAAGTCTCGTCTTTCATCTTGTCTCTCACATCAACAGCTGTCCCATATCCATCCATGGTATTACCTCAAAGCTTGGTCTCATCTACGCAGCCTGTTTGGTAGAGCAGATGTTGGATTTGGAGGTGACTGGTTTCTGCTGCCTCTTGAAGGAAAGGACTGGTTTTTATACCTGCGTTTTTCTCAGTGGGATATTAACTCAGGTCTATCTGCTTTACTCAGCTGTTGATTTTCACAAAATCTAGGGAAAAAAAATCAAACCGCTGACATTTCTGCTCTTTGCCAAATGTGGTTGAAATTTGATAGGTAGTTTGAAGAATTATGAGAATTAGAGGAGGGTTCATGCAGACACATAATATGTTCATATAGCTGTAATTCCCTAGTAAATCAGAGCTAAATATAGTTTCTTTTAGAACTATTTGTCTTGAATATTTATGTATTTGTGTAGACCTTTCAATATCCAAGAACTTTCCCAGTAAGTTAAATGCCTCTGTTGTACAAGTGTGCTGAAGTTATTTTCAGTTGAATCAAGCAGGACTAGCTTTACCCTTCTGCTGAGCATTCGTGGTTTCTCAGCTGCTACCACTACAAAGCAGGAAAATGTTGAGATCATGAATTCTTTGGACAGTACTGTAGTTGAGTGTGTCATGCTAAAATACATAGCATACAAGCAACTTTTTTAAGAAAAAGTGATCCTTCTGAAATATTTTGCTCTTTGCACATGTTTACTTATGCTGTCTGACCTATTCATGCTACTTATTATCCACCTGCCTTGGACTTAAAGCAGCACTTTCCAGTAAGAGTGATTTTAGAGAAGGGCCTATGAACTTTGTCCCTCCTGCTTTCTCAGGCAGCTTTCCAGATTGCTGTGGAGAAGAGCCTAGGGTTGTCATAGCCTCTTTTCAGGCACAGTTTGGCCTATTTTTTTGAAATTTGTTGTCAGCTTCCTCAAAAGGTGGTCTCACTTTATGTGTTTTTATTTTGTTCAGAAATGGCTTTTCTTGAATTTGTGTGTTACTAGTTCCTTTTCTTGGACATGTTTTTGATTTTACAGATAATTACTGTTAAATCCTGTCTTTTGTGGACTTTGTTCTCTGATCTGATAACTGTGTTGGCAATTTTAATAATACTTCTCACATCCATGTTTTTATGTGTTTGAATGATAACTATAAATAACACTTGCAGATTTGGATTTCTGGTTTATGAAAAATAGACTTTTTTAAAAAGCTCCAAAATAACTTTTTAAATATTTGGATACATGTTTCCCCATACCACAAACACAGAAAAAGATCAGAAACTTTGAAATTGCAAATTGTGAAAGACTACAACATAAATACTTAGAAGTTCATCTCTAGAAGAACTTGGTTTAATTTTCGATCTGGTGTAATTCAGTGCTGAAGGGAAATAACTTGTTGAATGATACACATTCTTCTGAACTCCTAGCCTGCCTATAACTTTTCCATAGAGTTGTGTGCCTTTCTTGCAATGTATTAGAGGAGGGTAAAGATACTGCTGTCTGTGGCTATGTCTGACTCGTGCAGAGAGTGAGTGTGTAGCAAGGGATCCGGTCTCCAGTGGATGTCACTGTCGTATTACCTATATGGTAAATTCCTCCATCTGCTCTCTGAACTGTTAGAGATCCCGTCTCATCATGCAGTATACCGCTTGCATCTGCGTTGATTGCTTAGATTTCCCTTTTTCATTACTCTTTGCCAACTTTGCTTATCATAAGTGTCTGAATTTGAGGTGTTCATCCTCATGAGTATTTTTTTTCCTACCTTTGTTTTGTTTGTAATGGCAAAAGCTTAAATTACAGTATATTTATTTATAGTAAGTAACAAATTGAATGCTTGCTGCTCTGGGAATATGCGTATGATGTGATTAATTACAATTATGAAAAAGTAATTAAGGCAAGGGGCTTCATGAGCTCACAAACAGGGTGAATGAAATAATATAGTAGAACAGTATTTTTCTTTATAAACCAGGTTTTAGGTGCTTTCTGTTATGCCTGAAAGTGAGTTATTGTACAAGGTACACTTAATTGAGATTAGATTTCTTAATTGTGTTAATAGCTTTCAAGTTTTAGAAATCACTTAGAGTATGCCTGTATGTGTGGAAATTACATACTGCATTTTTGTATTAAAAAACCAAAAGGACCACGGAAATTTATTTCCCTAAAATGTTGTCTAGTGGCTTTAGATTAATAACTGAAATAGTTCCCTGCATAAAAACTTCTACTGTTGCAGAAATCTTTGAAAACTTTACCCAAAATTTTTTAGGCATAATTTAATTTTATGTAAAAATATCTTAAAGCCTAAGTTTTGATAAAAAGTCATTTAAATGTGGTTCCTGAGTGCTATAAATTACCTTTTGAAAATAAGACTTAGTGTGCAGTTCTGAGTCACCAGCGAAACAATAAATTGCACCCCTTGTATACTATACTTAGAATGATAGGTCTTTGATTTAGGAAATAGTGAATACTTTTGTTATATACAGAGGGGGGAAAAGTGAAAACTAGAATATTGTTGCAAACATTTGATCTCTGTGTGTTTTGTTATTTTGAGATTAATATTTACTATTTGTCTAGATTAGTGTAAAAAGCTGTGTTTTAGGGAGCTTCAGGCATAATTTTAAATCTCACTATATAAAACTAGTAGGTTAGTATCTGTACGTGACATCAGACAACAGGAAGTGGTTGTGTTGGTATGTTTCATCTTTTTAATTTCCAGCCATGAGACTTCGTTGAGATGTGATGATTGCATGCATGCTTCTAAATCATTACAATGTTAGGTGAAACAGTTTCATCTAAACAACCTAGTGTAGTAAGTCTTTTTATGTACAAGAGACAGCTTTCTAGGTGCTATCAGTAAATGAAAATGGTTTGTTTTGGGTTTTTTTTTTTTTCTGATTGTATGATCTATAAATACCAACAAAGCATTTTTAAAAGCAGTTTATGTTTCCTGCCTGGAACTTAGAAGAAAATTACATGGGTCATATAAAGTCTGAAGTAGTACAGGAGTAGTATGATGCTGTAACTGGTAGTCTTAAACTGATAGACGTCACTTAAAAGGAAGTCTAAACATAGCATAAAGCTTCACTTGAATGAAAATTAACCTTTATGGCTTAGAATTTATCCTTCTTACTAGTTCTCCCTGCATTTTTGAAGACTATATCAACATATTTTTCACTCAAAGGTATAATTTTCAAAGTATCCATTTTTTTTTTTTAAGTGTAGCTATATGACTTGCTTGTAGAAAAAGATTTGTAGCAAAAAAAAAAAGATTGTAGGATTATTGCTTTTGCAAAAAGAGCTGTCATCTGATACCATGGTTACCTTATACTGAGCACCTTTTTGTCATTTTCCATTAGTGTATATGGGCAAAGTCATGCTCAAGTCATCATTCCCCACAGTAATTGTATAATAACCGTCTAATAACAATTAATTTATAGTTTGTATGGTTTTCCTTCATTTTCATAATATATCTGTGAACTTTCTCTTTTGCCATTTGTGTTTAGAAAGGTCATGTCAAAATCTGAGGTTAAAAGGCCTCAAATATTTGTCTGTTTCGCTGTTCCCTCTCTTTTTAAGTATCTTTGAGATAGTGGAAAAACAAGGGATGTTCTCTTGATAGTTTATCAAAGTGACATACATCAGTTTCAAGAAAATGGTCTATAAAAGTAATCTTCATCCTGTCAAACACTGCACAAATGGAAATATCATTTAACTTCTGTGTCTAGTAGTAGTGAGAAAATTCTAAATATGAATTAGTAGTTGTTTTTTATTGAAAATTAAATAATAATCTAGCGAATATATCCTGACAGTGCTCTTTCTGAAGAAGAAAAAACTACATTGCGTGCTGGACTTATCACCAACTTCAATGAGCCAGTGAATCAGGTTAGTGGTGAATGATGATTACTCTCCCATCAGATGCTTGTATTGGTATATAATTTGGTTTCTCTTTTTACAGTGTTTAATAATAATAATAAAGTTGACAAGTTGCAAGTTACATGTTGCCTTTCAGACAGATCTTTATGTTGAAGTGAGATCTTTTTCCATAGATCATAATTCATAGAATCATAGAATCACTGAGGTTAGAAACACTATGGGTTTTTTAGTTTGGTTTGTTTTTTTCTTGCAGAGGCAGTTCATCTTGCCCCTTGCTGTTTGTGCAACCATTTGGTGAAATGGTTCAGGGAATGGGTGTAGCTCAAAAATAACCTCCTTTCCCTGAGCGATTTTTCTTTTTTCAGCTGTATCCGTTCTATTATCTGGCTCCCAGTATAGCCATACAAGGAGGTGTGGTGGTGGTGGTGGTGTAGCAGGAATGAGCTGTTGAGAATGCTGCTGCATAAACCCACCTAAGCAGTATTGCTGTCACATGTCTAATCACAGCATTGATGAATTTAAATAGGCGTAATAAAGCTTCAGTATGATAGTGTCTTGTCTTACATAGTGACTAATTTTAAGCTACTGTTTTGATTGGAATAAGGATTTATTGTTAAGTTGAGCACAGAGCTAATGTTAGGGGCTCAGAATATGCATATGCTAGATGAATCAGTCTTCCTTCTGCTAACTTATTCTTGCTTAGGAATGTGATTCTGCGAGGAAGTATTTGCTAATATTTTAAGGTAGGTCTTAAAGAACTCTGTCAAGAAAATGCAGAAATTATTTGCGTAAGGTAAAGCTTAAAAAAAAGGAGGTATAGCAAACAGACTTCCATTCTGCAGACAGTTCAGTTTCAACTTTTCAGGATTACTTGATGGGATTAATATTATTTTGTAGGATTAGAGCAATGTGTCAAAATTAGGGTAATTTAGTCTTTGTAGAAGACCTTTGTGCAATGACAATTTTGACTAGAATTTAAAGTTTTTATTTCAAATGCAATTTTTAAAATGCACGTAGACATAAAGTATCTTTAAATTTGTACTGCAGGCATTGTTTCAATGTAAAAAATATGACCAAATATTAATACTTTCTTTATTTCAACCAAAAAGAACTATGAAATATGTCATGTTGGACCATAAAGTGTGTGTCATTTATGCTGCTACTAAGTAGGATAAAATTTATCAAATATTTAATTTTGGAGGGGCTGCAAGATATTTACATTTCTAAAAATCTAATGTTAACTGCATTGTACATATAACAATTCAAACTTTTTATCAATGATTTTTCCATACCTCCATTAGTATTTAATCAGTTTGCCTGCTAAGACAATAGTATGATATATTTTATACTTACAAATTCCACTGCTGATGAACAGTTCTGCAGTTCTGAGGCTATAGTTGCAGGCCGAGATAGGAACCTTTTTAAATGACATTTTAAAGACTAGCAGCTTTATGTGTTTATTTGTGTGTCCTTATGATATTTTTGGGATGGTAGTCTTTTAAGATGTGGCGGATTTTATTTTATTTTATGCCAGCAGCCTGCTTCTAAATGATTGCCCAAACAATTGTGATATGAAGTATGTTTACAGAGTCCATCTCCCCTTCTTTCTCCCTTGTTCCCCAATGTGTTGTACATGTCTTGAGGCTTCCTTTCAGAAGCACCTTTCAGTTAGTCCCCAGTCTGCTTGATATGCCTGAGTTTTGCTAGCTTGGGTTCCTGATGAATGTTCTTTTCCAGTCACAGATACTTCATAACACAGTTGCTGTCTGCTTGTGCTTTCTGCATCATTGAAGGTAGAAAAATTATGACTCTAGTATGTATAAAAAGAAAAAAGGCAACCCAAAAATACAAGATTTAGACATAGTATTGAGATGTGATGATACGAGCTGACTTCCAGGGGAGGGGAAGAAGAAAAAGAGAACATACCACATGTTGGGAGCATAATTTCCATGCCCTCTGAAGTTATTTACCATATGGAGGGAACGCAGAAACAAAATACTCCTTGGAATGTATGACAGCAGATTTTTTTTCACTTAAAAAACAGTCCTAAAGGATGCCTCTTGGCGTCCCTGGAGAGGTTGCTTCTTGTATCACATATGGAGAAGAGTTTATTTGCTCCCCCCTGCCAGTTGACATCACTTGATCTGAAAATAAGACTCTCAGCTCTTCTCGCAAACATCGATGTCAGTTTTCTGACACAATTCTTCTCCCTAAGTCAGTGGATAGGAATGAGTGTTGTAGGAAGTTTTGTGGTGTGGTCAGACTTCAAATGAAACAGCTAAGGAAGCAGTAAAGGAGAGCATGGCTATTCCCTCTTACGCCCATAAGTTGCTTGGATTCCTTCTGATAGCATAAGAAGGTGCCTTCTTCCCTAGGCTGGAAGTGTGGTGATAGTTGTGAGGGTATGTTGAAGGTGAAAGCATCTGCTTCGTTAATCCAATCAAGGACCTTTTCAATGCGAATGGGATAAGAATGGGGAAACAAGAACATGAAGCTCTTGGATATCTGAGGTGGGGTTATGAAGGACTACACAAAATTCATTGAGGTATGTTTAGGGGAAGGGAGTTGTGGAGCAGGAAAGTGGGGAATAGACAGAAAGAGGGTATAAAAAGGGCCAGTTGTGTAAACCATGGCTGGTCAGTACCTGTGTCTGAACAAACCCTGTGCCTAATCATCAGTCTGTCCTGTCTTCTGATTGAATCCCTTAACTTTATCTTTCTGTATAATGTCACTCTGTTTATCGTGTGTGTGTGCTGCAAGGACTAGGTGCCAGCTACTGGCAAGACTGGTGTGAGTGGGATTTGGTGCCAGCAACCAAAGTCAGATGGTGGGGGTGGTGCAGGTGCCCCTGGCCCATGGTGTAAGGATCTGGAGCAAGTGAGAGTCTTGGCTTCAGCCACTGGGATGGGACTGTGGCTTACAAGCATGTGTGCCTGGGGTGATGGAATGTCTCCCTCTAAAAACTAAAACTCAGGTATAGCAGCAATAAGGGTAATATGTATTGAGCAGTCTATATTTGTAGAAAGCAATAGAAAAGATCACCAAGTAAAAAGTGGTTCCCAAATACCTGTTTCTTCTTTTATGTGATTTCTAGAACAAATAAATTTAGTGGTCTTTATGTAAAAGCTAAACAAGGTAGCCAGCTTAGCATTTTATATAAACATCTACCATAAACATAAAATAGAAGACTTTTCTCCACATTTATTTGCATTTAGCAAACTGAAAAATAGTTTGAGAAAAAACACACAAAAATCTAGCAATCCTTACTAGGTTTTTTGATTCAGATTTTATTTGGCTGTTAATTTCTGCATTGTACATTTCCTAAATGATCTTTGACTTTTTGGTGTCTGTGTTTTGTTTTGGTTTTTTTGCAGATAGCAACTCAGATCTCTGTACTGATTGCTAAAGTTGCCAGGGTGGACTGCCCAAGGCAATGGCCAGAACTTATACCTACTCTTCTGGAATCTGTGAAGGTCCAGGATGATCTTCGACAACACAGAGCACTACTTACCTTTTATCATGTTACAAAGACCCTGGCATCTAAACGGCTTGCTGCAGATAGGAAGCTTTTCTATGATGTAAGTAATGTGATGCAATATTGTAGAGCAGGCAAACCATGTATTGTACATGCTTGCCACTTCCTGCGGTTAGCTGGCAGTGCATTAATTGCAGGTACGTTGACTTTAATGTCTGCCATTGAAATAGAAGTGCTCTTACTTTGGTGGGTATATGTACAATATGAAATAACTGGAAGTCAGTTTCTAGGTGAAATGTTTTTGAGATCTTTATTAATTTTGCATGCATCTTGAGTGTTGTTATAATAACTTGAGTTAAGAAGCAGAGGTTCATCTACAGAACAATATCTGTGTATCAGTCTTAGGCTATACAGCAGATCTTGTTATCTGTGAATTTGCAGTGGGTTTAAAAGTGTGCTCTGGATTCGTAATTCAATATAGTCTTTAAAAAATACTGGGGTTTAGGCTTCCATACCACAGTATTTTTTGGCTTTTATTGTCAGTGGGAATGTTTTTTGGGGTTTTCCAGGTCAACTTCTTTCTCGAGGTTAAATAAAAGGCAAGATGTTAATTAAAAGACAAATGCCAAATCTTGTCTCATGCAGCTTACATTCTCCAATTTAAGAATCCACTGATGAGAACACAGATTTACCTTTGGCTGTAGGCTGTTGCATCTCCAATCCCATTTGGAGTTAGGCAATGATGTAGTACAGTTAACTGAATTTAGTGAGTTAAACGTCTTTTCCAAATGTTACATTTGAATTTTCAAAATTTTATTTTATTCCTCCATTTTAAAGAAAATATTATAGTGCAGATAATGAAGACTGTTTCTGAAGGTTTACCTATTTATCTATGTAGAAAAAATTTTCTGGCTGTGTAATCATTAAGGTGAAATTTTAATTATCAGGAGTCCGAGGAACTGAAGGCTGGCTCTTGTAGTAGGACAGGACTGAAATGATGTGTTGCTATAAGATGTGTATGTAGAATAAGTGTTTTCTCTCTCTGCCATGTATAGATAGGATGGATATAATCTCTGTATAGGAAATATTTGTTTATATTTTGAAATTTATTAGGCCATTATACATAATCTGGATAATTGAACAATACAGGTTTTAGTATATTCACAAATACTAATTCCAAAGCAATAAAGAGTGAACGAGATAATGACTTCTTTTCTAGAGCTCTCCTAAATCAAGGTATTGCTTATACAGCCTGGTTATGCAGCTGAAAATACTGTTAATGCTCAAGGATATAGCAAAAAAATCAAAACCCAATTGCAAAGCCCCACCTTCATAAAATAGCCAAATCCCTACCATCTCAACAGAGGGACAGAAAGGAATTTATAGGTTGTAAGGTCTGGTATTTGCTGTTAAAGTTGTCGTGTCTAACAGTACCTTTGCTGTATTTCCACCATCTTACCAGGTTTAAAAAGAGCTCAGTTACCTTCAGTCATTTTTGTGTTTCCAAGAAACTCATTAAATTTGTATGAGTGTTTTTCCTTATGGAATGTCATTTTTTCGGCATGGTATTTTCTTAGTATGTTCTTCTATTTGTAGAGTGAGACAACTTCAGACATGCGAAGAAAATGCTTATAACAATTTTTTTTTTATTTGTAAGGCAGTTCTTGTCAAAAGTATAGTTGAAATTTCATTTTAAAAAGCATACTCTTTAAGCAGCCTTTTTATGCTTAAATGTTGGTTTTTAACTTGTGGATATGTTCAGTATCCAAAGTTCCTCTATCATCTGATTTGATGTGAATAAAAATTTTCAGCGCATCCAGTTTCACTGTGTTGGGAACACTGTATGTTCACAGTTTTTTGAACTTTAGGTGGGAAAAGGAAATTTTCTGACCATCTGGCACTATAGGGTTCACATTTAAGGTTTCATTTTTTTTTAATAATGGCAAAATTGGACAACTTTGAAGTCTGCTTATTCTGTCCCCTGGTAAAGGGAATTCACATCCGTCGGATGGCATGTGACTTGGACAGTCAAAACCATTCTTATGGAATGGAGCCATTTGAAGCTAAAAGTTGTAAAAGCTTAAGTAACAGATTGCAAACTTTCTTGATACTTTCAGATAAGTAGTTACAGTTTCAACATTTTTTTTAGTACAGCTTTGGAAACACTTGATAAATTTTTAGTATAATGTGGTACTTGAAGATTGCAAGGTCGTTCTTACAGATAAAGCATCCCTTACTGAACTCTGTTACCTGAGGTTTAAAAAGAAAAATGTTAGATGACTGTTGTGGTTTAACCCCAGCCAGCAACTAAACACCACGCAGCCGCTCACTCACTCCCCCCCACCCAGTGGGATGGGGGAGAAAATTGGGAAAAGAAGCAAAACCCGTGGGTTGAGATAAGAACGGCTTAATAGAACAGAAAAGAAGAAACTAATAATGATAACACTAATAAAATGACAACAGCAATAATGAAAGGATTGGAATGTACAAATGATGCGCAGTGCGATTGCTCACCACCCGCCGACCGACACCCAGCCAGTCCCCCAAGCGGCGATTCCCCGTCCCCACTTCCCCGTTCCTATACTAGATGGGACGTCCCATGGTATGGAATACACTGTTGGCCACTTTGGGTCAGGTGCCCTGGCTGTGTCCTGTGCCAACTTCTTGTGCCCCTCCAGCTTTCTCGCTGGCTGGGCATGAGAAGCTGAAAAATCCTTGACTTTAGTCTAAACACTACTGAGCAACAACTGAAGACATCAGTGTTATCAACATTCTTCGCATACTGAACTCAAAACATAGCACTGTACCAGCTATTAGGAAGACAGTTGACTCTATCCCAGCTGAAACCAGGACAATGACGTACAGATTGTGATACACTAACTTGTAAATGCAGCTTATTTATAACTTCATCTTTCTGGTGAATAGTACAGTTATAACTACATTAATGATCTTCAAGGCAGAATCAGCTGCTTTAGTACAAATAGAAAAATGTAATATCTGGTTATATACCATTGGTGGTTATAAACATCTATTTTCTTTTGAGCCTATTTTTCTGGACTTAGTCTAGATGGTGGTTCTTAGAAGTAAAACCAGTGATTTGTATTTTTGTATGTAATAAAAATGTACTACTGCTTTTAGGAAGAAATTGATTGCGTGGGTTAAAACCTGTAGTATTTGGATTTTTTTTTTTTTTTATAATAGCACATAGCTATACAGCACGTATTGGTGAAGTGATATCATGAATTCACTGCAAATCAGTGAAAATAGCAGTTACAGTTTTTTTCCCCAATTCATTTGACATTAAGCTTTCGAGTCTTCCTGTTGCTGCTTGGCCCTGGTTTTGAAAGAATGCTGTTATATTTCTACAGTTTATCTGAAAAACTTCTTTTTTTCTGAAACTGTGAAGTTCTGCAGAACTTCTAGCTTAAACTAGAAGCACTTGTCCTTACAGTCCTACCATAAAGTACAACATGGTTTTGGGTACTTTCTCTGCTACTCGGTACACACCATTCAGTTTAGTCTCTCTGTTGAACTTCAGTAAGGGTTTTTATGGTTGTTCTGATTTCTTTCCTGCTTTGGAGATTGCTGAATCTTTGAAGTATGGTCATAAATAGGAATCTTGAATAAGAATTCTCATGATCATTGGCAGCCTATGAAATCCAACATTGAACAGGTTTGCCATCTTTGCTTTTACTGTTACTATTCATCATGAGCAGTTTTCATTTATGAAGACATTTTGTATTTATTCTTTAGCTTGGGTATCTTTTTCCCACCACCAGCATGCTTTGCCTCTTTTACTGACTACAGGGATTTGAGACAGCCTAGCCCCATGACTAGGTCCTGCAGTAATACGAATTATAATTGCTAGTTGAATGACTTCAAATGTAAAAATGTGGTGGGTCCTCCTAATGGATACTGTGTATATTTGTGGTTCTGTCCCCCCTAATTTTTAATAAAGCAATTATTGTTTTAAATTTTTTTAGTACTAAGGTACACTGATTGCATGACAAACGGGTTTATCTGGAGTATATTCTACTATTAGGACTATTATTGCTGCTTTGAATTGGGTTTTTTGGTTTTTGTTTTTTTTTATCTGAGTTGTTACTGCTTACTATTATGGTTAGTATTAGCATATTCTATTTAAGAGACACCCCCCCCCCCAATACCCAGAATCAACCCCCTAAGCATGAGTAGGTTGAAGCTATTGATAATTATTCAGTGCTGTGTTTTTTGCAACTCCATGAATACATTATTGAATAATTATCAAGAGTTTCTGCTGTCTCACCTTTACTCAAATGAACCAAACAAACAGGTCATATGTGCTTTTGATTCCATTGATGGAATGTGTAGCAGACTAAGTGCAGTTTCATCCTTAACTATGAAGCTGTCAAGGGCTACCATAACTGAATGAGAAATTCTTTATCTTCTGTTTATACTTCACATATCTTTATCAGGTAAGCACTATTTGGAAACTGTAATGTGAATTAAGTTTGAGATTTGCTCAGTGCTAGCTGATTAGAAACTATTTGTCATTCTGCATTTTAAATAATTTGAGGGAAAAGTCAGGGTTTGCAGCTATCAACAAAATAAAGTTGGTTTCAGTGTAGGCATTGGTCAATGCTATTTTTATTAGAGATAGGCATATAACTGCTGTGTCCCAGAGTAAGCTAATTCAGATACTAACTATGCTGTAAGACAAAGTCTAAGTCTTGTCAGAGAGGAGGTGATGAGGAGAGCTGATAGTTTTTTGAAGCCTCATACTGTATTATAGACCTGTGGCTGTATTTAATGAAAATCGGATAAGAAAGGAGGCCTAAATAGTTATCTTTAAAGTGGTAGAGTCACAGACCAAGTAGCCAGGGAAGCAGGTGAGTCTATCATAACATCTTCAAATTAAGACAAGATATTTTTCTGGAAAACATCTTTGGACCAGTACAACTCAGTACAGCAAAGAAGCCAGTGAACGCTGTGGCCTGTGATATACAAGAAGATGGATAAATTAATTTAACAGTCTAAACTGGCCTTTAAAATTTAGGAATTTATTATGCTATAGCCAAATTCAGGAAATCCAATATATTGTTGGTCTTTCTTCCTTTTGCAGCTTGCATCAGGTATTTATAGCTTTGCATGTTCCTTGTGGAATCATCATACCGATACGTTCCTACAGCAAGTTTGTACAGGGGATGAAGCTGCAGCCTCAAATTCACTAGAAAGAACCTTGTTGTCATTGAAAGGTAATAATATAGAATGATATTAAATATAAGGAATCAAAAAAGTTTCTTCACAGTGGTTGAGTAAGACTTCTTTGGTAAAGAGTTAGCATTCTCTAACAACACCATGCCCACTGGGAAAACCAGTAATCTTGGTTTATTTTACCTGTGCCTTTTGCAAGGCAGAAGGAGGATTGTTCACACGGAAGAGGGAGAAGGTACTCTTGTTTCTCAATATGCACCCTTCTGATATGCATGTTTTAAGAAGTCAAAGTCTAAGAGGTGGGAAAGTTGAGGGCATAACAGGATGGTTTTTTATCTCTATTGTAATTTAGGCTTGCATCTATCTTTAGAAACTTAACTGAGGAAGCTGTGAGCTATGAATTTTGTTGTTAAGTTCACCTTGTGTTCAGTGAAGAGGTAGCCTTAGCAGTCAGTTTAGATTTTAGGTTGATGCTCAAGTACTTATCAGTGGGATGAATACATATCCTTACTGTACTTTGCTGCTTTGAAGAATTGAGATGTTTGTGTGCAGTGCTTGCAATGTAGATGATACCTGTCTTGAATTGTTTCAGAAGGTACAGCATGCCACTTGTCTGGGTTACTGGCAGTGATAAACCTGAGAAAATTCATAAGATGGCTTATGAGCCCTTGTTGACTGTACTTGGTCCTTTTCCTGCTGCAGAACCTTTCAGAGGTTGAATACTTACAGCTTTTGCAGAATTCTTGATTCAGTAATTCTTGGAGTTCTCTTCCTTATTTTACACGTAATGTACTCAATTTTAAAGTAATTTCAACAAAATTAGATTCATGTTAGGTATGGCTGAGGCATCCAAAGGCCCAAAATTAAACGTATTTTTTAATATGGAGAATTGGAAGAAGGGCAGAGCAACTGTAATTGTAATCCTGTTCTGAAATCTGTTGGAACAAGGGCTGAGAAATACCTACACAAGTAACCTTTTTTTTTTCCTAGTGCTTCGTAAACTGACAGTCCATGGGTTTGTAGAACCTCATTGGAGTGTAGAGGTGATGGTAAGTGACATATATCTGTTTCTAGTTCTGGATTAGAAATCTTTTGTGATGATTTCAGGTGGTCTTACACCTATGTTTAAAGATGGTTGAAAGGCACACATTTGTGTTATGTAAAGGAAGATCAAGCAATACTCTGTCAAAGGTGTCCTCCCATCAGTTAAGAACTGTCAGGTCCTAGAAAGATCCTGAACACTGTGATACTAATGGCATGATGTTTAAAAAAAAGAGCAGGTACCCCTTCCAATTTACATGTCACATGGTAGTGAGACCCTTGTTGCCTACTGAAAGATGTCTTACATGTACTCTCCCCCCATCATTTGAAGACTATGTTTTCATTTAATAATGAATGTAATGGCATATTCTCCTATCAAATTCTATTGATAGAATTTGTCTGAGATGAAATTCTGTGGTAGGCAGCCTACCGGGGGGGCAGGGGGAGAAGAAATCTAAACATCTCCCTTAACCCTGAACAACGCCTGCGTTACTGGAGGAATTGGGTACCTACGACCTACATCCTAAACTAGGAAGTTGAGAACAGGAAAGAACTGGATAAGGAGATTGTAAAGCAGATAACTATATTTACCTATACTTCCTGTTAGAGATGCTATGCTGTTTGTGTGGTACTAATAAGGTCAGTTTGGATCATCTGTGCAGTCTGCTAGCTAATTATTTGTTTCATGAGGAAATTGTTTGTCCAAGATAATCAGTTCAGTTAAAAGTGATAAAGTGATGTCTGAGCTAGTAACACATCTGACCTGACTTCGGTTTGACCCAACTTTCTTCTCATAATACAGTGCATAATAAGCTTCATCTTTAAAAGACACATATACTTTTATAATTTTCAGGGTTTTCTACATGCAGTGTTTGAACGGCTAAAACAGTTTCTGGAGTGTAGTAAGTATCTGGATATTTTTCACTGTATTGGTTGTTAAATATTAGAAGCTGGATGAAAACGTAATACAGTTTAGTGCATCATCAATAATCATTTAGGTGCAAGGTATTTTTTATAAGTGCAAAGCTATTACTTTAAATGCTGCCGAAACTGTCAGAAAAGATTTCAGTAAAAATGTCCTTTTATATCAACAGACTAAAATGTGACCAAAATTATACTTGGTGTGATAATGCCAAGGAAAAAAAAAATAATTAAGCAATGGGTTGACAAAGTATCCATATTAAAATATGCAGATGCTACTAAAACCCATATCATCTTGAGTCTTCTTCTTTGGGAAAGTTTTATGTTTTTTCTTTTTCCTGGAGTTTCCCATATATTTTGGTACATGTAAAATGGAAAATAAAGACCACATTCAGCTATATGTACTTTATAACTGGAAGAGTAGTAGTCTGAGGCAGGCAACCATAGGTTAACACAGTCAACAAATATCAGCATAATTGGCAGGTGTTAGTGCTTTTGCAGGGCAGTTACCTGAAGCAAAGCAGAAAGATGTTTAGCAGTGTTGCATCTGAACTCACTCTTCTTTTCTCGCTTGTACACTTGTAGTAGACCTGGTGCAAGCCATTCATTCATTTGAAGCCTGTCAGGTCATTCTTTTAGGATTCAGTGCTTTTTCTGAGAATAGATGTCTACACGGAGTAGAAAGAATTTTTTGATATAAATGAAGGTACTTGGGTAAGAGGGGCTAATCTGGGCCCTGAGCCTCATTTCTAGAAAAGATGGAAACTGCCACTGTGTTCAATGACAGAATAAAATACTTTTTTTGCTCTTCTAAAATGCAGGCGTCTTTGCATGCAACTGTTTGCCCCTTCTACTATACTGCAGTCACGCACTTTCTGGCCCTTCTTTCATTTTTGGCAAGATAGTTGCCTAGCTTCAATTAACTGTATTGAAAGCCATCCCATCCTGAAGCTTGGTGTTTATCATAGTCCCCTAGAACATGAGAACTGTGGGGTTTGAATGTCCTAAGGTAGAACTGAGCTGAACCTTCCCATTTCCACTTTTCTAATCAAAGTTGGTTTGCAAAAGCAGGCATGACTACCTTACAAGATTAGTGTTTACATTTATTGTATCATGCTTTTTGCCTGTATGCCTTCATTATGGCTCTATGTTTTTCTCTTTTTTATAAGAGCTTTATCTGTTTTTTGTAAATTCAGAATGTTTTCCAGTGTCCATAATCAATTATATTTTTAAGGTGGAGTTTCTAGAAAAGTACATAATACTATGTAGTGAGGATATGCCATAGCTTTAATAAAAGGGCACTTTCATCTTTTCAATGATTTTTTATTTCTTCTTTATGCTAGCATTTGCTTGCATTATTTTAACTGTCTTTTATCATTGACTTGTCTGTAATGGTGTCCCAGTTGTTTTATTCTGATCAGTTACAGTGAATTTCACTGCAGCTGAGAAATGGTTAAAGATTCCACATGCCCCCTCCCCCTAGTACTCATTACCTTGAATTTGACTTTGAATTTATTCTGCCATAGAACTTTTTTCTGGCTGCTGTAATCCCTGAACTACAGATAAAACAAGTTGTTCTCCAGTGTTATTTTTCAAAACTTAGCTATCCAGAAAGAAAAGGAAAGTCTGAAAAAATGATAGTTGTTAAATATCTGATTTACCAGGTAGAAGTATAAGAGCAGAAAACGTATGCAGAGATCGTCTAGAAAAGACTGTAATTCTGTTCACTAAAGTGGTAAGTAAATTCTCCATTCAGTTACTGAATAGTTTACCATTCTGGAGGAGCAGTCCCCATTCAGATATGTATGTGCTTTAAAGCCAATAGGTTTCAGATCTTTTAATAAATGGGAGGTAATGCAACTTAAAACTTCTTTGTTATGAAATATATTTTTTAAATTTTTTTGAAGAAAAGGGCATCTGTTTACTCATGCTGGCAGAAGTTGTAGGAGTGAAGAATACATTTCCTTAGCTCAAACAATTAAATGCATTTCATAAGTAAATAATTTAGCTAGGATTTTGCTCAAAAAAGAATACTGGAATTTTTGCTAAAACAAATCCTAGCATCAGCATTGATGAATAAAGAAGAGAGAAACTTGTCATCCTGTCTTTTATAAGTAGTTAGATTGCTGTTTCTAAGGCCCTGTTAGTTCTACTGGATAACTGGCCATTTTTAGTTTATTGAAAGAAAATGTAACAAAAAAACTCTCTTACCCTCTGTCTTTTGTATTATATAATACATTTGGAGTTGTCAGCTAATTCTGTGCAACCCTTAGTTGCATATATTATCAGAAGGTAATTTTAGCATTGTCACTTGCTGTGTTTTTAAAAGATGTAAAACCTACAGAATTCCTGTTGTTTTCAGATTCTATTTTGGAGCCATGGGTCTTATTTAAATATTCAGCCTAATTATAAAAAGTGGGAGGCACCTGTCAGTTTCACCAAAATTGAACTGAAGGTGCTCTGACCCAATATTTTTAGTCTTTGTCATAGCACTTCTTACTTTGAACTAATAAGCAAAGTATGTGAGGCATGTGCATCTTTTTTCATACACCTGAAAATAAAATACACTTTAATAGATAATCTACCACCTGTAGAAATTCAGATGCAAGAATTTAGGCATTTTTGCAGTAGTAGAGGAGACTAAAGGAGTTGACAAGTGTATTCTAGGCTACTAGTAGGAAAAGCTAAGCTGAAGAAGCAAATGCTCATACTGCAGTAGAGGGGGAGAAAAAAAGAATAAAAAGTTATTTCCCTCATGCCTCTTTTACTTACAATAATTCTAATGGGGATGAATTACGTGCTAAAATGTTCAGAGTTTTAAGTGTGGCTGATGCTTTATATGCTCTGTTGCTAGCAAGCTGGTCTAGTTTAAAATGGGTGTTGTTCCTTAAACATAAAAAAAGGTAATTTTGAACATGAATCAAGAATTTCAGGGCAAAATAATGCTTCATTAACCATTGATACTGATCCCTTCCTAATTTCCTGTCTGTGTTCAGTTTTCTTTTCTACAATTTTATGTAAATTGGCACTTGTTTTTGATAACTAGTTTATGAAAGCATTTAATAAGACTTGCACAAAAAGTGATTTTATTTCTCTTTCTTGCTCTTCTACTTCTCTAATTTTAGCTTTTGGACTTCCTGGATCAACATCCTTTTTCATTCACCCCTTTGATTCAGAGGTCATTGGAGTTTGCTGTAAGCTATGTTTTCACTGAGGCTGGTGAAGGAATTGTATTTGAGCGGTTTATTGTACAGTGCATGAATCTCATTAAGATGATTGTAAAAAATTATGCATACAAGCCATCCAAAAATATTGAAGGTACTGCTGCTATTTACTAAAACCATTTTTATATCTTGAGAAACATTTTGCTAGTTGTTCCAAACAGTAAAACTCCTTTAAGACATTCTTTTGAAGCACTTAATGTTTTAATAGTTAGTAATGTATGCTTCTGTCTCTATAATGATAATTCTTATTTTGATGGTTAAAGCATTAATATATATAGACATTGGCTTGCTAAAGTAGTTTTAAATACACAAGGAACATGAATATCTCTTTGTTGATTGTTTTAGTTTTCATCGAACCAATTTTAAAAAATATTGAGGTATGGAATTTGGTTTATTTTCATCAAATGGTTTGATGCATCTTTCCCTTGAGAAATATTTGGTAAAATGTTTTTTTTTTTTTTCTGTAATTAACTAATACCAGTACTCTGAAATACAGAAACACAGTGAATTTGACATGCAGTTGAATATAAAGCAGTTTATATGTTCTGCTTTGTCGTACTGTTTATTCTGAATCTTCATACACTGCTCTGTGTACGGATAATGAAAAATAGACTTGAACTGTATTAAAAAAAATAACCTTCCACTTTAGTTTGGCATTTGGCAATGACTAGATAACAATAAGCATTGGAAAAAAAAAATTTCATGAGCATACTGGTATGTGTCACGAAGATTACACAAACCCAGCATTTAAAATTCTTCAAAATATTGTTATATTTCAATGTTACTCCATTATTTTATAATACATTAGAATGTCCTAAATCCACTGATTGTTAACAGCAATTTCTACTTGCAAAAGTTCATAGTTGTGTTTGAATTTTTGAAATAGAAATGTGGTTACTTGAGACAAGAAGAATATAGCACATTCTGATAAAAGCTGTAGCACTTTTTGAGAACTGGGTGATTAAAGAAAAATTAAAATAGAAAATTTATTTTTCTTAATTTCTGATATACAGCGTTTGTGTTGGTTGTGTAGCATATAGTACTTGGTTTTATTGCTGCTTTCCTTAACCAATATTAACTCCTAAAAAATCCATGTTATTTTTAAGATCGTATTTGGATAAACATTCTGAATAGGTATAAATGAAACTTTCTTTGAGTTCTGTGTGTTTTTAAATTGAGTAATGCTAAATAAAAACCCCAATCAACAAAACCAGCAGGTAAACAGTTTTTCTTTTAATCTACATAGTAGCTGAAAAGCATTATAAATACTTTGTGAAGCCCTAATGACCCTTCAGTCTAATTGTGCTGTTAGAGAACTCTCTTAAAAGTAAATTAATTTGGGAATTCACCTTGCTTAAAAAAAGTATACTACCTGAAAGTCTGTTATGAAAATTTGCCATGAAAATGTATTTGTTTTTCTCTGAGGAGAAGAATTTCTTATCTATTGATTTCTTTCTAATTTTACTAGACTACTGTTTGATCATTAAGCCACTTAATTGGAATTTTCTGTGTTTTATTTCAGATAGCAGTCCTGAAACTCTTGAAGCACATAAGATAAAGACAGCATTTTTCACATATCCAACACTAATGGAAATATGTAGGAGATTAGTCACCCACTATTTCCTGCTGACAAAGGAAGAATTAACCATGTGGGAAGAGGACCCAGAAGGCTTCAGTAAGAAACATGTTGTATAGTTGGTTGCACTTTATTTAGATATTGATAGTAGAGGTTCATATCTGCATTGCCTCTACAAATTGCTTACTGCAATATTGGCTGTTTTATTTTCTGCAGTCTTGTTACATGGACAAATATTCCCTCTAGAGATTGTTTTCATAACAAGAGATTTCTCAGTACCCTGATACCCACATATCTAAATACTAAACTTTATTCAAAACATGGTTGAAATAATACTTTTTCCTTTTCTTTGTGAAATAATAGCTGTAGAAGAGTCAGGAGGAGATTCTTGGAAGTACAGTCTCAGAGTAAGTCTTTCAATTTGAAACAAAATCATTCAACATTTCTGGATGCATTTCTTGATAGTCTTGTAACCAAGAGATGATATTTGGTAGAAAGATAGGCTTGTGCTTTTCAAAAAAATCTTTAAAGAAATTTCATTAGAATTAGTATAGGTTAACTTTGTTCCTTTATCAATGTTCAAACATGCTGAAATACACTGGAAACTATACAATTCATATTTTAGGAGGGAGGGAAAAGGAGTTTGCTTCAGCATTTGTGTTGTGTAGTATCTGATGGTGATTAAACCCAGTAGAAGTTGTCTCTTCTTTAAACAGGTAACTGGTATTATCACTTATGACTTTGTTAGTAGACATGATGAATGAAGAAAGTTTCAGGTGCATCTATATTAGCATTTTAGTTCAGATCAAAAGTATGCTGTTGTAATGAGTCTCCCAGTTATCACTGCGGTGGTTTGCTTTGCAGGGAGATCTCAAAATTTATTTGCTGGATTACTTTCATTCTAAAACTAAAAAACCCAATCCTGTGCATCTAGTGTGTTCCAAGTGCAAATGGGTATTCAAAATCTAATCAAATCCAAGAGCTAATCCAAAAAGAAACCGTGACATGCCTACAGTGTGGTCACTGGCTCCTCAACACCAGCTATATCGCTCCACAAATCCATTGTCCTACTGCAGAACTGGCTGATATAGATACAGCCATCAAACTCTGGCAAGAGTTAAGCATACTGTATAGTAGTAAGAGTGGTATAATAGTAATTTTGCTACAGTACATTGCATTTTAAATTATGAACTTTGGTGCGAGGTATTCAGCACTTAAAATCTTAGTGTAAAATGTGTTTTAATTGCCTTCATTTTGATAGGTTCTAAAACAGATGTTTTAATTTTTCAGCCATGCACAGAAGTTCTTTTTATTGATATTTTCCATGAATATAATCAGACTCTTATCCCTGTGCTTTTAGAAATGGTTCACAGTCTACAAGGTAAGTTCTTTAAAAAAAAAAGGAACTGTAAAATGTAGAATTCTTTACGTTTGCTTTTGTCAACCGTTACAACAATTTTACCTTGTTTCATATAGTGCATTCACTCTGTGTTTTTGAAAGGATATGTTAATATTTTAAAATTATTTCTAAACCTACCATAAGGAAAATGCAATGTTTACCTAGGAAGAGGAATTCCTAAGGATTCTTTACTTTGTCATAACTATTTTAGATGACTAACAAAGGTGGGGGCATTTTTACTTTCATGAGGTTTCAGGCTTTCTTGAGAATGGTCGACAAGCTTTATAAATTCTGTAGGTTGTGTTTTACTGGGAACTTCCTGTTCAAATGTTCCAAGGCAGTTTATGGTAATTCTGCTGTTTCTCTGCAAAAATCCTGGGGAAAGAAAAAATGTTAGAAGAAAAAGTTCAAGTTACGCTGTCACTTTGGAGAGTCTAGAGGACTTTCCAAATCTGAAGAATCTGCTTTAAAAATTTAGTGGTTTTCTGTATGAAGACTGCAGTCTTCATAGACTGAGGAATGATTCAAGTTTTCATTCTGTTCTGTGATTCTCTGCCCCCAAACTAAGTTTTATACTGGCCTTGAAAGACAGTGAGTGGTAGCTGCTGCTTTGTTTTCCCTGTTATTTCAGCTTAGGTTGTTTCACCAGGTTGTATCTTACCTGACTTACAATATTTTACATTTGAACTTACCAGAACTGATCAGTACGTCCTATTAAATAGAAATAAATACTCATTTTCTGAGAGTGGCTTCTGACTTCACAGAATCTCTTCATAAAGTACTTTGTGTACATAAGTTTCTGGATGGCTTGCTGTGCTGTGATACTGGGAATGGTAAAAGGTTCCTTACAACAGGGTTGACAGTTATTTTGTTTTCCTAGAATTATGGAAGTTAGTACCTCCATGCTAAAAGGTACATGTACACTTTTCTTTTCTCCTGAAGCCCCTAGTAGCCATTTCTGGATGTTTTCAACCTGAGAGTTACTGTTGGAAGTACTAGATGATATTAAGAATTCATTAATTCTTAAGATTTTTAGAAAATCTTTACTTAACGCATTGTAAGTACACATGCACGCATGTAAGGTATATAGGAACTAGGTCTAGGACTCTCGGAAATAGTATCATGTGGTTGACATCAGCAATTTGCAGGTTTTGAGTCTGTTCATTTAAAATACATGCTTCTGACTTGCATGTTGCTGTTAAAAATGTTCAGCTCTGAAGTCTTCAGTCAAAAATGGGATATGAAAGCAGAGATTTGATTTTAGTATATTCAACTGAAGAAAGTATCAAAACTGAAATAACTGAACTTGTGAATAAAACAAAAATAGCAAAGCGGTCTTAATTCACAGCATACTATTTAAAGTGTGTAAGTGCAAAGTTGCTTGTGTTCTTTGTTTTAATTATACTTTTTTCTTTATTTTAACTTTGTCTTGTAGGATCTACCAACATGGAAGATACCAGTGCCATACTGATTAAAGATGCTGGTAAATTAAATTTTACTTTACCTTTGAAGTAACAGAGCTGCTTTTGTGTATGTGCTTGACTTCTTAAAAATTATATGAAGAATTTGCAAGATTTTTTTAAGACATTTGGGAATTAAGATCTGAACCCTGTTTCTTCTTTCACTTGATGTCAGTCTTCACTTTTTGAAATGCTTTTGTAAACATATGGCACTTTTTCCAAATTTTTTATGAAACAAACCCTTAGACAATCTCCCATATTGTCCTGTACTTTCCTGTCTGCAAATAAATGAGCTACAGTGCTTCCATGGAGATACTGTCCATTTTACAAGTGAGGAGATTTTATGGCAAAAGAAAAGAATTGTCTAAGACCTCTAATGGAACCGTTCTTGATGTTAGAATAAAATCTTCATTGTTCTTACGGCTTTTAACTATTTTCAAGAGTTTGAATTTTCTTCTGCAATACCTTTTTTACTAAAATTTCTTCCAGAGTTCCCTTCACCGTGGTCTGATAATATCTTTCTTCAGAAAGATGTGCTTTAGTTTCGTTTTGTTTATTATGTTCAGGTTATCAAAAATGTTTTTTGAAACTTAGTCTGATCATTTAGTATTAAAAGTTGAACATTTAAGCAAACAATAAGCATAACTATTGTTTTTCCCCAGTGTATAATGCGGTTGGACTGGCTGCTTATGAACTATTTGATAGTGTGGATTTTGATCAGTGGTTTAAAAATCAACTATTAGCAGAACTACAGGTTTCTCATAGCAGGTAAACATCTTGGTTTGTTATGCCTTTATCCTTTAAATATGAACTGTTGATACAAATCTGATGATATACAATGTCTAATAATTGCAGACTTGAAAAATACTCAATACAATAAAGATACCCACTAAATGAGCAGAGGTATGAAATACATATAGATAACTGATACAGTTGCAGAAGTGACAGTGTTCCTGACAGTTTCTGTATATGTTTAAATTACAGTGTGGTAGATACTTCCAGGGTTCTGTAAAAATACTATAAGTCTGCATATATTTGAGTTGACTAAACTTACTCAGGACATTCACCTTTGCTTATTTAAAGAAGGATGTTTAGGCCTCCTGAGACCCCAGAGCCCTTTAGGCAGCAAAGTTCAACTGAAATCTGTGGGAATAATCTCTGTAAAACTGTAGCTTAGCCAAAATAGTGCTTAGTTCTTCTCTACTAGTTTAAATACAAGCCCTCTAGCACTCTTCAGTTAATTTTGCCAGCAATAAAGTGGGGAAGTAAGGATTTGGGTTGTGTTGTAAAATGTGAATGATTGGAGGCTGGTTCTACATAAAGAGCCCATCTGCTGTGGGTTTTCCTTCTCACCAAGGTCCCTGTCACTTGGATGGCCTTCACATGAGTAGCTTTTTTGTTTAGCAGCTATCAGAGTATTTTGAAAGATCAGTTTTGGCATCTTGCCACAGACTGTCCATCTCTACAGCTGACTAGAAGACAGTGTTCCTCTCTGTTCCTCAAACTGTCCCACTTCCCTCAGGGGAAGTAGTGACTGCTATTGTACATGCTAATCCTCATCAGATGAGTTCCAAATCACCCTTTGACTCTGAATAAGCATGTCTTATTTTTCTCATCAGAGTCATTAGCAGTGACCCTAATGTCCTTTGAAGAATTTTACTACTTTTTCTTTCACATTTGCAGTTCATCTTACCAGACATAATGGTGTTTGAAATATAAACTAATTTGTTTGCTAATACCCTTCAGAGCTACTATAAGTTGTAGTTGATTTTCCATAATCAGTTGCTAGCCAATTTCTTTAATTCCCAAATGCCAATTATGAACACTTTTTTTACAAATACAGTTCAATTTCATGTAGAGTAGAAGATCCTGCTAAATTTACAAATACTAGAATGCTTCTTTTATTACAATATACGTTTTAAAAAATTAATTATTTACTTTTGGTTGTATAACCTTTCTTCAGAGTCACAGAATAATTGCCACAGTTGTTTACCTGGTGTTTCCTAATGTTTTTATTCTTTATCATTAGTCTTTTTTCCCCCCCATAAGATCTCAACTTCATCTTGCTACCTATCAGTGGCCAAGTATTCTAATGGTTAGGCTAAATGTCAGAAGAGCAGGAAAAAATGAAAGATCTTGTATATATTATTGATCCTTTGTTGTGCTGTACCAGCACCAATCTCTGAATAAAGCTGCCATGGTATTCGTAGCACATGCTGGCTTTTGGCATTTTTATGCTATTCATCCATATAGCATAAGTAAAACTGACAAAAGTCTTCTACAGTTGAAATAGTTGTATTTACAGTTGGTAAGACAGCTACCTGATCATTTGGTTGGCATTTGTGATGTCCCAGGATGAAATTCCTGTGGGGACAGAAGCTTGCAGTAGAAGTTGTCCAGAAGTTTGAAGCCTTTTTTGCTTGAACTGCTTCTACTGCCAGCACCATTGGAGACCACCATTGCAATAAGGGAGATGGTGTTAGTAGTTTGAATGGAGTGCTGCTTTAATGATGCTTCAGGAATACATATGCAGTTCAGATAAAGCAGATTGGAGGGTATGATCTGCTGTCCTGCAGAATGTCCCATGGTGATTAGCATGCTTATTCACAAACTGGTTCATGTTTGGGAACACAAACCTTTGTGTTGTCAACATTGACATAGTTTGGTGTGTTTTGTTTTCTTTGAATGTTTCATTGTCTGTTGATAAGTGAGTCTGTCAACCATGACCATACCAGTAGGAGAAATACAGAATTAATGAAAAATATTCTTAAAGACTTTTAGAAACATTGCATTGCCAAATTTATCACTTGCCATAATATTTAGTTTTGTACTGATTAAGGAGAAACTTTTCCGTAATATGAAAATAGTTTACTGAGTACAATTTTTTTGCATTAATTCAATCTTAAAACAATTTTTCCTGCTGAGAGAGAACGTATCGATGTGACACTTAGTACTTTGGTATCAAGTAAGATACTTTTGTCTTGAATGTCTGAATGCTGTCCAGACTACTTAAAGCTACTGTCCCATGACTATTGCAATAGAAGCTACCTCATTCTGGAACATGGTCACTTTTCCCATGTGAGCTTTAGGTCCAGGAGGCTCAATCTGCTTGTATTGAGTCAGTGTGTGCTCTTAGTGTAAAAGTTAATGATGTTCTAAGAGGTGAGCTTTTCCCACAAGTAGTGTCAGCAGATGGATATGTACTTATGTCATGTCATTTAAAACTTTTCTTTATGTGATAGTGGTTTGAAAACTGTCCAATGCCAACCACAAGAAAAGCCTCTTAGTTTTGTAGTATTCTGATTTTTCCAAGGTTATCTATCAGACACGAGCATTCAAAGAATAGCAAAAGTTGTATCATCACAGCTTCTGAAATAGAACGATGTGTTAGTAAGGCAAGGTCTTGTGCACATCATGCTTCAGCATGGATTGTTCATGCTTCACTGCCAGTCAATAAATCTCAAGCAATACTGGAATGTTACTCCTCATTAGCTTTGTGTTCCAGTTTAATTAACTGCTGTATACATGCTACTT
Source organism: Harpia harpyja (assembly GCF_026419915.1). NCBI lineage: Eukaryota > Metazoa > Chordata > Aves > Accipitriformes > Accipitridae > Harpia > Harpia harpyja. Next base: position 94,659,798 of record NC_068969.1, on the reverse strand, counting down.
CCACAGCTTTCATGTTTTCTGAAGGTGTGCTTTGTTAATTATCTCATGGTTATGGGAATGTTTAATAAATCACATTTATTAAATGTAAAGAAACCTCAGTAACTTCAGTTTAAATTGCTGTCTTGGTGGCTTGCACGGCAGAAGTTCATCAAATGAAAAATACATTTAGGATAAGGCAAAATAATTCATTAGTTAAAATTCTGTGAATAGGGTTCCTCTTCCCTAACATTATATGTTTGCAAGTTAAACAATTAAATCTGAGCTACTCTTCCTGATCAGCTTTTATAATCAATGGAGAAGAATAGCAGCTCTGTGGAATGCTTTTCTCAATCATTATGTTAGGCAATTCAGCTCGTTGTTCTGGTTCTTGCTTCTTCCCATGGACGCTAAAGCTGTTTGATTTGTGCTCTTGTTGCTGCAGTGGTGCAAGATTAGGCGGTATCAGTTCTTCCTAATAATAGTTTTAGACTGGTGACATGAAATAATCTGGCAGTTGCTGTAATGCAGTACTTAAGTTTGCATTTTTAAATTGTATCTGACCTAAAATTTTGAGCATAAAAGGAATGTCAAGAAAAATGCTGGAAACAATGGTGAAAGCAGTAGACACCATGATGGCAGTAATAAATGTGAGATTGATTTTTAGTTTCTTTTATTGGTGTGGTATGTGCAGAATAAACTGTATCTCTAGAGAGACCTTCAAGATACAGTCATTTAGGATGAAAGTCATCTTTTTCAGACTGAGTTGGTGTTCAGAATTTTGATGAAAAAGCTTTCTGTACCAAAGTTCTAAAGTTGGTCTTAAACTACATCTTTTAATAATTGTTTTGGGGAATAATGTTTTCCTAGTGATTCTTTGATTGCTTTTTCATCAAAGTAGTCTAGAACAGCAAGTATAATTAGTTAATGAGTACAATTTTTTTTCTCCCTACTTTTAAAGATACAAACCAATACGCAGACGAGTAATCTGGCTGATTGGACAGTGGGTTTCTGTAAAATTCAAATCAGACTTGAGACCTGTGTTGTATGAGGCAATCTGTAACTTGCTTCAAGACCAGGACTTAGTGGTAAGTATAAATAAGTAATGTTTTGGATTACTTATTTGTTCTGTAAACACAGGTGAAACATCAATACCATACCTTGTGTGAACTTGATTGAGAATTTCATAACATCACATCTTAAAGTCTGTTGTGTCTTGCAAAAGATAACCTGTTGCGAATTGTGGGGGTGTTTAATTATGGAGATGTTGAACAATAAGGTCAAAGACATGAAACAAGCTGTTAAGATGTTCACTAGTGATGACTTTGGTGGGAAAATGAATGGCAATAGGAATAGTCTGGTTTTTGTAAGAAAGTTGTGAAGTGTCTTGAGATAAATAATTTATAAACAAATGAACACTTTGTGTAGATAAAACAGGGTTATTCTGTGACTAGTCCCTGCAGTATACAGTATTACTTAAGTATCAACATACTTATCTGCTAGCAGAGTATGATAAATGGCATTGGTTGCCAAGCTGATTGAGTACAATTCTGTGGTTTTAAGCTACAATTTCAGCTTACCAGCAGGTGAGGTTGAGTTGAGAAGCTGGTTTTGCAATTGCTTCTTTTGTTTTTATTTTTAAACAGACCTAGCAGCCAACAAATAAAACAAACCTAGCTAGTTTGTTAGTTAAATATTAGTAATTGGCAGTCATCAGTTATTTCTGTGATTCCAGACAGCTTTAGCAGAGCAGGATGTGTTTCTGTGTCAATGTTGTGACTGTTTTCACTTAATGCTTTCTGAGTATTTGAATACCTACAAGGGAAGTACATGCTAACTTGTTGAGTTTATTTGATTCTGTGCCTTTTGGGTGACAGCAAGCCATGAGATAATCCCAAGTTAAACTCCTCTATTGCAAGAGTTTTTATCACAGGCTAGATATCTTCCTGTTTAATTCTTTCTTGACCTTCATGAAGGTTTTGCTGGAGTAGTTTCTCCAGATGGTACCACTTTAGCAATGCCAAATAAAATGTAAAGGATACTAAAATGAAAGCAATTGAAAATGTTTGAATTGAACTAACTACATTTCTTAGAGGATGACAGAACTCATAGAACGATGCAGTTGCAAAAACAGCAACTGATTTGATATTGTCAGAAATTATGTTGATAATCAAAATATTTAATGGACATATGCGTGATGCTTCTTGACTTTTGTCTTTCAGGTCCGTATTGAGACAGCTACAACACTGAAGTTAAATATCCTTTTATTGGCAAAGCTGTTTGATTAGTTCTTAATTCAGAGTTACTGGAAAATAAACAATTTTAAACTTACTACCAAATTCTTCATTATAATTTTTGTGTATCCATGGTATATTTGCTCATTTGAGTCTCGTATCCATCTGCAATCTGTATTATTTTTTCTTAATGGTTGTCTACCTGTTGATGACTTCGAGTTCAGAACTGACCAGTTCTTACCGGTAAGAGCATCTTATCTGATGAGCAGATAGATCCATAGAGGAAAGCAGGAAAAAAATATTTTCCACTTTAATTTTAAACCAGGAGAAAATAATTTCCAATTTCATTTTAAATCACACTATTTAGTAATCAGTGTGTGTATGTTTGGGTTTTTTTTTTGTCTTCATAGGCCAAAACATGTAAAAACTCATACAGCTGCTGTTAAGGTTGCTAAAGTGCAATATACAGGCAGACAATTCAAAATTATGACTATTACAACTTTCTAGTGTTGTGTTTAGTACTATATATACTATGTATTACCAGATGCTAAGTTTCTTCATGCTAAGACAACATGAATGATGTCTTTAACAAATACGTCTCTACATCAATGTGACTTTCCAGTATGCCTGTTTCACACAGTACTTTCCAACCTGCTGTTTCACACACATATTAAATATAAGTGTGTGGTTAAAATAGTGCCTTAAAAACATAGACTTTCTTGGTCTCCTATATTTGTGTTCTTTACAGTGGTCACTACTGTTGTCATTAAGTAAACAATGAAATATTAGGTATAAATGCAGCAAAGATTTATTTTGATCATTCAAATCTAGCAGGTGCTTTTTCTTCTCATTTCATTATGACTTCCGTGTTAATTGCAACTTTCTTGAGAACAAACAAAACAAAAATGTAGACTGCATCTACACTGTAAACGTTGGAATTAAGATGTCTTTTTCAGTTCAATATATAAATTTTATCTACTGAACTAAAAGCTGGAAGATGGTACCTGTGCTTTGACCCTAACAAAGTGCTCCTTCTGGAGAGATGGCTTTCAGCTTTATAGTATTTTATCTGTGAAGCCATGTTTAACACTTACCAAAACATGCAAATGATTTATGTTCAAACTGATCATGTTTGAACTGTTACATAAAAGCATATCTGAATTTTTTTTATCTTGTTTAGGCAGTGATTGGCTAGTGCGTGTTTTTCCAAATGAAAGTGTAACATTTTGCACACTTCATAAGTGTCTTTCAAAGTTCATAAATGTCTTAGAGTTGTAAGCATACAGGAGAATAACCAATTCTTGTCACCAGTTGTATTTTGGATGGTCTAATCTGTAGTTGTTTATTTTTCTTTTAGTATCTGGAATCCATGTTTACACTGCTCTTTCAGCTGCTGCAGGAAGTAACACAATGTGACACCAAAATGCATGTTCTTCACGTTCTGTCTTGTGTGATTGAAAGAGTCAATATGCAGGTATTTCTTTACAGATTTCAGTGTTAGCTTTGTACTAAGAACACAGAGGAGGATTTGATGTTTTTGGCTTATATAAAAATAGTAGAAAAATGTCATTGATTAATAGACTGGTTATTATGGTAGGTGCCTGCATTGTTTGCAGTACTTGGTTCTCTAACTTGTCAGGTCTCATTTATCTTTTGTGTAAAATGTTCTTGCTCAGTTACTATTCTTTATTTACTGTGTATTTTTTGTATTGACTCATCTTTTAGAGTACAGAAAGATTTTCACTGCTTATCTTACTACATTTCTTGCAATTGTCTTTTTTAATTGTAATTTATTCTACTTATATCTGAACTAGTATTTTATTAAATCTTAATATTAAAAGAGATGTTTTGGGGGACAAAATGCGTCACACTCCTACAGACTGTGCAGTTAAACTTGTAATCTCTCATTGGCACTGATACGGATCACAATTGCCTATACAGCACTCTGCTAACTGCATGAAAAGTTTCAAGTTCCCATTATGAATTTTCACTACTTCCTTCTTAGTGTTAAAGTATATTCTTCAGCTTATACATAAAGAAATTGAAGATGTTTTTGCAGAATTAAAAAAAGAATTGTTGACTGCTTTTGTCTCAGGTTTTTTTTGCGGTATTACTGTATTAAGGACAGAGATAATGCATGGTTTTGACTTTATCTCCTCTTTCTACAAGTAATCCTGTCTGAGAGCCAAATTAAGCTTTCCTAATTGGCCCGTGTAGGAAAAGTCAACATGGCAGCAGATTTCCCTGCATTTTAGATCAGCTAGAGAAGCAGCAGAAAAAACAAATTAACAAAGAACCTTTGAGTCTGTTTAGGTTAATTCCTAATTAAATACTATAGAAGACAGATTAACCTTTTAGTATTGTAGAGTATCATAGAAAAAATTTAGGTTGGGACAAACCTCTGGAGGTTATGTAGTCCAACCCCTGCTCAAAGGGTGAGTAACTTCAGAGGTTATTCAGCATTATTTTTTTTTATGGGAACTATTTTTGGTTATCTTAAAGGATGCCATTATTTAGGAATCCTGTTTAAGTGAAGAATATATTAATATGAAAGTATCTCTGATTATCAAAATAAGTATTTTTTTCTATTTACTACTTAAGCCTGATTGCCATGCACAAACATTACCATAAGTAGTGTATTCTTTTCAAACCACTGTCAGAAGTTACTTTAGCCACAGAGTATGGAATATGGTGTTTTAGGAAGAGGGAAAGAGGAGTAAATTAAAGCAAACCCTATTTTTACTGTGACAAAAGCAGCTCTTAAATATTTCAGAAATTATGCTTGGGATAAATTAATGGCCTTGTTTTTCACACATTAAGAAACAAATTTGTGTTCTGAACCTCAGATACGACCATATGTAGGATGTTTGGTTCAGTATTTACCACTCCTTTGGAAACAGAGTGAGGAGCACAATATGCTACGATGTGCCATTCTAACCACCCTAATCCATCTCGTCCAGGTAAGGGGTCAGAATCATAAATGTTGCCAGTATCTCCTACAGTACTTTCTCAGACATGCCTACATGTTCTCTGTGTGTCTGTGTTTATATATATATAGAGAGAGAGAGAGGTAAAATTACGGTACGTTTTGGTTTTATAGGCTATTTCTAAATGTTTTTCAGTCTTACAGTAAAGGCATGGTTTTCTGATAGTGGAGGTAAACATGGCTGATGTTAAGCACTTAACTGTTTTGTTTCCAGGGGCTTGTTCAGTAAAAGCAGTTCTTTAGGCAGATTTGCTTGTGTTCTGGAGGGTTTTGGTTTTGTAATCTTGGAATTGAGCCTGCTTTAGTGACTTTATAGTCTGCGTGAAAGAGCTTGTTCTGGCTTCCTGTATTTCCCAGCTGACATTAGGAGTGTCGGTCTCTTCTTGCAATCATTGTGTATGATTCAGACTTGATTCTGCAGTGTAGCACATCTGTTTCCCCGTTGCTTGCCATTCAACTCCCAGGGATGTGGAATTTCTTTTGGTTGCAAACTTTCTGTGAAGACAAGTCATTTTTAAATCATAGCCCAAGATATGGGCCACCACAACAAGTTTCACTTTGCCTGTTCTTTAAATTTGCATTTTAATTCAGATTAGTGTCAAATGTTCCTTGTTTAAATCATAACTTAAGGTTAATGTCTCCAGGGTGTTGTTGGCATTGACTAATTGTGATGAGTCATCTTTTTTATTTAGAATTCCAACCCTTTTATTGTTACCATTTTCACCATTACCTTTCTACTGCATAACCTCTGGTACCTATTATGTCCTCTTGCAATGATTTCTGCAACCTTTTTATATAACATAACGGAAAAAATAGCTTATTTCATCCCTTCTTAAATTTCCTAGCTTTTCTGATATTGGCTTCTGCTTTGTTCGTGTGTTACATGAAACAGATAATAGCAGCTCTGAGCTGCCTGCTTTGTTATGTAGCTGATTTGCATCACATGCTGTTATTTGTATGTCAGTCTCCTTCATTTTTTTCTTCTTTTGCGAATTTACTGTGCTCATGATTTTCTTTTTAGCTATACTTGAATATCTCTGCTTTTTAATGTCTGTTTTAAAATGGAATGGTCAGAACTATTAAAATATCTGTGAGCCAGGGACTACTATCACCTTACCTTTGTTTGTGACTGTGGCTTCTAAGTGCCATAAGTGATAGTAATACCAAGAATAGATGTGAGCATAGTGATTCTCAGCCTGTTGTTTTTCTGTGGATTTTTGTAGGGTTTTTTTTATATCTGTGTGTTGTAGGGAACTTTTCCTTTCCAGAATATATTGCTTGCATTTATCAACATTAGGTTTCATTTGCCTATAGTTGTTTATTTAGCCAAGTTTGGTTAGTTCACTTAGTATCTTGCAGTTCTCAAAACTGAAGAAATCTGGATAACTTCTGATCTCAAATTTTGCCATATAACATTAATAGCTATGTTGACCAACTTCGTATCTAAAAAGAAGTTGCAGGTAATCTGTAGTCAGATAAATGACTTTTGACCTTTTAGAATCATAGAATCGTAGAATCATTTAGGTTGGAAAAGACTCTTAAGGTCGAGTTCAGCCATTAACACTGCCAAGTCCACCACTAAACCATGTCCTGAAATGCCACATCTATGTGTCTTTTAAATACGTCCAGGGATGGTGACTCATGCACTTCCCTGGGCAGCCTGTTCCAATGCTTGATAACCCTTCCTGTGAAGAAATTTTTCCTAATATCCAATGTAAACCTCCCCTGGGGAGAAGAGACGGACACCTACCTCACTACAACCTCCTTTCAGGTAGTTGTAGAGAGCGATAAGGTCTCCCCTCAACCTCCTTTTCTCCAGACTAAACAACCCTAGTTCCCTCAGCTGCTGCTCATAAGACTTGTGCTCTAGACCCTTCACCAGCCTCATTGCTCTTCTTTGGATGTGCTCCAGCACCTCAATGTCTTTCTTGTAGTATTTGGGGTGCAGTCTCACCAGTGCCGAGTACAGGGGGACAATCAGTTCCCTGCTCCTGCTGGCCACGCTATTTCTGATACAGGCCAGGATGCCGTTGGCCTTCTTGGCCACCTGGGCTCACTGCTGGCTCATATTCAGCCGGCTGTCGACCAGCACCCCCAGGTCTTTCTCTGCCGGGCAGCTTTCCAGCCACTCTTCCCCCATCCTGTAGCGCTGCATGGGGTTGTTGTGACCGAAGTGCAGGACCTGGCACTTGGCCTTGTTGAACCTCATACAACTGGCCTCAGCCCATCAATCCAGCCTGTCCAGATCCCTCTGTAGAGCCTTCCTACCCTCAAGCAGATCAACCCTCCCGCCCAACTTGGTGTTATCTGCAAAGTTACTGAGGGTGCACTCGATCCCCTTGTCCAGATCACTGATAAAGATACTAAACAGAACTGGCCCCAGTGCTGGGCTCTTGGGAACACCACTTGTGACTGGCCACCAACTGGACTTAACTCCATTCACCACCACTCTTTGGGCTTGGCCATCCAGCCAACTTTTCACCCAGTGAAGAGTACACCCTTCCAAGCCATGAGCAGCCAGGTTCTCCAGAAGAACGCTGTGTGGAAACTGTGTCAAAGGCCTTACTGAAGTCGAGGTAGACAACATCCACAGCCTTTCCCTCATCCACTAGGCAGGTCACCTGGTCACAGAAGGAGATCACGTTGGTCAAGCAGGACTGGCCTTTCATGAAACCATGCTGGCTGGGCGTGATCACCTGGTTGTCCTATACATGCCACTTGATGGCACTCAGGATGAGCTGCTTGAGTGGTTTTGATTCTTGATGGTAACTTGCATCTCTTCCCTATTTTTCCCTAATTCCTCTAGAGGCTTACTGTAATATCTTGGCAGAGAATTTTGAAAGCCTATAGAAATTATTAGCTGCTTGCTTTATCCAGAGTTTGTTAAAATTGACTGAATTTCTTATCAGTGAAGGAAAAGATCTTGGTATAATTAAATAATCCTTGAACTTGAAATATCTAGAAATATCTGCTGTTGTCAGTAAAAAGGCTAATAAAATGCAGTATGTTCCTGAGAAAAGATTGACAAATAGAACAATATATGGTTATATTGCCTGCAGAATCCATGCTATTAAGTACTTCTTTAATAAGGACTATATGCCATCCCACCTTCTTCAACCCCTACTACATCTCAAAAAGATGTAGTAAGACTAGCAAAGATCAAGATGAGTGCTCCTAGGATATAGGGCAGTATCCATACAGGAACAGACTGAATATGTAGGCAGTCTTGAACTTGTGGAAACGCATGGCTGAGAGGATAGTATTGTAGAGGTTAACAGTGGAAGGAAAGTGGAAGGGGAATGACTAGACATTACAAATACAGGGAAAATTAGGGTTCTTTTAAAAGTGGAGTTAGTTCAAACAAAGACAAATTATATTTTCACAATAAACAAATTTGGAACTTCTTGTTACTGGCCCACGTAGATGCCAAAAATATAGGTGGACACAAAGACATTGGACAAATTTATGGAGGATTCCATTTCTTTTAAGGCAAGTTTGTTTAAATAAACAAATAATTCCACAAAGAAGCCTTAACTTAGAAACATCATGTAATTTTAAACATAACATTTTCCAAATACAGTAATTATGCAAAAGCAGCATTCAACTAGCTTCAGTTCTCTTAAGTAGTAATATTACAAAATAGTTCCCAATTTAAGAATTCCATTCCTTTTAGGATTAGTTTTAATTTATAATTTGTTTTGAAAATAGTTATCTTTAGGTCATTTGTAAAAATTGGGTTTTCTTATTAAATGATTGCTGAAAAAATTGTTTACTCTGCATTCTTGGGAAGATATCTTTGTGTATGGCTCATGGATCATTTAAAAAAATAAATCACTGTCATCAGTCTCTGAATATTTGTGTAGCAACAAAAACAAACCCTTCTCTTGGTTCTTTAGAATATATCAAAAGATTTAGTATGTGGTAAGTTCCAAAGAGTAATTCTTTTCCTGATGTTTAAAACACTTTTTTCAGCATTTAATCATTTAGTATTTGTTAGAGCTGTGACTTTTCCCAGAAAGAGAATAACCAGTGAATGTTTTTAGGAATGTGTATTGTTTATAACTTTTTCTTGCAGACCCATTTATAAGCTGCTTTTTTTCAAAAAAACTTATGTAATTTTCTCAAGACATGTTGAGAGAAAGCTCAGGAGTGTCAGACTATTTTGTTGTATGAATTGGATGCAAGTTCAGCCTTTGATATCTTGAATGCATGTTTACAGTATGCAAATAGAACAGCATCACAGATCTCTTTCAATGCTATTCTTGAAATGTTTGATTTGCAATTTTTAAAGTATTTTACACTTTTTATTTACTTTCATAGGGACTGGGAGCAGAGAGCAAAAATCTCTATCCTTTTCTACTTCCAGTTATTCAGCTAAGTACAGATGTTTCTCAGCCTCCACATGTCTATCTTCTGGAAGATGGTTTAGAGTTATGGTAATGTTCTTTATAAGTTTCTAATTTTTAAAGTGTTATTTTTGTATCCCTGGATGAAAAAAAAAATATTTAAAAAGATTTGACTGTAGTAAGAATTTATATGTTGTTGTTATCTTACTTTGAGATCATCTATATCATACCTTTTTTCAGAAAAGATGAGGTTAGGAAGTTAATGAAAGAAACAAAAATAACTGAGTAGGTAATCCATTTTTGGGCAGTTCATAGTGAGATACAGTTCTGTTGTGATAAGGAACAGCAAGACAAAAAGTCTAGACTCACAATAATGCGCATGCTAAACTAACAATTTTATGTGCTTGACTTTGGGAGCACAATAACCTAATGATTTTCAGAGCTGGTTGCTGGAAGAGATGGCAAGTTTACAAGTGTAAAATGCAGAAGTTATCTTCCAGATCTCAAGCTATTTGGTGACTGAACATAAAACAAGAAGTGGCACTGTGATCAGTTTGCCATGAGCCTAATTTGTTTGGTTTTGGGGCAGCTGTCACCCTGTGAGGAGGAAACTGTTACCTGGACCAAATTCAGCACATCTTTCCTGCATAATAGGCATATATTGAGTTTGCCTTGAAATAGTGAGGGATTCCTTTGATCTAAATTGTAGATGGGCATTTGAATTACAAACACTTAACCTATAAATGATCTGTTCTATGTGCAGCAAAACTAAGATTTATAATGCTGGTGGGGCAGCAAGTTGAAGTGCAAGATCTTCACAGAATTTAAAACAGGGGCCTCTTTAATGTATCAGTTTAGTACCTTTATATCTTCTTAATAATACTGATCTTGAAGTTGTTATTCTGATGCCTACGCAGAAGAATGGTATATTAAGATGTCCTAGAGCATCAGAGGAATCTGGATGGAGCTGGCAGAGACAGCTTGGACTCTAACGGCTTTTGAACCAAGGGCAGGAGAACAGCTAAGATGTTTTACATAATCAGAAAATTTAAAGACAGTAATCCCACACCTATGATCTAGGAACAAACTGGAATGTGTTGCGGTGGCTTTAAGTATGAATTTAATTTATAGCTACTGTTTTCAAACCTCAGGAATTTTAAATTGTTACAAACAATGTTGAGCATATAGTTATGCTTTTATGTATGGTAATCAATGCATCATTTCAGAACTCAAAAAAAAAAAAAAAGTAAAGGTTTGAGCTGGTTGCCATCACAGCTGCTCCTCTGAGCTGTAGAACACTATATGCGTTGTCCTTACACCATGAATATCCCTCTCTACCCACCTTCTCTGAGTTCAAGTTGTGTACTTAGACATTCTCATCGCTGCATTTTGGAGGTTACGTTGTCTTTATAAAAAGCCAGTAGCATGTTTTTCTTTTCCTACCTTAGCCAGACCCATGCCTATACTGATGGGTGTCTTGTAAGGACTACTGCTGCACTTGAAATATGCTTCAAGTAATTGTTACACATTATTTAAGGATCATATAGATGGTTACTAGAAGTTACAATGTTTTACATCTGTCAGAATGATTGCTCAATGTTATTCGTAGATTATATGAAATATTTTGCTTAATCTATTCTTAGGTTAGTGACATTGGAGAATAGTCCATGTCTTACACCTGAGCTCCTGAGAATATTTCAGAACATGTCTGCACTTCTTGGTAAGTCTTTAACTAATAAAATTTCTGGGGTTTTTTTTTCTACTGCTTGTGTTCATGCATTAAGTAATGCTGCTGTGGCTACAGGACCTAAGAGGGCTTGCAAAATTGTAACTATTAAAAAATGAAAGGCAGGTTTTTATTGTTTCACTTTCTCATCTTTAATATTTATCATCTACTTACCCTGGTTCTCTTTTTTTAATAAGTTGAAGCTGCTTTGTACCCAAAAGATAAGACGAATTTCAGTTTATAATTTCAGAGGGTTTTTTAAGAAGTTTCTGAAATTTAACACCAAATGTGCTGAATTTTAGCGATACTGATTATATGGAATATTTGCCTGTTCTGCTTGCAACCAGAATGATGATTTGTAGTCTGAAGAGTTGAAGGTTCCATTATTAGCTTTTCCATTATTCAGTTAGTAACTATGTAGGATGTTTTCAAACTACCTAAATATGTCTCTATCAGTCAAGCAGCACTGAAATTAAAAGCAGTAGTTTTGCCTGAGTTGTTGACAAAATATGAACTTATTAATGAGGTTTAAGATTCAGTGCTTAGGAAATACTGATATTTGGGGTGCTTTTGCTTTTTTCATAATTAAAAGGATTATAAAAATTTTGTGGTTTAATTTTATTATGTAAAGATGTTTGTTTAATGAAATCTTTTGCAGGTTGTGGAGCTAATTCAGCAAATGGATTCGGTTTTTAGAGGAACACGCTTATGAAATTACAGAAGTTAGCTTTGAAATTGTTTTCAGCATTTAATGTTTTATTTTGACTAAAGGTCAATAGAAAGTTACATCACAGTGGGTAGGTGCAAGATCACGCCTTCTGTTACTCCTCTGTGTATACTAGATCTCTAATGACAAAACTGCTCAGGAAAGTAGTGTTTTGTAGTGGTTTTAGTATTTAACTCCAGAGCTACCTCTTAAGTTTTGTAGCTACCAAATACTTACTATTTCTCTTCATTCATGTCTACACACCTACCCTTCCTCCTTGTTCTGTGTTAGCAGTAGATAGTATTGGCTACAGGAAGCTTGCACTATACAAATGGTTGTGACTTTCGTAGTTGTGTCATACTGCCAATCTGTTTGAGTTAAATTCAGAAATACTGTGTATTTATGGCTTGTTTACGTTTGCTACTGCTATTTTCTCCCCACCCTCTCCTCCCTAGTCCTCATATGGTACTTTTCAGGGAAGAGATGAGGATGAATGGAAACCTTGGCATACACTTTGTCGTGGTTTAACCCCAGCAGCAACTAAGTACCATGCAGCCGCTCACTCTCTCCCCACCCACCCAGTGGGATGGGGGAGAAAATCGGGAAAAGAAGTAAAACTCGTGTGTTGAGATAAGAACGGTTGAATAGAACAGAAAAGAAGAAACTAATAATGATAATGATAACACTAATAAAATGACAACAGTAATAATAAAAGGATTGGAATATACAAATGATGCACAGTGCAATTGCTCACCCCCTGCTGATCGATGCCCCTGCTGATCAATACCCACTTAGTCCCCGAGCGGCGATCCCCCCAGTTTATATACTGGACATGATGTCACATGGTATGGAATACCCTGTTAGCCAGTTTGGGTCAGCTGCCCTGGCTGTGTCCCCTCCCAACTTCTTGTGCCCCTCCAGCCTTCTTGCTGGCTGGGCATGAGAAGCTGAAAAATCCTTGACTTTAGACTAAACACTACTGAGCAACAACTGAAAACATCAGTGTGTTATCAACATTCTTCTTACACCAAACTCAAAACCATAGCCCTGTACCAGCTACTAAGAAGACAATTAACTCTATCCCAGCTGAAACCAGGACAGTATCCACCCCTTATTCTATACCATTGATGTCATGCTCAGTTTCCATACCTTCAGTTACAGCCCAGTCAATCATCATCACCTTTTCTGTCCCTTTGAGATATATAAATGATATATATATTTATATGTGTGTATGTATACACACACACAGATATCATTGCTTGAGTTTATGGGTCATGCTCATAAAATGTTTGTTGAGTTCATTTAGTTCCCGACTTTGGGCTCCATCTGTCATACCAGTTTTTCTGGGCAGGAGGGATGGTGCAAAGTCCTCAGTCGGCAGAGCAGGACTGGGCTTCAGTGCGGTGTGACAAGCAGGTGACATTGAACACAGCAGGAGGATAGTGTGCACCGTTGGATTGTTGCATGCTGGAGTCAGTTCTGGTTCCATCACTACTGTGCTTCACTGAGTTTTATCACAGTTCATTCTTGCTTGATCTAGGTGATTCTTACTGTAGTACTATGGATATAGCGTATAACAATTATAGTAATGATAACATACAGTAGCAGGGTTATATAGCAACTAATATCATACAGTTTAATTCTGGCTATTCTTACCTAAAATCAAATCCCCTTGAGGCACACATCGGACTTCCCCATCTTTTTGCATCACCCAAGTGCACCCAGGTTTTTGAGCAAAAGCAATCCCACGAATGAGTTTACCTTTGCCTGAGGCAGCAGTAACCCAGACTGTCTTCCCTAACATATTTTTTATGTGCACTACAGGGACTTTATCCCCTTCTACAGTACATAAAAGTTCTCACTGGGCAGGCCCTGCTGGCAGATCCTCTGGTGTTGACTAACCAGGTGGCTTTTGCTAAATGTGTATCCCAGTGTTTGAAGGTTCCACCCCCCATTGCTCTCAATGTAGTCTTTAACAGTCCATTGTATCGCTCAATTTTCCCAGAGGCTGGTGCATGATAGGGGATATGATACACCCACTGAATGACATGCTCTTTGGCCCAGGTGTCTGAGGTTCTTTCAGAAATGAGTCCCGTTGTCTGACTCAATTCTTTCTGGGGTGCCATGTCGCCACAAGACCTGTTTTTCAAGGCCCAGGATAGTGTTCTGGGCAGTCGCATGAGGCATGAGATATGTTTCCAGCCATCCAGTGGTTGCTTCCACCATTGTAAGCACATGGCACTTGCCTTGGTGAGTTTGTGGGAGTGTGATATAGGCAATCTGCCAGGCTTCCCCATATTTATATTTCAGCCATCATCCTCCATACCACAGGGGCTTTAACAGCTTGGCTTGCTTAATTGCAGCACATGTTTCACATTCATGGATAACCTGTGCGATCGTATCCATGGTCAAGTCCGCCCCTCGATTGCAAGCCCATCTATATGTTGCATCTCTTCCCTGATGGCCTGAAGTATCATGGGCCCACTGAGCCATAAATAGCTCACCCTTACATTACCAGTCCAGATCCACCTGAGACACTTCAATCTTGGCAGCCTGATCCACCTGTTGGTTGTTTTGATGTTCTTCAGTGGCCTGACTCTTGGGTACATGAGCATCTACATGACGTACTTTTACAACCAGATTCTCTAGCCGGGATGCAATATCTTGCCACAGTGCGGCAGCCCAAATGGGTTTACCTCTGCGCTGCCAGTTGCTCTGCTTCCATTGCTGTAACTGCACCCACAGGGCATTTGCCACCATACATGAATCAGTAGAGAGAGAGAGCACTGGCCACTTTTCTTTTTCAGCAGTGTCTAACGCTAGCTGTATGGCTTTCACCTCTGCAGACTGACTCGATTCACCTTCTCCTTCAGCAGTTTCTGCGACTTGTCGTGTAGGACTCCATACAGCAGCCTTCCACCTCCGATGTTTTCCCACAATGTGACAGGACCCATCAGTGAACAGGGCATATTGCCTCTCATTTTCTGGCAGTTTATTATACAGCAGGGCCTCTTCAGCCCGTGTCACCTCCTCCTCTGGCAACATTCCAAAATCTTTGCCTTCTGGCTAGTCCATGATCACTTCCACAATTCCTGGGCGACTGGGGTTTCCTATGCGAGCTCGTTGTGTGATCAGTGCGGCCCACTTACTCCACGTGGCATCAGTTGCACGATGTGTAGAGGAGACTTTCCCTTTGAACATCCAGCCCAGCACTGGCAGTCAGGGTGCTAAGAGGAGCTGTGTTTCAGTACCAACCACTTCTGAGGCAGCTCGAACTCCTTTATATGCTGCCAATCTCTCTTTCTTCAGTTGGAGTATAGCGAGCCTCGGATCCTCTGTATCCCCGACTCCAAAACCCCAGGGGTTGGCCTTGGGTCTCCCCAGGTGCTTCTGCCAGAGACTCCAGGTTGGGCCATTGTCCCTGGCTGTGGTATAGAGCACATTTTTAACATCTTGTCCTGCCTGTACTGGTCCAAGGGCTACTGCTTGAGCAATCTCCCGTTTAATTTGTTCAAAAGCTTGTTGTTTCTCAGGGCCCCATTTAAAATCATTCTTCTTCCAGGTCACTTGTTAGAGAGGGCTTACAATCAGACTGTAATTTGGAATGTGCATTCTCCAAAAACTCACGACACCTAAGAAGGCCTGTGTTTCCTTTTTATTAGTCAGACACATAGCTGCTATTTTGTTGATCACATCCATTGGGATCTGACAATGTCCATCTTGCCATTTTACTCCTAAGAACTGGATCTCCTGTGCAGGTCCTTTGACCTTACTTTCTTTTATGGCAAAACCAGCTTTTAGAAGGATTTCAATTATTTTCTTCCCCTTCTCAAAGACTTCTTCTGCTGTGTTGCCCCATACGATGATGTCATCAATGTATTGCAGGTGTTCCGAAGCTTCACCTTTTTCCAGTGCAGTCTGGATTAGTCCATGGCAAATGGTGGGGCTGTGTTTCCACCCCTGGGGCAATCGATTCCAAGTGTACTGGACACCCCTCCAAGTAAAGGCAAATTGTGGACGACACTCTGCTGCCAGAGGGATTGAGAAAAACGCATTAGCAATGTCAATTGTAGCATACCACTTAGCTGCCTTTGACTCTAGTTCGTATTGAAGTTCTAGCATATCTGGAACGGCAGCACTCAGCGGTGGCGTAACTTCATTCAGGCCACGATAGTCAACTGTTAGTCTCCACTCCCCATTAGACTTTCGCACTGGCCATATGGGACTATTAAAGGGTGAGCGAGTTTTGCTGATCACTCCTTGGCTTTCCAGTTGACAAATCAACTTATGGATGGGAATCAGCCTCGGTTGGTGCGATATTGCCGCCAGTGCACCGTTGTGGTAGAAATTGGTGCCTGTTGTTCTTCAACCCTCAGCAACCCCACAATCGAAGGGTCTTGAGAGAGACCAGGCAGGGTAGACAGCTGTTCAGTGCCCTCCGTCTCCAAGTCAGCTATACCAAAAGCCCATCGATACCCCTTTGTGTCCTTAAAATACCCTCCCCTGAGACAGTCTATGCCAAGGATACATGGAGCCTCTGGACCAGTCACAATGGGGTGTTTCTGCCATTCATTCCCAGTTAGGCTTACTTCAGCTTTCAGTAGAGTTAACTCTTGGGATCCCCCTGTCACACCAGAAATACAAATGGGTTCTGCCCCTTTATAACTTGACGGCATTAGAGTACACTGTGTGCTGGTGTCTACTAGAGCCTGATACTCCTGTGCGTCTAACGTGCCAGGCCATCAAATCCACACAGTCCAATAGACCCGGTTGTCCCTTTCCTCCACCTGGCTGGAGGCAGGGCCCCTCTAATTCTGGTCAGAGTATCCAGTACTCCTCATAAAATTGGCTCAGAAGTCCCTTCAAGAGGATCAGAAATAAGATCAGCCCTTCTACTCTGTTTGGAAACTGGAGTAGCATTTTTCCTGGTAGAATCCCCTTTTGTGGTGGTTTTTCCTTGCAACTCACGTACCCGTGCATTAAGGACCGAGGTGGATTTTCCATCCCATTTCCTCATGCCCTCTCCATGGTCACATAGGTAAAACCACAAGGCACCTCACGGTGTTGTCCTGGTTTCAGCTGGGATAGAGTCAACTGTCTTCCTAGTAGCTGGTACAGTGCTATGTTTTGAGTTCAGTATGCGAAGAATGTTGATAACACTGATGTCTTCAGTTGTTGCTCAGTAGCGTTTAGACTAAAGTCAAGGATTTTTCAGCTTCTCATGCCCAGCCAGCGAGAAAGCTGGAGGGGCACAAGAAGTTGGCACAGGACACAGCCAGGGCACCTGACCCAAAGTGGCCAACAGTGTATTCTATACCGTGTGACGTCCCATCTAGTATAGGAACGCGGAAGTGGGGGCTGGGAATCGCCACTCGGGGGACTGGCTGGGTGTCGGTCGGCGGGTGGTGAGCGGTTGCGCTGCACATCATTTGTACATTCCAGTCCTTTCATTGTTACTGTTGTCGTTTTGTTAGTGTTGTCATTGTTGTTGTTGGTTTCTTCTTTTCTGTTCTATTGAACCGTTCTTGTCTCAGCCCACGGGTTTTGCTTCTTTTTCCTGATTTTCTCCCCCATCCCACTGGGTGGGGGGGGAGTGAGTGGGTGGCTGCGTGGTGTTTAGTTGCTGGCTGGGGTTAAACCACAACAGGTGTGTACCTTCTCTATTCTGTCTCTCAGGCAGAGGAATGCTCACTCCTAATAGCTGTGACATTGGTCCTTACAAGTGGGGAGTAGGATGTGTCCTCTTTGATTTGCTGGACATCCTGGGACAGCTTCTCCATAGCTGAAATGCAAGCTTGTAGGGAGGAGGAAAGATTTTCTTCATATTGCCGGAGACGGCGAGCCACTTCATCCACTGTTGGTGCCTCTTTGTCTTTCCAGGTCATTATTGCCAGTCAGTTGGCATAGGACGATGGTGCGCTCTGTACAAACTTCTGCCACATGGGTTGTGTGCAAAGATCCACTTCGTTTGGATCTTTGGGTAATTGTGGGTTGTCCGGGTCATAATGAATCGTCTCTAGTATGGCTAATTCCCTCAGATATTGGATACCTCTCTCCATGGTGGTCCACTTGCTTGATTGACATATAACATCTTCCTTAAAGGGGTACCTTTCCTTCACACTTGACAGGAGTCGCCTCCAGAGGCTGATGGCTTGTGTCCCTTTTCCAATTGCCTTGTCAATGCCACCTTCCCTGGCAAGCGATCCCAGCTGCTTGGCTTCCCTACCTTCTAATTCCAAGCTATTAGCCCCATTGTCCCAGCATCAGAGGAGCCAGGTGATAATATGCTCACCTATACGGCGTCCGAAATCTTTTCACATATCCCACAGCTCACTCAAGGATGGGGATCGGGTGATTACTTCTGGTTCTGCCTCTTCCTCCTGTTCCCGTGATGACCCTGGCTCATTTTCCTCCTTCGCTAAGCGAACTGATTTTTTTGTATATTTCTTCTTCTGTACGGGGGCAACTGATACTGGTGCAGGTTGGTCCACTGGTTCAGTTGCAGTACCGCTTGCTGAGGTTTGGGTAGCTACAGTGCTTGTCGCTGGGGCTGGAGGGATCACAGTGCCTGTTGCCGAGGTTTGGGTAGCCGCAGTGCCTGTCGTCTTGTTAGATGCAGAGACCTTCTCTTCCCCTTGAGGGTACAGAGTGGTGTTGAACAGGGCTCTATAGGCATGGGCCAGGCCCCAGCACGTTGCAGTGATTTGTATCTCTCTGGAGTTGCCAGGGCGACAGCATACCTTTTCCAAATATTTTACTAGTTCTTCCGGATTCTGCACTTGTTCAAAGGTGAATTTCCAAAACATCGGAGGTGCCCACTGTTCTAGGTACTTGCCCATACTACCCCACACACTCTGCCACTCATAATTATCTAGCCTTGGGGAAGATCTCTTGAGTGATCTTCTTAAATAGTTATTTAACCTTAAACAAGAGCTGAACCACATTCAGGAGCATGCTAATTCCTAGCAGTAGGGCTAGGACTGTGCTGGTCTCAACATCCCAAGGGTATTCAAATTTTTCAAAATTCTCAAACACCATTGTAACTGGACTGAAGGAGAAGGGAAAAGGGAAGAAGGGTACCCCACCCATAGATTGGCTCTCCGAGGAGGAAAGGTAAATGGTGTAATTATTAATAGTTTCCCACGGATGGCTCCCAAAGTATAGACGTCACAATGCTGAATGCAAATACCAGATTAATCCCACAACTAATAACTTTATTATACCATAAACCAGTGTTGCCCAATACATCAAAGCGAAAACCTTAATCCACCTCCCATGGATGGTAAGCAGCAGCACAGGGACTACATACAGCAAGTAAGGTGATACATAACAGAACTTTAAAAACAAGAGCAACAACTCTAAGAACACATAAATCGAACACATAAATCAATATGGTGACCAGCAACTATTAGACCAATATAATGAAAGCTTGTAACAAATTTGTTTTAACAAGCTGTGGGCAGGTTTGTCATTATCTCAACCCTTCGTGCCCCACGTTGAGTGCCAAAAAGGACTGTTACGGTTTAACCCCAGCCAGCAACTAAGCACCATGCAGCTGCTCACTCACTCCCCCACCTACCCAGTGGGATGGGGGAGAAAATCAGGAAAAGAAGTAAAACTCGTGGGTTAGGAGCTGTTTAATAGAACAGAAAAGAAGAAACTAATAATGATAATGATAACACTAATAAAATGACAACAGTAATAATAAAAGGATTGGAATGTACAAATGATGCACAGTGCAATTGCTCACCACCCAGTTAGTCAATTGATCAACACCCAGTTAGTCCCTGAGCGGCGATCCCCCCACTCCCCCCAGTTTATATACTAGACATGACATCACATGGTATGGAATATCCCTTTGGCCAGGTTGGGTCAGCTGCCCTGGCTGTGTCCTGTGCCAACTTCTTGTGCCCCTCCAGCCTTCTTGCTGGCTGGGCATGAGAAGCTGAAAAATCCTTGACTTTAGTCTAAACACTACTGAGCAACAACTGAAAACATCAGTGTGTTATCAACATTCTTCTTAAACCAGACTCAAAACCATAGCCTTCTACTAGCTACTAGGAAGACAGTTAACTCTATCCCAGCTGAAACCAGGATACTCTTCTAACAAAAGGTGGAGGTATTCAGGAATATTTTACACTTGTAGAAATTTCCTTATTTTGTGAATTAATCCTGGAGAATAATGATGCACTCCTTTGGAAAAAATGAATCCTCAAGAGAATGTTTCTTGTTCTGAAAAATGGAAGCTGCTGTATGATGCTGGTAGAGCAAGTAGTACAGTTAAGCTAGGTAGGTTTTCCTTAAGGTGAGGCTTCAACCACACTTATGTCAAATTGTTCTGGGTTTGTTTTTTTTTAAATCAGGGATGGGGGTGAGTGGCAAAACCAGCAGCTGATGTGTAATCATAGTTGGATTTCCTCATGCGGACTTCTGATACTACTTTACTTCCTGAGCATTTTTCTGAGAAACTTGAGTATCATTTCAGTCAAAAATTTTGATTGCTGTAGGCCAGAATGATGTGCATTTTGCCAGAAAGTGGAAACCATTCTGGTATGCTCTTTGCCTGCAATTCCCTTCTGTTTACATCAGGAGAATCTAGCTGGACAGCCTCCACATGACATGGCCACGGCACTATGATGTTGAAATAGAGCTTGAATCTTGGATTAGTGCTAACCTTATTATAAAACTTGGTAGTTATAAGAACAGTACAATACTGCTATCCAGTACACCTCAGGCAGCCAACTTCACTCCTTCAGTATACTTGAAGAAAGGATACTTCGCTTAAATCCAGTGCAACAGCACATATTAAGCTGCAGTCACTTGCAGAGGAAAATGTATTGATCAATGAAGATTAACTGTGCAAGTTAATTAATCGTTCAGTCTTAGTTCTGTAGTACAGTTTCTCCTGTATACAAGAGGCAGTATTCACCTGAAAGTTCCAGCACTTAAGAACAAATGCTTCCTATCCTCACCACAGTGACGTAGTTGTCAGGACAAGGTGTTTTAACTGGAAAGTCTGCCATTTTCAGTTGGACAAATGCAGAGATCCATTCAAATTTTGAGATCTTCAAATTTAAAGTTTCAGAATTGCAAAGTCTTGTGTGCCTTAACTGTCTGAGATAAGGCAAAACAGAAAATCTCTCTAAGACTGATTCTCAATTCAGTCTGAAGTTACCAAAGTGGAAGCCAAAGGGCAGATATGGTGAAGGGAAGTTCTGAATAGATGGCTGCCTTGCTTATGTCTTCTGGAGCAGAGTGGAGAACTAGCAACAGGGTGCTCCAGAAAATTACTTTGTTGAAAATACAGTGTAAGGAATATGAACATCCTGACATTTAGTTTCTGAATTTATTCTTACTGAATGGAATGACTCTTAATACACAGGTAATGTAACTATTTTTCTGGTGTGTTTAACTGCTCCATCAGCATTTAAGTCCTTCAGAAAAAGTGTCCTATTAGAGGGTAACGTTATTGAACTAAAAGAGCTGGAAGGGAGGGAGAGAAGAAGTTCATATGTGAGATTTTTGGACATTAAAGGTGTATAGCAGACTGTGTCCTGCTGAAGAGGAGGAAACAGATGTGGCAAGAAGTCATCAAACTAGAGAGGGAGAGAAGATGTTTAATTATCTTCATAGCCAAATTATATCATTTTTAAGCATTATTTTATCTCGTATAAGTGTTACTTCTTAGAAGTATTCATATACAATAATAGGGGATAAATTTCTGTGGTAATTGAACAGTGTATGTTAATAGATACAGTACAGCTTTAATAACTCAGACCTAAAGGGACTGTAGAAAATAATATTGATAACCTTTATATAAAAGTAGACAGTTTGGTTATGTTTAAGGAGGTATGGACAAGCTGGATTGTGTATTATTCAGGTTGTTGGTTATTCATTGTGTTGTAGCTTTTGCTTTGTGTTAATGGCCTTTGTGGGCAAGGTCCTGTGGGACTTGGTTGTGACTGTACACAATATTTTTTCAGAAGATTCTGGAGGTGTGCAGTGATAGATTGCTGGTTCTGATTCAGAACCTTTAAGAGCTATTTGAGCGTCTAGTGTTTCCCATTGGATTTGGGAGTTTAGCTTAACCATCAAAGTACAAACTTGATTTATGATTTCTGTATTATAACAGAACATTTTCTTCAGCAAAGTGATATAAAACTGAGTGAGATATACTGTGTGCAAATTATGTCTGGGAGTTTTTGAAGTGTGCTATGGATATCACTTAATAGAAAGGTGTTGCTGTGGGGTTTTTTCCTGTTGGTGAATACATATTTAGATTACTGCAAATGAATATATAATCTGTTGCACAGGTTTTTTTAAGTGCTCTTAAGATGCTTGCCAAGACTATGTACTGCACAAGCACTTGTCTATCACTGCTTCCTGGCCCACCAGTAATACCTTAAAAACCTGAACTTTGAAGGCCTCTATGCTACCTCCTCTCGTGCTTTCTCTGCCGGAGCCGATTGTCTTATTGACAAGAATATACCTTCAGTCTTCTTTGACTTTCATTCCTAACTTAAATTTACAGCCTAGAGAAGTAATTGCTTGCCATTGGATTTCCTGCATCTTTTAGGAGATTTTTTTTAAACATGCTTATCTGTTGGCAAGCAATTCCAATGTGTGATATGTAAAAAATTGGTTTGAGATTTAGTTAAATTTTTGAGATTTGGTCATTGATACTAGGTTTTTCATTATTTGAACATGCCTTTGCCGTGGCCATATCACAGGCCTGTGCCGTATGTCACCATAGGTATATGTCAGTGCAATGACTTCTCTTTAATTTTTAAGTCAACCGAAAGGGGAAAAATATAGAAATGTTTTTGAGTTTTCTTTTTTAACTAATCTGAAAGTAGCATGTAGTTGTTCCTTTCCAGATGTATTGGTCCTTCTTGAAAGAGCTTTTCATAACCATTTCAGGATACTACTGCTGTTGGAGCTGGATGTCAGAGTTGTACAAATCAATTAGATTTGCCTTTTAAAGTAAACAATGCTATCCTTAAATCTTAAAAATACAGGAGTAGAATGTTGCATTTGATATGAAGGCTGGATTTCACTTGCATAACTGACATTCCTTCAAAGATTGTGGTGCTATCACTGACATACAGTAATCGTTCATAGCATAATTATCATATTTGGTTTTCACATCAGCACTGCTGCTAATGTTTAAATTCTGTTGAAATATAATTGCCCTACAGAAGGGGTTGCAGAGGCTTTTTAATCCATCTCTCGGTGCAGCAGATTGAATAATGTGGAATGGAGGAATACATCAATTCTCTGAGAATGGATGCATTTCTGCAAAGTGACTGCTTAAAATGACAGCTGAAGCTGATACAATTTCAGGTTGCGAATATGGTCAAAGTCAAGACATAACCGTTTCAAGAAGCATCAGATTTAATGTGCCTGTGCTGTACTTCTAAAGGTAATGGCAAAAAGCAGGTTACTGGAATAATTACTCTGATCCCCAAGAAAACCAGGAGAAGCGCACTAGTTAATTCAGAAAAAGGTATGTTTGATACAGGAAAAGGTGGCAAGAGAATTGATGCATAATTGGTTTTTAAATATAATCAGTTGAAGGTAGTGTCTTTCTAGAAAAATGTTTTTACTAAACATTGAGCTTTAGGCACAGATGAGTGACTGAAATTCTGTTGTTTCCATGACATCTATCTTACCTGTTTTTTTCCTTCTGACCTCAAGTAAGTTAGTTCTTGCAATTTTGCTACTCATGCTTTATTACCTTTGTATCAGTTATCACAGATTCACAGAATGGAAAGTTATAGAAAGCTTGATAGCCCTTCATGTTTATGTGACCATTTCTTTACAATTTGTCTACTGCATCAGGGTCTGAAACTTAAAATATGGTTGTATCCAGTAAGAAGAAAAAAACCTGCAGACCTCTAAGGAGAATGCAGTAACTTCAAGAAATGTGTAACACTAGTAATATGCTACTAAAGCTTATTTATAGATGCATTTGGAATCTTTTGATGAGGATATTGGAAGGATAGGTGAAAAAATAATCTCTTTGCAAGTCAAGATATGTTAATATTCAAAATAAGTGATAACAGGACCTGACCTGTTCAAGCACTGAGATATGAAAGTAGTCATGCATTCAAAGCTGTCTGATGGCCATGTCAGATAACAGGAGCATTAGTCTGTCTGATGGGAGGGAAAAGAAGAGAAACTGCTAAAACTCCCCAGAACTTTTCAGATGTTATAATGGAAAACCAGCCATAGTTTCTGTCATGTGATATTTTTTGTGGAATTTTTTGTATATAAGCATAACTAGGTGTAAGCCACACTTTCATACAGGCTGTGTTCATGTAAGCTATGGAAGACATACCAGCTCTTAGCCAGCTGCTGGTGTTAGTTTAATCTGGTAAGGAATTTTATTTAAAGCTTACATAAAAGTATTTTCCTGTTGGCTTTCCATGATGATTTTATTGGAATATTAATTAAAGGTGGTGGAGCAGAAGTCCACTTACTGTACCAAGAATAGTCTGTCTCCCAAACTGCTTTTAAGAAAATTTAGCAATTCCTTTGAGGGTTTTTTGGTCCTCTGTTTTGTTTTCACACAACAGGCTGTTGGCTTTCTGCACTAGTATCATCCTCCACGTGAAACTTTGAAACCTTTTTGTTTTGCTGTGAATTGTGTTTATAGATGTTCTGGGGTGATTTTTTTTAAAACAGTCTTACAGGTACTGCCTGAGGACATGTCTTTTTTCTCTCTTCAAACTGTTGCTGTATACCATCTTCTGTGTGTATCTGTCTCCTTAATGGATATGCTTTCCTTCCTGAAATACTCAAGGTATGGGCTAGAGCTCAGCATGTTTCAGTCCAAAAGTGCAATGTTATTTGATGTGGTACCTGGGTCAGAAGAGCAGAGCTCCAATCTTTATTTCACTCTTTCTACCCAGCATTTACTGACTCAAATGTGAGATAAATCATTTATCAGTAATTGCAGGTCTCTTAAGTATGTGTTTCATTTGTTCCATCTTCAGTATCTTCTTAGTCCGCTATCACATCTAAAACTTGACTTATTTTCTTAGCATTGGCTTTTGAGGTCATAGGATTTCTTGTGCTTCCATTTGAGAACATGAAAGTTGTTATCATCCCTCTTTTGTTATTGTCTCTGGCAGGGAGACAGAACCTGAATGGTACTGCATTTAAAATAACTTTTTTTCTATTTGTAGGCATCTGGCACTTAAAAGCTGTGTGAGGAGAAAGACTTTTAGAAGTAAATCGTTTTAGTTGTACTTCAGTTTGGTGATGAGGTTCTGAATTGTGACTTCTTTTTTTCCAGACCTGAGTTCAGAAAACCTCAAAAATTTCTTTAAGATCATCAATGCTTATATTTTCTTGTCATCATCTGAATTTTTACAGGTATGTTACCATTATATATTCATATTAGCACCTTAGTTCCCTACTGGCAAACTATTTTTTCTGTCATGTTGGAAAACTTTGTACACACAAACATTTATACTCTTATTTATGTGTATACAAGCATATTGTTCTAATGTTAGCTTTTTATGGCACATGGTAGACACTCGATCAAATCAGATTTGATAAAGATTATTATTTAGAATTAACATTTTGTGGATTGATTTAGTACTCTGGTACCTGAAAAGGTCCTATGTAGGGTAGTAATAGTTACTCTAATTATCCTACCAGATTAAAATTATGATCATAAATTCTAGCAAAAATTGAACTACAGATAATATACTTTGTTCTCACATCTTCATTAGAAAATTCATTGAGACTGGTTGTTTAAAAAACCAGCAAAGTTAAAAAATCAACAAAATGCTTAGATTAGATTTTAATTAGTTCAGGAAAGATGAGCATTTTTAGCAGATATGATCTTTGAAGAGAAGATCTGTCTTTGGACATATATAGTCCCTCATGTGTTGTGTTTTGAAATATATACATAGATACAAAATGTCTTTGCATAATACCTTCTTCATTTCATTTCAGATGTATGCTGCTGACTTATGCCGGTCATTTTGTGAACTTTTGAAGGACATAACTACTGAAGGTCAAGTTCAAGTTTTAAAGGTAGAGTGTAATAAAAATTATACCTGGATATTCAGCTCTGTACATCGATTATTTTTGCTAGTGTTTTGTCAGGTTAGAGTAATATTTTCAAGAATGATGAATGTAGAACATGTAGAAGAAAACAGCTTATTTAGCACACATTGACATTGGAGTCAGTGGTGTTTTAAACTACATATTTAAAGTGTGTGTGTGTGTATAGAGATTGTGTATATACACACATGTATTTTTTTAAAATACTACTTTTCCCAAAAGAATGTTAGTATAGCCTTAAATAGAGCACCCTGAGAGATAATTACCTAACACACTCTTCCTGTACCCTCTCTGCAGTGCTTTCGTTACTTCATGTGATTCCAAAGTGTTGTCCTTAGGTAAATCAGTTCTAAGCTAGTTTGAGTCCTCTTCGTATAGATAGATTTAGATTAAGAGTCCCTGATATCTTTCTCATATGATTATTTTCTAGATTACTAGAGAAGGGTGGTTAGTGAGGGCTTGGATCTTCATGAAAATAGTTTGTTCTACAGCCTGGCAATAGCACACTTAAACAGCTAGATGACCAGTCACTGCATTGCGAAGATAATGCTATGTATAGAAAATCTCAAGACCACTGAGTTGCAAAGCAAGGGGCTTGGGTGAAAGTAACTTTATTTAATCTTTGTCTATCAGTGGACTCATGGAAGTTGTAGAAAGCTGATCAAAGTTGTTTATTTCTAATTGAATTTTAGAATGGAGAAGAGTGCCACAGTATAAAACAGAAGATACTTACACTTCTAATTAAAAAATAAAAGGGCAAAATCAATCTCATTAATGAGTTTTAAGAGTTGTCCTAAATCAGTTTTCAGCTTGGTTCAGAATTCAGAAAAAATTTCATTGTTGGGACAAAAATGCAACATTAAGAAATGATTCAACTGTAAAATCAAAATCATGCTTGTGTGTTAACCTGTGTTCATTTGGAGTGTTCCTAATAAAAATGTGCAAAGATAATTATCTAATTGCTCTATCTAGCCATCCAAATCTGAGTTTTGTCTGTACCCTATCAACCAGTATTGATCCCTTTGCTAATACAAACATTAATAATGTTATATCTACTAATTCTTTTAATATTAGTTTTCCTTGTCAGTATTCAATACCAGTAAGAAAAATAATCATAGTTCAATTTTTGTAATGGCACATTTGAAAAACTGGCAAGATAAGGGTTAAGTAGTAAGTCTGCATATGTATGTGTATTATTATAAAAACTGTTAAGGTGATTTTATGATAAAATAAGCACCAAATGATCAGGGTTCACTTTCTATTTTTTCTGCATTTCTGTATGACTGCTAGAACCTAATAGGTGTAGAGCCAAGCTTTTCCAATCTTTATTGAATGTTGGACGTACGTGCTCTCTATCACAGTCCTTTGTGTAGCGTACTTGCACTTGTACCATGACACAGTATTCAAAGAGTCTTTGCTTTTGGCATAAATTGCTATTGTAATGGCAACAACTGCTTTAGTAGAGTTTTTCAAAGTACTCAGTACTTTCAAAGTACTAAGAAACTGTTTTCACATAAACTTCAAATGGTATTATGAAAGAGATGGTATGAAATTCCTAAGCTTTTGAAATATTAAGCATGATACTTTAAATGTGCCTTTTGAAGAATTTCAGGAAATAAAGTTGGAGTATGCACTGAAAGATACTTGAGTAGTAACTGTAGTGTGTTATTAGTTATGTTTCCATTGGCTGCACTGACTGGAAACTCTGTTGTTTATAAAATTTGGACTTGAATTCAGTACATTATAAACACAACGGAGGAAAAAAATTAGATCCTACCTACCTCTTTGGCGGGTTGCACAACTGCTTGCGGAATCCCAGGACAGAAAACAACAGGAGAAGTTGATAGTCCTCCTCGTTTGTAGTTCCTACTGTGAGGAGCTTAAGGACTCTAGTTCTGGAATTTAACATGTCAATTCCCCTCTATCAATACTATTATTTAGAGTCTATAGTTGGGCAAATGTTTGATGCAGCAGCTTTTAATCAGATCTCTAAAGTGGAATGATGCTGCTAATATAGTATTATTTATCCATTTGGCTCCCAGTGTGGCCTTGCATTAGCCACAAGATTTGTCCAGTATACTTTGCTAGTATACACCTTCCTAGTATCCCTGCTTGCGTCCAGAGGGGTAACTGAGCTATAATCCATGCAAGTATTTTTACAAAAAGGAAAATATTTTGTCAGGCGTCACTATGCTGACTTGTTAAACAAAAAACCCCTAAGATAAATATTGGGAACAGAAACACCCGGGAGTGTTCTCTGAAATATTTTCCTACAAACAGTTTTGGCTGGATTGAAAATAAATATTAGAACAGTAAATAAATGGATAAGGTTGAAAAACGCTAATTTGCACTGGTAAGATGATTTATTGCAAGATTGCTGAGGCTTGATGTGGCTTGATTGTCTAATTATCTAAGACAGACAGTATAAGGTTTGAAAAGACTCTGTACAAGGACAAATGAGTTAGCAAGAACTTCCAGCACCTGGAAAGGATGAGTGAGGGAAAAGTTATGTTAACATCTATATAACAGTATATTAAAGGTCTACAAAATTGGGAGGCATTGAAAGGGGTTAACTGCTGAACATCTGTCTCAAGGCAAGAAGTAGGTGGCATTAAATGAAGCCAGTAGGAACAAAGATCAAAAAGAAAAAAAAGATTTAGGGGAGACTGGACAAGAGCACAGAAGAGTAGTTCCTTGTCAAAGTCCCTCTGAGCTGAAAGTAGGTGGAAACTGAGAAGAGTGTTTAAGGGAGGTACCTTTATGGTATCTTTATATGCTTTATACGATGAGTGTATAGATGTGTGGTCTCTGTTTTTACTTACCTGTAGGAGTGAACAGGTATTAGCCCATTATTCTCACAGCCTCTTCCCCTCTTCATCTTGGTACAAGGGGAGAGCCCAAACAGCTGGGTGAAAGAAAGCCTGAAGAACATGGAAAAAAAATTACTTCAGGGAACAGCTCATGGGGGAAGAGAAGAGCTGAGAAGCAAAGGGTAAAGAATGTAAAAACTGGGAACCAGAGCAGGGTATCAGGAGTATCACATCTGAGAGCACTTGTGGTTACTTGATTCGCTGCAAAGAGGTGGTAGGTCCTAATCTTCAAAAAAGTGGCAGGACAAAGATATGGAAATAAGCCTTAAACTGTTGGTATTCCTCCCTGCCAACCCATGTCATCCAGCTGCTTTTCCTGGAGCCTTATCAAGGTCCTTCCTTCCAACCCACCTCATCAACTTTGCTGGGGCCAGGAGGAGGCTGATGAGGAGGAGGTGCTTGGCTAGGTGGGTTTCTCTTGGCATATCAGTTTTCATCAAGTCTGTTATGCAGATCAGGTTTGCAAAGTACTTCACTAGAATATGCTTTTAGCAATCCTGGTGTTTGCTGGTATTTAATGGTAAATATCCTACCAGGACTTTATGTATAGACCAGTATATGTAGTTTTAAAACTTCAGGTAAGATTTTAAAATGTACTTTACTAATTGTCTAATTTGCTTTTGTTCTTAAGGTTGTGGAAAATGTCCTAAAAGTAAACCCTGTTTTGGGTCCTCAAATGTTTCAACCCCTTCTGCCATCAATAGTCAGGGGGATTATAGATGGGGAGGTAAGAGTTACTTTTTAACTACTCTCTACTTTTCTTTTTGAACAGGAAAGTACCTTCTGTAATCTGGCCTAGTTTTTTTGTGTTGATGTTCCATTTTCTCTTGCTTTAACAGCATCTGATAGAACTTTGACAGCTATTTTAAAAGTCTGTAAGAGTAGCACAAGAGTTAAAGCAACATATCCACCACTTATTTTGTCATCTAGTGTTTATTTTAATAAAACAACACAAATTTTATTCTGCCATTCCTACACTATTAACACTGATGCTTAGTTAGATCCTTTGTAGGTGTTGGGAGTTTTTTGTTGGGGTTTTTTTTAAAGACACTTATGCTACTCCTTTTTAAGTGTACCTGCACCAGAGAAAAGCAAAGTGGACAAGGAGAAGACTGACCTCTTTTTTCAAATTGACTTATCTAATATGAAGAGCTGAAGGATGTGAAAATGCTTTGTGTGAGATAGAAAAGGCTTTAAGATTTTGCTTGCTTACATGTCTTAAGTTCTCATATTTGTCTCTTTGCCTTCTACAAATCTCCATGTTGGATAAAAAGGAGTAAGATCAAATATGCTTTAACTGTGTTGAACCTTGCAGCACTAGCAGAGAAACAAATACGTTAATCAGCAGAATCAGTGGGTGGAATTCTCTACACTTTTGATTTTTTTGATCAAAACCTTTGTTTTTTTCAGAGCTGAAGACTTTCAGATATCAATATTTGACTCCCATTATTATTCAGTTAAATAAGATATTTCCAAGATTAAGTCAAGTAATATTGCTTAGCAATTTGTACAGAACACAAAAAAGACTGTTTGAACAGTTTGCAGTTTAAGAAGACACAAAACTGGAGAGTGGATTATTAAAATGTCTTCTGATTTAAGACTGTAACAAATTCATTGCTCCCTATTCAAAAAGGTATTAATCTGTGTTAATGTTCTAGGGTAAATGTTGGCATTTTGTTTTCCAAGTAGGCAATTCTACAAAATACATACTGTTAAATTGTTAGATGCTGAATTTAATGCAAAGAAATCTGTAGCTTATTTGAAAATTAAAAGTAATAACAAAGGATAATAAACTAATGAGCTTATTACTGTATCCAGTTAATTTTGAGACACTTGCAAGTTATTGGCAAAGGTATTATAGTTTCAGTGAAATAAGTAACAACTTCAGAAATACTAAGCACTTCTTAATGTTACTAAAATTGTAAATAGTAATTTTAAACCATAATCAATTTTGAAAGTAATTTTTTAACAGTACAATATACTGTTTATTCCTTAAGATGCAGGTTTTTAAATTTAAAGTAGAATCACCTTGCAAGTTGTCTTGGCTGTTTGGAGGAAACTGACTTTGAGATTTCCATAGTTTTCCTATTGTAAGAATCGAGAAACTCTGGTAATGATTGCTCGCTCTGTCTTGTGTTCTTAGAGGCTTTAAATTACAACCTGTAATTTCAAATTTAATAAAATACATAAAGGATGCATGCAAGTATTTTCCATGTATTTCTGCTCTATATGTTAAGTATTTTTCTCTTAATTAAACTAAGCCCTCTTGGTTTACTTTTGTTTCAGAGATATCCAGTGGTAATGTCTACTTATCTGGGGATCATGGGTAGAGTTCTACTACAAAATGCAAGGTTTTTTTCATTACTTCTGAACCAGGTGGCTTGTGAATTGGGTCAGGAGGTAAGGATTTTTTTCTTGGTGTTTCAGCTGGATTGCATGTGGAAGTCTTGCATTCTTTTGACCTGAAAGAACTTCTCCCTCTGTTTTCCATGCTTTTTTCTCCCCAGTCCACCTTGGAAAGGGGTCCTTTCCCCTCCTTCATGTTCTCACAACTACCCTAAAACATCTCATTAGAAGTTTTATATAATCTCTAAATTCTCTTCCCGCCGCATCCCACAATAAGCCAGATAAACCCCATTAGTTTGCATGGTATTGCAGGGTGTTTCTTTCCTTGTGCCATCTTGATGGGTCTTGCACCAGGGATAATGGTCTAATCATTCTCTGAGTTCCTGGGCGTATCAGGTTCAGTAGTGTTCTGCTATAAGTGTTCTACTATGTCTTTAAGTGAAATTTTAGTAATTTTCTTAGGTATACTAGAGTTTTCAAACAGGTAAAGACAAGTCTTTTTTTTTACTTGTCACCAGTGAAAGTAAAACAGAGTAAGTTCACATGCTTTCTATGTATTAGACAGTTACAGGAAAACTGTTTGGGTAATTCACCGTTCTGAATCAGTTCTCTGTCCATGAATTAAATGCATTTCTAACTTCTAGGTTCTAATTAATGGTGAGGTTGTTCAGGGTCTAGAAGCACTGTCATAGAAAATTTAACAAATACCTGTTGCTTGCTGCTTCTGTCAGGTATATGTAACTGTATGGTATCTTTTCCAGATGAATAATGTATTCAGTTGGTAGAAAAATTAATATAAATTATTTTCTAAATATGCTGAAGTACTTATGAAAAGGAACGTTCTGTTTCCCATTGCAGTTGGACCAAATTCTCGGTAACATAATTGAAATGTGGGTTGATCGGATGGATAACATCACTCAGCCAGAAAGACGAAAACTTTCTGCTTTGGCATTGCTTTCACTTCTGCCATCATTGAATAGGTAAGCAAACATACAATGCCTTAAATAAGAATGCTTCAAAGGCCCTTAAGATGGTTTCTAAGGTATTTCACAATTCCGCACATAAATATTCCAATATAAGTAGTTTTGTTGCCTCTTTTTTTGCCAAGAGAAACTTAAAAATGTAGAATTTTCATGCTACATTATATTAACTTATTATGTGGCTTCATAGCAATATAGTCACTTTTCTGCTATTTCATGGAAAATGTCATTTAATAAAAGTGAGAAAACAGCACTGCATATTTTATTGTCCATTCTCATATTAATATTGAACTAGCTGCTTCTCTTATCTATGATTAAGTAGTTGCTTTAGTTGGCTTGTTAGTAGTTCGGTGTCCCTTCAAGGGAACAATGTTCATTCAGTTTTCTTTCCTGTTGTGGGTAGATCTGAACTTTCATCCTGGTTTTTCCCTTTGACGTTAAGTGGAAGAGGCTGTGAGAGACTGAAACAGTTTTTGCACTGTAGATTTCTATAGCAAGCAGCTTTTACTATTGTCCTTTCTCTAGCCGTTGTCATTGCTGAGTATACATACAAAATGAAAGTTTTTAATGAAAATGCTGAAGAGTGTTACATGGACTTCTAAATTGTCTCTACTAGAATTCATGTGTAACACATGTTTAGGCGAGAGTTCAGTCCATATTTACCTTCAGATTATTCTTGTCTCTTTGAAAGTCAGGAAGACAAGACTGCATGAGTTTGTTTAGTTTGCCGGATTTCCTGGGAAGTCTTAAGTATTGTCCAATGGGAATTTAGATGTTGCTCACAAATCCTAAAGCTATGTTAGTATCTGTAAAACTGTAGAATATGTAGTCACTACCTAAAAAATCAGGGAACTCTTATACATAAAACTTAGAGGCTTCATTCCTTTTAATGTGCACAGAAGCTTTCCTTTTTTGTCCTGGATCATCAGGACAAACATCTAGCCAAAGGTGAACCGAGCAGCTGCTTTATGAGAAAGCTTTTGGTTCTTTTAGTAAATGTGACAATGTTATATTACTTATGAGTATATTTGAAATGTTCTTAAAGAGGTGTTATCTAAAATTTAAGGTGCTGAACTACAGGTCTGTCTTACTGTGAAGTTTCTTTTAAAGAGAGGAAGGAAAAAAGAAATTGCTTTAGGTAACCGCGTTATTTTGAACTGCCTTCAGCTGCTCCAAACTTCCTGCTGTAAAAGCCAATTACTTCTGGCAGTCCTTATCATAATAAAACCTCCTGCAAATGACAGCTTTATGTTTCAAATAATCAAATCATTTAAGAAAGCCGCTTCTCAAATAAAAAGCCTCTCTTTAGTGGACGTATTTATGTCAAAGCTATGAAAATTTTATTATACAACTGATAGACTGCCAGGGCCAAACATACCTTCAGACAGAATGTGTGAAATTGATTGAAAGTGATTGTTCCTTATACTACCAAACAATGTGAGTCACTCTGGTTTTTCCATTTCATAGGGATTATATTACATATGCTTGCTGCATGCCACATCTGAAAGTTTTGTTACACATAAAATTTTTCAAAAGCAGGCTTCTCGTGCAAGTCCATTTGCAAAGCTTAAGCAAAAATGTTTTAAACATCATACAGTATTTAAACAAAATATTTTGATTCATATAAAGAACATTTTCAAGAAAAGCTGAAGTATTTTTTCCTGTTGGAGTACCTTGCCAACCGGGTTCCTGATTAGGTATTACTTTGGACATCCAAAGCCAGTTCAAGATTTCTCAGCTGCACAGACAGAGCAGAATTATGTCTCCTGAGGATGGACATGAGATGGGCTTGCTTGGGAAGGCCAAGCTGAGGGTGAGGTTCTACCCTCAGCTTGCTCCTGTACAACGGTCAAGGGTGGTACCAGTGGCAAGCTCAGGTTTTCAAGATTCAGCTATAGGGAAAACAGGCATCTGCTCTGTGTCTAGCACTTCCTGAAGATTTTGCTCTTTTTGCCAGTTGCTTCCTCTAGCCTGTAGCTGGAGCTGTCCCAAGAGCATCAGGTTATTTTAGAGAGGAAAGGGTGGGAATAGACAAAAGTACTGGAGGAAAAATGAAGATAACGTGTTCTTATTCTTCCCTCAGAGTTGCTTTATGGATAAAATGTTGGGGAAAATATTAAGGAGTGACTTTTTTTATTCTCCCTCTAAACTCCATACTATTACTTCGCTGCCTTTAGGTACTTTTCTAGTTAGTGGTCATGTTTATAATTGCGGACTTGGGAGTTTCTGCTTTTTAGGGGAAGCCAAAGCTTCCATCATTATTCATTTAAAACCACTATGGCAAAAATATTTTCCTGGTTCAAATATAGTGCCTTTGACAGTGTTGTGAGTGAAGGATTTTAGAGCAGATAAGACAGGAATCACTGCAGAGCAGTTGTAGTTCACAGTTGCTCTCAGGCCAATTAGTTGGACTAAGCAGGTTATAAAGTGACAGTTTATTAGCCAAACTATAGCTTTCTTGTCTAGGCAGTATCATCCACAGGTACATGCAATGACATATCTTCAGTACTAACAGTACCGTTGCATTTTTATCATGTATGCCTATAGTCCTTCGATCCAGCATCCTGTTTATCTTCCAACACACAGCTGCACATTGTATTAGTCTTTAGAAGTTCACATTAAAAAAATGCAAACAATAGCTGCTTCTTTCCTGATTAGTGTGTTGCAGCACCTTTTCACTTAGCAGTAATTTCCTGGTATTACTTGGTTTTTTTGCATAAACTAAATACCGTGTAATTATCTGCATTTGCTATCTGAGTCTGGCCATTCAATGTTAGCATTTTTTGTGTCTGATATATGCATCTGTATTACGTTCCACATTTTGTACTTTCACTGCCTGTTTGCCACTCATATGTATCCACATGCATCTTCATTCATTAAAAGCTCTTGATACTTCATAAAATGAAGACCTTTGTTTTTAAACTGATGTGTATAACAGTAGGGTCCAGTAACAAGATTGAGGCAGTAAGGATACGCTTATGGATAAATGGTGTCTTCATGTTCAGCACAGAAGGGAAGTATGCATAGATGCACAATAGCTACAACAGTGAGGGTTTTTTGAAAAACTTGAAAGGACTTGAAGTTTAGTGGAGGAGAATCATATCTGAGCTAGGGTGTGAGACATGAGAGGCAACAGCAACCTGGATGTGCACATTCACAAATGTCATAATTTCCTGGTCTAGTTCAGTCATATTCCAGTTTGTCTACAAACTTAATGGCTTGTTTGTGAACCTACAGCTTCAAGAGTACTCTTCTAGAACAGTACAGTAGATGTAGTTGGGTTTTATTAGATGTGCTCTTGGTCCCCAAAATAGTGAACATGGTCAGGAGCGGCAGCCTAACTTGTCTTTAGGCCACTGTGGAAAGGATACGCCCCCCCACCCCCACTATCTCAAGTGCTACATTTTGAGATACACATCTTCAGCATTTGTATTTCCTGACACCAAAGTGGCTAAAATTGTACCTCTTCCCCTTCTCGTTACCTATATATATCTGGAAATAAGCAGTTTGTTTTCTGCACTTTTGTCACTTTGTATAATGTCAGCATTACAATGTTCTGCAATGTCCTTATTCTGGCATATTGAAAGCTTTCAATGATTTATTTAGCAAAGTAGATTTCTTTTTTACTCTTCCAGTTCTTATCTGTGTATCTTGGTAGAACACAATACTGAAAGATGCTTAAGAGTAATAGGAATACTTTAGTCTCTAATAGGAAATGTAAAGAGAATTTTTGTGTCAATGATTAGCTTAGGTTGGTGTGGTACACAACTGTAAGTACAGGTAGCATTTGACACCATTTTGAAAGCTAAGCACTCCCGTTTTGCTGGTAAGTGTTATTAATGCTATGCCTATCATTCCTGAATGGGAGATTGCCAAGTTTGCTTTTACTCAAAGTCAGTGCTTTCCAAAACAGTCCACTGTTGGTGGACTTTGTTCCATTTTGGTGCTTGAGTTTGGTTCATTCCTGGTGGACCTCCCAGGGTAGAGTGGTACCACTCCAATTTAGAGGAGACTCTACTGAGTTGAAGTATGAACCATTTTAACTGATCTTGTCTTTTTCCTTTTTAATTTGTGATACACAAGTATTTCCAGTTGCCAGTGTTAATTTTTCCC
This sequence comes from Harpia harpyja, assembly GCF_026419915.1. Lineage (NCBI taxonomy): Eukaryota > Metazoa > Chordata > Aves > Accipitriformes > Accipitridae > Harpia > Harpia harpyja. The sequence continues at coordinate 94,623,436 of NC_068969.1, read as the reverse complement.
CTTTGAGTCAAATGTGTTTGTCTGGAAAATCTATTGTGAGGAAAAGGCTAAGAGCCTAAGAGTTTCTCCAAGGTTGCTCTGCTCATTTCTAATTGTTATGTAAATGAATGTCTGCTTTTCCTCACCATGTGTCAAATCTGCTATGTCAGCCAGTATGAGTTCTGCCAATGAGATAATTGGCATTCTGTGAGTATAAGTACTTACAGTATCCAATTATAAATCTTCATTTATAAGGTTATTACAGAAGTTTTTCCTCTGTCATTTGTTAAAGTTACTTTGTTAGAAATTTAATTTTCCTCTCAAGAAGTTGTCTATATGTAATGTTAGGAAATGGCAAGAAAGTGCCTAATAACATGTCATGTTCTCCTTCAGGGTAGTTATGTCCTCATTTATAAAGACAGAATTTGTTACACAGCTAACTTGAACATCCCCCTTTCTTTATAGTGATGATCGTCTGAAGCCATTTCCCTATCTTCCCCTCCTTTTTTTTTTTAATTCTTCCTCTAGTCAAAGGTGTGCTCACCCACGCATCTAATAGACTACTAGTATTAAAAGGAGCTCTTTAAATTATGATTTTGCAGTTATCATCCATGTTTGGCCTTGGATTTGTTTAGTTTGCCTGCCAGGTAACAATGCAGTTTTAATAATATCAGTGAAAAATGTGGCTTTGGTCTTAGTCTGAGTATCAGAGTCTGCATAATTCAGAGTGTTACATATAGTACCACGACGTCCTTAATTGTATGTTACATCATAGCATTGGCAAGAGGATGCACTCTTTAAACCTTCCTTGTTCACAATCTCCATTAATTTTTCTCCAATACATGATTGTTAGTATGGACTGGTCAGGAACAAATTATCATTTCCCATAAGACCCATAAGGCTTGTTTACAAGGGAAAATGTACCAAGTGATGGCAAGGGATGAATGTCACTAAAGGCAGCAGAACTGCTACAAAAACCAAACTGCAGTCATAAGGGATTGATTGCTGCTGATATCTTGCTTTTGTTTGTGGCCTATATAAAGAATTTCAGAATTCTTTCCTAAAGAAATTCAGAACTCTTCTAAATATAATCTACCCTAAAATTGAATGTTTTAATTATATAAAAGACAGCAAAAGATGATAATGGACTAAATAGCTTTCTTCAAACTTTCTATCTTTGCCCTTTGTAACATGCAGTTTACATGTTTGCAACTTAGTTATTGAATAAGCAGTGACTAAAGTATAGCATATTATTAATAATGTGTAAAAACCACAAGATTGTTACAAACTTAAAAAAAAAAAATTAATACAGTTTTGTAGCTGGTTTTCCACCTGAGTTTGTTCTGAGCTGTTTTGGTACACCTAGTTACCTCTCTGCCCTATACTCTAAAATTTGAGACTGCCTGAGAGTAGCTGAGATTTTTGATGACTTCTCTTAACAGTGCCAGACTGTTATGATAAGATACCAAAAGTGGTTAACACACAACCCATGTCACTACAAGAACTTCTGCAAAAAAGTATTGTCTTAATTAACATTTCATATTCAGTCAATTTAATGAGAAAGTGAGGGTTTAAAACAAAACATCAGGTTTTGATATTAAGGAAATGCCTAGTGTAAAGAATGTTTGTATTTTTAAGGAAGAAGTAGCTTTTGTATTGTGTGTGGGGGTTTTCTCTGTAGTACTTTTCAAGAAATGCGCTAATTGTTTGTTTTCTCTCTTTGTAAAATTTTTAGAAGCTTATCAGTTGCTAATGCCAAGTGCATGCCCATCCTGTCTCCTAAACTAGGAGGCAGTGTGCTGCTGAAAGCTGTACAATTGGATTTGGTTTTGAATCAATTTCTAGAAGGTGAATTAGTTATTCTGGTTGAAATTTAGGAAATTGCTTTGCATTCTTTAAACCTTTTGGTTTGAATTGCATTCATATTGAGTACATTTCTTACTGCTTTTATAGTTTGAGCAGTTTACTAAATATTGCAGTGAATGTGTCCTGGTTTCAGCTGAGATAGTTAACTGTCTTCCTAGTAGCTGGTATGGTGCTATGTTTTGAGTTTAGTATGTGAAGAATGTTGATAACACTGATGTTTTCAGTTGTTGCTAAGTAGTGTTTAGTCTAAAGGCAAGGATTTTTCAGCTTCTCATGCCCAGCCAGCGAGAAGGCTGGAGGGGCACAAGAAGCTGAGAGGGGGCACAGCCAGGGCAGCTGACCCAAACTGCTCAACGGGGTATTCCATACTGTGTGATGCCACATCTAGTGTATAAACTGGGGGGAGTGGGGGCAGGGGATCGCCGCTCAGGGACTAGCTGGGTGTCGATCGGTGGGTGGTGAGCAATTGCACTGTGCATCATTTGTACATTCCAATCCTTTCATTATTGCGGTTGTCATTTTATTAGTGTTATCATTATCATTACTAGTTTCTTCTTTACTGTTCTATCAAACCGTTCTTATCTCAAACCACGAGTTTTACTTCTTTTCCTGATTTTCTCCCCCATCCCATTGGGTGGGTGGGGAGTGAGCGAGCGGCTGCGTGGTGCTTAGGTGCTGGCTGGGGTTAAACCACGACAGAATGGTAAAGGCTAAAGCTTTAAATATAGTTACTTTCAGCATATCACATCTGTGGCTTTCATTGATGGCCAACCTTTTTATGTTATTGTTTTGTGACTTACTGCTCACTCCATAGAAGACTTTATCTTTTTGTCAGTTTGCATGACAAATGCAGTTAATTGGTGCAATAATTATGTATTACTAGGTGAGAAATTTAACAATTTCTCAAAGTGAGCTCTTAGTTTCATAAGAACTTTCTGTCATATTATTTTAATAGAGTCTATAGCCAAATAAGATTTATAGAAGGGAACTTACTTATCCTCAATGGGGAAAAATAATTCTATAGTTTTCACTTCTTACTGTTTCTCAGCATGTTGTAAAATCTGCTTGATAATTTAATCAAAAATAATAAATGCCAAAGTTAAAAAGGAAAGCAAGTTACAAAGCTTCATCATTTTGAAATAGATTTTGTGATGTATGTTTACATATACAAATGTTTAGTACTGTGGGTTTATTAAACAGGAATGTTTTTGCTCATTTATTAATCTGATATTACAATTTCTCTGTCTGTGTCTCCCCTTTGTAACTATCACTGTTGCTATTAGGAGAGTGTGGTGGGTCGACCCTGGCTAGGTGCCAGGTGCCCACCAAAGCTGTTCTATCACTCCCACTCCTCAGCTGGCTGGGGGAGAGAAAATATAACAAAAGGCTTGTGGGTCAAGATAAGGACAGCTTAATAAAGAAAGTCACGTGTGAAAGCAAAGGAAAACAAAAGATTTTGTTCTCTACTTCCCATCAGCAGGTGATGTCTGGCCACTTCCTGGGAAGCAGGGCTTTAGTACGTGTAGTGATTGCTCTGAAGACAAACATAAAAAACAAATGCCCCCACTTCCTCCCCCCTTTACTTAGCTTTTATCACTGACCTGACATCATATGGTATGGAATATCCCTTTGGCCAGTTTGGGTCACCTGTCCTGGCTGGGTCCCCTCCCAAGATCTTGCCCAGCCCCAGCCTGCTGGTGAGGTGGGGAGTGTTGGAGAGACAGCCTTGGTGCTGTGCGAGCACTGCTCAGCAGTAGCCAAAACACCGATGTGTTATCAACACCCTTCTAGCTACCAATACAGAGCACAGCACTCTGAGGGCTGCTGTGGGGAAAACTAGCTCCGTCTCAGCCAGACCCGATACAGAGAGTGGAATAGCACTCTGTGGAACACAGAAATTTTCAGTAACTGAAGCAGCAAATCAAGATTTTTTTACTTACGCAGGAATATTCATTAGAAAGAATCTGCAATATTTGAGTTAATCAGAAATTTTGAGATGATGATAATGAGAAAAACAAAAAAGGGTTTTGAGGTCTGATAACATGAATAAGGTGTCTATGGCAGGTGTTACTGGATGTAGGGAGGTGAAATGAGATTAAATGTTGATGCGTATGCTACCCAAGCAGTAGATTAGTAGCTGAATTACTTTGACTTGCAGTCATATCTGGAGAATGATGTGAGCAGAAGGTGGTAGGTATTTGAAAACAAAACAAGAAAGTTGTATCATAGGCCACCTGCAGAGAATAAAAGCGGAGGGAAGGAAGACCTGCAAGAGGAGGTACTTGCTAAATACACAGTGCGAGGGCAACAGACAGTTTCACTCTTACAAGCTCAAAAGAATAATTACAGTGCTAAAAATTGACTTTTCTCTATTTTGTGAGCTTTAACGTAATTTTGCAGTGATTATGAGAATGAAATCTCTCTTCAAAAATGGGCTTTAATACATTTTAAAAATGGGTAGCTTTAGAACCTGTTTTTGAACTTGGTGCATGTTTGTCTGCTGTACAGAAATTGGAGTTGGATGACTATTTTATGCTAGCTAATATTTATAACCTGAATTATATTGGCTTTAATATAACATGGATCAGTGAGAAAATAGAGGTGGTTTGGAAAGACTGCACTGGGTGCAGTGCTTGCATGTTCTTTCAACTACTTTGACCTGTCATTTTATGCACAATTTGACAAATTGCTGTTGCTCAGACTTTCATACTTGTATTGACAAGGAGTCATTGTTGAACTAGATTTTAATATGTTAAAAAGCAATGGCATTAGTAACCTTACCAGTGCTAGCATATTAAAATAAGATTCACTTCAGGATTCAAAAATAATTTTCTCTGTTGCCATGTGAAGTTGTATTCAGATATAAACCTGGTGTTTCTATCACTGGAGAACAAAATTTGCAGTGAATAAAATATACCACTATTGGAGCTGCCTAAACTTGTTTGAAAGAAATGTTTGGGGTTTTCCTGTTTAAGTGTTTTCCTTAGTTTTCGATTAGTAATGAATTTTATTGTTTTAAGTACAAGCCAGCTTGAGAAATGCTGATCCAAGTTGTATGTGTATCCCAGTCTTTTTTATGGTTTTCCCCCAAATGGTATCAGTTATGTGGCATTTTGCCTCGCATTCTTAACAGATACTGCCTTCAGATACTTAAACAGTGTGTGCTATTGATGGAGCAGTACCTGGAAATTACAATCCAGTCTGCTTTACAGGCCTCCAGGTGCTGTATTTACAAAGTGCAAGACAGGACTTTCTCCACATTTCCTAGTGCAAATTGAAAGGAGCCATGACCTGGATTAAGATTTTTCTTCTTCATTTTGTACATAGGATCTGAGAATCGGAAAGGTCAGCAATGCACTCAGAACCACAGTGGCAGCTAGGGTTTGAGCAAAATTGTTATGAATATTGATAAAGTACCTTTAGTACAAGGCCACAGAGACATTCAGCCACTTAACTGGGCACCAGCTGTCATTTATCTGGTCACTATTCTATTGATTTCTCTAAATTTCCGTGTTATCTGATATCCCATAGAGCTTCAGCAATTCCTTCAGTCTTTCTAAATATGTTAATTTGGGCATTTTGCAAAAAGGGATATCTATTAACATTTGTCTCTTAAAACTCTTTTTTTTAGATTTGGACTTGCTTCTTTTAGCCCTGTGGGGCTGTTTCACACAGCATATCTTGGAAGAAATAATTTTTAATGATTTCTTTACCCACGTAAATATCAGCATGAACAGGCTATAGGTAGTGAAGCTTAGGTTGGAGATAATTTCCTGTTCAAAGTATTTTTTGATTTTCGGTCAATCTCTGTTTTTCTCCTCACGTAACTCTATTTGACCTGGATAATCTTTTTCAATTACTCTTACTATTCTCTCCCCCATATCTGGGGTACTTCCCTAATCATCCTGGGAACTGTTCAAAACTATGCAGTGTTTGCCCTTTAAGGAAATGACATGCCATTTTATTTTACTTTACTTTATATCAATGATTATATTAAGTACTGTGAAAAAATAAAATGTGAAAATAAATAGTTAAATCTAAAGAACAATTAATTTTCCTATTGGTTTAATAGTCTCAGAAAAAAGAACCAAATGCAGCTCAAATTCTGGGTTGTAACTGTTAGAGGCTTTGTCTAAAGTGGCACATGGACCAATTTTGCTGGTCCTGCTGATTTCTTACTTTAGACTAGATATTATAAGAGGTATTGACTCTTATAGAATTAAAGGCTTTTAACTTTTGTCTTTTTTTTAAAAAAAAACATTCCCCTGCATCCCACCTCTAGGTAATTTTGGCCAGCTCAAGTTGAAAAATTGAAGGAGTATATCTCTTGATACTGAATGTTTTGCAGATTTCAAACATAAAAAGCCAGTTACATATGGTCAAAAACATTTTTTTTAAAACTTCAGAAATTTAAGTTTCTTTTGGCAGAATTTGGAAGAAAGCCTCTTCAGAAGCACGTCCTTGTCTATTCTGCTTCCTTTGCTCATGTGCTTCATGCATTTCAGCTTGGATTATTATAGACAAAGATATTTGGGTGGTATTTTGCCCCTTACGTGAACTTGTGCTTCCTGTGTGAGACCATTGTGGCCGAAGTGACTTGATGATTCTTGTGCTGTTGTGTCTCTTACTTGGCTATGGCTACTGATGGGCTTTGTCATTTTCATTTTGCTGAGCAGAAGGTCTTGTTACAGTACAAATCATGATTTTATAGTTACCTTGCTATTTGTAGGCTTAGTCTCTAATTTACTATCTCATTTTGTTGTTTCCTGTTTTCCCCTTTGATGATGTGACTGGATTTAGCAGGTATTTAGTCCCTGTGATGGATAAACTGAGGATGTATCTCCGGTACTTAAGCAAGGGAGATATTTATAGCACACATCTGCACTGAGTGTTTATCTGCACAAGGGACACTGCAGGAAACAAAAGCTGTGGACCAGAGGTGTGTGGTTGTCAGAATATACCTAGTCCTCTGTGGATAAATCGGCTTTAAAAAAAAGTGGCCTAAAGTGCGACTTAGCAGAGTGCCTGGATCAAGTCTGAAATACAACAAATACGCAGCAGCGAAGTACCACATCAAGTGTTGCTCATCTCTCAGATTTCCTGGGCCTCTGTGGGATTGCTGGCAGGGTGTGCCTTGCTGAAGTGCCAGAGACACAGGGGCTCTGCCCTCCAGACCTCCCTCCCTCTTCTCCCTCTCTGCTGGGCTGCTGGAGTGTGTGCGTGTGTGCTGGCAGCCGTTTGGCTCTGCAGACAGAGAGAGAACAGTGTAAGTGTTGCTACTGATGTAATAGAACATTTCAGATCCCGGCTGAAAGATAAAGGATTTACAGGTAATGCAATAGTGCTGTTACAAATACGTATGCTTTATTCCAAAAGTTATACCTAACTTAGGTAAAGCTCTTTTGAGCTCTCCTAGTTAAAAACGATAGTTTAAAAAAAAAACAAAACAGCAACAGGTACAAATTAAGATAGTTCTTGGTTTTCTAGAAACAAATCATTGAGATTTCCTTTCCAACAATACTTCTGAAGCACAGATAAAATGGCTTCCTGTCCCAGGGTTTCCTGTATCCATGGCAACCTCACTTTAACCACTTCTTTCTTAGTTTCCTGAGCAAACAGTTGCAAATCCTGGGGCAAAATGTGAGGGCTCTAGTACGTGGCAATACTGCCTTTACAAAGGTTTCACAGATGAGTATAGTTGGTAAGCTTGTACTGAGTGAACTGCAAAACGGCAAAGTAACAGAAATAATGAACTTCAGATTTGGGGTAAGGCATTGTTTTTTATTTATTTTGAATGTAACTCAGCTGTACAGAAGTAAAATTCAAATTATAAATGAGCTGCCAGTGAAAGGAAACTTGTTTCCAGTTGGCATTTCTACTTGAATGCTATTGAAACATTTCCTAGTCATTCTTAAGTATAAAAAATAGTTAATAAGCAGTATTTTGAATTTACTAGAAGCCATTATTTTGGCAGCTTAGTTGTTTTTATGCTGCAACCAATTAAATATTTTCTGGCTAGATTAGCAGTACATTTGTTTCATTGTTCATTTATTTTGAAAATTCTTTCAGTGTAGTTCAAACTTACACTTAAGTTTTATTTTTAAACTGCTTATTTGGCATCAAAGGAGAATATATAAAATACCAATCTTGAAAGCAATGCTTATATTTTAAAGACTGTACAAGCAGAATCTTTAAACTTTCGAATTAATATTTATAAACTTCTTTTTATCTCTACTAGCGAAGTGAGAGATGAGTGAGAAGGCCAAAGACAGGGATATGTGTGGTCTGCAAAGTTCTCCACCCTGCCCGGGAGCATTCCTGTATATCCTTAATTGTTTTCTTTTGCTGCTGCTCCAGAAGGAGGCTCTTGGCTGTCCAGCTGCTTGCCAGCTCTGCACAGGGAGACAAGTTAGCTGTCGTAATTTAGGGCTTTCGAGCATCCCGCAGAACTTTCCAAAAACAACAATTCTTGTGTACCTCAGTGGGAATAATATATCGCGTGTCACTCCAAATGAACTAAGAGGCTTTCAGAAGCTTGCTGCACTCTACATGGATAACTCCGGTATTTCGTATGTACACCCGAAAGCTTTTGTGGAACTCCCCAAACTGTGCTACTTGCATCTAAATAACAATAATATTAAACGCCTAGATCCAGGAATCTTTGAAGGTCTTTCCAATCTTCATTGTTTATACCTTCAGAATAATCAAATAGCTTTTGTTCCCAGAGGATTATTTAGTGATCTCCTTTCTGTTAGATATTTAACACTTCAAAGAAATCGTCTCAGTGTCGTTGGAAGTGGGACTTTCTTAGGAATGATAAGTCTCCAAACACTTAACCTAGCTGATAATAAGATTTCACGGATATCAGATTCAGCATTTCATCATCTTGAAAACCTTGCATATTTGTTCCTTGAAGGTAACAACTTGACACTTGTGCCATCGAATGCTATTGGAAGGCTCAAAAATCTTGAAAGACTTTCCTTGTCTCACAATCCCATTGGATCAATACATCCTTTTGCATTTAAAGGACTTAACAAGCTTAGATATCTTTCTTTAAAAGATGTAAAGCTAAAATGTATTGCTGTAAATGGATTTTTTGGATTAAACAACCTTAGCCAGTTAATCTTAAGTTATAATGACTTAGAAAATATAGATTCCAGCACTTTTACTTTATTGAACAATTTAATGTATCTGCAGCTAGACAGAAATAAAATAACCAGTATTGGCGATGGTACCTTTGAAAAAATGGGGCAGTCACTTAAAATACTCAGTTTAGCATTTAATAATATTACAGAGTTGCAACCTGAAGTGCTCAAGCCCTTAGTGTCTTTAACTGATCTACAGGTAAATTATAATCCTTGGAACTGCAGCTGCAAAATGCTTGGGTTACTTAATTGGCTAGCATCGTCTCCTATTTCTGTAAAAATTCATTGTCAGAGTCCCCTGAGTATGCGTGGTAGACCTTTGCATTACATTAAGTGGACTCAGTTTGCAAACTGCAGTAGCCCTACTGCCAGCCCAGAAACAGCACGGAGTCTAGGATCCGTAGGTGTCCATCACAGCTCTACCACTTTGCTGATGGCGTGGCATAAGGGAAACAGGCACAACACATTTGAACAGTTTGTCAGTGCAGAAACTAAATATATTGCTTTCTCAGAAGGAACTACAGCTACATCTGCTCACCTGCTGCCCTATGGAGAAAACGCCACTGAAATTCCATCACAGACAACTACAGTATTATCAACATTACCGGTGCAAATACCAGCACAGATTATACCTGTTAACAGAACTGTAGAAGAAAAAGGCTTAACTCCAACAGATGCTGCTCCTGTATCATTAAAAACATCCCTATTTTGTACACAACAGGTTGAAAAGCTGAATCAGGCTTTTGACATTTTACTAGGCTTTTTCGTTCTGGCTTGTGCTGTGATCCTGTTCTTAACCTGTAAGATTATTCAATTTAGGCAGAAACTAAAGGTGCTGGAAAACTCAGGGGAAAAGAGAATAGAATATTACGGGTTTTATCAGCCTGGCAGATACAACATAACTGACCCAGTGCAGTCTCTGACTCAGAATTCAATGGGGCATTCGGAACTGGACCAAATCAGGCTGCTCAAGCGAACAGCATCTGAAAGTCAGGCGCAGGTCATATTGTTTGAACATTCATCATTGTAATTTATCTCATTTGATTTGATATTAACTTTACTGTGATCTGAAATGTCAAGAAATCAAGAACTCAATTTTCTAAAAATACCTTCACTGATTAAAATCAAGTGGTTGATAGAATTGTGGAAAAATGGTATAATTTGGGTTCTGCATCATCATTTGCTTCCTGCCTGTTTTGAAGTTTATTGATTTTTATTAGATGTCATTTAAATCTGACATGGATAGGTATATTATTGTGTCCCTGTTGTAGGAATCTTTTGCCTATAACTGAAGTATATGTGCAATATAAACTACACATACATTTATTTTTATTTTGCAGTACTTAATGGTATAAGTTTCTATAGAAATTCCATAGCAAGCTTGATGCAAGCAAAACATCAGTTTTTAGCAGATCATGAAGCCAAGAAATCTGGGGGAATGAGAAAAAAAGCAATGTTTCTTTTATTTATTGTAATGCAGTTTCTACTCTGCCTCTATTGATCATTATATTGGAAAAAAAAGTGAGCATATTTACATCTAGCATGTTCAAACTCTCGAGAAAAGAAAAATTTAAAATATACAAATTTTATTCATACCTATGACATTTTTTAATATACAACGTTGTGTATTCAGTCTGTATAATGAATATATTAAAGTGAATTTTTTGCTAGTGTGGATCTGTATCATTTTATGATAAAACCTGAAACTGGGGTTAATAAGGAAACTAAATTTCTATCAAATTGAAAAATTGACCAAGCTTATTACGTCTTAAGGTGGTAGACCTGGTTATTGTCAATAAAAGGTATTTTGTCATCTATATAGTAATAGTTTAAGGGGGGGTTGGCTAGATAAGAGGTATAAACTGAAGAAATATACTACACTTTAAAAACATAATTCTAGATTAGTTACTGAAGATATTTACATATTTGTGTTGTATATTTGGAAGTGTCAGGTCAAAGTATGTTTTCTTAGCGAAGACCTAATTTTAGGCTTCATCTTCAAAAGATGGATATTTTACTATATAGTTTGCATTTGGTTTAACTTTTTATTTCTATTTCAAATATTGATGTCTGTTTACATTATTTTCAGGTTATGTCTACTGTGTTGTAGCTGTATTTTCGAACTGAATTTCTGATACTTTTTTTTCTCGTTGTTACTCCAGTAATTCAAACTTTAATCAGGAGAAAGTCATTAAAATATGTTCCAAATAGTCCAATCTTGTAAAATTTTCAGCTAGCTGAATGGGACTTCTGTAGATGCTGTTTGTTTTCTACAGGCCTGTGCCCTAGAGACTTCAACCACTTCATTTATAAGCAACACAATTTACAGTTAGATCACTTTGCTCAAGGAAGAATGGAGAACACAGTTTTGATAGTCTGTCCTCCATGGGCTTGATTTAAGTTGTGTAGAAGTATCTTGCTGTTCCAGGATCCAGCCTGGAGACCGGGGCATTTTCCAGATGAACCAGAACTGCTCTCCAGGTTCTTGTTCTAGCCTGCCTGCTTTCTGCTGGTGTAACTCACGTGTGTGGCTGTGTTGGGCTGCTCCCTAATGTTCTGTTTGTCTGTCTCCAGTTCATTTCCAGTAATGACACATACTATTTGCTACCAGTACATACATAGACCTTGACTGCACTGTGTGGGTGTGAATGTGCAAGTATGCCTTTGTTGTTCCTTGTTATATGTTTCTATTGAATGTAATGAAATAGCAATTTACTGTATCATAATACTATATTTTACTGTAATTTACTGTATAATAGATCAAATACTTTTATGGAACACTGAAGTCAGCTACTTGGGCAAAAGCTCTAACTATTTTGGATTGCTCGAGTAGAAGCTATTTTTTTAATAATTTTCTACTTGTAGATCAGATGTTAAATGTAATGGGTAAATATTTTTAAGGAGGGAAAGCATTGACTCTAATTCATGCTTAATTATTTTTTGGGTGGCTAATCCATTACAGACTCTTCCTCTTTAACCCATTTTTGTTACTTTCTGTCTTTCCTACATAATTCCTCATGATGAGTGTTAAATTTGTTTTCATTTAGCAACAGCTGCACAGTGATTGCACAGTAGTAGGTTCTGCAGTTTTATGTGCTGTATTTCTAAATTTGCAATTTTATATGGATGTCTTCAGAAATAATGGACTTGAAATTGAGTGGAAGCTAGTTAACCAAGTTTTCATTGCTGGAAATGCTGCTGTGCTTTTGTTAGAAAGGAGTTTTGGGAGTGGGAAAAGGTTGAGAGTGAACAAACCTAGTTCTTGAGGAAATCTGAGAGAGGACAGCTCTGTTGTTTTAGGCTCTGATTTCCACAGCTGCTCTCTACAGAAGAGCACAAGAGGTTCCCTCTGAAGTTGTGTCCTTCCCGCTGACAAGCTGCTGTAGGAGTTGTTTGCCAGGTATGAGTCTCACCATTTGTAGTGATGGAACATGAAAGGAAACCGATGCTGTCAGAGCTGTTTGTGCAAGCAAAGAGTTGGAGCAGTTGGACCGCATCCTTTGGAGTGGAGTCATCCTCAAATATCCAGCTTGCCAACATTTTGGATTAGACTAACAAGGAATTGAGAGATTCATTATGCAGTTGTGGGGGAATGCCTTTTGCAGTTAGTAGCTTTTGTGTTTAAAAGTTGACACTAGGAAACAGATCCTTTCATGTGCACGTGTGGTTCATAATGTCTAACTATTAAAATCATTAGAGAATACATTAGAAGACTTGGTTGAATCTGCCCTCATGAAGCAAAATGGCGCTTTATGGTCATCAAGTTTATGGTCAGCCATAGGACTCCCCTGGAAATGTTTTCTTAGCTGCTACATTACTGTTTTAGCAGCTCGTTAGCACGGCGCAGCTCCTGAGGAGGAGGGGGTGTGTGGAATAATCATTTACATTGCTCACAGTATGTGCAAAGTAATCTTTATTTGTCCCACTCCACCTCTTTCTTTGGCTAATGAGATAAGAATAGAGAATTAATCTTTCTCAAATCCACTGTACACTAGTAAAGATAAGAAATTAAGCTTTTCCCTTTTTTGGTGTTTACTGCTTCATCCTGGTGAATGTAGAAAAGCAGAAAAGATTTTCTCCTCTTCCTTTTAATCTCTAAAAAAGTATGTTTTCCCATGCAGAATTTTTCCTCCCTTTCTGATAGGCTGAGGAAGATGGCAGACATGGGGACCATTTTATTTAAGTACCCCTAAAAATTTATCATAATATATGTTTTACTAAGATGATGATAAAGCTTTATTTACAGTAGCTATCTATGTAATTGAAATCCAGATTCTGAGTTTTTGCATGAAACCTCAGGATAATAAAAATGTTGAATAGACAGCTGAGTGTATTAGATGTGATAGGCAGAACAAGAAAAAACTAATACTACTTTTTTCAGAACAGATGTAGTCTGTTTTTTCCTTTGCAAAGCTTTTATTCTTTTGTCTGACAAATTATGCAAACTTTGAAATAAAAGGTTTGAGATTATTCATGTACAAGCTGCCCTAAATGTTTTCTACATTTTGTTTTCATTATAGGCAAGGTGAATTTTATTTACAGACAGCATAAAAGATCCTATCTGTAATAAAAAATAATGTTAATATGTGTTAATTGCATCTTTGAAACAGGGTTCTGGAGTGGTTTAGATCCTAACAAGTTTATAGAAATTGTAATCCTCTAATTCTGGGCTTGTCTTTTGATAAATTTTTTGCTGCATACCAAATTAGGTTTTGTCCTGATAACTTAGGGAAGCTGAGTAGTTATAAAACCAGTTATAACTTGATGCTGTTGTTTGTTCCATTGCTGATCTGGATTATATGCAATTCAAGGGCAGAACTGCTTAAATGGTGCCTTCCTCCTGAACTAAGATTTTTGTATGGACAGAATTAACTGTTTGGTTTTGAAAGTTCATCTACATACAGTGTGCCTGTGTTTTCTAAATGTACTCACATGACTTTCTAATGTATTTCTTGAAACAAGCAGACTAATTTTAGTCTCTTTAAAAAAGGTATTATGTTGATTTGCATGGCTCGCTCTCCTACAAAAATAAGGCCTGATGCATTTTAATATTGCCATTGAACTTTAATTGAGGTTTCTCTTTTTCAAAGCACTATGAGCCTATGCCGTCTTTATTTTTCACCAGCATGTGTCTTGTATTCTAAAAATAGTTGCATTGTTTAATGATTCCGTACTTGGTAAACATTTCAGTGAGTCTTTGGTAGGAAGAAACTTCATGTCCCATTTAAAGGGAAAAAGAAGGGGGAGAAAAGAGAAGGTATTATCTTTACTGAAAGCTGCAGGCAATGGTTACTGTATTTTGAAAGGTCTTCTACATTGGTTAGCTTTGCTTTCCTCAAAAAAAGAAAAATTACCATGAAATTTCTATTTTCCACTGGAGAAAGAAGTAAAATATCATTCCTTATTTGTGCCATAAAGTAAAAATTTCCTCTCCAAGTAAAGAAATTAGTGATTTTTCTATGGGCTTTGGAGCTAACTATCAAGAACAGTATTTTGGGTCTTCGACTACTATGCTCAATTTTTTCTGGAAATATCACAGATCCTTGGAAACACAAGTTACTGAAATGGGCCTCCCCATGTGCTCCTCCTATCAATCTGCAAGCTTGGAAAAAACCATAAAGTTAATGACCACTATACCTACAGTATTTATTTACATGTTGGTTAATTAAAGTAACCTCCCTGAATAGATTGACCATAATGAGCCCTGAAGCTGATGGAAAGGCAGTGCCTTCATTAGGTCAAACACCTTTCTCTTCCCTCCCACTATAAAATTTCTGTGGCAGTTAGGGATTCTTCATGCAGCTTGGAAAGAAAAAATGTAACTATCAGGAAATGGGTAGCAACCTGTATTATTAATTAAATAGTGCATACGTACAGGCCATAATTTACTTCTCCAAGGTGTGAAGTGTTTGCATTTGTTCTCTGTTGAATGCCCCTTGTCCTCTGTTGACATGAAGCTGAGGACAGCTGTTTCCTTTCCCATGTTGGAAAATATTAACCACATTAATGGCATTTTCCTAGAGTTGTGTTTCAAAAAAAGCATGAGGCAAAAGAGCTTTAATGGGAGGTGTGCTAGGTAGGAACCTCTGACTCCAGTGAAGAAACCTGCTCTGTCTCTGAGGGCTCGTTCTGCAGGCTGCTAAGCAGGCAGTGCTCCCTTGCTCAGTGGTGCTGTGTGGTCAGTAGGCTGTTTGCTTGCTGTCTGCGGAACCCCACAGAGGTTCAGTCTCACAACAATTAATACTTTGCTGTTCTGAATGAGATGGGGAAGCTTTTTGGCAAGGGAGAAGGTCTCTTAAAATGTGTACTTGACAATGATAATAAGAATAAGCCAGACTGAATGAAAATGTCAATTTTCATTTTGTGGAATTCAGGACTTTCAAGTTTCATTATACAAAGTACAGTTCAGATCCCAGTATTTGACAGTAGCTGAATAAAAAAGGGAACAAAAATAAACCTTTGGAAACAAAATGATTGTGAGTTGAATCAATATTATAAAAACAAATTAAAAAGAAATATTTTATATGCTTAGTATTCTAACTTGATATGCATTTTTTCCAAAGCATCCATTGCTATATAAAGTCTGTTTGTCATATACATAAAATTTTTTTTGAATGTCTGACAAGAAGTTTTTCAAATGCAATAACTAATGTACAAGGAGCTACAGTTTATCCAGTTTTTCAGTTTTCATCCCAAATAAGAAAAGGAAATGAAAGAATCTTAAGAAATAGATTTGTCTATGTTAAAACATAAAGGATCAAAATAACAATGCATGAACTTAGTATTCAGTACCTTTAAACAAATATAGAACATGTCTGCTTCTGCCTACTAGACGGCAGCAGAATCTTTTGGGGAAAATTAAACCTGAAATTCCAAACGGGGTAATAAAGTGCTTCAGTCAATGGCAGTCCCAGGAAGAGAGTTGTAGTTTACCATCATCAGTTAGGCCATTTCTGTTTCTTTGCTGTTTGTAGCTGGAACTTTTGCAGTCTTCCCAAGTTGAACATCTTCTCACTTGCAGTATGTCTTCATCCTTTTGTAGTTCACAGAGTAGGATTCCATGCACCAAAGTCTCACAATAGCACATCTCTGGCATTAGTGCTACAGTAGCAGGAAATTCGGCAGAAACAGCAGTGACAGCTGCCTTCCATTAACTAGGAGCTGGTGGCACCTACATTATCAGTCATGAGGAGCTCATGTTTCTATGCCCTTGCCCTACAGGCACATCAATGCTCAAGGCAAGGGCAAGTGTCTAAACGTGTTTAGTATCATTTTGGGTGTTGTGAGGGTATCCAGTCTGGCCTTCAGCTCATGGTGGGGAAAGGTGCTTATCTCTTTTAAGTCCCAACTGATACCTACCAGCCCTTTGCAGTTGTCTTAAGTAGCCTAGTGTTTCAAGTGGCAGGAGGTGCCTGTGTTAAAGCAGAGAAATCCTACCCCACCTTTCCCTCTGTAGTCAGGGAAGTGGCATTTGTGCAGAACTGGGTGCAGATATTTTGCACCCCTTATGGGGAGTGATTCAGCTGGCTAGAAGGGGGAAGAAATACTCATAAGGCTGGACAGAGAAAAAAATAGGGGAGTGTGCTATCTTTACAAGATGCCCTTTTCTCAAGGGTTTGTGTGTAGATTTTGCATTGAATAGTGATGGGAGAAAATGTGTAAATGTGTTAAGAATAGAAGCCAGTACTCTGACCTCCCTGCTAGCAGGAGCATGCCCTCTCCACTCAGTTCTTGAGTCCTGTGCTAATGTATTTTTTCTTTTATTCCATTTGCAATTATTTCCAGGTTTTCAACAGTGGCACATAAGGTTTTATTCTATTTAAGAATAATGTTTCTTGTGCTTTTTTGAAGTCTTTGTGTAATTAAAAAAAATATTGAATTAGCTGCTTGACTGCATGCTCAGCTAAGCAGTAAGCAATGAAAATACTGCTTAGTAAATGTGCTCTACAGTGACTGAGCAAATTTCCTGTTTAGGTCCTTCAGCTAAGTCACTTTCCTGTTGTTTTCCAAAGTTATCCAAGATAAATTTTGTTCTTTTCCAGTGTTATCCAAGATAAATTTTGTGGTATCATCAACATTTCAGTGGAAGGGCTGCATGATGTTATGACTGAAGATCCTGAAACAGGAACATACAAAGAGTAAGTGGAAAATCTAATTAATTTTTGTGGGTCTAACAGTAGTAGTACTGTTTTATATGTAGTGTTTTGATTGGAAAAATCTGTAGGCAGTTAAGACATGCTCGTAAGAGTTCCATTTTCACAAGAATGAATGTTTTAGTAAGATAGGAAATTTTTGGTCTTAAAAAATAATTGTAATGGGGGGAGGGAGGGCTTAAAATGTCGGTCAATATAATTTTACATTGTTCATTAAGCTATCTACTAAATGATGTCTTAAAATGTTCACATGCTTAGACCTGCTTTTTGCTCACTTGACTATTATATCTAAAATTACAATTCAACAAGCTTGTATATTGATAGGGTGGTAGCTCAGAGTTTCTTTGAGTGTGACATCTGGAGTTTAACCAAGATCTTTTCATAAATGCCTCAGCCTCATTGAGTGGACCTAATGTACAATACTTTATGGCCTGGAGAACTTGAAAATCTGTCCCACAAGGATAATTTTCCCCCTTCAGTTGTTCCACAGGGCATACCTCAAAAGACAGTTTCCAGAGCTGGGACCAAGAGTTCATTTGTGACAGGAAGGTGGTGTCAGGGGTGCTCAGAGTGCGCTGCCACCCAGCATCACACTCATTCATCTCCTACTGACTCCCAGGCTGCTGGTGGTATTCCATCAAAGCTGGAAAAGTAAAAAAACCTCACTGAATAATAAGGATTTTTTATGACAGATCTTAATGTTGGGGTTTTTTCTGTAATGATTACATATTTTTAGAATGATGGAGAGTTGTAAGACATTAAAAACAGGTGCTCTGCAAGATGTCCTTACAAGATACTATATTCTAATAACAGTGTTTAGTGAATGCTAAGAACCAAACATTTTCTAACTTTCAGATAATTACCTGGTGATGGAACAGACTGTATCTGAACTAATTAATTAATTGCTTAAGGGGATGTTTGCTGGCACTGAAGCCAGCTGGCACACAAAAGCCTGCATGCAATCTATTAAGTTTTTTTCCACTTAAACCAGGTGGTATGCACACAAGTGTGCCCTGAGAATGGTCCACACTCATCCTGAGCCTCAACTATGCCCAAGAATTGCTTGCAAAAGTACTTCCCCCCCCCCCCCCCCCAACTCTCTGTGTAGAAGATGTAACTCCAAAGTCTGGGAATGTGCTTTGGTGCTGTGTTCTATTACTATCAGAGACAATGTTACAGAGTCACTTTATTTCTAAACATGTTGCTTTGTCAGCACTTGTTGAAAGGAGTTCTGACACAGAAATAAATAAAACTTTGTCCTAGTTCATTTCATATTTTAACCTTGAAAGCCTGTAGAACTTGTCACTGTACTTTTCCAAACTCTGGACATTATTTTTGCTTTATAAAATACAGGCACACTGAACCAAGGACATATTTCTATTGACAGATACTGGATGAGCTGTTTGACAGATTCTGACATTTGTGTTATACATTTGGACATCATCTGAAAGTAAATAGTGAGAGCACTCATCTGGAGGGTGTGTGCACTATTCTGGTTCTCCAGGTTGAAGAAGAATAATTTAAGCCTGAACTACTTCAGAAAAAAAATTGTATACTCCACTGATTATCATAATATCTAATTACTGTAGTGCAGAGACTATAACAACATGCATGTTTAGCATAGGAAAATCAAGTCTGAAGCAATATAGAACTGCAGCCATTAAAGGATGAAGAGCAGGTAGACATGCACAGGGAAGACTACAAATTAAATGATAGTGTTGGCTGAAGCATAAACTGACCGTGAATACATTTAAACTGGAAATTTGAAGAAACTGTTGTAGTTAGATTAGTGAGTTTTTGGAAGAGGCTTTCCAAATACAAATGCAAAGATAAAGGTCTTACCAGTTTTTAGATGGAATTTTGATCAGGTTATGAAAATGATTACGCAGTGCCCTGGTTTACGATACAAAGGAATTACACTCAGCCAGGTTTCCTAGCATCTATGTTTTGCATTGTAGTGATAACTACAAGAAAGCTTTACAGACCTCAGATTTTCTGGAAGGGGGAGTATTCCATTGCTCTAGTCTTGTCTCAACAATATTTACATTTTTCCCAATTTTACCATCTTCTCTTTTTTTATTCGCTCCTCTCTTAGTTTTTTTAATTACTCTTTGTGGTTCCTAAAATTTATCAAGGTCTGAAAAAGTTAATTCAATCTTGTATGTTTTTGCAATTGATAAATTTTTGCCTCCTTTTTTTTTTAATAAACTGAGTTGTGAGAAATCATGCCATTTGTGAGGAGAGGAGACATGAGATTTGCTGTACTATTTTGAAGTAACTAATCCCTTCGTTGGAAATCACTTCTGTGTTAGCATTTGACTCTTCCGCCATGCTGTTTAGCAAGTGTTTCATACAGCTCTAAATACACATTAATAGAAAACTGAATATATAAACAGAGTAAGTCTGAACATTTTCCCATAAAATCACAACTTTTTTTCATTTTAGTAACTTCAAGTTATTCAGCGTAGCTGCAGGAACATTTGACCTGCTAGTGGAATGCAGCAATTAAAAATGCACAGTAGTACAGGGCTGAAAATGAGCAATAATGTTCATCTGTCTTGGTGCTTTGTAATATCTGGATTGTGTGTCCTTCCTGCCATAAAACATACCTAATACATGGTGGCAAGTTGTTGTCACCTGAGTGATTTTTAAATCCTTTTGGTTTTTAAAGCAGGTTTTCCAGGAAAAATTTGGTAAAGTTGTAGAATATTTGTGTATTCTTTCAACTCGGACAATGTAAAGTGAATGGAAAGCATGTTTGCTATAGGATAACGTTCATCAATGTCTTTACAAAGTCCATTCAAACTGTTTCAAGACACAGAAAAATGTCTGGCATTTAATTGTTTTTTCATATTTTCTGGTTTATACTTACTACAAAAATAATAGTTAAAATATGGCTGTTACTTGTGTGTATTGGTACCTACCAGTTGAGGGTGGAGCAAAACAAAATATAAGAAGTTTAAAAGCTTTGCTTTGCCTGCCTAGAAAAAACTCTTTATATAAATGACTGCAGAAGCTGACTCATTTCTGTCCACCTAAAACATTATTGTTCAGTGTCTTGGAGATTTTAGTCTCTAGAACCAGGACCATTGACCATATTAGTTTTCAGGTCCTCTTGTTAAAGTTCTCATGAATTCAGTGAGAAATCTTTGCTAGTTTTGCATATATGCCACTTTGATTTTCATGTTGATAGGATACAGAGTGCTTATATTGCATTTCGTTGGAAAGATTGGGAAATTCTAGTTAAGAACAGTAGGTTTTTCCATATTAGTTTTTTAAACCCACATAGTCTGTTTTCCATATGCAGAAATGCATTTTTAAGCCACAACTTGAGCTAAAATATGCATGTTAATAATGTGTGTTAAAACTGTTCTTATTCCTATTCTTAGCTGCATGTTGATGTCTCATTTTGAAGAGCCCAAAGTTACAGAAGATGAGGAACCTCCCACAGAGCAAGACAAAAGGAAAAAAATGGTAAGTTTTAGATCAGTTGTTCAATTATAGAACTGATTATGTGATTCACTTATGTCAGACTAAATTCTTTACCTTTGGATTTGGTTCATCTATTGTTCTTGGAAAATTCATCTCTTGAATCAAAAAAGGAAAATGCTTTGATGACAAACTTTGCAGCCACGACACTTATGTTTCTGCTTTCCTTTTGCGTCTTGGAAAATGTTGCCAAAATAAACATCATCTGTTCACAAATCTGGACACTACAATACTCAGACACTGTAAAAAGGGTTATTGAAAAACACAGGGAGCTAAAACTTACCGAAATGACATGGCAGGCCAAATTTCTTGTATTTAAAACAATCTTTACTGTATTAGAATATGTGTCTTACCTGAACAGCTATTGATCCGTATGCTTGCATAGAACCTTTTTCCAATGTAAAGAACTCTTATTAAGGAGTATTGATTTAGATGAAGATATCTGGATTAGGTACCATGCAACAGTGCTATTTTTGTCCAACCTCATCTGTCAATGTTTCATGATTTAATTTATTTTTGTAAGAGTTCAGGGAAACTGGTTCCTCACACAGAAAACTACAGTGTACAAATGCTGTGGAAATAGTCTGAACTGCTTGGCACTGAGTAATTGCAAAATGTGGAATTGGGTAATTGAGTATATGTGTGTAGCCCTGTCACACATTTGCTTTAAATGACGACATCTATCCAAAAGAATACTTGCAGACAGTCCTTTGGTACTTTATTTCTTCTTGTAAGAGTGGAAAATAATTTGGATGGCTTTTGGTAGTTTGTTCTAATTTGGGGGGGGGAGTTAAGCCACCGCATGCTTTTGGTTTGTTAGTAGGCTTTTCTTTTAAATACTAATCAATATATGGCTCCTTTTTAAAAAAAAGAAAATTACTCAAAAACGTTTGCATATTCTTTTTCTATTAGTAAGGCCTTAATAGAAATTCCTAGTGTCTTGCAATTTCAGATTTAAACAAAACACGGAAATATTATTTTCTATAGTCCTTAAAAATGTATTAGATAGTTCTATAATTCAGTTACACTTAAAAGCATCTCTAGATTCTGTTAAATTTGGCTAAATTATCTTCCAGCTTGTGGGCTTAAATTAAATTCCAGGTGTTTATTGCAGGATGATAATATTTATAAGCAGTTTTAGATAATCTCTTGACATATATAGATAGATACCTATATATCTTTATCAATAGGGATCAATGTATCTCTCTCCCTATTGATAGATAGATACGTTTGGTTTGTTAATCAGATTTAAAAAACATAAAGTGAATTTAAATCTACAGTCCTTTCATTTTCTTAGTTTTCTTTGAATATACTCAAATTTTATTTCTGGCTGGCTGGCTAAAGTTTTAGTAACTTTCTTGCAGAAATTCTCTTAATTTTTCAGTTACAGGTTGACTTTAACAGTTTGGATATGTATTTAGAAATTTAGACTTGTTAATTTGCTGTGGACTACCTTCAATGCGGATATATCAGGCAAAATAAAAAGTAGGGCGCGTTGGTTTATAACCTGTGTCATTCTTCCCTCCTAAATAGTACAATGCTGTACAAACCAGTACAGTGTTGATGAACAGTCATTATGAGGGAGCAGTTCTGGTGTCACGTGCAATATGGAGTCAGTGGCCATCTGATTAAAGAGAAATGGCTGTGCTTTGGTAAGGAGAAGCCAGAACTGATAAGGACATGACAGGGCAGGTTTTGATTTACATGGGAAATATATCTTCCCTTGCATGTCACTTTCCTTTTTTCTCTAAGGAATTGCTTGTGATTTGTTCCTCAACTGGTTTTTAGCATTCAGCTTAAACACCTTTACAGCTTCTGTTTCCTTGGAAGGTTTGCACAGAATAAATTGTCATACACGAACATTGAAGCTTCGTTTTCATTTTGGATCTCATAATCTACACATAACTATTTCCACGGTTACTGTGTTTTCTAGATTCCTAAGCATTATGAAAATCCTTTGGTTTTCTCCTTTCAATCCTCTTTTGTAAGAATAGCTGTCTGTTTCACTCTTCTCATTCCCATATTTAGCCGATTATACCTGATATATTTCAGACTTGTGCCTTCTATACCGTCATTTTTTCAGCTAACTTTAGTATTCACTGTATTCTTATTCCTTTCCATGCAATTTCTCACAGCTGTTAAAGTGAGCAAAGTAGTTGTTATAAATGTCTATAAATTCATTCTGAATCCCATCTGAAATTGCTAAGTATAAATTTTTGTGGATGGTGCAGAAATTGAGACTTGCCACTTCTCATGGCTGTTTATTTCAAAATGATACAGGTCATTTGGGTAGGTCACTAGTAGTAGAAGTGTCAAATAATAATCAGGATTTTTAATCGTGGCTTTGAAAGCACAGCAAGCATTTGATTTGAAAAACTGGATTAAAAACAACACATCACCTGAGTCCACTCCTACCCACCTGTACTGGAAGTTTCTTCTTCTCTGTAGGATCATCAGTGCACACACTCAATTGATGTGACAGTTAGAACAACTGCAGTAGCAGATACCTCTGGTGAAATAAAAGTGGGAACAAATATTTGAAGTGAGAAGAGGAAAATCAAGAATAACTTCAGGGGAATCTGCAATTGATTTAAGAAAGTTTCTAGTCTCCTGTCCCACTTCATTCCTGCAAGAAGTTTCTACCCTCATATATATTTCATTGCTGAATCAGCAGCTTGTATCAGGGCTTAGAATTTAAATCTCATAAAACAATAATGAAAAGATAAATGGGATTCTCTCTTTGAAAATAATAATGCTTTGCAACTTTTAAGGCCATTAATATAAAAAAAAGATAAACTGTCATGGTCCATGCTAAGTATCACTTCCCGATGTTTGAGGAGGGTCTAGATATTTTTCTTTGATCTAT
The DNA here is from genome assembly GCF_026419915.1 of Harpia harpyja. Classification (NCBI taxonomy): domain Eukaryota; kingdom Metazoa; phylum Chordata; class Aves; order Accipitriformes; family Accipitridae; genus Harpia; species Harpia harpyja. The sequence continues at coordinate 94,599,938 of NC_068969.1, read as the reverse complement.
CCCTTTATCCTGTCATTGGTACCTTTCTTTATTATTATGCATAGGTCATAATTACTAAAGAGAGTTTTAGCTAGAACAGTGCTTTATAAGTTTATGATAATTTTATGTAATCAACATTTCCAGATACTGCTGTATTTTAGACTCATAGCAAATATATTGAGGAAAGTGTAAATAGGTGGAGAGTGATTCATGACCTTGCATTGCACATAGTGTCACCTTAGGTGACTTATTTATATATGCCCTTAATATATGTTTTTAAGAACTCTGGTATCATTGTTCAAAAAGGGAGTTAAGTGTTTTCAAGTCTTATTTGAAACTGTGGAGAGGAAAAGTGAAGTAAAGTATTTTCCAGTAAAAATCTATCTTATTTAAACCTGAATTATCCATGCTGGTACATGTTTTAGATGATGCTTATATGTAAATATAGAAGGCTTGGGAGGTTGTTTTTTTTACCGCAGTATGGGCAGAAACTAGATGAATTGTGACTTTATATCTTCAGGAAAATAAATAAATGAGTTAGTGTAATAACCAAAATTATCAAGTGTTATGTAATAATGTGGTTTACTAAAAGTAATACTTTCACTTCATTGTTTGGCGTATAATTTGTCCTTATACATTTAATGTACAACTTAGCCACAGATATAATGCGAGTCCCACTGAAATCTGTTTAAAAACTTTGATATTAGGAGCCTTTCATATTGTCTGGCTCCCGTTTCATAATCACTATTAAAAGTAAAGGATACACTCCCTCCTTTAAATTATTTTTCCAGTCTTTCCCAGAGGCTCACAGTTACAAGATACTAACCATCATGGTAAATATGTATCATTTTTTGTCCCACATTCTTGCTCCCTCTTCAGTTTATGACACTAAAGAGAATCTCTCAAGTTCTGGAAAACTTTTAAATAATTTAATTCAGATATCACCAACACAGTTTTTTGAGTTTTATTAGACTTTTATTACCTGTTCTTGCATTATAATGCCATTCCATTGGCTTGTATTATCGCTTGTAGTGAGTGATTAGATCACTGTTTTAGTACAGAACAATATATAATTGTTTACTGAAAACAGTGTAATTTTTTTGTCTGTTTAAAAATGTTGAGGAAAGATCCACCTAACAAACACTGGTTCAAACAACTGATAATTCTGCAGAATGCCATTGATGCTGGCAAGCAGAGGTTGGAGGGATGAGAAATAGTTGTTTTGTAAAACCTCTGTACCATTTTTGATTCAAACTGCCGTTCACAACCAGTGAGGTGGAAGATTAGCTTCGTGAGTCCAGCCCCAAGATAGGCACATGTGTCCAGTTTCAAGATCAATTTGTAAAGTAACTACATTCAAAAGCTAGTCAAATCAGGTTTTCACTGAGCAGTGTAACGCACATTTCAATGTGTGTATTTCCTTGCCAAACTTCTGCTTCCTGTCTGTAGCTGTTTTGATTAAGAAGCTGTTGGAATTTTCTCAGATTTTTTTTTTTTTTAACTGGAAAATAGGTGTGTTTTGCTCTTATCAGAATCAGGAGCATTTCAATTAAAAAAAACCTCTGGCCACACACCTAGGAACTCAGCATACATACTTACATTCAAAAATATGGTCCCTGACCCAGTGTTTACAGACTAAGTAGCCAGTGTTAATATTGATATGGTTGTGTTCCGTGCTGGACTGATGTTGGATGCTCAGGGCTTAGCAAGCTGGAGACTCAATTTTCAAGAGGGTAATTTTTCCTCCAAAAACCAAATAGAATAATCTGAAAACATCTTATGGGTCCTGTCTTAAACCACATACTATTTTAATTTTGTCATAACAGAAATACAGTGAGTAAAGAACAGTGCTTACTGCTATTCTAAACTTAGGATTTTGCTTGCTTACTCAGCTAAGACTGCAGCTGATTGTCTAATATTGTTGACAAACTAATTATACCAAGCTATTTAATTTGTTTTGTTAGTTCTGAATACAAGTTCCAAAAACGTAGAGTGAAAGGAAAGCAAATTTATTGTTGTTGCAGGAATCTCTTTAATTTACTCAAAATATTTTTGACATGACTAACTAAATGAAAGCAAATTAGTGTATTAACTGTTTAATTAAGTCTGAAGACGCTTAAGTCTCATTTGGCTCACAGACACTGGATGCTGCTTCTAGCAGCAAGCATTAATCATTCTACAAAAGTCCCTACTGGCTTACAGTGCTGCTGCTTTGAACTGTAAGGGATAGCTTTATGCTTGTTGCAATAAACTAAGCAGAGTTTTTTTATAGGGTTTGCATGGAAGGATTTGCTAACAGGGGGGCTGCACGGGTGGCTTCTGTGAGAAGCTGCTAGAAGCTTCCCCTGTGTCTGACAGAGCCAATGCCAGCCAGCTCCAAGACAGACCCGCTGCTGGCCAAGGCTGAGCCCATCAGCAATGGTGGTAGTGCCTCTGGGATAACGTATTTAAGAAAGGGTGAAAACTGCTGTGCAACAGCAGCTGGGAGAGAGGAGTGAGAATATGTGAGAGAAAAGACCCTGCAGACCCCCAGGTCAGTGAAGAAGGAGGGGGAGGAGATGCTCCAGGCACCGGAGCAGAGATTCCCCTGCAGCCCATGGGGAAGACCATGGTGAGGCAGGCTGTCCCCCTGCAGCCCAGGGAGGTCCACTGTGGAGCAGATATCCACCTGCAGCCCGGGGAGGACCCCACGCCGGAGCAGGTGGGTGCCCGAAGGAGGCTGTGACCTCGTGGGAAGCCCGTGCTGGAGCAGGCTTCTGGCAGGACCCGTGGCCCTGTGGAGAGAGGAGCCCACACTGGAGCAGGTTTTCTGGCAGGACTTGTGACCCCACAGGGGACCCACTCTGGAGCAGTCTGTGCCTGAGGGACTGCAGCCAGTGGAAGGGACCCATGCTGGAGCAGTTTGTGAAGAACTGCAGCCCATGGGAAGGACTCACATTGGAGAAGTTCATGGAGGACTGTCTCCCGTGGGAGGGACCCCACGCTGCAGCAGGGGAAAAGTGAGGAGTCCTCCCCTTGAGGAGGAAGGAGTGGCAGAGACAACATGTGATGAACTGACCACAACCCCCATTCCCTGTCCCCCTGTGCTGCTGGTGGGGACAAGGTAGAGAAAATTGGGAGTGGAGTTGAGCCTGGGAAGAAGGGAGGGGTGGGGGGGAAGGTGTTTTTAAGATTTGGTTTTTATTTCTCATTACCCTACTCTGATTTGATTGGTAATAAATTAAGCTAATTTCCCCAAGCCAAGTCTGTTCTGCCCGTGATAGTAATTGGTGAGTGATCTCTCCCTGTCCTTATCTCAACCCACAAGCTTTTCATTATATTTTCTCTCCCCTGTCCAGCTGAGGAGGGGAGCGGTAGAGGGGCTTTGGTGGGTACCTGGCATCCAGCCAGGGTTGACCCACTGCAGTTTCATACAATTTCTTGCTTGTCCTGATAGAATATATGTTGGTAAATAGGCAGCAGAAGTGTTTCAGTTACTTTCCTATGTAATGGAAAGTCTATATATAAAGTTGACTAGCTTCACTGAAGTTTTATGAAAAAGAAAATGTGGAATCACAATACTTCTAGAATCATAGTAATTACATACCAAAGTTGCAGTGCATATGGTAGCGTATTCCTGTAATTCCCAGCATTGAGCAAATCTGTCAGCTCCATTAGGAATAAAAAAGTATTAACTTTGAATTCTGTAATGTATTAAGTTTTGTCATCTTCTTCACTTCGGTTGTTTTTTCGAGATTAATTACTTCTCAGTAGTATTGCAGAGATGATTCAGAGGATTATTTGGAAACCCATCGTCACCTGCCATGAGGCAGGTGCTAGAGGGTTAGCACCTCAATGAGATGCAAGAGAGCATCTCTATTATAAGAGATGACAGAGATAACTCAGACTTGAAGTTCCAGCAAGCTTTGCATATGCGCAAGGATTCAAACCCTTTATTTTCAAAACAATGCAGCACTTTTGTTCAGAATTTGAAAACCACCATTGGGGTGCTAGAACAGCATTACACACACACTGGTATTCTAGTAGCTTGGTAAAATTGGGAAAAAAATTGGGCTTAACTTGAGGCTTATTAGTGAACATGGACATATGAGAAATGAGAGGTTTATTTACCATGGACTTAAGTCTGGTTTTCTTTATTTCTTTTTCGTTTGTTTGGTTTTGGGGTTTTTTTAGGTATCAGGAGAATAAACTTTGTAATACGAAATTGCTGGTTAGATGAATTTGTCTTGGTAGAGTAGAAAGAAAAATTACCTGAAGCTGATGTTTTAAGGCAAATTTTTCTGACTTCCCATTCTGAGTACTTTAACAAGAGTTTATGATAGGGTCACATAAATCATATGGTTAACTAAATATGTAGATTAATTGGTTTGTGGGTTAAAAGGTTGTTAAAGAATGGCTTTTTGGCCGTGCTTCCCAAGGTGACTTTGTAATGGATGCCATTCATCTAGTTGCTGCTGTGTCGGGGTCACCGGGAGGAGAACACTTGTCTATGGCAATTTTAATACTTGTTTTCTGTGCAGAATTCTCTACAGTCATTTTATACATGACTGTTTAGACCTATGAACTTACTGAAACAAACTAAGGAGAAATGTGTTATATGTCCCAAATTACAGTTGTTGGTTAACAAATGCATATTGTTCAGAAACTGGTAGGTTCTTTGCTTGGCAAGACAGTCTTATTTTTTTTACTCTGTAGATGTGCTAATGCTGTTACAAAAGGATATCACTAACCTTGGCAAATCTTGATTAGAGTAGCTGCAGTTTAGAAATTTTGTTAGAAAGACCTGTTTATATTCTAGAGACCAGATTACATTTATTAAGAAGAATTATTACAGAATACTCAACTATTATTGCAATTACTCCCCTTTTCAAAAGAGTGTAATGTTAGGATTAAGTAACTAAAAGATTGTATTTTACCTTTGAAATGTAAAATAGCTGGATAGTAGAAGATGGTGAAGGATCTAAGGCTAAAAAGCCAATATTAGGAATACTGAGGGAATGATTAAGAGATTTACAATATGAAAGGTGGGGTGACCATAATAAGAAAGAAGAGCTTGAAAGCACTGATGGAAAAGGCTAAAAAGCAGCCTACTTTGTCACTAGAGTACTTCATAAGAAATAAGACTAACTTCTCTTTTGTGGCAATTGCAGTGTTTTTGGATGTTTTACTTTGTCTCATGTTTATGTGGCTGTTTCAATCAGTATTTCCCCCTCATTTAGGTATAACATTGTTTAATAAATAAGTAAATTATCTTAAGGTTTAATGTCTTCCAATCCATATTAAAATTCAAGTATTTCTTTTTTTGTATCATGCCAAAAGAGTAGTTGTGCAAGTTTAATATGCCTCATTTTTTTGGAAATAGCAGTATAGCAGGGTATTACAAGCTCAGAAGTCTCCTATTTCAGTGGGCTTTGAGATCTAGCATTATATTTTGTTTCCTGACCTTCCAGCACAAATAGTAGCCTGTTTTTGATACTAAGATGAACAGATCAGGTCTGCGGTAATTGCCCATTTATTTCAACATCCTACTTTTTAGGATGTGGCAAGCTCCAGGTGTCCCCATGTCCCATCCTCTTTCATCCAGCCTGATGGACTGAGGGACAAATGCTGCATAACTGTCCGTGTCCTTAGCCTGGCCACACTTTTCTTGTGATTCTGAAATTAAGAATAGGTCCTGTCAATGTAGCCACTTTATTTACCTCTTTTTGCTTTCATTAAGAAGCAGTTAACGTGTGGAAAATAATCACAAATTCTCTGTCCTTCCCTGCCCGAAAGAAAATTGTATAACCCAGCTGGACTAATGAGGTTGTACAGGTACTACCACTGAAGAAGTATGTATTCTTTATGCATTTGGACTTTATGCATTTATTTTAGCTGTTGTTTGTCATATAATCTAAACTAGTTCAACTTTTCCAGTGTTTTGTTTCCTTACTAATAAAATGTAACTGACCATAGTTCATGCCATCTCTAAAGTGCTTATCGTGGTAACATCTGATGTGTCTTTTAAGAGTTATGGGAAGCTCATTCAGCAGTAATTAACAAAGCAGCTTTGAAATTGTTTTATCTTCTAGAAGGGTGAAATCTTACAGCAGACTGGGTCCATGATTTGAGACTGTTTCAAATGGTTTTAAACTGATACTTGCTTTTGATAGTAATTAATTTGATCTTTGCTTTACAGGAGTTTTTCCTCTTGTTTCTAAATTAAGTACAAAGAAAAGCAGATTTCTTTCTTGAGCTGAGGTTATAAAAGAGATGAGTAAGTCGCAGAGTATTTTTTAGTGCATTATTATATATTTTTCTCTTACATGTTTCCACAGCTTGCACTGAAGGACCCTGTACACACTGTGTCATTGCAGCAGTTCATCTATGAGAAGCTAAAGGCACAGCAGGAATTACTCGGAGAACAAGGTTTTCAGGCACTTATGGAAACCGTGGATACAGAAATAGTTGCACAACTACAAGAATTTTTACAAGGCTTCTAAATAAGCAGAAACAAGATTTTTTATGTCCAATTTCCCTTTCAAAAAAAAAGGAAAGAACTCTAGCCTTCCATCTTGTACGGAAGAGCCTACTAAAAGCTGAAAATAACTTGTGTTAAAAAAATAAATAAGTTTCTGTTGTGGCTATTAAACTAACTTTGGTAACGCTTTATGTTATTTTTTTAATAATGTACTTAGGGTTTTATCATCAGAGTAGCACTTCCATGATTCCTAACATGGTATATGCAGTCCTAGATAGTACCACTTTTTTGGTACCATTACTGGCTTTTTGGTTCACAAAGCTTTGTCATAAACTGAGAGGTCTGAAGGAACTTAGTAATGTATATTAATGAGAAGTGTCTATTAATCCAGCAGTATAATTCAGTATCAGGAGCTGCTTGTCTTGATACTGTTTACCTATAAATTTCTCCCCTTCCTATTACCATTTCTTGACTGTCCGTTCAACTGTACAAGCAGAAGGCGTTAGGGAGGCAGCAAGACTGAGCAGAAATATTCCTTCATGAGAGAAAGATAATTCCCGTTTGAATTGCCTCAGAGAAAAAGAAACTTAGATTGTAATGCTTAAAATGTATTTGAAGAGGAGTTAGAGAATATCAATGTATATCTCTATCTGAAGATGTGGGATTTCATTTGTATCACCAATTGCTTTATTTCTATTATGAAAAATTTCTTGCTTTCTTGAGTTCCTTCTATCTCACTTCTAGCTGTCATAACACAGAGAAACTCACCAGAGTTAGATGAGTAATTAATTCCAGTTAATTCTTGGCTGTACCTGGGCTACTTAAAATTTCTGTTGTTCAGTATCTTAATTCTTTGCTTTTTTTCATCAAAGGCATATCATCAGGATACTTCATGATTGTCACTGAACAGTTTGAGCCCAGATGGTCACAATTGAAATAATTATTTGCAAATGTGAGGCTCACTTTGACTTTTAATTATTTACTAGTTACCTGGACAGCTGCAGGAATGACAGGGTAAAGCTGCTCCTTTCTGTGTGCCTTTGTCTTTCATACCTTGCAGGTGGGAGGGGAGAGAGAAGGCTCTTTTCCATTTTGAGATTTTCCTTCTAAGTTCTGATCTTCCACCTTCAAAGCTGAAGTGAACTTTGTTTGCTTCACTAAGGGATAATCACGCTATTAAGACAGGTTTGTTTTGTTTTTTTTCCAGAGGGTATTAGCTGTTTAAAGACACCTACATGCTTTTGATAATCTTAGCAGATGCTTTTAAAAATCTGAGCCTTTTTCTTTACTGACCCTTTGGGGAGTGATTGTTTCTGAAACTTTCCTTCCGTTTGCCTAACTGTTCCCTCCTCCTCCTTTGGCTTCGGTGGCAGAGGCTGCTGTGGCTCTTGCACTTCTGAATGCAAAACCTCCCCTGTACCCAGCTGCCAGCATCTGCCTGCAGAAGTTGTTTGATAACTCATTGTTTCCTGCTTTTTACCTTGGTGTAGGGAGGTTTGTTAGAAGAATTGTTACAATTTGTCTGTACGTTACCTGTGTGTCATTTTCTCAATCATCCACCAACACCAATTCTTACAATTAAGAGGTTTGGCTGGTTATGTTTGGTACTTGAAAGGGAGGGGACTCAATGTGCTAATGGTCCCTTTCAGCTGTGAACCAGGGATACCAGAACCTGGTGGCATTTGACTGCAGTTGCATTTGTTGCATAATTAATCTGCAGAGACCCTCAGCTTTTGGCTCAGTGTAAAATTAGGACAGGTCTGGTCGGCCTTGCTAGCTTTGACCATGCACAGCATGACTGCATGGCGCGCAGAAAAACCTCAGGTCGGAAAGCAATACCTTTCTATCACCATTTGGTAAAATCACTTGCATGGTGCTGAATGGTGCTCCCTGATGTTTCAGAGGGAGGGAGATCCCACCTACTGTAGTCCAGCCCTGGCCAAAAGGCTGCTCTCTGCATTTCTGCTGCATGGCCAAGCCTCCAAGCTCCCTGTGCAGCATCTTGTGGTCAGGTCAAACTTGTCAGCGCAGCTGTGTGCTGCTAAGCCAGACCTGCCTGCCTGCATCATTCTCTGTGATATTCCAGCACCCATTACCTCATGTGGTGGAGTGTTAATTCCAGTTTATTTTAGTGCATGGTAACTGATGTTGGCACAGACTCTGTCAGGAATGATGCACATACTTTTGGCTAATAATGGCATGATAACATTGTGATTAACTTTCTGAGTAATGTCTCTGAATAACTGTATGTATTCATTTTCATATGCATTAGGCAACGAATTTGTCACTAGGTGTTTAGCTTTTCATCTTGGAAGATTTTACTCCAAGGCTTGGACTATAAATGAAAACAATTATCATCACAATTATCTGACACCCGCTGTCAGTTAGCACACTGCAAAACAAGCGTCTGTGCTTCTGCAGTGGTCTAGTACTGAGAAAGTGGAGAAATTTCAGCTTAAAACAGCAGAAAAACTTTATATAATATCCTTATATATTGAATCCTTATGTATAGGATTAAATTTTCATTGGAAGGTTGAGGAGGATTAGGACTGCAGCAAGCTTTAGCCCTTTTTGTGGTTGTTGTTGAAATTTCTGACTTCAGCCCCTTGGGGAAGAAGGGAAACTGAATATAACAAATTGCCTGACACCAAAGCAGTAAAATACAGTTTCTGAAATTCTCATGAGGAAGGATCTTGGATCCTGTTGCCCTTTGAGCTTTGTTTTTCAAGGCAAAAAATAATTTAAATCAGGATTTTTTTTTTTTCTACAGCACAACTAAACTCCTGAGGCTGACAAATTTTATCAGTTTACCTTTCAGAGGAGGCAAGGACCGTGAGTTGAACACAAACTTTTTACATCTCTGATAAGAGTTAAATGTCTTTGAAGGTATGTGCTGAAAGAAACTGAGAGGACTAATTCTGCTGCTTCCATCTTCAGAAAATTAACCTCGGTGTATCAATGAAATGACCATTTTTAGGCCTTTGGCCTAACTGGATTCTTAATAACCCATCTAATCTCATTGCATTTTGTTGAATTTTTTTTCAGCTTCTAAAGGTAACTTTATCCACACTATAACTTAATCCTGTTGGATAGTCCAGGTGTTTGTCTCATACAAAACAATTAATGGACTAATTTTACTTCTACAAATGGTTTCAGCTTAGATACCCTGAAGTGTGATAGATAACCTTAAGTAAGTTAAAGCTCTGGATTTATGAAGTAAGAGAAATCGGTCTATATAGGTATGTGTCTAATACATGCATTTAGATAGATGTATATCGTGTACACACGGGGCCGGGAGGTGACATGCACTGGTGCTTCACCATGGCCACCCTTTTCCAGCGGGGCCAGTTGCGTTGCTGCCCCGGCGGCCAGGACGGCCAGCGGCTGCTGCCACAGGGATGCTCCCTCGGCCTCCCTCCTCATGGCAGGCACCCCGCTGCTGTGGCGAGGCTGACTAACCCTCCTGCCACGCTTAAAGTGGGTGGGGGAAGCGGTCTCGTGCTGTCGCAGCGTTCCCTGCCTGGCCGGGAGGGAGGTTGTGGCCTCCCGCCTTCACTCTGAGTCCTTTGTGCACAAGTCCAAGGGCCAGGCCGTTTCCCAGTAACCTCCATGCTGTGGTGGCCCGGGAGGGTGCAGGGAGAATGCACGGTGCGGCGGGTGCCTGTAGCTCCGCAACACCACGTGCCATCCCGGGAGCCCTTGCGGGCAGCGCTGTTGGAGAAAACTCGGCTTCTTGTCGGGTAACTGAGTGCTCGCAGCATCACTGACGGATTGGCGGGAGGCGTTCCGCCAGCCATGCCTCAATTGACAAGTGACATGGCGGTTCCAGGGAAACCTCAGGATTTGCAGGAGGGAAACCCAGCTCCTGCGGTGCTCTAGTGTCTCGCTGAGGAAGAGCTGTTGCAGTTGCTCTGCAAGTTGCATTATTTAAGCAAATACTGCCCTGAAGAAAAGGATGTTAGAGCGCTAAGGTTTCATCCTTCCTCTTGTGAAGTTGTCTGTTTTCCAAGGTTTGAACCACAATTTTTGTTTGGAAAGGTACCACTGTATAGTGTGTACTCCTTAGCAAAGCTGCTCATGAAGATCCTCTTTGCTTTCTTGTTGGTCCCAACGGGTGTTCAGACATCTTCTCCCAGGGAACCAGCAGTGACAGCTGAAGTCCTAAGCAGAGTCACAGCTTGTAACTGCAAATTGTAACAAACGGACTCATTTCGCTGATCGTTCAGCAATGATAAAATCACTCTACAGATCATATTAACACAGGCATGCTATCAGATTTACAGTCAGTATCATTCAATAATGTTTAGTATGCTTGACTTTTTTAATTTTTATTTAGTTCCAAACTCTTGTGATACTCCTAAATTGCAGTTCATGGTGTTCTTTGAACTGCTGAACATGCCACATCTTCACTTAGCAAAAGCAGCACCTTTGTAATTAAGGTACATGTTTTGAAGGCTGTCCAAACTCATTTACTTGCCGTGTTTCAATGCTGCTGCTTAAAAAATAAATGATTACGAATTCTAAAATGTTCATAATTTCCATCTTACCACTAGCTATGATTAATAATGATGACTAATCATCAGATAATCAGATTTGACTAGTTCTGTAGAAACTTTTCATAAGGCCTAATAGCTTGTTCATACCAGATTTTGCTGACTGGGGGAAATGAAATCAAATTAACTGGAGCCAACCCCTTTTAAAAATTTATTGGGGATTGATAAGGAATGCTTAAAAAAGTTACATCCTCTGTTCTCCACACTGGCTGGGCACCATTTTGTTAGGCTGAGTGCATGCTACTGCACTGACCAGTATACACGACTTGCTTAAAAATACTGATCGTGTAGGAATTTGTTTTCAAGTTTACACAAAATGGGTGATCAGTTTCCACAGAGTGGTCTAAAATGAAGTGAGAAGGAGCAAAAGTGAATTTGCTGCAAACTAGCAAATTCCACCACCAATACATAAATGTAACTGAAGCATGCCCTTTAAAAGTTGATTATACAGAATAAAATCACATCCCACATCAAGGTACGTGTTGTTTCTGAAGTCAGCAGTGGCTGTCAGCGGGTGACAAAGCATGTCTCCTGGGCTGGAGCTGTGCACGTAATTGACTTTTTCATTCTCTTTCTGAAGAAGGGAAAAATGGTGGGTTGGCAAAAGTATTTTACTTGACCCAAGGCTTAATGTTGTATTTCTTTCTTTGGATGTCTTAACTTGCTGTTAATAAAATACAAACCAATTTTGAAGTCAAGCTGTCACTTCTAAACGTGTCAAAAGCCCAGAACATTTACAATAAATATTCGTAGGTAACACAGTTTGCTGAACTTGCCTATTGTTTCAGGTGATAAGAAACTAGTTTTGAGTTTCTGCATTTTATTAACCTGGAAAGCTTATCCAATTCTATTATGGAATGTAGTGCTAATAAAGGGACACATTGGTGTTTAAAACAACAACAAAAAATTAGTCATGTTGACTGTGATTGTGGGTTGTCATCACTTCCCACAGCAATTTTAACTGCTTCCTAGCAAGAAAGATTATTAAAGCAGCATTTAAAAATAGACAGAAAATGTTTAAATGAAGCAAATGTTTGACCCAAAAGTTACATGTGTTTTTCCAGTATTTGCACCAGCAAAATCTTTGGTGTTACTCAGGGAAAGTAACAGAATACTGCAGCGCCTGTCTGGTGGTCCGTGGTTGTGGTTTAAGCTGAGAATGTTTCACGTTATTCAGGAAACCAACTGAATCAGTCTTACAACGTAGACAAATATTATCTATTAACTTACCAACTTGAGAAAATTGGAATTGCTGATAGGTAAATTCTGAGCAGAGTAAGTGTAAATCTGGTTATTTTTCTGCATGGCAATGTTTCAAAAACACACCATGGATAATTTCTGAAGTTGTTCTTCAAGCATTTTAAACCAAATAGGCTTTCTTTCAATGGGAAATATTCTATTTATGGTAGTTATCATTTGATTTTCTTCCCTTTTTTTTTTTTTAACAAAATTGACAGAGGTATCTTGCAGATCTTTTTCCCCATTTTTCCAGGATACTGAGGAAAACTAGAAACTCATCCAGCAGGAATGTGGGAATTTGTACATGCATACAGAGCTTATGATGCCTGATTCACTGAGCTTGCAAGGGAAACTAGACCTAAAAACATTACCTTCACCCTGACGGTTCACCCACCCGATCTTTAACCATCAGGCAGGTGTGCAAGGAAGCACACAGGCATGAACTGTACATGCAGCAAAACGTTTTAGTCTTGTTCGGCTGCTGAAATGCTTTGCCCTGTGTTTTCCCACTCTGTACTACCAGAAGTTGCTTTTTGTTTTACTACATCTGTAGCAAGAGCCTGCAGGTTCACTAGCACTTGTGTTTTTCAGTTTTTAAATACATAAATGAAATCCTTGTACGCTGGCCACTGAGCACTCTGATCAGGGATAAAACAAGGCAGGTGATGGATTAATCCAACAGCTGTGGGTGTAGGAAGCAGTGAGAGTCCTATGTTCTCCTGTCTGCCTTCAAGGCTATTTATGCACTTTATTCAATGATACTGTAATGCACCATGTGTCAATAGTCCCCAGATTCCAAGAGTCCTAGCTTTTTGCTGCTAGCTGTGCTCATTTGTTGAAGCATTCTTATATGTTGTCTCACTTTTGAAATCAGGCCCAGAGCCCTGAAAGCAGAATTGTTCTGCTCCACAACAGTTCCTTTCCCTCCTCCACCTCCTAAAATACCTGTGCAGAAATGAACGAGTTTATTTGTGCCTCTTTCTTGACATTCTGCAAGCACAATGTCAAAAGCATGGCTGAATAAGAGGAGCTGGGCTTTCAGAAGGCTGTGTCACAGAGGCTAGGAAGGAGGCTGTGGGGTTGTGCAGTCAGAGATGAAATTTTAACGTCTAAGTAAATGAGAGGTAGAAAACAGGAAGGTGAATAAGCAATTTTCAACCCAGCAAATGTTAATAGCAAGATGCCACAAGGTTCTGTATTAGGACTGATTCTTTTCAAACTTGATTAATGGTTTGGAAGCGTTGATGAATAGTGAACTGGCAAAAATAGCCAGTGAAATAGGAACTGCAAGGAACATAACTGAGTGGGGTGGTGTAGCGACGCAAAGGCAGATGAAGCTTCAGTACTGGGAAATGTTGATCAGCCTTGCAATAAATGTTCAGAGTCAGTCCTGGTGCATCATGTTTTCCTTGGGGCTGGTGAAATGGAAATCTAGAAGGTCCAGTTGCTGATGGAGAGAGAGAATTTGAACAAGCTCATGCAGCTGGAAATGAGATTTCACAGAATCATTTTGGTTGGAAGGGACCTCTTGAGTTCATTTAGTCCACCCCCCTGCTCAAGCAGGGTCAGCTACAGCAGGTTGGCTGGAACCCTGTCTGGTTGCGTTTTGAGTGTCTCCACAGAAGGAGACTCCACAGCCTCTGTGAGCAACATGTTTGACCACCCTCACAGTGAAAGAATGTTGTGTTCAGGTGGAATTTCATGTATTTCAATTTGTGCTCACTGCCTCTTGTCCTGCCAGTGGGCACTACTGAGAAAAGTCTGTCTCCCTCTTCATTCCTTCCCATCAGGTATTTATACATGCTGCTAAGATCCCTCAAGATTGAGAATCTCTTACTGTGGAGAAGTTTCAGGGGAAAAATTGCAGAGTAAATGATAGGCTGGAGAAATCCTCCCTCTAAGGAAGGTGAAATGGTGAAACTCAGTGGATCTTAAGGTCATTTGCTGTGGAAAAGAAACATGATTGTTTGTAGGTTAGAACAGAGAACTGCTCAGTGTTAGGGTATGGAGACTGGGTGGACCCATAGTAACAAGAGGATATGGATTTTGGCAAACTGGAGGGGTCTCACAGAAATTCTGTAATGAGCAAGTAGAAATATCCGAACCTTGATAAAGGTGATATTTCAGGAGCAAGACCAGAAGGAGGTAAGGACCTCTTCAGGAAAGGTGAGGTAGTTATTTTATTTGGATCCCTTGTAAAGAGATGACTTCTGATTTGAGGAAAAACGGAATGGAATTTGGAGAAGACTTTCAGCCTTGAGGCCTACAGCTGGCAAATTAATTGTGGAAGGAATGATTTGATCTCCTGGTGTTTAAGGCTGAATTTGTTCACAAAGTCTGTGCTGAGACTGGAGAGTGAAAGACAGAATTGTTTTTTCCTTTTTTGTATGTGAACTTGCACAAATGGAGACAGATGAACCCCAGGTCTGTTGTTTAGTTTGGAGGCATGTCCTATGCACCCAGCCATGTGCATACTTGCATTACAACACAAAACCAGCAGTGTTGGCTCGGACCATTTGTAAAACAGTAAGGAAGATATTTACCTTAATTTGAGATAAGCGTACTGACTATTTTTTCATGACGGCATGAGCACCCCTATGGATCTCGCTATCTCTGGAGTTCAAGGCCCTTATTTTAATATGTAGGGATATAAGTGTGAGTTAAACACTGAAGACATACCGAAATGTTTAATGTCTTATTGCCCACAGGCATTAAGTAGAATAATCTTGTTTAATTTGCATTTTGTGTAAAATCTGTTTGTAAACAGTGAAATAATGATATAAACTGGCTTTAGAAATTTACCGATGTTACTCTGTTCTGTCATTTTCTCACTATTTCGAAGTAACATTAGAGTGGTACAGAACACTTAAACCTAGCAGACCATATCAGAGGCTGTTATATTTTTATATTTTATTTTGAACGTCTGTTGTAATTTATTGTGAAGGATTCCAGGATGATGCTTCTGGTTGACCACTGTGTTAGACTGGCATTTTCCTATTTTTTTTTTTAAACAGAGCTATGCGTATTCAGTGCATATTTCTTAGGCCATTGTTAATATGCTTCATTACCTTTACAGATATGTAGAATAAGCAAGTTAGCCAAAAGCTGCAACTAAACAAAAAACAGCGGTGTTAGAGAATCCTGCTGGCCCTAGATCTTGGGAAACTTTGGACTAGTAGTTAGAAATTGAGAAGATTTTCTTAGGCTTTCAGAAATATTCTATGTTTGCTTCTGTTGGCACTTGAGAATTATTTCAGGTGCGCCTTCTTATTTACTGTATTTTTAAACTAGTTCTTTCTGGCCTGGAGATTGGGATGATAGCATGGACCTCACAGTGTCACTCCTGCAGATTAATTTTGTCTGAATTGCATGTTGCTGCCAGTGACTCCTCAGCAGAGTTTGAACACAACCAGGTTATGTTCTCTGCTGTGTGGTTTCTCTGTGCAGCTCAGGGTAGCACAGTTTCAACTGTTGAAGAGAAATGGACCATCTTGGGGAGGAAGAGGATAGAAAAAGTGTGTTCTGAAGGAAAAGTATAGTGGAAAAGAAAAGGAAAGAGGAAGGTGATAAGAGTTGACATGGGAACAGAGGCAAGAAGTGAATGGTACCAAACTATGAAAATGATAAATATGAAAGGATGGAAGACAGGAAAAACACAGGCAATGGTGTCAGACTAAATGTTATGTTCAGTACATGTTAGTATGCATGCGTGCACTCACCTGTGTTTCTGTGACTGTTACCAGGATTATCATATTTTTGAGAGTTCCCTCAGTGAACTAAGTCCTTGAAGCTTGCATCTGAGCACATTCAGAAGTTTGCCAAAACTTCTCCAGTTTTGGAGAAAGAAGCTGTTTGATGATTAGAGCCATATTCATACAGTAGCAATAAAAATCATGGTGTATCAAGTTACCACTTCACAGAGTTGGTATGCTGTTTGCGTATGATCCCCTCCTGTTTTAAATAAGAAGTACAATGCATTTGCTTAAACCACTATGAACTCACACCAAAGGTGCATGGGACTGGAGCTTCAGAGCTTAACAGCAGCAAATCAGTGGTAGGTCACCAAGTGACAATAACACAATTGTTCTTGATCATTTTTGCATGCCCTAAATATGGATGTAAAGCCTTACTGTAGGCATCACAAGTGAAAAACGTGGCTTTGAAGTATGGGTTTGATTAAGAAAAAACAAAACAAACTGCAGGAGGATACTTGCCTCCACATTCAGAGGGTGAGTGTTTTGTTTGATCTTATCTCTGGAGTTGTCAGTCTACCAAATACTAAATTCACTCAAAGTTACTTTAACATTTCTTTCAGTTAGAAATGATAATGAAATCTGTATTATTTCCCTGTGCCCACAGTTACATTTGTACTTCAAAGTCAATAAAATCTGTAAGATATTGTTAAGAACTGTAGTAGAGGTAAATGATACCTAAGCCAGAGAACCATTCCTCTTCAGTCTGTCTTTCATGATGTGAAATTGCAAAGCGTAGGTCATGAATAGACAAATTATTTGTGCTTGGGGTAAGGGATGGGAGGATTATTTTTTTTCCCCATTGAGTTTTTTTGGGGCCCATACAGCAGAACAATTATAGTTCACTGCATGGATAATG
The DNA here is from genome assembly GCF_026419915.1 of Harpia harpyja. Classification (NCBI taxonomy): domain Eukaryota; kingdom Metazoa; phylum Chordata; class Aves; order Accipitriformes; family Accipitridae; genus Harpia; species Harpia harpyja. Next base: position 94,583,096 of record NC_068969.1, on the reverse strand, counting down.
TCAGTATTAGAGAACATAGTGAGAAATGCTGCAAAGATCTCAGTCATACAAAGTGGAGCCTTAGTGGGGTTTTAAGCCTCCATGTCAGAGCTGGCTGTCATTGCTCCTGCAGAGCTGCTGAGTGTTCTGTGCTTCCAGGACTTGACTTCTGGGGTTCTGCTACCTCCGTGCCGGTGCTGGACACAGCCTGCTGCTTTGTGCTTTCCCAGAATCTGGCTCATGGGTAGCAGGCTCTGCAAGAACCAGCTCAGCTCTAGCAAAGTCCATGCTGAGCCAAAACTGATGATCTTTGTTGCCCCAGAGCTGGCTTTCCTACAGATGTCCTTGAGCTATTGTATCTAGCATTCCCAAGTCAAGAAAGGCGACCAGAAACACCATGCTTGGATCTGCATGTGTTAGGGTAGGTTCAAACAAGGCCTATTAGTTATGGCCCCCTCATAGCACTGAAGCAGCATTAGTGCTTATCTGACTGAATTAGCCTGGAATTTATAAGTTACGTTCAAATTACTTCATATCTGAGCTAAGAAACATTGCCACACCAAGCTCAATCAACAGGATGGCAATTTGGATGTTTCTATACCTGCTGTTGTCTTAATCTGCAGCCTGGATATTCTAATGCATCACTGAAAATGGTGTCTCAGCAACACTAAAGCCCAGTTAAAAGTACCTTGATGGATCTAACTTGTCCACAGTTGGCCTGCACTGGTAGAAGTGCAAAGGGAACAGGGGTGTAGATAACACGAAGTGTCGTCCCTTAATTTGTAGTTCACCTAGTTCTGTTTGGGCTCATCTCGTTTTCAGAAAATATACTGAAGCTTAGAAGTCCAGCTCAATACCGTGGCTGCTTGAGTGTGTGAGCTGGATAAGAGGTGTGTGAAGAGCAACCACAATTCAGCTCCTAAGGTGGGAGGCTCTTACTGGAGCAGTACAAGCCCTGTGGATCAGATGAACAGTGAAAAGAATTAGAAAACTGCTTCATGCTCACTCCTACTGGCTCTGTGTGGAGCTCTGACTATACATATCATTTATATAGCTGCAGTCTGAGTACTTTACTCATTGTTTCAGCCCTCAGGACAGGCAGGTGTTGGGCATTGTGGGCTCCTGCTAAGTAGCATCAAGGGCTACTGTGGATGTTGTATCACAGTGTGGTGCACTCCCATTGCAGTGGCAGAGGTGGTGGTTAAGACACTGCAGACAGAAATGCTGCTCTTCTCATCTTTTACTTTGGCTCCAGATTCTTCTTGGACCTTGTTACTGTTCCTAGGCATAGCATGTTGTGTTCCTCTGTGTGTCATACTTTACAAGTAAGAGTTGTTACTGCTCTAGTAAAATGGCTTAGCTAAAACTACAAGACTCTTCTCTATTTGATTATGCTTTTGCTTTATATCACATTAAACTGACAAGCAAAAATGAACAGGTGTGTGCTAACTCAAGAGCTATTAAATGATGTGGCACTAATGATCTCTACCAAAAATACCAGAAGTACCAAGGCAAATTCCTCTGTTGGGTAAATTGCTATAATTTGGAGCAGACTGTAAATTACAATGTGTCTGAGTTAAGAAGCAACATATGCATTAGTCCTGGGTTTAGCTAGTTGCTGTAAAATTTGCTGAAAGTGTATGTTTGCCTAGTGACACTGTGCATAAGCAGAGAACAACCTCTGTAGTAGGAGAGTCTCACTTGAACAAAACTTCCTGGTTAGGGACTTGAAGAAAGGAAGAACAAAAGCAATATAAATGGGATAATGGCAATTCTTAATGGTAGTACACAGGAGGAGGGGGTATAAACCTGTATTGAGTTTAATTATCATGACAGATGATAGCACACCCTAACAGCATGATACTGTTTTCTGTCCCTGTGACTGATGAATGCAAAGACACAACTAGAAGCTCTCTTTTGAGATGGAATGTTTCTGAATACAGAATGACAATCATACCTGAGAGGTTATTGCTTTTGACGTTCAGGAAGGACCAAAGGGGATAAATCTATTGGACTTGCTTACATTAGCAGGCTTTACCAGACCTCTTTATTCAGCTCTACAGCTGAATATGGGCAATGCCATTAACCCCAAGTATTGCCAGTCGATCATATCTTGTGTTCCTTTGCACTACTGCTGTGGTGCTTCTGTACTAACATAGAGGCTGTTAGCACAGCAGAAGTTCTGCTGGTTAAACAAACACACACCACCAGTCCCTGCAAAACAGCAATGTAGAAACCTATACATACTTTCCTCTAACTAATACTTTGTTTCATAAATCAGTAATTTTTTCATATATGGGAAAAATATATGATGGCAAATTGCCTCATGAAGATTTCATAGGTAGGAGTTTAGGTTGTCCCTATTATTTAAAAGTAACAAAACAACTGCTTTTCCTGAGGTTATTTTTTTTAAACAGGCTAGTAGGATGCAGAATATATGTACTTATTATTTTCTTTTACTTTTATCGAGAAGGTCATGTATATTAGTTACTATAACTTCAACTCTCCAGAATATATAATTTTTTTTGTTTTAAAGTTTCTGCAAGTGACTTCTAATTCCTTTTCTTTCTGTAGTGTTGTAATGACCTCAGGAATTGATGTTTCAGGACTAAAAGTAAGTTCTGTGTTTCACATGAAGAATCATAGTTTGGGTTTTTAATTCCAAACAAATTGTGAGGCACTGAATTTTAAATTTGTCTCTCTTGCAAGACTAAATTGTGTGAGTTCCACATATATCCTCGGGCAAGAGTTACATGCAATAAAAAATGTCTGCTGTGAGCAATGACAGAGGGATTGCAGAGATATATATCTATAATATATATAAGCTTGCAACACGGTTGTATTACCTGAGGTAGGATGAGCCATGTAATCAAAGAAACAACAAATGCAACTTAAGTTTCTAAGTTTAATGCTACCCTTGCTCCAGCCCTCCTGCAGTGTCTGAAGTGGATCTCAAGTTATTGCAGGATCACTGTGGATCCCAGAACTTTGGTCAGAATATACAAAGAGTATACAGTTGTTCTTGACGGCAACTTTTGAAACCCTTGGTATATTTACAAATCTCCTTTTTAATCTTTAATTCCTGTCATCAGAGATTTCCTGTCTCATTGAGTTGCACAGCCTCTTTGCACACAGTGTGAAAAAACAAACTATGAAAACTATGTAAAAGATACTCAGCTGTCTTCTCTAGTGGTATGAGATGTTTCAGCACACAAGGAGAATGCAGCTCTGAGTTTTTCAAAGGAAGATTTCAGCAATTCATTTACTGGACTGCTTGCAAATGTCAGTCCTCTGAGCATCAATGAAGCAACACATAGGTTGAGAACAAAGCTTCTGGTAATTCTGGTGATATGTTTGAGGTAAATATGAGGGCCATGATGGGTAGGAGTAAGAGATTTTTTTCTCTGGGGCAAATATTTGTATCAGAAAAAGCATCAGGCAGTGTGAACTAAGCTGTTCACCAGCTGCATGTGCTTTTGAGCAGCATACTTAAAAACAATAACCTGAAAATAGAAGACGGTATCCCACAGGATATGGTGGGCATTTTGTGAGCCTCTGCAAAGTTCGGGGGGATCTGTTTTGTGCAGCCTTATTGACAAAGCCTAGATGAAGACTGAATACCTGGTTAAGTCTACAGCTGTCACAGATCAAAGAGATGGTGTTTATTAGGCAAAATGTTTTAAACCAAGTTGTCAGGCTTTTTTTTTTTTTTTTTCTTCACTGTGCACTCAGGAGTTCACGATGATTGGGGAGAAGGCTGTCGCAATGAAGAGTGAGTTGTTTTGCATTTTTAGAGAATCATTACTCAGAAACCTGGGACAATATGTGTGTATTCGAACAGCTTTAGCACCAGTATGTGGCATGTCTGAAAATAGTTTTACTTTGCATAGTATTTTTCCCATCATAAGCTTAACAGTATGCAGTATTCAAACAAGACCTGTCTTAGTTTACTTGATTTTGGCTATGACGCATCAGGCCAGCCTTTTGAAATGCATGAACAGTTTTCATGTATACAAATACCTGTGACATTTCATAATTCTTAATCCAGGCACAAAGAGTGAGATGACCCTTGTGAAGTGTAAATGCCCCAGAGTATTTATATTTCATACATCAGAGTTGGTCATCTTAGCTGCTAAGAAAGGGACAGTCTGAAATAATTCAGATAAGTCAGGTGCAAAAGCAGTGGTTTCTCTGCATTAGTAGTACAGCAGCCTAGATGTAGGTATATTTGCTCCATGGGGGAATGGACTATTTGTACTTAGGGGAATGTGAACTAGCTTTTTGCACATTATAAAATATGTGAAAAGTCTGCAGTAGACTTCTTTATAGTTTATTGTTCCTGATGTCTCTCCTGAAGTTGTTTAAACTTCTTTGACACTCCCCTATGGCTGGTGAACTCTCTGAAATGAGGGATCAAGCCAGGTAGCTTCAGCCCCTATTGACTGTATTCCACTGATTTACGCTCTGGCCCTTAACATGTATGGATATAGTTTTTCATTCTCATTTTACTATTAATACTAATTCTACATTTGCAAATCTGTTGTTGTATAGGCAGAAGTAGAACTTGCTATCATTTGTATCTGCCAGACCTGGAACTAAAAATTAGGCCTCCAAATATTTGTCAATAAGGGGAAATTGATAATAAACTTGTTCCAGGTATATATTTTGCTATACAGTTTTCTTAAATCCTTCTTTCCTGTGTGTGAATCTTAGTGTTGTTCTTCATAATTGTATCTTACCTCAAAACAGCCCAGTCAGTTTTGGGTTGACCTGTAGTTCTTACCATGCAGAAACTGGGATTTCCTAGGGCCAGTGCCTCTGCAACCTGTGCAAATCTTAAGGTACTAATATAATAACAGCAGGCACTCACACTGATGAAGCGTATTTAACCAATGAGCCAAACCTGAGGCTCAAATAAAACCAACTTCTGTTAGTATAGACTTCTGCAGCAACTTTACTATACTTTGGCTGCTTTACCTTATTTTCTTTTTCTTTTCTGTTTCCTTTGCTTTGAGTCTTCTTCTTTGCAAGGCTTTTTGCTGTAAAACAGAGAGAGGTAATCTGTATGCTGGTGGCAGGACTGATGACATAAAGGGGTTTAGGAGGCTTTTAATCTTCTTGAGTGAACAAAAGCTGACCTTCATATGTAGTAACTGGTTTTCTTGATAGGTTTTTAGTGAGAATATGATAGTATTACAGAAGATTGTGTAATGATGACAAAGCTTAATACGAAGTGCTCATGAAGATACAAAGATAATGCAATGGTTTATTGAGAATGCTGTGGTTTGAGTGTGCTTGTGAACAAAGTCGAGACAGAAATGAAATGTCCTTTTTAAAAAAAAAAAAAATCAACAGAAAATTCCCCTTGAGATGGTGGAATTTGTCATCAGCTATTTATCTGGGCTGTTGCATTAAAGGGTAAAGAAGTTTGGCAGAAAATAAACCCCCTTACATTTCAGCTTGTCCTCAGGTATGACAGGGGCTGGGGGTGGCTAGACTTAGATTCTCAGTAATGCCCAATTCAATGCTATAAGTCCTGTCACATTCAATATATATTGAACTATCACGATTACGGATGCACTAAAGCATAATATACTTTCAATCTAGTTGCATCCAATGAACCATCACAGCTAGATTTTAATGAACCGTACTTTCAATCTAGTTGCGTTCAACGAACTATCATGGCCAGACTTAAGGAGTTTGGTCACATTCGATGAACTATCGTGGCTAGATTTTAATGAACTGTACAGTTTATTACAGTAACAGGAGTACAGGTTCTTTTGGATTACCAGTGATAAATACACTGTCTACAAAGCATGTGCAGGTACCAAGACTATGAAAAATACAGTTGACTACAAACACGTTGAATTATGGAAAAACTCTAGAGAGTTCTAAGTTTCTTGGGGAAGCACTGGGTATAACTGAGGGTTTGAATCTTACACAATAGGCATCCCTATGGGGAGGAAGAGAGGTTCAGTCTGTCAAGTGATCCCAGAAGTCAGCAATGTCCTCCCAACTTGTCTATGATGGTATCTTCCCTAGTATTCCCCCTCTCTTAAGCCCTTTTATACTATTTTCTTATTTTTAGGTGGAGCTTGAGTGACTCTAGTCATACATACCTTTATTATGATTGGTGTAAAATCTCCTCGCTTTACTTTTAAAGGTATATGCTAGAGAAAATTGAGGGCACGTGCTCAGTGAGGGGTGGTCGCACCTCGGAGGCGGGTAGCTTTTGGGATGGAGGTGTGTTTTGGTATTACAATGAGATTATAATGAGCGAAGTTCACCCAGAGAACATGATTTAGTGTGTCACTACTCCAGAACTGGGCACTTATGATATAAATCAGAAGTAAGACAAGAGCGTTGACAGAACCCCATTGCGTCACCTCCTTGCTTCAGTGGACTCAATGCAGGGACCTACCGTTCTTGTTCCAGTAGTTCCAGTTCCCCATCCCTGCAGTGATATCGCAGAGCCTGGCCGCAGTGTCTCCACTCCACTCCACGCTCTGTGTTGTTTCTCTTAGAGTCAGCATACCAAGCTCCCCTGGTGTTGCTAACATCTAAGGTTGCAGGTTATGTTGCTTAGGGAATTGTTATGGAACAGATTCCTTGCATATCCGCTGCATTCCACCCTGGAGGTTTACCTTCCCTTAAGGCAGAGGGGGACATAGCAATAAGTCATCTGCAGCAATCATTCCACATAGGTCAGTGTATTAGTGTAATTCTTAAAAAAGGATAAGCAGGAGAATTTTTGAAGATTTGGAAGTTCAGCTCTTGTGTTCCTCTAGAACCTCTTGATAGGATGATTCTTGTCAAGGGCCAATCCTTTAAAAATAAAAAACAGTAAACACTTTGGACTTCTTACCATTTGCAGCTTTTCTATAATAATTGCAGTGTATGCATGCATGCGCACATGTTGAGTGGGAGGTTCGTAGCTGTTCCTCAGTTACCTATTATGGACACTCCTATTTTTATAGTATTGCATTTATTTGCAATAAGATAATTCTGCAAGTTTCTAAGCCATTGTCGGTGCCTTCCCTTTATTCTGATGATTTTTATATTATGCAGGTTAGAACAGGAGGCAGAGAGCCTTAATGAACTACATCTTGGTCTCATTTTTGGTTATCAAACCTTAGGAAAGTCCTACTCATCATCTGCAGTGTCTAGTGAATGGCATTAATGGCTGCATAGGTTATATCATGTTCTGAGGTTAATATAGTTAGTGCTGATGATATTGTTTAAAAAGATCACAATAACCTCATTTTGACTAAAGTTTCAAAAGGCAATATAAGGTCTGATGGAACCAGAATCAACTTTGTTGTTGTTGAACTTACTGTTCACACTGAGCAAAAATTGCAATGGGCTGATAAAATAGTAAAAGATACATACAGATAAAATAAGTACTGGTGCCCTTCTGTATTCTTTTTGTAGGGTGGGAGTTCTGGAGTGAGAAAAAAGATGTTAAAATGGGGAGAAAAAAAGGTAGGTGTGCTGCTTTAGTCCAGTTAATGTGGGATAGAAGGCGGCAGGAATTTGTATGTTGCATCTGAGTCAAGGCAAAAAAGAATTTTTATTACAGCAAATTCTGGTGGGACTTCAGTCCTGTTTCGCAAGCCAGTTTGGTTGTGTTGAATTTTAGGTAAGCATCCAAACTTTGGGATCTTTGTCTGGGTGCATTTCCTAAGCCACTTTAAGCTCACTATGTAAAACCTTGTGCTTTTTTGAAATATGGGAGCTGAATAATGAACATTTGTCTCTTTGACAGACCAGTTTAGGTCAGCAGGACTCAGGATTTAGCACCAAAACTTTCTGGGAAAGCCACAAAGTATGCACAAGTGCTGTTTCTCGTAGTTTTTTCTTAAGCAGGAACTACTTTCACAGCCTCTTAGCTTATGATGTGGGGTAACTTTCATTCATGGTTACTTCTACTCTCTGTAATGCTTTTGTCTTGATAACATTTTATTTTCTTGCAATGCTTTTTCATACCAAATAATGCCTTAAAGCTTAAAGCTGCAAGAAATTGTTATTATGCTCCCTAGAGCCATACCAAGAAACATTTCAGTTGGTTGAGTCATATATATAGAGATATACACATATGTAGATTGATATATATAAAATTTTCTTGACTTTAAAAACAATGTTCTATGAGTTAAAGGTATACAAAAAATCATTACAGAGATCAAATGCTTTTCTACTATCTGGTTTATTTGTTGTCAGAACATATGGGGGGAATTTGGGGAACGAGAATTCTACAGGCCAGAGGTGAATCCTCTGTGTTTCCCTGTATTTGTTTGGGCTGCTGGCCTCTGGTCATATTCTGTCAAAAGCCATTCTGGTTTGCAGCCGGCAAAGAATAGGTAGGTGTGAGACTGCCAAACTAAATCTAGATGTTACAGATATTAGCACTGCAGATGGTACACCCCCTTATGAATGCTTTGGCTTCTTTATGTTGAAGAGGCACCTGTGCATGGGGGAATGGAGGTAGAAAGTGTGAGGGTGGCAATGCAGTTGTCTAGGAAACAGAGGTCATAAAGCTGGCAAGCATGGGGAAAGAGCCAGGATGATCCTGCCGTACTATCTGTGCCTCTATATTGTCACCCTGGTTCAGCTGAAAGCTCACTTAATTGATCTGTGATTTGGGGGTTTTTTGCAAATGTGTTTGCTCCTGCAGTGCTGCTGGTACAAGGGAGGGAGCAGGAAGGTGTGGGGTGGGACAGACGCCAGCTGGGGTTTTGCTGTCCGCGTGCTTTCAATGGCCCTTCTAAATTTTCCTCTCTGGGTTAGCGTGGCTTAAGGAGCAGTCCCAAAGCTTGGGAGACTTTCCTGCTCCTGCTGAGATAGCTAACATCCCAGACTGATTGCCCTTCCTCCAGGTGCTGTGTTGCTGTCCATGGGAGAAGTGAAGGCTTGTGTCTTTTGTGGCAGGGAGAGCTCCCGGAGCAGCCATCCCAGAAGTGGAGGAGGGCGATTTTGGCTCTTGGGTGGGGTTGTGGGGTCGGCACAAGAGCTTCCTCTGGTGCTGAAACTACATCTGGAGGGCAGTGATTGTCCAAAAATACAGACTAAACAGGACTTTCCTGCCTTGTTAATACCATGCACAATTTTGCTAATGCTTTAAGATGGTTGGGAGGCCAAAGTTCTGGATACACAGAGAGAGAAACATTGCTCACAGTTAGGTTTCCTGTTTGTTTTCTTACTTCGCAAAGGCAATTTCTGTTCTGGGGCTGAATCTACCCCTGTTCCTGTATCCAGGAGTCACTTGCTCTCCCTATCCCCTGTTTTGCTCCCAAATACAGTCTGGTAGTGGGAAGTTGTCTGTTGCAAAGAATGGTGCTTTCTCCATGCACATCTGACCATCAACACATCTGAAGCTTATGTCACGCTTGAAGAATTTAGTTGCAACAAAACTTAAGTTTTTCTCCCCAAAAAATAAATCTGGAAAACACCAGCTGTCATTCCTTCATATCATTGTTTTTGGAGAGAGCTAACGAGAAACTTTTGTTAGAGATGAATGATTTTTGTTGTTGCCAATGTGAAACTAGTTAGCGTGAAATGTGTTTCTATTCAGCAGTTTGTTTGTGGGTTAATTGATTCTATATTTCAACTCAAGAAGTGGTGGTTCTTTGTTGTACGCCCAGGTACCAGTTCTAACTTTCTTGCTCTCAGAAATCAAGCATCTGCATTCATTAGGCATTTGAAGTGTTATGTTGACTTTTCAGAAGACCCTTTTGAAATGCAAAATCATGCTCAGAGTTGTGTCTTTGGTTTCGTTTGAGAATTGCATCTTTGGTTTTATGAGGGTTGACTCAGATCAAACCTAGAAACTTCCCACCAGGCATTTCTTAGTTTTGTTGATGCCTGCCTTAACAGCCTCCATTCAGTTTAATTTTCTGTAATTTTAACATATCTGCATTGTCTGAATAACAAATTTGTTAGGTATTCTATGTCACTAAGTCCCTTCATTTTGAAGGTACATTTCTGCTGACATACCTTACCATCTAATGTTTCCTATAATAAATATGCAGATTAAGTTATTAATAAGTGAAAACAAGATTAAATATATAAACCACAAACCTGAATAAAATACAAAAGATTGGAAGTGTCTGAAGCAGTTACACCTCATCTCTTTTCCAAACGACTGGTTTAAAGGACAGAAGGTATCAGCACAGAAGAATTCAGGTTCACTCAAAGGAGCTTTGATTTTTTTTTTCATTCAGCTCAGAAATATAAACTGTAGCAATCATTTTAAAAGATGAAAATGCTACGAGACAATCACTTGTCCTTTCCTTAACATTTTTGTGATAAACTGAGGTTATGATTATAAGAGAGAGCAGATAGTTCTCTCAGATAAAGTACAAATAGGTTTTACTCTTCCAAGCCATTTCTCCTCAGTGTGTTTCTGACCCTAAAGGTGAAGGAAGAAGCTGCAACAATTAAAATAGCGTGAGGGAATTGCACAAAGCACTGGCAAGAATATTGAGTTTTCAGGGGAATTAGCTGGGATGAATGAATAGGGCAATATAGTTCTAATCTCTATGATTGTGAGCTTCTGGCTGCTGTTGCTTTGCTAGCAGACTCTGGATGAGGTGTTTGGTTCAGAGGTTTAGCACTTCTTGACCCTTCATTGCTCACAGACGAATGTATTCTTTACCCACCTGCCACTTCTTGCAAGTGCTAACGGGAATCAATTTATATCTTGACCACCTTTTACTGGCAAGATATATATATATATTTACAATGTTACCTGTGTGCACGTATGCACATATAAATTTCTCAGTTTTCTGTAAATTTTTTACTTTTAGCCAATGTTTATTTCATCATGGCATTACCCTTTATGACATGTGTCACTAATGGTCTCTTTCCTGGCAAAGTAAAGTAGAGGTGTGAGACTCTTTGGTTTATTTTCATTGCCCAGTGGCCTGAAATATCTCTGGTCAACAGTTTTGAATCTGGTCATTCAGCTGACTTTTTCTCTTGACCTGTAGATCTAGAAGAAGAATTACTACAAGCTTCAGAAACAGAACACTGAATTAAAAAAATCAAATGGATGTGATCAATGGTCAATTTAGTATACCCTTTGTATTAATGGTTTCTCCTATTTTAGCTCTAGGTTATTTTTTCTTGCATATGTCAATATTCAGTGATATCCAGCCTTCACTGTGCAATACTTTTTGTGTTAGTGTTGGTCAAGGATGGATTCATTGTATAAGGCAGAATTTCTATTGCTTTCTTATCTGCAGCATGTTCTCTGACTGGCACAGTGAGGGAGAAGCAGTGCAGCTTTATCCAGCTGAGGGAGCAAAAGCACTGTTTACCCTCTTCTGGGTGCACCCTTAGAGTGATGGTAGCATCACCATTGCTGCAGTGATCATCTTTACTAAGAGTAGCAGAGCAGGCCCTGGGCATCTTGCTCTTGTTCTGCTGCAGCAACAGAAATGTGATGCTACGATCTGTCAAGTAAATGTTACCCAAGAGAACTGCCAGTGCTTACCACAGGGCTTCTGCATTCCTGCTGGCTGCTCTGGAGCTGCTCTTGAGGAAGACACAGGTGTCCTGCAGACACAAGCATCATACAAATCTACTCTGTGGCTGCAAGGAATGACTGTATGTTTATAAAAGGGTGACTTGGAGCCAGTTCAGTTTGAAGGGCAAGAATTGTTCACAGGTTTGTGATGAAGATTTTGTTTCAGTGAGTCCATCAGTTGTCCTCATATTACTCTGTCCAAAAGCATCGACTCCACTGATATTTCCTTGTCATGATTGTCCTTCTCTTCATTGATGAACTTGATGTGAAAACAAAAAAGGTTGACTTATTAGTCTGTGCTTTTAATAGTGCTCTTAAATTTAGGGTGTGTCCTGGAGCAGCACAGCCCTGAGCAGCCCTCCTGGAGAGCTTGCCTCTGTGGTGAGGAGCCCATTTCCCCAAACCATCCTAGTATGTGCTGTGGGTGTAAAGACTGATGTATGTCACTGGGCAGCCCTTATTGGCATAAGTTCATTTGCATTAGCAGGATTGATTGTACGTTTGCCACAGCAAAACACAAATACAAATCAGACTTGATGCAAGTGAACTAAAGTAGTTAATTAGGCTGAGTGGATGTTATGGTGGTGTTGCATTAAAGTGTAATGAAGTTTGGCAGAAAATAAACCCCCTTGCATTCCAGCTTGTCCTCAGATATCAGAAGGGCTGGGGGCGGCTAGGCTTAGATTCTGGGTGATGCCCATTTCAGCACTATGAGTCCCGTCACATTCAATATATTGAACTATGACAATTACTGATGCAGAAATAGCGCACTGTACTTTCAATTTAGTCATGTTCAATGAACTATCACAGCCAGACTTAAGGAGTTTGGTCATGTTCAACAAACTATCATAGCTAGATTATAATGAATAGTACCGTTTATTAAAGCAACAGGAGTACAGGTTCTTTTGGATTACCAGTGATAAATACACTGTCTACAAAGCATGTGCAAGTACCAAGACTATGAAAAATACAGTTGACTACAAACACGTTGAATTATGGAAAAACTCTAGAGAGTTCTAAGTTTCTTGGGGAAGCACTGGGTATAACTGAGGGTTTGAATCTTACACAATAGGCATCCCTATGGGGAGGAAGAGAGGTTCAGTCTGTCAAGTGATCCCAGAAGTCAGCAATGTCCTCCCAACTTGTCTATGATGGTATCTTCCCTAGTATTCCCCCTCTCTTAAGCCCTTTTATACTATTTTCTTATTTTTAGGTGGAGCTTGAGTGACTCTAGTCATACATACCTTTATTATGATTGGTGTAAAATCTCCTCGCTTTACTTTTAAAGGTATATGCTAGAGAAAATTGAGGGCACGTGCTCAGTGAGGGGTGGTCGCACCTCGGAGGCGGGTAGCTTTTGGGATGGAGGTGTGTTTTGGTATTACAATGAGATTATAATGAGCGAAGTTCACCCAGAGAACATGATTTAGTGTGTCACTACTCCAGAACTGGGCACTTATGATATAAATCAGAAGTAAGACAAGAGCGTTGACAGAACCCCATTGCGTCACCTCCTTGCTTCAGTGGACTCAATGCAGGGACCTACCGTTCTTGTTCCAGTAGTTCCAGTTCCCCATCCCTGCAGTGATATCGCAGAGCCTGGCCGCAGTGTCTCCACTCCACTCCACGCTCTGTGTTGTTTCTCTTAGAGTCAGCATACCAAGCTCCCCTGGTGTTGCTAACATCTAAGGTTGCAGGTTATGTTGCTTAGGGAATTGTTATGGAACAGATTCCTTGCATATCCGCTGCATTCCACCCTGGAGGTTTACCTTCCCTTAAGGCAGAGGGGGACATAGCAATAAGTCATCTGCAGCAATCTTTCCACGTGTGGCTTATTAGATAGAAATATTTTAGTTCACAATATATTTTTTATTTGTAATTATACAATCAATTTTGCTGTTATGGGAAAAAATTTTTAACTTAAGAAAATGGATAATGTACCTAAGAGTTAATCCATAACGCATATCTAAGGAGATAAATGTGTCCTGCTAGTTGTCAGCATTACTTCAGCTGTGATGAAGAAAAGGGTACTGAAAAGTTCTCTTGCATTTACGAAAACTATTGATTCTTAATATTCCCATCATAATTCTGGGATTTTATTAGTAATGCTTCATTATGTTTCAGTTGTGTTTGGAGAGTTTTCTCCAAGGATTGATCCAACACTGTTACTTTCCTGCTTTAAGGCAGGGCCCAGCTCAGGCTTTGCTCTGTTGGGAAAGAGGAATAAAAAAAGGGAAGAGATGCTGGTCAGGTGCAGGTGGCACTGGGCATTGACCCACTGCCTTGAGGGAGGAGGCAGGGAGAGGTGGAAGGAGTGAAAGCCCGTAGCCAGAGAGGATGATGTTAGCTCCACCCTGACTACTGCTGTTTTTGACATCCTGTGTCAGCCCCTTGGGGCCACAAAGTATCCATGTGATAATTTAAAATTATTTGCATTCAGGCCAGGGTTAGTGGAGTGTGCAAAATAAAGTTCTTAATTAGCTGCTTGCTAAGCTTTTTACACTTTACTCTCAAGTCTATCTCAAATGAACAACAGTGTATTCCACACTGGGCACTTAAATCCCCAGTGTTACCAAAATATAAAGGTTCTCCTTTGAGATTTTATCTCCAAAGGCTGTGATGTCTGTGAATTGAGCAAGCTTATCTGAGGAAGAGAGAAAAAAACCAAATATCTAATATGACACAACCAGAAGTTAGTCAGCTGCAAGACATTAAACCCATTTCCAACACCATTCTTCAGAGAGTCATAGAACAAACTGTATAGATACATGAGCTGGAAAAATTTTAATGCTGTTAACTTCTTAGATTTTGTGCTGCTTTTTTTTTCATCTTTTGCAAATTGCATCTTCTGTGACTGCTGTCAAGACAGCTGTCTTCTGTTCTTCAGCTGATGTCAGATCTACCAGCTCCTTTTTTTCCTATTTATAGCCTTTTGAAACTTAAAGATATAGAAGTAATGCTTAGAAATACCAGTGTTTGGACATGTAGAGCAGAAGCTTATCTAACTTATGATAACAAAGACCAAAATCTAAAAAATAATGCTTCTGAATGGGAAGAACATAAGTTGTGCAACCTCTTATTATGGTGCATGAACAATTTTTCAGGGCTTTAGAATTTATTTAAAAAAAAAAAAAAGAAAGCTTTAAGACCAGGACAGAAGAATTTGTGCAGAAAAGAGAAGTGAGAACAATGCTTTCATCATAGGCTGAAGGCTGCCCAGGTAGTCTGCCAGGGATTCTGGTGGTAAGCTGCTTCGGTACCAAATGAAAATTTGGTCTGGCAGTCTTCTCATTTTCAAAGTGCCAGGTTTTATCCTCCAGCTTTCTTCTACAGCCACTGAAGGGACTGCAGATTTACTGTTTCTCTTATAATCCTCCTTGCTTATGCACCTTTTTGGTGTGTAACACCTACATATTATACTCTGTGTTATTGACCCCTTGCTAGTTGTAGATAATAAAAGTGGTGCTAAGAATTGTTGGGCTAGGAAAAGACTGAGCTTGACATCTCCCTGCATACAACCAGTACAGGTCTTCTTCCTCAGCTTTTATGCTTATTTTCATGAGATTAATTCCTTTATACAGCTGCTGCCAGAGCCATGACTGGCAACCAGCACTGCAGTGTTAATGAGGTGCAGCAGCTGTCTTGGCATGAATAACCTGCCTGTGGTGATCAAGGTGATTGTGTTTGTAGTTAGCTGTGATTGTGCTTAGAATAAACATTAAAGAGTTTTGTATGTCCACTTGCCTTGACTTACTCTGCACAGGTGTCTTCACTGCAAGTTCTTCCAATACATACTGAGCAGCCTTCTACTCAAAACTGTGCTGTGTGGAAACTGATTAAAAATGTTACTGCTTCATATATTTAATCTGAAGTTCTTGCTAATCACACTGGACCTTCATTACATACTGAGTTTTTGAAATGCAGCACTTGTCTTCCCTATTCTGAACCTTCCATCAAACACACAATCTCTGGTATAAGTAGATTTATTAGCAGTTGTCGAGACTTCACCTTTAAAAGAGATAAAATTATCAGTAGGTAAATTAATTTTCATAGCTTCTGTCATTGATTTATTAATAGCAAGACCCATTGGCTTGGCAGAGCTTGCAAGACTATCTGTCTTTTTGTGCATATGTTCAGGTAAATGCTTTTCTGGAGTAAGAAATCAGACTTGGTCAAGTGAGCCAATACGTACGTTAATTTTTGTTTGAATGCTGAATAGGATAAGTCAGCTGTGGGTAGAGGTGATGTTCACCTACACTTTTGTAATGATTAGTAAAGAGGAAGGTGTGATGTTAAATCTGTCTTCAGAAACCGTTCACTGCTTGTGTGCTTGCTTCCTCTACCTGTTGGCCAGCTGTCCATGCCAGCAATGCCATCTCAGGCTATGTATGTGTTGAAAGTAAAATATCAAGGCCAAGTTATTAGGTACAACTTGGGTACCAGCAACTCTATTAACCTGTAGCATTGTGAAACTGAGTGCTGCCTACACTGGACAGAAATGTCTAAAGATGAATTTAATGATAAATACCCCTTTTCTGGTTTTAGATCCAGGAAAGACCTAGTATGCACAGAACTAAGTGTGTCGTAAGTCCTGCTGGCCTAAGAAGTGGGTTGTATTGGAAGAGTCTCAACAGGGAATCAGCACAGATGACTTCTAAAATTTCTTTGTGTTTTATATTACGTATAAATTGTACCTGAGTGATATATATATAACTCAGGTCCTTTCCTCATCTTTTCACGTATGTCAGCATTGAGGAAAAAGCTGTTTTTTATAGGAATTGAAACGCTCCTAGTAATTGTGCAACCAGTTATGATCATGGCTCAGGATAAGGCAGGATAAGCAAGGAGGCAGATGAGCTGGCAAAACAAGGTAAGTAAATGATCCATATATTGTACCTTCACCTCCAGAGCCCTGCGCAAAATGAAACAAATCAGATAAATTTATGTATACACATAAAACTCTGTATGAGGCAGTTATGAACAGTGTGTTCTATGCCTCAGTTTTATATGGTGGCAGTGGCACTTGAAAGGAAAACAGGTTCTAAAAATAAATGTTGGTGAGACCTTGAAATAAAAACCAAATCACAAGGGTGCCACTTGGTCACTTTGCTATTATTGGGGAACTTGGCCTATGTGGAAACTCATGGATTTCATACACTTGCCTTAAAGTAAAACCAGTTTGCATGATCTGATATCAGTGATTCCATAAAATTCATTTTGCCTGCAGACTGCTGGTCGGATGCCCCTAAATGAGCAGAACATAAGAACTTTCCTTTAACGCCCTGTGAGAGGTCTCAGACAGGCAGGTGTTACTAGTGCATCAGTCTGAACTTAATACCTTGGGGTGATGAGGTGGACCTGACGTTCCTGCCAGAAGTATTTTGTAAGACTGGTGAACCATGGTGAGTTACGGAGAACCATTTCACACTTAAAATGTGCCCCATCTCCTGCATATGGAAATGAGCTGAGACAGAGCAGATACCACACAGAAATCTTCATGTGTTTCATTTTTATGTGTTCCTGAGAGCCATAGGAGGAAAGAGTCACAGGTAGGAGAGGAAAATGATTTGATGATCTGTAAGGAAGGAGAACATCCATTCCCAACTATACAACTGCTTCTGTCCTTCCAGCTGGCATTTGTCTGGTCAATGAGAGGATTTGTGACAGAGCAATCCATTGCAGTGCGTTCCCCACAGTGTCGCAGTGCTCAACAAGTAATTACTATTGCCCTAAGCTCATGTACTTTACTGGCTCACCCTTTCCTTGATGAGGAAGAGATGCCAACTTGTGCTGGAGCAGTGCAGGGTAATGTATGTCACAGCTGTTCTGTTGCTGCTGGTGCAGGTACAGAAGGAAGGCCAGGAGCTGCAGTGGCAGACATGGCTGCAGCGGCTCCTGTCTCTGGATGAACATGTGCATTTCTATTTGAGCAGATTCGCCATGTGTCTGAAAAAGTCCTTGTATCTCATCCTGGTGACCAAACACGTCTTGCTTCAGATGCCTTCCAGTTCTCCTGAGAGCACCTTTTGGAAGACAGGCATGACTTCTGTCCCCTCACAAGGCTGAAAAGCTGCAGTCCAGTCACTGAGAGGAGACAGCAATGGAGTGCTGGAACACAGACCTGGGTCCAGGGTCCTGTGGGTTCTTGTTCATGGGAACAGGGCAAGCCCATATACTGATCCATTTTCTTCTTGCACCTATAGCATGTGTGGTGCATAACTTGAAATATTGATGATCAGTAGTTCAAAAATAGCTTATAAATGTACTATTTACTTGATTTGGGGTACATTGCAGATAAAGAAAAGATAAAACTATAAAAATCAACTTTATTTCCTATTTTATAAGACTTTTCTTTCATGTTGTGATAAACATTCGCTAGCCTTCTTCCTAGTGGAAGTTTCTGTCAATCTGCTCATCCTTTCCTGAACTGAACTCATCTCTTTACCTACTTATATTTTTTTTTCGTCAGGCTCTCAAGTTTAGCAAATCAGTCTGTCACTCTCTCTGGCACCTGGAAAATAGTGTTTCTCCTACCCACTGTGTTCTGACTTTTCTGAAGTTGTGAAACTGGTGTTTTACCTCTAGCAGTGGTTTGTTTTTCTTTTCTGCTGCTCTTCAACATGCTGCTTGGATGTAGTCAAATGGGATGGCATTGTACTGGTTATAGATAAAATATATTTGATAATAAAAAAGATACTAAAAAATTCTCAATTTTTTCCATCTTTATCCTTTAATCAGAGACTAAAATGCCACGGGGAGAGGCTTGGTCCTACTGAGTGGTCGTCCAAAGGCTGGAGCTCTGAAGAGTTAGAAAGTAAATGTTTTTCTCTAAGTAATTTTGGTTTTGTTGTGGGTGTACCTTTCTACTACTGTTATTTTTTATTAATGCATTTTAGAAGTGTGTACCTCCAGTGGATTTATGACATGACAAATCCCAATTCCAGACCTATGTTGACTGAACCTACCAATAAAATGCTGTAGAATCAATTATGAAAAATTCAGTGTGGGAGTTACAGGTAAAATACTTTGAAGGAGAATTAACCCTATAAATCAGTAAGTAATTCAGCAAGTAGCAATTTTGATGTGCTTGGCCACTTCTTCAAGGTGAGTCAAAGAAGAAAAGTATTTTTCTGTCTTCATGTGCACACCAGAAGATGATTAAAAATCAGAATGGAAAATAATTTGAAAGTGCAAGTATTTTCCAATTAACCTTTCAGAATTAGAAACAATTGGTAATATGAAGTTCTCAAAAACTCAGATTTCTAGACCTTTGAGAACTAGAGGAACATAGGAGGGGGCAAGCCTAAGGAACATTGGCTTCTCTGAAAAGACTTCCATGCTGTTTCCAGGTGTTTCAGAAATCATCTTTAAACAATGAGCTTGTCTTGTATCACAGTTATGTATTCCTGAACGTATTCCTCAACCTTTGCTGAGGAGCAGCAGACCTTTACATTTTAAACAGCTTCATAGCTTGGCTGCTTGTAGATTTGTTGTATTTGTTGTTTATACTTTTAAACTACTCCAATTTGATTTTTTTTTTTCTCTGCTGCTGTGGTTTTCAGAGCTGGAGCAGCTTTTATAATGTACAAAAGACAAGTTTCTTTTAGTTTTGCAAAATACATTTTTGTAGGAAAATCTGCACTTTGGAGATTGCTTCCTTGTTTAAGACCTTTTTACCAGAAGTGTTTTATGACAGTAAATATATATTAAATATTTATCCTTATTGTGTTACTCTGTCCAGTAATGTTTTTAGTCTTAAGACAACCCTCTTGTTGCTGCAGAGCAGTGCTGTAAACAGGGACTAGTTCCTACAGTCTCTAATTTTCAAAATATGTTGTCTTTTGTAATAAAGTTTAAGTTTGAAATAAGCAGAGGGCATGAGATGTCAGAAGTTACTGGTGGTTTTCAAGAAATCTTCTGACATTTCCTTTTAAGGAACATTCTCAAATTTTCTTTTTGTCCACCTCATAACTTCATATTGCTGTCTGGATTCTACTGAAAAGTTGATTCCAGATACAAGTGCTCTGGGCCCACTTTGCATCTAGCTTTTCCAGCAACAGATGGTTGAGTGGCAGGCAGGTAGAAGGATAGGTATGGAAGTGTAGCTGGCTGAGGCACAAAAAAGGCACATTTTGGCAGAAGGAACCCTGATTCTGAGTTTCCCCACTGAAAAACTGAGATGAGATGTTTTACAAGGGGAAAGAAGATTGACAGGGAAATGGAGGAGTAGAGAATTCTTATTCAAATTCTTACTACAGATTTCATAAAGTCAATTAGATTATTTAAAAAACCAAAAACAAAACAGGTGGCAAAGCTGTGACCTGGGATAAGTCATCTTACACCAATAGGTTGCTTGCTTAGTTTTCACAGGGATGTTTTGGACTTTGGAAGATTTTAAATGTGCAGCTTTTAAAAGCTGAACAGCACAGAGCAGGCAGGTTTTCAGTTGGATAGTTGCTGTGTCACTGGAAAAAATCCAGATGTATCATTTTATATACGAGGTAAGTGCATTTTTTTTCAAAGACTCCTTTCCTGACTGTTCTTTGCATTTGCATTATTGGCACCACTAGCCCCAGGTGTTCTCACCTGCTGCTCCCTCCTTTTCTGTTTTGGTTTCTATGCCATGAAAGCTTACTCTCCTAGTCCCAGCTTCCTCAGTTCTAAAGACTTGTGTAAGAATTATAAAGAGCTATAGTTTCCTTATATAAGACTTATGTAAGACTTATAAAGAATTATAAGGAATTTATAGTCTTGTTGGAACAATAAGGTTACGGAGGAATTAGCTGTTACTGGGCCTTTGATGTAGTACTACTAGCCTACAACACTGAGAAATATGGGGGGGTTATGGTTGCTTATTCGTAAGGCTAAATACAGATTGCTTGAAGCACTATGATTTAGTTTTTTCTTTAGTGCTAATGCAAAGGCAAAGTCTATGGGCTCAAAGGCTACCATCAGAGAGAAGCATGCAGATTTGACATCTGATTTCCATTTACTGTTGCCCCAAGGCTTTCTTGTTCAAAAATATTTTTCACATTCCCAGAACAAGAATGCATTGCAGCCATTTCAATTTGGATACTGGTTACTAAATAATTTATTTCCACTTACCCATTCATTCCCAGCATCAAGCTCTCCATTCTAGTCACTGTAGTGGGGCAAATTGTTTTTATTACAGACAGCTATACCATATGTCCAGGGAGTCAGCTGAAGGTGGTTAGATTTTTATTGGAAATGAAATAAAATTACACAGCTATGCTTTTTATAAAGGCCTCTAAAAGTTTGGTCTCAGTAGAGGCTGTTCAGGGGAAGTATAGATCTACAGAGATGTTTAACATAGTAATCAGAGGTTGATGGCTGTTGAGATTGTGAACAAAGAGAAAGATTTATTGCTTCTGGTTTTGTGTTTTGCCAGAAATATAGATGCCTTTTCCACAGAGATATTTCTCTAGGTATTTCACCTCTCTGTAAAGGGAAAAATAGAGAAAGTAAGAAAAGTTACAGTCCTGAAGAACTGAGTTAAACAATTCAAGTTAAAAAGTCTTCTTGCAGAAGGAAACACTAAGTAATGTCAGCATTTAGTATTAATGAATTATGTCAATGTTATGGTACTCAGTTAAAGCTGAAATGCTTTCACCGTTGCTCAATTTCCAGATAGTAAATGCTCTAAATCAGGAAACAGAAGTTCACACCAAAGTAGGTCCCATCTTGGTTCTCCTTCTTCCAGTTCTTTCTAGTCAGTCAGGCCATCATTTTGATTCTTCCTCTGGTCTTTTTTATTAGCAGAAAAGAGAAATTTCTGAACCATTGTTTTCATTGTCAACTGTATCAAACTATGATTTGCACAATAATTCTTTGTGATGCCATTTCATTTTCAGAGAGTTTGGGATCTTTTTTCATGATTTGGAGTAGCAATGTTTTTCTGTCTTATTCCATCTGTGGATGACTTTCCTTTATTAAAAAAAATAATTAAAATAAATAATTAAGTACTTGGAAAAATAGCAAGACACAGTTTTCTTTTTTTTCTATGGGAATATTGGTTTTGTTCAGAAACCTACTTATTTCCTCTTCAGTTAAGAAACCTTATTTGTAGAAAAAAGCTGATGATTTTTAGCTGGGTGCCTAAAGCAAGGGATTATCATTGATAGAGAAGAGGTGAAATTTTCAAAGATGTTCAGCTTTCTAGAGGCTTAATCAATAATGGCCAGCGAGTGCTTAGGACTCTGACTCTGTGTCTTATTTAAATTACTAAATAACATGTTTTAATGAGGGATGTATGTTTGATAATAGGTAATAAAGCTTATTGTGATGTCCTCTGACTGGAGCATTTGGCAAATATCAGCTTTCTTGTGTACCTGCTTTCAGAGGAACATTGTAAGTAGGTCTGCCAACGTAAGCAGAAATTCTTGCTGTATATTGAAATATCTACGTACCTTGTCAGTTCTTTTCTAAAAATGTTACTAAAAAGCTGGGGTTTGTATCACTGCTTGAGTTCTGCAAGAACGGACATGTAACACTGCAACTTATGTCACAACATCTGGCTGTGGTTCTTGGCCTCTGACAATATTACCGATGCTTTTTATGGTAAGGGAGTGTTCTCCTTCCAGTGGTCCCATAAAGACATTTGCCCATCTCCAGAGGAACAAGCCAGTGCCTGTATATTGTTCAAATCCCATCTCAGTCTTATAGAATGGATGTATTAGTAGCATTGTTACACATAATGATCCTCTAAACTTCGTTGCTACCAGACTTTGTCTCAGGCTAAGTAAAGTTGGCTTTATTTGAGTGTAAAATTGAATTGAATGGTGATATCTAAACCTGCCTGGAACTGAGCCAGATGGCAGAGCTACTACAGAGCCTATAATCCAGACTGCTCTTCTTCCATTAATTAAATTGTGTAAATAGCTGGTGTTTTTAAGAGACGAAAGTTGTTCATCCCAAAGGGTACCAAATAAAATGTAAAAATGTAGTTTGAGCACCAAGCCTTCTAATATAAATCATAGTTTTCTGTGTGTAAAGTATACCCTGGCAAAAAGCAACCTTTGAGGCAACATATAGTGAATGGTACTGCCACACTGGCATGTACTGTGCTGCTCAGAATTTCAGATGAGTGTCCAAACTTTTCTGATCATTCTTTTGCATATAAGAGGCAGAAAATGAATAAGAACTTGCAGCTAGGTAGCATTTCACAGGTTTGGAATCATGTTTCTTCCCCATAGCTTATATAAAGCATCAAGCTTCCTCTTGAATAAAATTTATTGGCATGCATTTCTAATGTGCATACCACAGCCCACGGCACATTCTTGGTTTAAGTTACATCCAAATGTAGGCAAGATATGTTCAGTAGAACTCTTTTTGTTCATATGCCCCCCATGCTGGTATGAAGAAATCTTTACACCTTTTCTCTATGTAAGTGAAACAAATCCACCTGACGTGGAGAGGTTGTTTAAAATGCTAAATATGAGTTATGGTGTGGACAACTCAGTACTCCATCAATATTTATTACTGATAGATTTGTATTAAACACATCATAACCACAGTTCTGGGTTCCATCATACTATGAACAATGCAGACGCACAGCAAAAAACCAAACCAACCTCTGTAAAAACATTTCCTTTTGTATAAAAGGGATTGACTTCTAAACACCTCATATGTGAGGGTTTTTTGATGGAGTGCTAAAGAAACCAGGTCATGTCTACTCTGTAGATGTGGCCAGTAATAACATTAAAAAAATCTACACATTTAAATTTTGCTTTGTATAGGAGAATTTTAAAATTATTTCCCAGGAAAATTGCTACCCTCTCTTGTAGAAGGAGAATAGAGTGGGCATAGTTGGAACTGCCAAGTTTTCAAATCTCTAAAGACCAGTCAAAATCTGTGTAAGTATCTTTTGGCAATGTGTGTTTCCCATTTACAGAAAAGTAAAAGCTTAAGGTATAAACTGCCTTGGACAGGGCACATAGATGGTAACCCTTGAATCATTGTTCTTTCTCTTGCCCTAGTGACACCAGGTTGTTGGACACTGTCTTTTGACAGTGCTGGCCTGTAGTGAAAGTAGCGCAGCTGAGGGAAACACCTGAGAGATACGGTTTGACTGAGGATGGCAAATTCCCCCTCCAGGGATGTTCAGAAGAAACTCTTACAAGGATGCAACCTTCTTCCAAATAGATATCTACTTAACTTGAGGCCAGAGAGGTTTCTTTCCTGGATGGCATTATGGTGGAGTAATTCCTTTGTTTTCTGTGAGGGGGTACAAAGCCTTGCATTGGTCTCACTGGCTTTCTGTGTTTGTTCACACACTCAAGGAATGAACCCTTGCCATAGTAGTCTCATGAAAAAATAGATCTTTTGTTGCTGGTTTTTTTTGAATGTTGCTGGAAAAATGTGCCCCTTCTTTTTCCTGTACAACCTTTTGACATGGCTTGCTTTATGTCTATGTGTTACACTATTGGAGAATATTTTAAATTATATTTTCATTGGATGTACAAACGTCAGCTTTTATGCTTAGCTGGTGCAAATTTGGCAAAGTAATAATATGCCAGAGGTTAGGAAAACCTCAAGTAATTCACAGTTGTGAGTCACTACTTACTGAGGAGATTGAAGCAGACGGACACCTGTAATCTTGAGAGCAGACAACAGACGACCCTTTATTGCTAAAACACACACATACTTATAGTCACATATTCTGCAAAGTCACTGTACACGCGCATAAACATAAGATATAATTGGTTATACTAACTCTGTACACGCGCATAAACATAGGACACAATTGGTTATACTAACTAAAACATGCGAAACTTGTCTCAGTTTAATTGGTCAAGATAAACTGCCGAATTGAGGTTCTTTGTGCCAGGTTCCCTTTATAGTGGAATGCACACCTGTGTTCTTCTAATTGACATTTTTTTTTTGTCGTCTTGTTTATTCTGTTCAAGGTCTTCTAAAGGCGTCTGGAATGCTCTTGCGACCATTAGCTAAATATGTGTCCACAACTTACATTGTCTATCTTCTTTGCAAACTAAGCATCTCTAAGTTATAGAGCAAGTTTGGATCTTAAGGAACCAAGATACCACCTGGCACCTGCAGTTAAATATCACATAGTTCTGTTATTGCCCAGTTGATCCTATGTAACTAAAATGGTCAAGACCAGCCTGTGCAGTAAGAATGTCTGCTAAATGTCAGTACAGGATATACGATACTCTATAAAAGGACGTACACGATACTGCCATTTAAAGGTAATTCTGAAATATGGCAGTGACTCTGTATCTGAAAATTATAGTGGCTAATGTTAACAAGAATGATAATACATACAGGAAAGATCAAAGCTTTTCAAAATTGAATATGTTTCTTCATTACTGAATATAATTTTGCATAAAAAGGGTCCTCCATATCCAGTTCATCTATGAACATCAATGCTTTTACTTCATTGCTGTTGCACTACAAAAGCTGTTAGGAGGAAACAGATGAGTCCATGGAAATGTGTCAGCTGTGTGATGAACTCTTGTTGCTTTTCAAGATAACACATACAATTGGTAGAATAAAATGCAGTTATTCCAGGGTTCAATTTATTTTCTTGCTTTTCTTGTATCATGCTTTATCCTCCTTCATTTCAAGGGTGATCTGCAAGGAAAAAGGTAACTGGTGTGACATAATTTTCAGTTCCTTTTTGATTTGCAGAGGAAAAGTAAATGTTCTTGATAATAAAAGTTTGGGGCTATTATCTGCTTGGTCCGAAATTCAGATTCTGTCTGGCTGAAAGATGAAGGTACTTGAAGAATGCCTGAAATTATGACAAGAATGAAACAAAACTTGAACAATTTCTAGGCTAGGGTAAAGGGTTTAGCAGTTTCTTCACAGGTTAAACTATTTAATACTCCCATTTGAAAAACATCAGGAAGAAAGATTAACTAAAAACAATATCTGAGGCATTCCATAATTGTATAAAACCTCCCTCCATATCTAACTGAAACATCATTCTTGGAGGCTTCTAAGATTTAGAGGCTCTTCTTGTAATCAGTGGGCCACAGTGTGAGTCAGTGAGAGATAAGGGATGTCAGCACAACTGAAAAATTCCTTGCAGGCTATTTGAACATCTAAGTGTTTTGTTGTGGAAAAAGAGGTCCACAACAAATGACTTCTATGTGAGAAGGAAAGACAGGAGGATAAAAATTAATTTCTTAATATACAGTTTTTATGTGTGGTACAGGCTTTTCAGAAAGCGATGCGTAATTATTTTAAACCTTTTGAGGGTTGCTTCTGGCCCCAGTTTCACAAGTGCAGCTTGTAAGTGAGGGCAAAATTATCTCCATTCTTCTAAATCAGGAGTTTGATCCCAAGTGCAGAAAACGTTTGAGTTGGCTCATTGACTTTAAGTGAGATTATTCACATACATAAATATAACACATAATATAATTATGCCAAATTAAACACAAGCCAAAAGCACTCACAGAATGGAGCTTCAAAGGAAGTACTTCATCAGAAGATGACTATATGTAGGAGATTTTTTAGAATTTTTTGGAGTCAGGATTCATGTCACTGAGAAAAATGAGAAGATGTCAGTGTCCTTCATAAGAAGATAATGAAAAGATTATTCCATTCTATATAGAGCATTTTTTGGCTGCATTATAAAAGACTTTAGCTTTCTTGAAAAACGATCATTGACATTTCATAGTCTTATGATCTATGCACTGAATAGAAATCTCTTCATGGGCTAGTACTCTTAATGAAGGTCATATATATATGGTAGTTGACTATATTAAAGAAGATTATTCTTATAATGGGGCATAAAAAAAGAACATGAACTTTTTAAAACTTGAATTGGTACATGACCTCTTGGTGGGAAAAGCACTGTTAGATAAGTGATTTGCCACCACTGAAATATACCACAGGAAAACACAAAAAGTAAAACTTCAGTATTTCTTCATCCTGGAAATGTGTGTGATTAAATCCTCAAAGACCTGAGCCTCCTCAACCTCGCCTATTTTCAGTGCAAATTGTGTCAGTTTTCTCTCTTGAGAGAGAGTTCCTCTGCACTGTGTAAGGTCAAGAAGTTGAAGCCCAAGGCTGTTTACGTCTATGTCACTAAACCTTAATGTTTCTTCGTAGTGATCTGCGGAGGCCAGGAGCATAGATATTAGATATTTGGTAACTGACAACTACAGAACTGCTCAAGTAAGTTCCATAAAGCCTAGAAATAAGTTCTTACAGTAGCATTCTCCCCATAAAAAACCCTTGAACCTGGTATTATAAACATCCTTGTTTGACAGTTTTTCAGAAAATTTTATTGATGCTGAATGCCTCCACTCCTAGAGTTTAGTGCCCCACACCTCTGAACACCATGCCTGCCATGCTAAGTGTGACCTCATTTGCAGAGACAAAGTTACTTTTTGCCAGATCTTTGTCATATCTGAGGGGAAAGGAAGTATTTCCTGTTTACAAATTGAAGTATTCTTAAAGCTGCTTTTCCATGTTCATCATCTTGCCAAAAATTCTTTTTTCATCAATTTGTAGGGTGAAAAGAAGTGAATTAATATTTTTCTTGCTTTCTGGCTTTCATGCACTTGCAACCCAGCAGTGCTGTGCGGCTGATGACTTGCTGGGACTCTGATGTGATCCACGCTTTGAGGAAGATGAGGGTTCTTAAGCTACATTCCCCCTGACACTGCTGAATCAGCACAAGCTGGCTTGTCTGTGGCCTTGCTAATTGGCCTTCTGATTCCTGAAGCAGCCAGCTGGCAAAACAGCATAGCTACTACCTGTTTGTATCAGGCTGAGGTATACTAGGCTGCTGTTTTCACTCCCTGAGGAAAATTTTAAAATCCAGTTGTATGGTAGCTAAGCCAGCAACTTTGGTTTCCAAGGACTGTAAAACCATTCCCTTTGAAAGTAGTTGTTGAAGAATAAAAATTCATGATGCAGTATTAAATTATTGCTCAGTTTCCTGTAATTTATTACAAATTATGTGTAATTATATCCCTCCAGAATTCACTTGAAAAGGAAATTAAATGTTATCTGACTGTTGGGCCAGGAACAGGTACAGCCAGTCTGAGATAAGTGAGAAAACTTTAAGAAATATGCTTTGTAGTTCTCTTTTGAATTTTGCAATTTTATTTATACTTGATTTAATCTGCTTATTTTAATTTGGAATTGAAAGCTAAATCAGACACTTTCTGCAGAACATAACACAGTAACAACCCAAGGAAGCATTGCTTTATTGTAGAATGGACAGAACAGTGCAGCCATGCTGTACTCTTTGCTGTGTTTTGCCTGGCCTTTGTGAAACGCATGCTGAAAAGGTGCACATTTTATTTTACGCAGTAGCTGCATATACAGTATGTATTGTTAAATCTGAGATACAAAGCAGTGTGGTGGGATGGGATTCTGCTCAGTGGAGTATACCTACAGGCCTGAAGGAAGCTGTCTAGAGCTAGTCATTACCTTGGGATGTGCATAAATTCAGTCATTGATTCTTGGGCGAAAAATTTTTATAAAAAGCCTACTAACCATTAATAAGCATTTATCTTCCCAAGGAGTCCATTTTCACTGATGTGAGGGATGATATTTCTTTAACACCATTTTGCTCTAGGGTACCTGAAGAGTTTGGGTAAGGAGAGGGTATGAACTGTATGGTGAGGAAGCAAGAGGTCTGTCTTGGTGGTGATGAGCAGGCACTGCTAGCTGAAAGGCTGCTGAGGTCAGTGGACAGCTGAAGTGGTCAGGAGATGGGGAAAATTTGCACTCCAGAAGACAATTTGCCTTCTTTCATTTGTCTGAAACAAAGTTAAGAAGCCTCTTTTAATATACCTTAAGTGATACAAATATATAGAAGTATTAAACAAACCTCTGCTTTTCCACGGATCTCCATGTGTGTGCTTTTAAAATAAATTACGACTTGTTGCTTTCAGTGAAGGTCCCCAGGAAAAGAAAAACACAATTATGTTCCAAAACTTTTTGCCAAAACCCAAGTCTAAACTTAAAAAAAGTAACAATTTCCTTGCAATTTCCTTCCTCAATGCTGAATATGGTCTAGCTGTTCCTGTGTTCATGGTACTTGTGGGACTTGTGCATAGGAATTCTTAAAGAAATTGAAAACGTGTTGACACTTACTCTTTGGTGAATAAATGTGCAAAAAGTCTCTGTAGAGTTTCAGGATGTATGTTGTCCTCAGAATAGCATGGATATGAATCAATATACAAAACCAAGCTGCATGTAGAGATAAGGAAAACTGAGTCTGAGTGGAATCTAATGACATTTCATAGTAATGACATCGCTTAGTACAGCCTCTACACTGCCTATTCAGAAATGCTTCTTAGCTGTTCTTTTCTTTATCTTTCTTTTCTCTTCCATTCCTCCAGGACTTTATTGCATCTCACCATTGATTAGACTATTAGATTATGAACTTTGTGTTAGAGAGTATGTCTCATTATATACTTGCATGGTATTTAGCACACTAGGACTTGAGCCCACATACTTTCTTGGAGAGCTGAGAACTTTTCACATCATGATTCAGCAGTACAAACATCTAATAAATGTGGCTTTGTTTTCAAGCATTAAGAATCACCATACATAGATATGTACAAATGTTTCATGTACATCTCGCATGCTTCAATCTGCACTGTGATTTGGGCAGATTCTGACTGATCAGAAACTGTTTAGGAGTGCAGGGAGTCCTGTCTACCTACTAAATGTAAACATGCCTATAGAATGTAACCTCTGAAATTATACAAGATCAAGCTAGCTAGGTTACAGAGTTTGTACAGAGTATTGCTTCTAGATTTTATGTCAAATTTCAGTTCAAATTCTCACAATTGAACTTTAAATTCCTGGAAATGCTCATGGACAGTTATCATTAGAACACTGTGTGTGTTGCCATGCTTACATTGATGTCAAGATTGTGTTAAATCCCTATATACAGGTATTACAGTCCTGAAATAGTTGATATTAAATCCCTCAGCTGTCAGCACCAGTCCTGCCTAACTGAAAAGAACACTTGGGATGATGGCTATTACCTTGAAAGGGCAAAGGGTGTGAATAGTAACGAACCCACGTTAAAAAACACAGACAATCTTGTAGCAAGTCACACTGGAGGTTCTGATGTTCCGTAAACTGTTGTCCTGGTACATGATCACTATTCATTTTTATCTGGTATGGCATGAGCAGTAAGTATATGGTGCTTGTGATGAAACTTTGTTTATAAGTACAGTGTAGCATAGAAGGAGGAGGTGCAGTTTCTGCTTCATTGTCCTGTCAGTATGGCTAATTTGTTTTCAAGGTATTAAAGCAATAACTTTCAAGAGCATGTTGCAAGGCCTGTTTCTGTAGAGAGAATGTTGGGAATAAGGGACAGCTGAGTGCGTTCAGGTCAGGGACCAGTATTTTTCAAGATTTTTTTGAGTCAACTTATCTTGTGATGTTTGTTCTAGCTTTCTTATTTTTAAGGGGAAAAAGGGGTAAGAGCTATCAGGAGACTGTAGGTTATCACTATGCTGGTCTTTCTTGTCTTCCTAAAAAGCCAATGGATATTAATGGCTCTCAATCCTATTGTAGAACAAAACAATGTTTTAACGTTTCATTACTGGTTCAAGTTTCTTAAGATTTTTATTTTAAATTTTATTATAATATTTAACATTATATATTATAATTGTTTATCCTATATAACAAGAGCTATCATGTTCTTATTCTGTAGTGCAGATGACTCAGTTCCTATATAGGGGTGATGCTTTAGACTGAAGTGTCATCTAGCAATGGAATATTGCAGGACTCTCAATTCCTGCCTTTTCTAATATGCCCTTTTGAAGGAATCCCTCAAAGTACTTCAGTCCACATTTGTCTGCAGTTGTGTTTGTATCTACTAATATAAAACGTTGTATTGTTTTCTACACTGTCTTTTAAGAGTTTCTTGATGTTACTGTGAACTGTTGGGAAGGAGTCATTTGAGATCAGAGATTTATCCAGATCCTTTCTCTCAACAATAGTATCTGCTTTAGTTTCTCTACTACAACAATTCACGTTAAATGGAGATGCTGAGATTTGATCCAGCTAGTGCTCAGCTGATGTATACCAGAGAAAAAACAACTAACTTGTTTCTGTGTTCAACATAATGTGGTCTAGGATTAAAAGATTGGAATAAAGATTTGAGAACAAGCTTTAGGGAGCTACTGGGAATTAAGTTCAGTATATGATCTCTGTTCTCTTTTTTATTGCGGAAATCATAAGACACTATTTTTTAAAAAAGTAAAAATTTATTTAATGAAATAAATCAATGGGTGATAGATCAATGAAAGGCTGCCACCTTAGAGTACCAGTTCTCAATTTATTTGCCTTGTTTTGTTCACAGATCTCTTCCTATACATGTATATGAGAATTATTAATGATTTGGGGTTCTTTGGGTTTTTTTTTTAATGTTGGCAGGAAAATATCTTCCTGAGAAAGAAGCTTTGATGCTGGAGCTATGTTCCTCTGGGAGTGCAGACCTGAAGCAGGTAAAATAGGGTGGTTGGGAGAAAGACTGGTAACATAACTACAGTGAAAAGAAGGCCCAGGGCATACTTGTTGATGGGTCTCATTGCTGTTAGACCTATGCCTTTACTTCTTAGGAGAGGTCCCAGGGTGATTGAAAATGATGGAGGGAGCCTGAGAGGCAGTGATATGGTGCCCAGGAGTCCTGGGCTCCTTACGCTCCTGCTCTTTATATTGCCTTCTCCTGAAATCCAGCCTGCCTCCCACTGAGATCCCCGAGCACCCTGGTACTGTTTGCCCTCCCAGGCTGAGAACTGTGGTCTCCTGGTGCAGTAATATTAATGGAAAGCACTTTACATGCTTGGCTTTCCACATTAGGGAAAAGAGATGTATAAGTGGAACCTTTCTCTGTCAGATGCTAATGACTCCTTAATTTTGTTTCGTCCCAAAGGATGGTCACTATTTGCTTTGTGTTGATTATCAGGAAATGAGTTGAATTACTAGTCCTAATGAGGGCGACAGTCATTATTTTAAGTGTATTTTTGTGTTTAATTTATAAACCCCAAGGAAAGTCAGATAATGAAGTGATCAAACATTTTCAAATAAAAATGCTTTCTTGGAAAAATGGCTAATCAGTGAAATCAGAGCACTAGGGGCTCCTTTTGCCAATAAAACCAGAATCCAAACCCATCATGACAACATCAGTTACGGTAAAAATGCACCACCATCTCCCCTCTGTCCCCCCGGCCCCCATCTCTCTCTCTTTTTGGCCATGATTTGATTGTAAATTTGGAATGAAAGCGCTTGAGTATGTAAGCACACGATCAGCTATAAACAATTCCTGGTTTTACTTACAATAATTTTATGTAGATTTCTGAATGTTTTATAGCAGGTTTTTGTTCTTATTTTATAAGCATTGGGAGTTGTGTTGATATTGGGGAAAAATGACAAAGGAATACATTAGAGTTACAGTTTTAATACCCACATATTTAAAACTTGATACAAACAAACAAATGCAAGTTCTGAAACAGAAGCTGTTGTATGTAGCAAGTTGGAAGCTGATTAACCTATTGCTAATTATGACCTTGTGAGCAATACAACATTAGGCTTTCAAAAAATGATGTTATTTAAATAATAACATGGGAAATAAGTTGCTATGAAACAGTGATGTATATTTGAGAAAAGTGAAGCAGAACATTTATTCTGATTCTTTGTTGATTCACAGAGTGAAATATGAAATTTTGTAGGAATCACTTTGTGTGCTTACAGATGTTTTGGAGAAAGGAAAAATAGAAGAAGAAAATGTGGGTGGTTTTCAGGGGACACTATAGGCACATGGGGTAGTGGCTGGGTAGAAATCTTCCCTTTGAATTTCTGGGTTTGTGCCAATGTCAACATGGAGATGTGTTTATCACTGTAGGAGTTTCATAGTTCAGATGCAAATATTTTAATGATCCACTGTAAATATTGCTGGGTTTAGTGATGCTTTTCCAGATAAAGATCAGTATACAAGTTAAGGAAATCAACAAAAATTTATATTATTATGAAGAAACTTCAGGCAAAGTGTTTTGTAAAACACCAGACCATCCTCCACAGATTTTTTCCTGCACTATGGATACTCTTTTCTGTTTGTTTCTGTAGGACTTTTTTCAAGGCTCAAGCCCTCCTTGGAACTTCATTTTAATGAAAGCATGTGCCAATAATTCTGAAGTTTCAATGTGGCTGCTGAATTTTATCAATGTGGGATATAAAACCTGAAGTCTGCGCTAAAGTGTTTGCATTGACAAAGCCCTTGCTGACACCTGTGAGAGTTTTGTCTGACTTAACACTTCAGAATGTGGTTCGAGAAAATGAGTGAAAAAACTCAACAACACAAGAGATAAGCAAGATGAAAAAGAAATGTATTATAGACAAAAAAGAAATTCTGCATATTCCACAGCAGAGAACTAGATTGGACCTGGCTTCCCGCAAATGAGCTTGAAGAAAGAAATGCCGAGACCATCTGGTCTCATTGTCCCT
This sequence comes from Harpia harpyja, assembly GCF_026419915.1. NCBI lineage: Eukaryota > Metazoa > Chordata > Aves > Accipitriformes > Accipitridae > Harpia > Harpia harpyja. The sequence goes on along the minus strand of NC_068969.1, from coordinate 94,550,125 downwards.
GTCCAAAGGCTATGCAGGAGTGTTTCAGTAGGCCTAGTGCTGCTTGAAAAAGCTGAGCTCCCACATATGTCATTTCATCCTTTCATGTCATATTTTAGCGCAAGTATAGGAGTAGTAATGCTGCAGTCTTTCAACACACAGGCAGCACGTATAGCAGTTCTCCATGTAGTAATACTTTTCTTCACTGCTTTTGGCTGAAGAGCAACAGCCTGGTCCTAATTCTAACTTTTTTTAAAAGACCAAATACAAATAATGCACAGAGCCCAAAGTTTCATGTGCATTCTGAGCTGAATGCTTGCATGTGCTCTGGTGATGTGCACCCAGTTATTATTCTCTGGAGAAGACCCTTTAAACAGATATGATATCAGCTAAAATGAAGGAATCAAAGCTCTTTTTTTCCATACAGATAAATCCTTACTGGCAAAAAATGTTACATGTTTTGCTGCATATCCGCATCTTTTGAAATGAAATCACCAGTGAAAAAATCTTCAAAAGCTTTCAATTGTTCATTTATAAAATAATAAATCTTTCTGGTAGTGTCTGAGACAGCCTAGTAAGGAGTGATGCCTAAAAATTAGCTTTGTGTCCATTCAGGATATGATATGATAATCCATTGAACTAACATGTGTGTGAATGAAAGGTTCAGGACCTCCAAAGCTTTGTTAATATGTGATTAATTCATGGAAATTCTGCCCAGCAGAATGTAGACTTGCACATGGCGTGTAGTATCTTCTGGAAATTTCTTTACATTTTGTACATTATATATTTTTCCTTTTTTTTTTTTTTCCCCAGTTAGAAAATCATAAAATTGAAATCTTCCTGGACTTCTCTTGTTCCTGATTATATACATATCATATATGAGGATTTCAGGAAAGAATCTGTGCTGTCAGACCCAGCAGCAGCAGTAGAACAGGTGGACAAAGGAGCAAGCTGCACTCTGTCCTCTGTGTCCCTCTGCAGTGACTACATAAAGTTTCAGGTCTGTCATTTCAGGGGGTCTGGCAGTGCATAGCAAGGAGTGAGATGGTGGGAAAAGGTTTCTTCCGGACTATGTGTTGTCTGTGTTGCATGGATCCTGGAATCATCCTCTATTCTGTGATGAACGGATGTACAGGCATGTATGGGATGTACAGTCTGGTCTTCTGACCCTAACATGGGAAAATGTTCAGGTAGACTATAGTTATGTGTAATATACTTCCCTTAAAAAGTTTTAAAATAGGTTTAATCTTACAGAAAGTAGGTAACTTTACAGTACCCTCCGTGTAAAATTAACAGGGGTGAAGAAATCTCAAATAGATTTGGATTGCATTTGCCCTTTTCCTTGCATGGGAGAACTTAGCATGCCATTTGGATGAAGGGGTGAGAACAGGAGCTTGAGTGTTACTACTGGTGGAAAACCTTTCTTGCAACATTTGCTGAAGATGCCCAGAGTTTTAAATTAACTTCTATGGTAATGCATAGCCTAATCTCCTTACTGAGAGTGTTCTCTTGCCCTTCTCTCATAAAATATAAAGGTAGAAAAGATTGTGCTCATGTGGATTGATCTCCCATATTGACAGAATATGTAGACCTTGCATAAATTGCTATTTGAGCTGGAGTAATTTTTTCAGAAAACTAGTGATGAAAGATTTTGTTGTTGACAGATTCCACTGCAACCTTTGGTAGGTTTTTGCAATCACCATTATTTGAAATGAAGCAAGCTACTTTTGCCTATTTCAAATGTAATGTGATTTATCCATGGCTTTGTTATCTTTATTGTCCTGACAGACTGCTGCTGCTGCAGTGTTTCACATAGCAAAAGTGGGTTCACTGATGTTCCTTGGATTTCATCAATTAATAGCAGTGAAAATGAGAGTTAAAAGATTTTGATGTCATCAGAATGTCGCTGGGGAGCAACAAGACCTCAAGCATGTGGTATCCACAGCTGGCTGGATCATGGGGAAGTCAGGCAGCCTCATCAGATTCCAGATGTTACACCTGCATCATCCTCATGTTCAGCTTCAGGGATGCAGGGTCACAGCAGCCCATGGTAGAGATAGAAATGCACTGTCCCCGTCCGAGAGGAGAGGGACAAAACCACAGAAACCATGGAAACAAAGTAAACCCAAGTATTTGGAACCTGATACTATTGCTGATACAATGTAGGTAGAAGTCCATCAGGTCTTCAGGGTTTTGCATAGTGCTGAGGAGTGGGGTTCCTGCCATCGCTCAATGTGGAGACAATACATTGACCTGGTCTTCTACAGCCATCAGCTTCAGCCTGCTGCTCATCATCCAAAGCCTGATCATTCCAAAGCCTGATCATTCCCAGGGCATTTAGTGATAGCTGAACCAAAGAAAATGTTATGAGAATTGTTATGAAAATTGTTAGCAGGTAAGAGGAAACAATCACGACTTCCATCTCTGCCAGACATCGTGTGCAAGTATTAAAAAAAAAAAAAAAGTAGATAACACTGGCTTCAGCTGGGACCAAAGACATCAAATGTTTTCCTCTGTGGTCACCTAGAAGGTCTCTGCTGTCTGGACAGTTGTCTGTCAGGTGAGGATATGTCAATCTTTATCAACCCTGAAACAGGCTGATCTTCAGCCTTGCTTAACTGTCATATTCTGTTTTCCTTTTCCTTCAGGTCTTCGCACCATCCATATTGTGTTTTTCTCCTCAGCCCTTGAGTTACTGTTACTGACTTAAGTTCTGGGGGTTTTTTTGGAGTTTTTTTATGTTTCCTATCTTGTCTGGCTTTAGCTTTATTACACTCTGTCACAGCTCAACAACTGTTTTTTTCAATAAAGCTAAACCAGGGATGCACAGCTGTGCTGTAGTGATCTGGGCCCTGGGTCATAGCAGCTGAACCCCAGACTAGGGATTGCAGTGGCATGACAATATTATTAGTTGCTTGAATTGTTTTTAGAAGCACCTCAGGTAAGCCTTCCAGAAAACTAAGAAAAATTATAAAAAGGCCCTATTCCCTGGTTGTTTTGTTGTATGTTATATGCACAGTAATGCATATGAAGTAATGCATAAAAAAAATCTGCATCTTAACATGAATGGTGCACAAGCAAACATATCAACTATCAAAACTTAATTATGATTTAGAAAAACAGATAAACCCTCTGACATAGGATTCCATTGCAGTTTTACTCTGATTTATTGATGAGTGCATTTGGGGAAGCTCAGCATTCCACTGCTCAGGTGAAATACGGCATTAGTACTTGGGAACAACATTTTTGAAGATTACAATTTGAAATTTCAAACCAGAAAAATCAACACTTGGAAAGGTGGAGTTCAAAACAAAAAATGTCAGCTCCCTCCTTATGCTTGATAGGATCTCTTGGAGTCTTAGAAATTATTTGTAGCCAGAATAATGAAACTGAGTTGCCATGAATATTTTTGTTTAAATGTTTACATAATTCCTTCCAACCTTATTCACTCCTTGTGGTATTTGTGAGCATTTTTGTGTATCAGGAATATTTGTAGATAGCAAATATCAGAATAAATTTTGCTGGAGGCAATGGAAATGCTTTTAGGCGTGCACAATCAGCCAATTTAAATTATGAAGTAATCGTCCCATGTCCTCTATATCACATGGGGTTGACAGACTATACAGATCACATATACATATGCATAAAAATATCATATGATTTAAAAAATGTGTAAGTTAGCTGTTAAACATTTCTATCTTCCTTACATTTCCAAGCAAAGAAGGTAAAGCCACAGTCCTCAAAAGCAGTTTGGGAAGTGCCAGCCTTCAGATGATTTTGTCAATCTTACTGGCTAAATGTGTGTTTCTGTAGGATCAGTGTACATGTTTGTCATTTACTTGCAGTTGGTACATGATGCTGAGGAATATGCTGCATCTCAGAAAGATGTAGCCGAAGGAAGGGAAATCATGCACATTGGCGTGAATCTGAAGAGCAGCAGAATGCAAGGCAGTGCAGACATGTGCCTCTAGAGAAATAATTTGTGACTATTTCTGCAGTTTGATGGGTTCCAAAACCAGCGCACAGCTGTAATGATTTTCAATGAAATGAAATATGGAGCAAAACTCTGAATTACTTCAGCTGGGCCAAGCTCTCACCTGTTACTGACATTTTTGCCTTAACTATAATCTGTTCAAAGCAGGGCACATCGTGTTTCCTGTGGTCATGGATGAGTGGAATGCACCTCACTCAAAAGAGAGAAGCAGCAACATGTTTTACTGAGGTAAAATAATTTGACAGAGTTCAATAAGTTTGATGGAATTTAACGAAGTTTAACAGTGGTTTGACAAGGTTCAATAAGTTTGATGGCAAGGTTATGAATTACCACATGGAAGAAACATACGAAGGAAAATTGAGTTAGAATCGAGTTAGGATAATTCACACAGAGACCAGAGACACACAGAGGAAGGACAACCCTCCTGCTCAATCACAAGGTTCAGAGTGGACCCCCTTGCTTTCAAAACTCCTTTTGGACCCTAGGTGTGGCTGAATCCAGTCTTAACCTTATTCATATTCATAAAGACTTGCTGCTCCCTGCATGTATCAGTGCAAGTGTAGCACTCCTCACTGAGCTGTATTGCTGCAGAGGTGTACAGTGACATAGGAGGTGTCAAATAGCCACGTAAATGCTCTGTGCTCCAGAAGAAAAACCAGAATTTGTGTAGAACATGGCCCTCTGCCTGCTAGGCATGAGAGCTGTGCTTTCCAGAATTAAGGATGATAAGTGTTTCTGCACTCGAGGATTTTGTACCATAAAGTTCAAGATATTTAATTGCTTTAACTTGTTCATGGATACTGCATGCTTTTCAGAATTAACATAGAGCATAATGCTGTAAGGAGGGAGTTGTCAGACTCAAGAAAAAGCAATTAGCCACATACAAACCAGCATAATTTTGTAAATTCAGATCCAGATAAATTTCAGTTTCACAAACATTGAAGAACCTATAACCAATACAATGTCATTCATTGACTATGCATGGAAAATATTTCAGTCATCCTCTCTGAGGAGTACTGTTGGTGCAGAGACACAAAATTTAATAACATTTCTGAAGCAGACAGTCTTTAATGCTCAGGTAAGCAACAAGATTTATTTTCTTGGAGATTATAGATTCCTAATTATAAGTGCAGTGCTATGAAATTAGTGAACCATTGTTATTTTTTTAACAATGGGTGACTATTAAATAAATGAAAAGTGGTTACTTCCCCTAATGGTTAAGAAAAGAATCTAAAAAAGATGCTTAATTATTTTAAAAATTGAAAACCAGTACAAATGTAGGGTTGGCTTGCTAATGAGGAATATAGTGTGGAGGTTCTAAACTGAATTTTAAAATGGTAACCCTTAAACTGTATCAATGTATGCCAGATGCCCAATTACACAGAGTTAAAATAGTATAGGTTTCATCAATAGTGTGTTCCTCTTTGTGTTCAGTCGGCTTTATTTCTGTGGCTGTGGGATAGCACTCAAAAAGACCACTGAGAATGGAGACAAATCAGAACATGCTGAACATCTTACATGGTCATAAGATGTAATTCCAGCTGGATTTGTTGTTTTTATAGTTAATTATTGTAGTTTTTAAAGTTAAAAAAAAAAAAAAAGATTACTTAATTAGAATAATTGTATATTTTCATTTTCTAATGAAAAGAAAAAAGGCCAGTGGAGAATAAGCAAATTTGAAACAATGAATAAGAAACAAGGAAAGGAAATTATGCTGAAATTAAGATTTGTTGTGTTCCTTATTTGTTCTGTGACTGTTTAATAATAGTAACTCTAATCTACAGCCCTGTACACATTAATAATGCTGTACACATCCATTGCCCAGTGCTAATTTACAAGGGAATAATTACAGAATGAACTAATGAAGGAAATGATAAATTAACTAAGATCTTGTTCTTACAATATAAGTCAACTAAATTGACTGCAGGCAGATCTTTGAAGCACTACTTCACTAAAATGCCATTACAAAAAGGTGGTGTCTATGAGAAGCACATCATTTTTCTTCCCCAAAATAAGTTCGGTGCAGTATTAACGTAATTCCTATTCCTCACTCACCTCAAGCTCGTTGTCGTTCTCGTTCAGCTAATGTTTCTAAAGGAAATGGAAAGAAGCAGGTATGCTCTGCTGAGTGGTATATCATGTGTAGTAACTCTTGTTTTTACTACAGTTTGTTCAGATGTTGCTGGTGCTGTACCATAATGTGTCTGACTAGTCAGCTGCCTTTGGACATTTATGCTGACTGTCCAGTGGGGTCTTCAACTGGCAGTGTTGACTGACAGGTGCTGAAGAATGTTGTACCACCCACCACTCTGATTTTAAGAGGAATAGGGCAAGTGATTCAGCTTCCTAATTAACAATTTCCCTTGGATGCCGGTGTTCCTTTTTCATCTGATTTGCTGGCTCTGAGATTTATGAATGCCACTGCACACAGCAGCTGCTGACGCAACATTGAGTTGCTCTAAAAGGCTGTGCAAGGGTACATCAAGAAACACGAGAGGAAATTGAAATGGTAAGACGTTGGAGATGGTTGATGAGGCTGGCTGATAACTCCCACTCCGGAGGGAACCATAGGGTGTGCTGTTGCAGTAGGGAAAAATGGGCAAGAAACCTGGAGAGAATACTGGTAATGGCAAACATATTTTCTTGCTGCTTATTAATATAGAACCATAGAATGGTTTGGGTTGGAAGGGACCCTAAAGATCATGTAGTTCCAACCCCCCTGCCATGGGCAGGGACACCTTCCACTAGACCAGGTTGCTCAAAGCCCCATCCAACCTGGCCTTGAACACTTCCAGGGATGTGGCATCCACGACCTCTCTGGGCAAAATATTCCAGTGCCTCACCCCACTCATAGTAAAGAATTTCTTCCTTGCATCTGATCTAAATCTACCCTCTTTCAGTTTAAAGCCATTACCTCTTGTCCTATCACTACATGTCCTTTTAAAAAGTCCTCTGGCTTTCTTGTAGGCCTCCTTTAGGTACTGGAAGGCTGCTGTAAGGTCTCTCCAGAGCCCTCTCTTCTCCAGGCTGAACAACCCCAACTATCTTGGCCTGTTTTCATAGGAGAGATTCTCCAGCCCTCTGATCAACTTCATGGCCCTCCTCTGGAGTTGCTGCAACAAGTCCATGTCTTTCTTACACTGGGGGCCCCACAGCTGAACACAGTACTGCAGGTGGGGTGTCATGAGAGCAGAGTAGAGGAGGGGAATCACCTCCCTCAACCTGCTGGTCATGCTTCTTTTGATGCAGCCCAGGATGCAATTGGCTTTCTGGGCTGTGAGCGCACATTGCTGGGTCATGTTGAGCTTCTCATCAACCAATACTCTCAAGTCCTTCTCTGCAGGGCTGCTCTCAATCCATTCTCTGCCCAGCCTGTATTTGTGCTTGGGATTGCCCTGGCCCATGTGCAGGACCTTGCACTTGGCCTTATTGAACTTCATGCGGTTCACACGGGCCCACCTCTCAAGCCTTTAGTGACATTTCAAGGAAATTGAAAAAAAACCCTTCTGTTGTAACCGAGGAAAAGTACGCCTAGGGGATTTCTGAAGTTTCAGGGTACCCAGCTACTGAGAGCAATCCAATACTCCTTTCAGCTGCCTGTCCACTGTATACATTGCAGCAAGGTTGCTTATGAGGGGTGGGCTCCGTAGGTGAGAGGTTTGCTGTGCAAACCCCTTGGATGGCTGCTTCTCCAAATGAGCTTTGCGGGCTGTGGATCAGAGGTTTCATGATGCATCAGGTCACTGCTGGGAAGGAGCTGTGACTTGCAGGGAGGAGGAGGAGACCTTTCCTTGGCCTTGTGGTTTGACTTCCCAGGTGACAGGCAAGACTGTCCACATCGGGCACCCACTACTGAGAGCTCAGCTGCCACCCTTTAGGTTCTGCTTAGGTGGCTTTGATCTCAGAAACTGGGATAAAAATGTAATCTCTCTCCCAAAAGGATCTGAATTCAAGATATGCCTGTTTCTCAGCAACACATACTCAAAGGTCCTTTGACAGGACTTTTGAAATACTTGTTTTGAAGGAAAAAGAGTGCAAGGCAGCAGGTCCATGTGTGGTGGGTGTGAGGTGTCGGGGAAAGGACTTCTGATGGAGCAGGTTGGTGGTGTGAGTCCCTGATGCAAGTGTTGTGAGGTACCAGGAAGGACAGTGTGTGGCGTGCCTGTGGGTTTTGCGGTAAGGCAGGCATGGTTTCTCCTCACTGTACCTCTGTCCTGCTAAACTGGTCCTCTTCAGCCAACACGTCTCACTTACTGCTGATGTGAAGTCCCTCCTCATCCTCTGTGAAAGATGGTTCCAAGAAGCAGCCAAGTGAATTGGTGTTGTGTAGCAGGATCCTTCCCTTAACACAGTTTTATGCACTATGTTATTTTTCAATTGAATTCCAGTACCATTAGTCTAATTTGAAGTCTTTTCAGACTTTTTTCTTCTGCTAAAAGATTGAAAATAATCAGAATGAAGCCATCAACAAGAAAATTTTCACTTTGATTCATGAAAAAATATTTTGGGAAATCTATTTTTGTCGTTCATTTAGAACAGACAGGATTATTTTACAGCTTTGCATATAAAATACATCAATTTACTGTATAAATGTAGTGGCAAGATGTGATTAAAGACATGGGTGAAAAGCTACAACTGAGCCAGTTATTTAACCATCTATTTTTAGCAAAAATTTTCTGATATAAGGAAAAGCACAATTTTTCACATATAAAATTGAAAGGGAAGTTTATAGGTAAGTGTAGTTGAACTGACAGTCTAAAAAATTATCTGATGATTACCTAAACCTTAACATTGAAAGAGAAAACGTAGGAGAAAAATTGAGCTTCTCTGAGGGTTATTCCTTTTCTCTCTAGTGCAAGTCTTATGCTGCGTGATTAGAAGTCAGCCATAATGAGGTATTTCATGCTCTCTTCAGGCACAGAAGTTTGGCCAGTTTACATAATATTATTATGACACTGAAAATAAGTTTACCCATGCCTGCTGTTGTTTCAGCTTGGCTTAAAGGCAGACTGGAGCCATCCAGATAAATATTTCTCAGAAGATCGTGTCTTCTCTCACATGATCAACTAGAAAAAAATAGTCCACCTATCATAATGATTAAAAAAACCCAAACAAAACCAGGGAGAACATCAGATGACTGTGTACAGTGATCTGACAAAAATGCATACAAGAATCCAGTCTTGTCACCAATGAGGTTGCCACACATGGCACCAAAAATAGAGTTTTAACCTTAACCTAAAGGTACATCAGCAAGTCACGTAGCTAAGTAAGCATGTTTCTCCCTTATAATGAGAATAGTAAGGGCAAAAAGTGGATTTGTGGTATCAGGCTGAATAGAGCGACGCTGTGATAGAGGAAGCAGAGTCTTGCAGTTTTAGTCAAGGGGTGAAATGGAAAGACTGCATGAATTAATACAAGGTGCCTGGTTTCATGTGCTGTCTTACAGACCATTCTGGTAAATCCTGTCACTTGAGGGAAAGTCCTACCGTTTCTTATACAGGTCATGGTTATTATCTCCACTGTCTTAAGCTCTTCTGGAGGTAGTCTGCAAATAAAACCCTATTTTCAGCTTTCTAAGTTGGAGAAATAGATTCCAGTTGACAAAAGTCATAAATTTAAGTGATATAGATAAGCCAGTATATTTGGAATAGCATCTCTTTCAATATTGTCTGTGACATCTCATTAACTTTGAGAACCACTTGCATATGTACAAATGTATCTGCTTCCTTACTTTCCAGTTAGAATGGATGTTGTTTAAAACTGTACATGCATTCTCTAAGCTAGCAATGATTCTCATATGTAATTTTACAATTAAGCAAGCTTTGTCTATTGTCCTTTCTCCTGGACACCTTAGGATTAATATTTTATGGGAAGAAATCATGTGGGCTTTTCTCTCAAATGTCTTTGCTCTGTATGCTTTACAAAGAGAGAAGAAAATACTGAAGAAATACAGGCATTCTTCAGTGATTTTAGGTTGTTTATAAAGGGCTTTTGATTCTGGGTGAGTATGTTATTTTGTTCAAGTTGTAGCTTTTTTGTGAAATTTCTGGGAAATTCACAAAAGACCTCCAAGCAAAAATATATTGAAATATAAGAAGAAGTATTGAAGCTTTCTTCATTTTCTAAAATGTGAAAATTGTTATTTTTTTGTTGGAAGTAGCTCAAGCCTATAAAAGCCTTCTTCTATGCTGTCACTGCTGCTGGCATGCAATGATTACATGCTCTAATTTTACTCTTGTAAAAGTTACCAAGAGCTGCCACTACCTAGTAATGAAATATGTTCTCTTCTGGATCAATGTTTCTCCTTTGTTTGCTGTAGTATCCCAGACTTTTATAGAAATGAACCTTAAAGTTAAAATTATGATAGCAAACATTCACAGAAAAAGTAAGTTTTTAACAATTATGTCATAATATGGTGGGCTAAGAAATGTTGGAAAAATTAAAAAATGGAAATTCTTTAAAACCATTTTGCATTTAATTTCAAACTGTGCAATTTAGATTTATAATTTTGACACAACATTTTGAAACTTCCAAACAAATCCTTTTCAAATCAATACAAACAATTCTGTTTCATCAGAAATGTTGAATATTTGTTTTCTGTTTCATTCAAAGCTGGTTTTTAAAATTTAATATGCTAACATTGTCAGTGAAATTAAACTGAAATAGGAGCAGTTTAAAGGGCCAGACTTTCCTAACACTTGATTTTAAATGGTTTGTGAAAGTCTGCCCTGTGCTGTCTGGCTGTGCTGTTGCAGTAGATCTGCTCAAGGGCTGAAGCAGGTGAAACATCAGGGATGGCAATTTTGGATCTGGTACGAGAGCTTGCAAAATCAGATTCTTGATGTATTACAAATAGTTATAAAGGCATTTAACAATTTTTTCACTTTACATGGTGTTAATTTTTCAAGCTGTGAGACTTGTCATTCATCACTATGAGCAAAATAAAAATATATTTTTCATCTTAGATGAGAATTTTCTTTTTTCTGGTCTCCAAATTCTAAATATAGTTAGAATCCCCCTAACAAGTCCTGCTTGTTAAGGGAATACGGACCTTGTCTCTGAATGAGTAGTATAATATTAAAAACAAAGTGATAAAGCATTTCCATCTGTTTGACCTCAGACTGCTTGTACTGGTCAGTTAGCACTGTTGTTGTCATCTACACGAGTTGGATTGTTGGACTGTTATCGTATCCCATGCTGTCCTGCTATATTCTTCATCTGCAAACTAGCTTGCACATCCCATGATTTTTCTGCACTGCTCAACAACTATTTGGCTGTGGTGCTTTGACTGCCTCTGACTGCAAGAAAGCAAACCTTATACCCTGTATAATTAATTTTCTCCTTTGATTTCCTCTCCTTCTTGCTCAGTAAATGAAACTGCTGGTCCAAAAGATATTGGTGAAAATTTAATATAGATTTGGGTTCTGATATTGCTAGGCAGAGCTGTCATTTATTCAAAATGGGTAAGGGAGAACTGCTTGCTTGTTTAATCTGGGCTGTTCTTTTCCTCACATTATACAGGAGATAATTTGAATGATAGGTTCAGTAGACTTGGGAAGGAAGGTACTGTGGATGACACTTTGTCATAGCAGCTGTCTCTGGAAAGGTACCTGGCAAATAACCAAGAACACACCGTGCCTGAGCTCTGCTGAGGAGTGAATCACCCCTTCTGTCCCTTCCTTACATCTCCCACATGACATGTGCTAGCCTCAACTTATTCTTAACCCATGGGTTAGTGGCTTATGTCCCTCTGGCACATCTTGGCACCTTTGTGCATATCCAGTGTGTCGCCAGCCTGTTTCTTTCCCACTTCCCAAAGTCTCCCCTTGTTTTGTGCATTCTTCATTACCTCAAAATGGGCTTGCTCCTCGTTTTCAGGAGAGCTTTCAAAAAAGTAAAGCTGAACTTTTTGGCAGGTTTTTAATCTCTGATAACTATTTTTAGCACTCTGAACTATTGGGAGAAGCACTGCACTGAGCAGTGAAAGTGGGAGAGTATACATTTAAAATGGGCTCACTGGGGAGATGCCTAAGGCTGGTATGTGCAGGGAGCAGGGCTTGTCACTGGACACTGTTGGCTGAATGTACAGGAATGACTAGGAAAGGATAAGGAGGATCATGCCTGCTCGCTCTGGGGGTTGTTCTGCATCTCTTCTTTTGTCTTGAATTGGCCTGTTCAGCTATCTTGCCACTGCTGCTGGAGGGGACATTGCCTGAGTTCCCTTTGAAGAGGCATGTTTTTTCATTATTATGGGGGCTGAGCTGCTATCACCCCATAATCCCTGCGTACTCAGGTACCTTGTGACATGCATAGCTTTGATAAAGCTCTTTGTAATTGAGGGATTGGTTGCTATGGGCTGCTTTAGGCTTGTAGTGCTCTGACATGAGGGAATACAGCACTGTTTAGCTAATGCTGCATGAAAACTTTCAAAATCCTTTTTATATTAAACTTTGAAATTTTATAGTTCAGATTATTAATCCACTTAACAAAGGAAGGATAGAGTTTAAAAAGCCTTTAGTAGTAAATCTACAGCATAAATCATAAGAATTTAGCTCTTATACATGACTGTGGTGTTGAGGTTAGCAGGAATTGCAGGTAAGATTTCTCTGAAATGTATTCCCCATGCCCTGATTCCTCAGTGTCTTACTGTGCTTCACTTCTCACTAGTATCTGTTAGGTGTAACCAGAATTGTTGGTGACCTGTACTTGAAGGGCTAAAAACTTGCCTTTTCTCACGTTATTGTGAAATGCAACATAGCCATGGGGCTCTGCTCTGCAGAGAAACCAATTTTTTGGAGCACGCCTGGATATCTGCAGTCCTGAGAGCACATGGAGTGGTGAGTGGGACCAGAGCAGTACAACCAGACCTGAAGAGGAACATGGCTGGTTCATACCACTGCCCATCTGCTACAGAACATTGCTAAAAACTTTCAGATGGTTGAAAAGGACTTAAATCTTTGGCAGACTTAGAGCTTAGAGACTGCAGCAGGCTGGATGAAAGCAAGGTAAAATATGGGGTTTTTTTAACATTGTTCTTGTTACTGGATAGGATTCAGCTGCTGCTAGGATATTTGGTTGCAACAGGGTCCTGTTTTGACTGTGGCTACACAGGTGCTTTGAAAAAATTCAAAGCAGCTTTTTCAGGCACTCGTGAAGTCACCTGAAGTTCCTGCATCCACAGCATCCTCTGGCAAGGTGCCCCACAAGTCTATGTACGACCAGTTTTGTAAGCAGCCTCCTTTTGCTGGTTTTGAGCCTGGCTCCAGCTGCCTTCATTTGATGGTCTCTGTTTATTTGTATTAGCAGAGGAAACACCCAGTCCCTATGCTCTCCTTCTATGATAATCATGGTCTTGTAAGCCTCTATCATTTCACTTAAGCATACTCCTTTTTCCAGGCTGTCTAAATTTCGTCTGCTCAACCATTGCTCTCATGAAAGCTACTCCATAGTTTTCAATATATTTGTTGCCTGCGTTCGAAAATTTTCCAGTTCTGATGCATATCCTTTGAAGCTGGGGTATCAGGACTGCTCAAAATAATCCAGGTATTGCATTCAATTAAAGGATTTGTACAGTGACGCAATTACATTTTATGTTTTGTTCTCTACTCTTATCGTAAAAACTCCCAATGCATGTCTTGTTTTTTTGGCTGCTGTTTAATTTGGAGCTGCTGGTTTTGTGCAAGAGTCTGTCACAACTGCAAGGTCTCACCAATGAGCACTAATGACCAGCTCAGGGCCCATCCTTTCCCAATGTGCAAACTTGGCATTTTTCTGCACTGAATTTCATCCGTTTTCTGCTTTGCCTAGTGCTCTGTAGCTTTATTATTCCTTCTGTTTCCTCTTACCAGGATTGTCCTAGCTCAAGAATGAGGGCCAGGCCAGCCCGGGCAAGGTGAAAAGCTTCTTTAGAAGATATACAACCCCATTTGTCACATTTGTGCAAAGCTTCATTGAGTCAAAGATGCAGTTTCCAGAAGTGTCTCATCTGACCTCCAGCTTGCTATGAAACTTGTCTTTCTTTCTCCCAAAAGGTCTCAGAAGGGTTTGCTGCAATTCACCCACCCTGAGGCTGACTGCAAAGGTGGTGAACATATCCTAGGTGGCACAGATCCAATTAATGGATCAAGTTTCAACTTGATATAAAAAAAGAATAAAAAGTGGACTGTAAGCCATTGTCACAGGTCAAACAACACAGGTCATAAAGCCTCAAGGTAAGTGCAGGGAAATTTATTTGTTGTCAGAGGGGTCCACCTATAAAGGAGTACTACTGTGGGTTGCCTCAATCTGGAATTTTGCACTTTTAGGGGATGCTTCTAAATGTTCCCTTTTGATTAATGCAAACAAAATACTAATACCACCTTCAGTTCAAGAAACCCAGCCATTTAATAAATCCATCAGTCCATCTTAAAAGCATTTTAGTATCAATGAATGTTACATATATTAAGTGATTATGCAGCACAGCATTCTTCTGTATGTATTTGAAATGTCAGATCCTGGGAAGTGAATTATATTTTAACTTACAAATAGTCCAATTAAAATGAGAGGGATTGCTTTTTGGAACCTGCTGCTCCAGTGAGAACAGCAGAATCTGTTTTGTTTTGTAGCAAGAACCAGCACTGGCCTTTCAAAACCTCAGGCACGCACGTGCACCTTTGTGAACTCTGCAGTTTTCTTACTTGCTTGTAAGAAAAAGGCAGCAAAGATTATTACTAGACATTCATGTGTACATACTCCTGATTCTCCTGTATAACTACAGGCAGAAGACCAAATTTTGGTAAAATCATGCCCTTCAGATGTCAGCGGCATTGATGCTACAGGAAAAGTAGTTATTTTTTCCTATTCTGCATTGCAGTTTGGGAGATTAGAGCTCTAGGAATGTTTTCATTGTTTTTGCAGTTAACACATTTTTCCATTATAAAATCAGAGAAGAAAATAATCGCTGTCCAGTTTCAAATGCTCAACATGTAAAACTACAGAAGGAGAAATAATGTAAAATGCTCATCAGCATCTCACACAATTTCTCATGCTTTGTGCTAAGGACAGAAAAGGCACGTCTGCTTCTTTTGGTCCCCACCTGTATTGGCCTAGGATGGGAAGAATTTCTTTTCATATTCTAAAAGGCCTACAAGGTCTTTTAGTCAATGTTATGTGAATTTTCCAATAAACTCTTCCTATTCTCTCTTTCTGCAGCTAGTGTGCCTCGTTTTCTCCCCATTTTGGATATCTTACACTTTTTTAGCTCTTTCTTAGGAAGACTATTAATTACATCCTTTTTCCTTATGGCAGGCAGATTATTTATTCATTCTGATTTTGCTAATTCTGTAACGTTTTCATCTGTGTTCCATTTATGCTTTTCCTTCTGTACTTCTTTCTCAGTTTTACAAGTACTTTTTCATCTTCTCTTTCAAGACCTTTCCTACGTAGATGTGTAAGATCTCTGATAATTAATGACAGCTCATCGTTCATTTTCGTTATACTACCGTACAAATCTTGTAAGAAAAGCCAGGGAAAACATAAAGTATCTCACCTTATAAACTTTGCAGCATGTCTGGTGATTGATATATCCCTTTGGCATTAATGATCCCTGAGGAAGTAATACAAAATTTGACCTAAAATAAGCTAGCAAGGAATAGGAGGAGTTTATTTTGTATTAACCCAGTCAGAAAGCCCTCAGAGCTAACAGACTGAGACGTTTGGTATAATAGTCTTGGAGACTTGTCCTGTTTCTTGGTAAAAGTTGAATTGTTTGTCTAGGCTTAATCTAATGCTGCAAAAGTCAATGAAGTGGATGGGCCTGGATGGTGCAGGTGTGCGTATGGTATGTGACCTGCATAAGAGACTGAATTGTTATCTTGAGCTGTTTGTCTCCAACATTGTTAGGTGTGAGGGACTGGACTGTCATCTCCAGGAACTGTGAACTGTTTATCTTGACCCCTTTGTCTCTGAGATGGCCTGTTTAAGCAGGACACTCCTCTGTTCATAAGGATGATTATGAGGCCATTGAGCCATCCAGGGGAGGAAACGGGGCTGGAGCTGATAAGATACTATTTTCTGGTGTGATAGACGAAACCTGCAGCATGTGACGTCATCGAAATATGCCCTATGAAAAACCATAGAGACAAGCTGTGGGGAGTCCCATCACAGAAGAATTGAAGACTGAGGACCAACAGGATGCCGCTGGATCCATGGTGGTGACTATCTTTGCAATTCTAACCCAACTGCTTGCTTGATTTCTGCCTTTTCTTCCATTCTATCCTATCACCACTATTTTTCCACTTTTGATACTTTTGATACTAAAAATTCTTTTGGGTATACGGCATTTGGCCTCATTTGTGTCTTAATCTTGCTCATGGGATCTATCGAGACCTTCCCCGACATTGGATTGGAACAATCTGGTGTATCTGTGCAGAAATAACTGTTGTGTGAAACAGGAAGATGGTTGAATAGTGTTACCTTTGAATCATATATAGAACAGACAATTTTGCAGTGTGTTAATATGTTTTAGTTTATAACATTACAGCATACATGTGATAGTATAAATATAGCCAATGGAAAAGCACTACTAAACTACATAGCTTCCCTTACATTGTACCTTAATTTGATGTAACTGTATCTCTGTTACACAGCATATACTGAATTCTGACTCGGTAGTGTGAAGAATAATTATCATTTCCATACCATGAAGCTCAGTAAGTCAATCTCCATGTACACCTCAGTTTTTACACCTGTAACAGCGCAGTTTTTCTGGCTTTGCCTGATCTTCAGTTCAAAAAAAATGAAATTTAAAACCTGCAATTTTCCTAGGGAGAACAAAGTCAACAGCAGTTTAAGATGCAGCTGTGAATTCTGGGCACTGGATTAATGGGAACCTGAGCAAGGGCTGAGTCCCTGAAGGAACCGAACTTGGCAGTTGCTGTGGATTGTGTGATAAATTAACAGTGCTATGAGACAGAACAGATTAAAATTTAATATTCTCTCTCTTGTAAATGGCTATATCTTTGGGAACGTAAGGATATGTGATAAATGAAGGACTTCAAAGGGCATTGTAACTGAATTTCTGACACATTTTGGCATGCTGTTTGTGAAGCACACTCCAAAAGAAGTGCCTGGGTACCCCTGCAGTATAGTGGAGGTCTGCAGATAGACAGGTTGAGGGGTACATTGCTCTGGAGGGACCTTGGCTAAATGTTTTTATCCCCTCTAATCACAACTTTACAAAACAAAGGTATGTTTCATTTTAAAATAGTTTCTGTGCCTTGACTGCATTGAGTTATAAGGAAAGTAATTAAAGTTTATGGATGGGAAAATGCTTTTGAACTTTAGGTGGAGATGAAGGGAAAATTGTTACAACTCTGAACTCCTCTGTGTTATTGCTCTATTAGAAATCATCTCTACTGTATGAAAATCTTTAAAATCTCATGAAGGTATGTACGTATAAATCCTCCCTAAACATGTTCTTTACAGCAAGGAAGGCTGGAAATCACATCTGGGGTCCCCCTGCTTCTTGCATTACACCTGCAATATTATGAAAAGTGTATGCAGTAAAGATGTCATTTTCTGGCAAAAAGTCACCTCAATATAAACCATGTTGGATCCTACTTGGTTTAGCCTCCCAGAAAATAGTCTCCAACTAAACCATATGCTCCAGAACCAAATAAGGCTCATGGCACTACGCAAAGTTTGTGTGGATCCTTGAATGTATAAAATGAACATATCTACTGCTGTATTCATAAGTTGTTGAGTCAGTGCATTCCTCTGAGCTAGCTTATGTAGAAGCTCTGCTTAGGTAGTGCCCAGAGATAAGTAGGTCATAGCCATGTTTCTTCTCCCCAGTTCTTTGGAGTGACTGCTGTGGAGGTTTTACATTCTGCAGAAATGCAGCATGCCTGTACAGGAGCAGATTGTACATGGATATTGGTTATTAAATCAGATAAATCTATTAAGATAGTACAAAATACTGAAAAGGTCAGGAACTGCCGTAGTGTTTGCACCGGCATGTTATCCAGTATGCAGTGAGCAGCAGAGGTAGTCAGCTGCTGGCTTGACTAAGGAACAGAAAATGTGTATGCAGTGTGATAAAGCTTTCTATGGAAGTAATCTTTTAATCTTATGTTTTTCTAATTTATTTTAAAAGTTTTGTATTTTCATACTTAAGCTAGCAGTTTTGAAGCAGTGCTGTGATAAGGGTATGAGAAAAGTAGGGCTGCTGGGAGAGGGAATATCTTTTGTAGATTGATGGTGCTGTTGGAAAAATTGGCTAATCTGTTTTACATGCAGGGCTGCTTCAGATTTGAAACAAGCAGCAAATTTCAAATTTTGTGGTTTTTTTTTTAAATAGACTAAACATCGTAGTATTGCAAATATTTATCTCTGAAAATCCCATTTGTTCTATTAATTCTTTCAGACAAAGGCACAATTTAATTCAGATCTTGCACAAGCCCATGTTTGGTTCCAGCAAGCAATTTTTCAGATAATTAAACTTTACAGAACTGCTTTCTGTGATAAAAGCCACCTGAAAAATGAGAGAATTAAAAATATTTAGAAATCTACTAGGATGTGAGAAAAATGACCATGATAAACTTCAGATTGCAGCATAGGTAAGTGATATATAATTTATGGGTTTAACAAAAATATCAATTGTCATACCATATCTTAAGAGGGCAGACTGGCATTTTCAGGTCTAATGAAGTAAGAGCATTTTGAAGAGGGGTTTAAAAGAAGAGAGGATAGAAGATGGCAGATGGGGTTTCTAAAACAGGGAATTGCTTGGAGGAAAGTCTGAAAAGGAACATGAGGGAAGGAAATGTAGATTCATTGGCTAGGTTTATAGAATAGCCTTCTATAATAATGTTATGGCAGATGGCATGTACAGCCTAGTTATTGAGAAGCCCAATAAGAGCTCAATGCTATCTTTAGTTTAGCTTATACAAAACCATATTTATGATAAGAAAAACAGCCACGTAGGACAAACACTTCATAAGGTCCTGAAGCAGTGAAAGTCTTGTTTTCACATGAATGTCATCAGATCCATAGGGTGCTTTCTTTCCTAAAAATGCACTGTTTGTGTTAAGAATCCAAAGTTAACCTTTCAAAGGAAATGTAATTAAAGCAGTGTAAATTAACATTTCTCTTTTAAGCTCAGGAAGGTGTGGATTTGTCTTGCTAAGTTAGGAATTAAGCTTTGCAACAGGTTGCTGTTAACCAACTATGCCGTGGCAATGCATAAATATTTGAGAAGTAATCCGGTTCCTGAAAGAAGTAAGATTTTCCCCTAGTTAATCCAGGATATAAATGTTTTAAAATACCATTTTTCTGCTGAATACTCAAGGTTTGAAATTTATTATATGAGAGTCCTTTAATTCTCTTAGGCTGTATTTAAAAAACAAGGCAAGCAATCAAGAAAGCAACCAAACAAGAATAAAATCCTTTGTAATGACTAGTGAGAGGACATTTGTGTATACAACATACCAGTTCTGGGATGGGATTCTTAATTCAACAGGCATTAAACACTTACATGATTTTGCAATATTATAGAACCCTGTGCAAAGCATACAATAAGTATTGCATTACAAAAGTGCTCAGATACAATGAGAGTTATTTATAAATGCAAAACTGAAGTAAAACACAGTATCTGCAGACTTTTTTCCCCATAACACCGTATGCACACTAGTATTGCCCTAGTACAAACACCAAGGGAACAGTATAAATATCACACCTACTCTGCACTTTTGAAAGAATATTTAATGCTATTTTATGGCAGCTCTAGAGAAGTGGAGTTGTGATGGTGATAGTTTAACACACTCTCAACTGAGTACAGCAGTACTGCTGGCATGACTCTGAGAATACAGACTTTGATTATGTCAGACAGCAGGTAAAGCAGGGAAAGGATACAGCTCACTGCTGTGTATTCAAACAAGAGGATGCAAATCCTCTTTTGATGCCCTGGTGAGTAGACATGGTGTCCGTGGTGGCTTGGAGGGAGCCTTTTACTCCAGCCCAGATAAACTGCCCTTCCACCACAGCTGCTGAAGTTTGCCAGTACCAGTGCCTGCTGGCTGAAGTGCCTTCACCATGTCCATTCCCTGTATGCTGCACAGGGCACTTTCCTTGCAATGAAGACAGGCTTTGTGCTGAAGCTCTGAGTATTGTGAGTGCAGAGATGAGGAGAGGAATTGTTGTTTGTCATATTTTATGATCCTGTCACTTTATTATCCACTTCCGGGTCCCGTTACCTGCCAGATGCATCTCTAAAGAAACAAAGTGTTCTCTTTCAGTACTTGGAAGCCTGTTAATCTACTGGATCCCATGGATCTCTTTATACTCTTTGTTTTGCCTCATTAGTGAAATGACACATTACTCAAACTTATAGACCTGTTTATGGAACAGAAGGGAATACACATTCTATCTTGTCTTTTATATTGAAGTAGTTGATGGGAAAATCTAATCTTCAGGAGGAAATATGTTGTAAAAGTTAAAATAGATAACTGGATTTCAACTTGCCTTCCTACCATTGACTTATTTGGTCACAGCAAAAGCTGTCTTAACACTTAGGTGATTGCTGAAGGTAGCGTCACATGAATCTAACTTACTGTGTGCTTTGTTATGTGCTTTGCCATTTGTATCGAGGTATTTTCCAAGTCTCTTAAGTACATATTAGATGTCTGTATAAAAGCATTTCTTGCATGTTTTGGGCAAATGATGCTAGTGGGCTATTTTGCTACGGTCTGTCTTATAACAAAATACCTTCACCTGCTGCATGGGAGGGCTAGCGCTGGTCCTGCAACTTGTTGGGATGCCATGTAGAGAAGTGCTAATGAGAATCTGTGTCCCTAGTAAGCATGTATCACATCTTTTTTGTGTACTGCACTGAAGAATGTATATGGGACTTTGTGCTGAAGAGCTCTTGAGGTTCTCAACCATCTTCATACCTGGCAGTAGAAGGATTCTCAAGTAACTTTAATGTCAAGAGGCATTGAGTGCGTGAACATTTGTACAGAGTAATGGTATGGATTTCTTCATAGATGGCTCCCTAAGAAAGTTGTTCTCTTTTCACAGTAGGCTGTAAGTCTTCAGAGGGAAAGCATTAAAAAAGGTATTTCTCCACCATTTTGATCTGAGTACTGTATAGATTTTTTTCTTCACTTTATATCAGGGAGGGAGCAGACCCACTATGAAAACAGTAGTGCATCAATGCAGAAGGAGATATCATCCTGCGGCAATAGGACTTTAACCCCAATCTAGAACAAATGAGTAATTCTCCCTAAAAGATACACACTTCTATGGCTGGAAGACACCATGAGATTAAAAAAAACAAACCCTGCATAAAGAAATCTTGCGGACTGAACAGAACAATATGTTCCTACAGTTGTGAACTGTGAAGCGTGAACACCTTTTGAGGTCATGCAGCCAAGGACAAATTGCTTGAAACAGCTAACAAGCAAGCAAAACCCACAGTAAAAATCTTCAGTTTACTTCCTTTTTCTTTTCTGCTGGGTTGGGATGAATCTTCATTTTCTGCTTATTGAGAAACTCGTATGGATTACGGCTATTTGGGCACGGTTGGATACTCAACCTGAATATGTAATACATTTCAAAAGTGTTTGCTACCTATTTTCCCTTCTCTCTCCTGTAACTCTGTTGCAAGAGGCTGATAGAAGTGGTTACCTTGTTCATTCACTGCAGAGCATTTCTAAAACTTGCCAAGAGTTTCTTCACAGAAGGAGCGAGCAGCCCAGACTAACTAACAGTGAGGGAAATCACCCTGGCTGCCATATTTTGAATGATGGCTAGCTGATACGCCTAACAGAAGCATGTTTTTTTCAGACAAATGACAAAGATTTCTCTAGTCTCCATTTGCCATGGAAGATAAATTTTCAGAAGCTTTTCCTGAAGATCTATATGCAAACAGAGGGTACTTGAACCTTATATACTGAAGCATAGATCCGTTTTATTTCATTTTCCTATTTTTATTGAGGGAAAGGTTTCTCTGGGATCTGTGAGTTGTGTGCTATAGCAGTGTTGCAAACCTCTGCGTGGGCTCGCTGATGCTGCAGGGTCTGTGGGTTATGCTCCATCATTTTCCCAAGTCCGTCTGCAGGTGTGCCACGATGTCCATCTGCCAGGCTAACTGCGGCGGGTGTCACGGTGCCTTCTGTGCCTGCCAGACCCCTATGGACAGGGTGCTGCCAGCCACCTGTGCCCGAGCTGGTGAATACCTGTAGCTGTTGTGCTGTTGTTTTATCATCCTGCTATTCACTTTCTGACCTCCCTGTGATTCTCCACCATAGGGTGGAAGCATGTGCATCATTTTCTGGTACTCGTCCAGCAGTCTGCGTTCCTTTCTTGGCTGTTTCATGGAGGTAATTTTATTCAGTGTATGTATCATATTGGCAAAATGCCATTCTGACTCTGGGGCAGTGGAGTTCTACGGTAATAAAGGTATTTTTGAGAAGCAGAAAGAGACACACAAGATTTCAAGTTTGCTTTAAATGCCTTTCTCATTTATAAAACAGTGACTTCAAGGTCCTGGTCCTGATCTGTGTGAGTGCTTCTAACTCACACATTCATTTCTTTTTTGTTCTGCTACTGGAGTAACTTACAAATAGTTTCACCATTTCACTCTTCTCATGTAAATTAGGCTATATGCAGCATAAGACCCAGTAGGCAGGCTACACAGACTCATTACAGGTCCCTGCTACAAGTAGAACCAGTTGTACTTCAAAATCAGTAACACTACTTATAGGCTAACTACTAGTTATTTGAAAGCTTCAGGATAAGTCCCTAGAGGATTTAATTCCAGGCTTATTGAATGGCAGAGGGAGAAAACAATTTCTCAAGAGAGCATTAACTCTCCTACTTTCTAAGCTAAACTTATTATATATGTTACGTGCATGATATACATATGTATTTTAGCCCCTTGAAGGGAAGTGAGATGGAGAAAATCATATCCTGTTTGAAGCATCATCTTTTTTCAGTGTCTATACGGACATCACTTGCCTGCTTTGAAGAGCTGCTGTTGCCACATTTATAGCCTTGAAGTGTTTCTATCATGCTTTTATGTTATGCCATAACTTATTAATGCACAAAATTCCTGATTTGAGATTAACAATGAATGTGTTCTCACCAGTTGCTTAATAACCAAGTGTACTGCTCTGAGGTGTGTCTCTGCTGATGCACATGATTTATGAAAAGCAGAATCTAACTTTATGGCATGTTTAAAATTTCCTAAGCTTTTCCCTGTCCTGCTGTCACTTTTGGCTGTTCCATTGTGGCCTGCTATTTTCCCTACTGGTGAATTTTTTTTTTTTTTTTTTATAAGCTATTATTCCTTTGATTAAATTGCAGATTAATAATTTATTTTTTTTCTCACTAAGATTTTAGCAAATCAGGCAGGCTGTATTCTCTGGCTTTTATGCTTAATTAAAGCTCTTTATTTTGAGAGACTATAGGTTGCCATGCATTACTGTTTCCCATTCTCTCCCTAACATTAATAATCTGTTTATCATACTCAGTAAGTTTCATCTCAGCTCACTGTCTTCATCATTGCTTTAGACTCACAGCCAAGAGCATGCATGTGTCTAGAAATTAAAAAATGTAATGCATAAGAAGCAGAATCCTGTTAAAGGCCTCCTCCAGCTCTGACCATCTTTCACTGCAGTTACGATCCCAGGATTATCCATGGGGAAAGAGTTTGAGGCTCCAACACAAAGATATGGCCAAAGGGAGGACACAGTGGGTTTGATTCTCCAGCTATTGTCTTAATTGCAACTGGTTTTGTTGAACCCAGAATGTGCAACATAACGTGCCTTTGTAGTCTGTACCCTCTGCTCTGTGTGTTGCAATAGCACCAGACAGAAGCAACTTGGCACAAAGAACCTCAGAGTGTGACGTTCCTCCTTAGAGAAGATGATGGACAACAGGAATAATTTTAATAAAGCATTCAATACAGTTTCCAGGAGATTGACATCACTGACCATGTGCCAGTTTACACAGAGATTATAGGAGTTTTTGTGATGCTGCTGCACTACTCTGCAAACCTTTCCCAGTCTTGTGTCCTGAAATGCATTATGTTTATGTGTTGCTTTCTGATTGTCAGGGAGAAAAACTTAGTATAACAATTATTAGTAATATAAATAATAAAAATATGTTGTGTATCTATTGTATATCCACTTGTGCAACATTGCTTCTAAAGAAGCATATTTGCCTCTGAATAAGGTCTCATGCAGTGTTTTGTTCACCTGCATTCAGCCATACAACAAATTACTGTAGGTGCCCATATGATTTACAGTTTTTATTGATTTACAGTTTTTATCCACTCAAGCAAAATGATGGTGCTTTATTACTGCTTCATACTGAGTTGTTATTGTCTGTATTGCTGTATACCTGTCTGGTCTTGGGCTTTCTTTGCTTCAGGATGAAGCAAAAAATGAAAATAATTGTTTTTCAATCAATAGCTTTTATTTGTGAATCAGCCCTCAGCTGTTATGTGCCAGTACATCTTTTGTTGATAGTTTCTTCCCTGCTCAGTCAAGCCATCTGACTCTGAAATAGTTGCAACACTGCCTTTGATCTCACTTGTTATGTAATATTAAACATTCATCAGCACTTGTTTTTGCTACCACACCTAAATCTCTGGTGTGACAGGGAGATGGAAGCTTTAATTCCTATTCCTTAGTTTTAGCACAGTTTTGGAAAGATAACCCTCCCCCTACTGCACTTTGTGAAAAGGGATGGTCTTTCTGTTATTTTAACACCATTTAATGCTGCCTTCCATTCTGTTGCACTCCAGGGATCATAAAATTTTCTCTCCAGAAGCAAACTGTCTTCATTTTTGTTAATTGTTTGAATCAACTCTTTTAAAATCCGCTCTCTTTTTAAATAAGAAGGGCCTGTTTTTAAAAATGCCATCCATTTGTCTCCATCCATTTGGTGAAGCCTACCCCTGTTGATGCAGTTAAAGGGTTCAGAACCAACGGGGTTTCCTTGTGCTCGCCCTCATCCTCTTCAGATAGAAAGTGCAGGGATGTTGAGCCATAGAATAAAATGTACCGGTTAAGTCATTAAATGTCCCATATGAAATGCCGGTCACCAAAGTGCATTGGACCTTTGCTGTTGCAGTCTGTGCCCCTTCTGCATGTAATCCATTTCCTAAACTACTTGCTCTGTACCTTGAAATAGGATGTGGTTTCCACATGTCCTTTTGTGCTGTGAGTTCACCCTGACTCTGTCACTTCATTTGGGTTGATTTTGGTTTGTTCTGCAGGACCCAGCACAAGCTCTCTTTATCTCTCAGTCTTCAATCAGAAGAGAAGAGGATGCCTGGCACCACCTCAGCCAAAGAAGCCTGACATGGTCATAAGGTGAAAAACTCTGAGGAAGATGGGAATATATGAGGACTACTCAGGAAAGTATGTTTACTAGTAAATTACCCTGCCTTTCTCATATTTGAGAGATTAGTCAGCACTAATATTTATGCAATGTGTGCTTTAAACAGTGCTCACACAGCCATAATTAGGTGGGTGTCTGAGTCCTTCACACAAATGAGGGCTGCAAGCCTAAGCACCAAAAGCTGCATCAGCTCCGTGTGCAGCTGCTGTGGTACGTGGCTTTGCTACAGTGATGGTGTAACTGGAGCTCCAGATGGCCACTCAGCAGCTACCAGAACAGAGACATTTCTCAGAGGTGTCACTAATATCCTGCAGAGTCTGCCCTGATCATGGTGTGGAGGCTCCAGGATGGCAGCTTGGAACAGATTTTGGTACTACCTGCTCTGCCTTTTGACACCCAGTGGCAGGAGGTCATTACTCCATTGGATCTATCAGCACAAGGGGTGTCAGGAAAGAGCTGAAGGATCTGGTCCTTTTCATCAAATAAAAACTAAAAAAAAAAAAAGGGGGGGGGAGTTTATGACAAAAGATGAAGTATAATATTGCTGCTAGGAAAGACTGGGTGAGAGGAGGATGCTAATCTACATTTGTTACCTGATTAAGATGAAATTCAGGTTATAACTGGGGAGTGGTTAGATGGTCACACAGGAATATGCCATCCTGAAAGGATAATGCTTTTTGGCCACTCTTCCTTTGGTGACATACCCTTCTCATCCACTCCACAGAAACCATCATCACTAAGAACAGTGCACCAGTAAGGAAGTGTAATAATGTGTGTATAGGTGCCTGTAGGCCCAGAAGCTGGTCCTGGGAGGATCCTGACAGCCAGGTACAAAAGCAACCATGGTCTCGATTTTCGACAGGTGAGAACAATTTAAACATCCCTTTGTAAGGTATTTTAGCATTGTACCATTGAAAAGCTCTGAAATGTGTTGAGCAGAAATGACTGCTAGTCTGATAAAGCGGAGGGGTATATTAGGTTTTTTCAGATCCAGCAGACAGGTCTAAATAAATGGTATCAAGGACTCTTTTGTAAGGTCTCTTCATTCTGTTTTTCCAGGCAAGTACATCCTCTGAAGCTGTTGGGTTTGGTACTTGATGCAGCCCGACTAAAGATTCCTAAAAAGAGGTAATGACTTCTCATAAATAAGGAGGTGCAAAGTATGTGGTGATGATGGTCTGTCATCACATAGAAATGCAAATGAAAATCATTGTGTAGGAGCTTCTCTTAATTTTTCTTGACGTGACAGTTGTGTTCCTCTGGCCTGCAATGCTGGTGAGTGGCCACATCCTCTGAACAGGCCTCCATCTCTCTACTCAAGTATCCAAACTAAGAGATGCAGGACTGGACCTAGAGTTACATCCCTGTGCAGACACAGGACAGTCCACCCTCAGAGGGAGGGATGTCTCCAAGCACTGGAGTGGCACTGCCTCAGCCACTCTGTGAAGTCAGGTCTGTAAGTCTGAACAGTGTCATCTCTCATGAGGCATCATGAAGTTTAGACCATGGAGGAAACCAAATGATCTAAAATCATCGCTGAGTTTATTCTCTGCTGGCCCTTTTTCAGCCAGTCACTTGGATGTTCTTTTTGTGCAAGGTGTCCACTATACCCTCTGAATCATTGCAAACCCCTCTATTCTTTGACAGCCTGAATAGCACGGCTATGTATGGATTGGCTCCCATGTGGGGGTTTTGTGTATTTCTAGGATGTGAAAACAGAAATAAAGAGAGTAGCAATAGAAATGGCTGAGGAATAATGGGCAGAGTTACCATCAAACCTTTAGTTTTTCAAAAGAAAGACTTTCAGTTCCCCTGTATCTAGGATAGCCTGCCATCCTTCTTTTGATTTTGGAAAGTGTGCATTTCTCTATACAACATCCAAAATGTCGCTTTACAGCTTCCTGTGTTCAGGAGAATATCTACCTGCTGTTAAAGCAAATTCTGCATATGTCTGTGCAGGGATCTCTAAAAAGTACACTGAATGTTAAACGCCTGCTAGGACACTAACATAACTGCTCTGAATCTTGCCAAAGAGACTTGAATTTGTAATTTATACTGTGAAATTTCACTGTATACCAAGTTCAATTAGTTGCAGTTGTGCATCTTCAATGAATGCCATTTGCACGTGTCTGTGAAACAGCTCACCAGCAGCGCTCTCTCACAGGGCTGATCTTTGAAGAAATCCAGAGGTGACATGTCAAGGCCAGCACTCCCTTTTCTGTAAGATTCACTCATATTTAGACAGTTCTTACATTGCAGTTTTTGATACTTTTAACCTCCTTCAGTTGAATAGTTTCTCTTTATTGCTTTGTACAAAATGCCATAGTTAAGTCCTTGGACACATAAATAGAAAATTATAGAATTCCAAACCCGTTAACATAAATAGAATTGAGAAAAATACTTTAGTGAATCACATAGGCACACAGACATTACACCTAATTATCACACTCTCACTCTGAATTCTTATTTTGTTGTGCAAAGCAACTGGTGAATAAAGTATTCCGCATTTTTTTTTAATACTTAAACATATCCTTCTCAGTCAAATGATAAAATACAAAACTAATTAAAAAATAGGACATGAATTTTTTATGTAACAAAGTAATTTAGTCAAACAGCTTTAATTTTCCAGTCATAGTGAATCTGTCATTTTTTATATTGTAAAAGGAATTATTTATAAGGAATTTCAAAACTCCTTTGCCAGAGTGCAATCTTCTTTTCAGTGAATGCGGAAAACTATAAAGTTCAAACAAAATGCATTTCTAATTCACACCAGGTGTCCCATGGACACAATACCATGATACTTAAAGTTAGTTCTGCGTGGTATGCTTAGCATCTTGAACAAAAATAGTGTGTAATTTCATTACAGAGAAAGATTTTTATGAGCACTTCATGATCACTGCAGTGATGTATTTGACAGTAAGTCCGAATTCTGTTGTTTTCACATGAAAATCTTCATAGGGTTTGATCTCAGTAGTGAATTGGAGCAGTCTGTGACTGTAGGTCTTTCTGAAATTGTTCCTCTCCTGCTCCTAGGCTGTGGGACCTCTAAATGGTTGGGACTGAAACTGTCCGGATAGCTTAGGGAACAGTTTATTTGTCAGTATTTGTCCAGATTCCAAATAAAGTTGCAAAGCTTGCCACTGGCTCATATTGATGCTCCATTCTACTTTCTTGTACTGTAGTGAAGTGGAAGAAGGATTGTTTCTTTTAAAGCATGTCTGAAATTTCCATGTCCAGGTATATGGTCCAATAATAAATAAATGTTATTTCAGGCAGCAAATAGCTCCCCCCACCTCCCCCCACCCCCCAAGTGAAGACATGTGTTGGCTTTTATAAAGCTTATGTTCTAACCCCAAGCCTTTCTCCAGTAAGAGCAGGATGGGAGTACAACATTTCCAACATTATAGATTAATAGTTTTCTCTTGCACATTAATAATTTCCATTTAAATTAAATGGAAATCCATATAAATTATATATTGATATTTGAGTTTAACTAAAAGATACTGAAGTGTAAATATTTGCAGGAAAGTAGAGTTTTTCCCCTCAGCTTTGCTCTGCTAGCAACACTGGCTCTCTAAACCAGTAAAGAATTAAAATTACTGAATCTACTGTAAATTATTCCAGATTAATCAGGGTTCACCATGATATTTATCTTATTTTCCATCTGTTGCTTAAACATGTGCTGGAGCAAAGTTCAAATAAACTAGTCCATGGGATGCTCAAGCCCCTGTCCAAGTTGATAACAGCCGTACTAGCTTTTATCATCCTACTACATCCTGGACAGGAAAGTAGTCTGACCATTTTGAAAGTGTGTTAATTTTCGCTTCTGATGGAAATGGCTCAGCAAACTTGTTTTTTCTTTCTTGTCCTCCATTTCTTTCTCAGTTGTGGCTTTCAGCTGGAAAATTTCTTCCCGACCTCAATTCTGTAATAAAAAGCACAACCTCCCCCTAAAGCCCCTGACTTTAACTCTAGTGCAGGTGAGGAATCCCAGTTTTGTGGTGTTTCCCCGTGAAACGTCATGCCTGTGAATCTGTTTGCAAAATAAGAACCTGAAAGGATTTTACTGATGGTATGGTTACATAGCAAGACATTTCGCTGGGTAGGAATAGTCTTTAAAAATCATTCCACATTTTCTAGATCCCCTTCCTTGCTGATGTAAGTTTATGGATGCTATTGTTTATGAACTTGGTTACCATTGTTTTAAATCAGCTAATTATATCATACTTTGTTAATTCCAATTTTGTTTATCCAGTTAGTAGGGGTCATTGTGGAGGGTCTTGGGTGTTTAATACTGACAGCTAGGTAGGCAGATCTATTTGAGTCCAGTGGAGTTAGAGTCAGCTAAGTAACTGAAAGCCCACCCTGCCAATCTTCCTTCAGCTCTTCAGAGTGGTGGGTTTTGTGACACTGTTGTACAACTAAGAACTTTCGGGGGGGGCGGCAAAATAACTCTTTCACTCTGATGTCCCATTATGTAAGAGGCAAATAATTTAATGTAAGAAAACAAATAACCTTTATGAGTCTAGTTCATTCTCTGTCTTTTTTTTTTTTTTTTTTTTTTTTTTCAGCAGGAAAAAAGGCATTTACCAGTACCTATCTGCACACAGCTCTTAGAAGTGAAAAACTGGTTTCTCTGTCTGGTACATGCCTCATTCACTCTTGTTTAAAAGAACCCACAATAGAAAGGCAAGAGGAGACGGAGAGGTCAGGCTGATTTGCTGGGAATGAAGCACGAAGCAGAAACAGTGTAACTTTTTTTTCATATCAGTATTCATATTGTAGGGGTAAGAACGCTAAAAGTTACTTAGTATTAAACTGAATAAATGGAGAAGTCGCACACTCAATATGTTTATGTCAGAAAAATTCCATTTGTATTTAAAATTAAAAATACTTGCATACACAGAGGATCATTTAAGATAAATAGATTTAATATTTATGCAAATACGCTTCAATTGCTGCTGGTGTTATGTGATAAATATTTTTAATACGAAAAAGCTTTTTGTTTTGTAGCCACTCTAAGGCAAAAACAGCCTTTCACAATTTATCTTTCTTCTAGGATTGGAGAATAATGACTATGTTAAGCCTAAACACCACTAATAAGCCAGGAGCAGACAAAATTAAGTATGATTACCAAAAAACACCTTCTGGGGAAGAATTTGTACTGTAGCCAGATTCCTTCCCTCCTCTTTTTTCCTTGCACTTCTGTTTCTGCCTCAGTTTATGCCTGTGGCTCCTAGAGGCAGCTGTATTCATTTCTGCTGTGTATTCAGGCTCTTGCTTTTCTTTCTTTCTTCTTTTTTTTTTTTTTTTTTTCATTCCTGTAGTTTCCAGAGGCCATAGAGCAAGCACAAGAATAAAGCAAGCTGAAAAATCAGTTGCAGGTTAAAGACAAAGGGAGAATTTAAAGCCAGAATAGGCAAAGTGAGATAAAAAGGTAAAAGGTCTGTAAAAGAGCAAGGCAGAGGGCAAAGAACAAGGAGAGCAGCTCCAGGTGGGCAGCAAGCACGGTGTGACCAAGAGATGGATTTTCGGACTGCTCCCATCTCACCAAACTGGGGAGAAGGGATCGCTGATCCGTATGTTAATCCTAGAGGTGTTACACCAGTGGGTGCTCCCCTGAATGAAGGGACGGGTACTGGGAGGAAATTCTGTCCTCACTTGAAAATTACACATTTCTTGTGACCATAAAAATGAAGCAATGACAAAATCTAAAAGGACAGAAGAAGAAGAGAAGATAATGGCAGCAGAAAGGAGGGAGAAATAAAATAATGTTCTTGGGAGTGGGGTATTTGCACAGTGATGGAAAGCTAGTGGCACATACTACCTGCATGGTTCTTGCTTTTCATTCCTCTATTTGTGGTGGACAAACAGGGATATTTGGTTAAATCTGTAGGTTTTACGAGCTCTTTCTTTCTTTAGAAAAAAGTGGATGAAGCCATGTCTACTGTAATTACGTGCCATTATATGATTTTACTATGGTTAAAGTAATACTACCTTATGTTGTGCAAGAAGAGCTTCTAAGAATAATGAAACTTTTTCATTACATCTATTTTTATACAGAAAGAGAAATACAGGTTACTTTTAGTGCACTTTATTCTAATGTGTAGAGTGACTTTAGCTTTCTAACTGTTTATTTTCACTTTTTAAAAAGTTCTGCTGTGAACCAATGTAGTTACATTGCCACAAAACTGGTTTGCTCCTCATGCCCGAGGACCTTCTCTTGTCATTATTTGTGCCCTTTAGTGCCATAAAAATAGCAGAGACTTGCAGCAAACTGTGGTGTTCAGCAGAGATGTGTTGGCTTGCTGAAGCTGTTCGTCATTTAGGAAGATCATAATGTGGTAATATTTGAAATAGAACTTGTACCTATGACAAGTGTTGTGAGTCACACTCCTCACCACAAAAGAAAAACAAAAAATTGCTCACTTTTACTGATCTAAGATACTGCTGTTCTCTTACTGCTAGAATCAGGTGTAATTGTCTTGGGATTTGCTGACTTTACTGGTCAGCCTTGACTCTGTACAAGTGCTGTGAATAGCAACGCAGCCTTGTTGGGAGTCTTTTCCTGCTCTGGTTGTTTAGGATTTATATGGTCTTTGCATTAGAAGCCTGTAGTACATTATAGTGTCTGTAAGGTTGAAATGATGCTCCCATTTTAAACAATTTATGGTAAAAATTTTTATAGAATTCTAGGAGAAACTGCAAATATCTATAGGTGCCTGTTAGCTTACTGAGTGAATTCAACTTGGCATGTGATAAAAATAATTACTATAAACCAGTATCTTCTAAACTTCATGCCATGCAACACAAGGGGAGAAACATTCAGAAAGTTTCTTGTGAGCCAAGTGGAATTGCTAAACTGAAAAGCTGTTGGTTGCACAAAGTTTCCTGAGTGTGGGGAAAGTGAATGGGCTTCCCTGTTTATCATGGAAGTGTGTCCTGAAACTAGCTAGCTTCTTGCTCCAAGTTGAGCAGACCACTGCCATGTAAAACAACTCACATCTGCTCTCTGTTGCAGTGGATGGTCCTTGCAATATGCTCCAGTTTAGCCATAAGGCCTCCCCAGTTCTCCTGGCAGTGGGGTTTACATGGCAATATGGATGACCCTTTTTGCAGTCATTATGTCAATACTGTAACAAAGACTAAATAATGCTTAAAAAACACTTTGTTCCATTTGCAGAAGAATACTAAATGTGACTTTTTTTTTTTTTTTAAGTCTGTGGCCAGCAGCCTGTGCGACCTGTGACAGATACATTGATCAGGAGTAGGAAAGCATGGCAGTTCACGCGGAGATACAACCTACTGGAAATGCATTTCCTCTTCTGGATTTGTATATTTTTTATATATTTGTGCCCTTTGTGGTTTTGCATGCTCTGCTTGTATATTTTTAGAAGTTCTTTGAATCACCGTTTGGCTCTTCAAAAAAGTTAAGTTATGAGAATAATTTGCCTGCTGGGACCTACCCAGAGTGAAAGAGCAAAGGAAAAACAAGCATTAAAAACCACATTTAGAGATCTGTTCTCTACCCAGCTCCACAAAGGTGAACTTTTCCCCTTGAGTTGCTATGAATTTTTGCCCTAGGTTAGATTGAGTAGAAGCTGAGTGAAAGCCTTCTTATAGTGCAATCATACAGTAATGGAACAATTCTTTGGGGTCATCAACAACACAAGAATTTTTTTTTTTTCTTGTCAAGGTTTATTTTCTCTGAGGTTAACATCAGTGCAATCTAACATGTGATGCTATAACATGATGATCTAACATGCCAAACCATGGCATCACAAGAGCACAGATCCTGTGTGTTGAATGTCCAAGTATCTTGAGTGTTAGACATAAGTGGAGCCGTTCCTCTGCTCTGCACACCAGCTGTTACCTTCTGCTGTATTTGAGTCTCATTTGAGTGCATCTGCAATCCTGAAGTGACTAATCTTTAGTCATCAGTACATTCATCCAAAACAAAACACATGAAGAACCTAATACAAAGCAAAGATTTTCCAAGAGGTCAAATTCTGCAATCTTTACCTGTGCTTCAAACAGGGAGGTTCTCATGTCAGCTAGAGAACCCTTTCAGAGTAAATTGTCTGGTAACAGTTTCTGCCTACATACAGCAACAATCCCACAGCCAAATTTTCATCTGTTTTTAGATTTAATGAAATTATTGAGAGTGTTATTTGAGCAAGGACCTAAAGATACTTTTTTGCTCTTCTTTTGTGCTTCTCCTAAGGAATTTACAAATGAAAAAGCAATATTCTTTAGCTCTATGTGTCTGCATTTTTGCAATACTTACATTCAGAATACCATTAAGTGCCTGGGAAATATTTATAAAAGCAGCTCTAATTATCAGGTAGAAAGGAAAATACTAATGCAATCAGATTGCTCATCTTGTGGCTCCATCACATCCATAATCCTCGTGCAGAATTGGCACTGAGATTAATGGGAGTTAGGTGTGGGAAATGGCATGGAGAGTGCTCCCCATGTGGGATGAGGTTCACAGTAGCAGGCATCCCAGACCCTGTGCCTTTGCCTTCACTTTTGATTGCAATTAAGGATACAGATATAGAAAGTAAATGTGTCAAGCTTCAGTATACAAAGGAAACATTTGATCTGTGTAAGTATTTCTGTGGAAAGCATATTAGTAGATTAAAAAAAGTAATCTGTAAAAAAAATTGTAGCAGTTTGGAAAGAGACAGTAGCAGATGGCATTTAGGAGAGGAAATAATAAGCCATGGTGTAAGTGAATCCTAAAATCCAGTCACATCCAAAGGAACACCACATAGCAAATTGGAAAGAAAGTCCTTTTTTCTAATATGGATGGACCTTATAGTATGCAATGAAGTGTGAAATCTCCAGGATGCACTGAAATGCAGAAAACCTGATGACAGTGTGTCAGGAATCCCAGTGCTTTCTGATGTGGAGAGCAGTGCCTACAGGTAAGGTGGGTGGTGCCCGAAGACATAGCACATGGGTGTGATTAGGAGGTACAATTAAATATCATGTGGAATGAGCATAAGCAATGATAAGAAGAAATAATCAGCTGTAATAAACATGAGGGTCCATTGGATGTCTCCGTTGTTCTGTTTCAATGAAGGAGCCACTCCATCTCACAGACTCAGCTCGGTAACTCTGGGATGTGGTTTTTAGGTTGTTCAGCATGCTGCAGCAAATAACTTATTTTAGGGAATAACACTAATGAGCACTGCACTTAAACCTGTCCGAATGACTGGTATAGGGTTTCCCATTTTGGTCAGTGACATGATAGGATTCTGGGCTCCCATCCAACCTCAATGAATGTTAAAACTAAAGGTTAACAATTTTCTAAACAAACATCATTTTATAATGAAAAAATGTTTGATAAAAGAGGTCTCAACTGTTTAGCATATTTAAAATGTTTCTAGTTCTCAAGAGTCTGGTTTTCAGTGAATAAGTTATTTATGGAAAAAAAAAGAAAAATGTTTGGACAACCCCCCAAATACAGAACTCCAGAGTGATCTTCTAGTGTACTTCATCTGCTGTAACTATTTAGGGAAGCATTGGAGAGAGAATCAGAAATTCAGCTGCCATAGGGTTTAGCTATTATTTCTGCTAGAAGTACCAGTGAATAACAGTTTCTTTTTCCTTAGGACTATGAATTAGATAACACCTTTGGTAATGTAGTAGTGATGTGGACTGCTCCAGCTGAGGGAAGGATAGCCATAACTACCTGCATCTTTGCTGCAAAAAAGACAAGGAGGAGGGAGTAAAGAACAAGTTTGTTTTATCTAGGCTATGTTAGAAATTGGATCTTCAGTTTGTAATCCTATGTCACTGATTTCTTTTTTTCCTATTCTAAGTGCTGTATGTAGTAGTCTCTATTTCTGTATGTTTTGGCAGGAAGCATCAGAACTGTTTCAAATAGGAACTTGCTATAAACCCCTGGGACTTGTTTCAAGAGACTTTCCCCCTGTGCAAGGTGGGAACAGCTGGAAATTAGGACTCACTCGGTTGGAAGCTGCAGCTGTGCCTTTGGGATGTGCCATAGCCCTTGCTTTGGCCTATCCTCCTCTCAGATTTATTTTTGATCCTCAGGGCACACTGAAATGCTACAGGTACAAACTGGCATTTCCGAAGCTGCAAAAGATGGGGGAAAGACAAAAATTCTCATAATGTGTATGTGAGCCAGGCATAGGTTGGGTTGCGTTTTATTTTATAGATGAGTGCTGTATTTTTAATCAAATGTAAATGGACCACATCTTAAAATAGGTCTCTGATCTATTATAGTAAAATAAAATATGTAATCCTTTTGAAAAACTTGCATCTAAATTGCAAATTACTTCATGTCACCAGGGATCCGGAGCTCTTTTCTTGCTTCCATTTATTGTTTTAAACAGAAGACTTCTATTTATTTTTTTAAAGAAAAGATTTTTTTTCCACATTTGGGAGGCATAAAAAAAAAGAAGAGAGAAGAAAGCAATTCTGAGCCTGAGTTGTCCATTTGTTCTCATTATAGAGAGGAAACTGGTCTTGTACCTTGTGAAAGGTGCAGGCAGGAGTTTAACAAGTGATACAGACGATGTGCTTGAAACCTGAAATCATCAGCTTGGCCTCTATAAGCAATGCTGTGGTGGGTAGATATTTTTGAACAACAATGAATTACAGAAACAACAACAACAAAACAATTAAAAGCTTGTGGGTGGTAATTTATTTAAAGCAACTACAACTGTCATTTCTGTAGCAGAAAAACATATAAGGAATATTTTTGCAGAATTTCTAGTATTCTCACATCCATGGCAGTCTTTTTAAAGAGCATTGGGGGATTTGAATACCCAGATCCTATTGAAATTAAAGAGGAATTGGCGTTTTAAAAGTCTGTTTGAAAATCTCAGCCCTTATTAACAAGTACCAAAATCCAAAAGGAAATGATTAGTGAGAAAAAGCTTATCTGTTTTGAGAATGATTGAGAAAGAAGAGAGTTTGTAGGAGCCACAGCTCTAAATAGTTAATAAGTCTCTGTATCTTCTGTTTGGCTGCACCTTTTTCCATAAGAAATGTCAACTTTTAAATAAGTGGGAGTCCTTCTTCAGTAGCTCCCACCAATAGTTGTAAAATAGGGAAAGGATTTACAACAGTAGTCAGCATTTCAGCCCTGTGCTGTGTGGATAACTGCTGACAGCGCCAACCCGAAAGGACATAATTTGTTTAGACAGTGGCTTTGGGTAACCCCTAGAAAGACCTGCAAGTTATTCTGAAATCACTGATCTTTTGAGCCTCTGTACAGGCTGGGTTCTTAATGATAGTAACTTAAAAAAAAAAAAAAAGAAAAGAACCCAATAAAACCAAAGAAACCATAGATTGTAAATATAGCAATGTTTTATTAAAGTGGCTAGGTTCTTGAAGCTTGTCAATTTGATAGAGAAATAAAAGGTAGATTATATTTTACCTATGAGCCATTCATTGCTGTTTCAAAAACATGTAAAGAAAGGGTAGGACCGCCATGTTTCCAGTTACTCTACCATCAAGAAATTCTGGACAGAAAAGTAAGTGTAAGCTGTTTTGTACATTCAAGAGTAAGTCAAATGTATCCAGAACCTGCCTAGGAATGAGCTGTTGGTGTGCGACCTTGCACTGTGTCCTCCTCTCTTTCCCACAGACTTTCTGCTAGGAAGGCCCTTACACGTGGATTTACTCTGGTAGAAACCAGACAAACGTAATGCATTCTCCCTTCTGCAGTAATCTCTGTTGACTGGCAGAGCAGGTGGAGGTATTTGAAGGAACCAAAATGAGAGATAAACCAAACTCTTCATTTAACCATTCAGATGATGTATCACTAGGCACTACAGATGTTTCTGTCTATAAGTCATGAGTCCCCTTCGAATACCACCCTCCCAATCAGCCAAGCAGTTTTTGATGTATTTTCCTTTCACCTTGTGTCCCCCATATTTTTGATCATGTAAAGTAAACAGCTCTAAGTCCAGCCAGATTGCAGTCATTTAAAATATTTCTAACACTTAACATAGGTTTTATGGGATTTAAGTCAATTCCCTGTGCTTAAAATTGTGAACACTAAGAAAGCCTAGGAAAAACTTTGTAAGAACCTTTTAAAAGCCCTGGGTATACAGTTACATGTTTGTCTCTGTATGTTTCTAGTAACAACTAAATAAATTCCTATAAACCTCTGGGAAAATGGAAACTGTTTCTACTGAGTTTTTGAGGGCAAGTAGAGA
This sequence comes from Harpia harpyja, assembly GCF_026419915.1. Classification (NCBI taxonomy): domain Eukaryota; kingdom Metazoa; phylum Chordata; class Aves; order Accipitriformes; family Accipitridae; genus Harpia; species Harpia harpyja. Next base: position 94,512,565 of record NC_068969.1, on the reverse strand, counting down.
TAAAACAATATCCACTTTTCCTGTCTTTGGATATAAGTCTTTAGCAACATAGGACAGAATGGTTTGCAATTCCTATTATTTCTGTGGATGAACTTAGCCATTTGTCTTTTGTCTATAAAGTACTATGCAGTTCCTGTAACAGGGAAGAATGACTTATAAAAATAATATACATTTCAAAGGCAATATGGAGTACAGCCAGTCGCCTTAACAAGCACAGAAAGAAAGAAAATCCTCTAATGCCAAAACAACACTGCTGATTCAATACTGAATAAAGAAGAGATGAATAGGAAATTTGCACATGGACTCTATTTGAGAAGGCAGATGAACAATTTTCTGCTTTACATTGCAAATCATTCTTAATAAAGTAAAGAAATAGAGAATTTAATAAATGTATGTGAACTCATCTGCCAAGATGTCATTGTAACATAGAGCAATAAGTGAATGATACAGAGAGAGAAGATGAAAGAGAAATATTACCATAATCTATTGCCTAAAGAATGATTTTTAATCCTCCCCTTGAAAGCCACCAGGACTGAGGCTGCTTCTCATAAGGATCCAAAGAACATGTTGTCCCTGTTTCTAAGCTTCCATCAAATCTCAGTGTCTTCCTCCCAAATATTTAACACTAGAAAAAGAATACTTCTTTCTAGGTTGTTTTGGGGTTGGGTTTTTTTTTTTGTTTGGGGTTTTTGGGGGTTTTGGGGTTTGGGGTTTTTTTTGCCTAGGCAGCTTGTGTAATCAATCACTTTGTTTAGTCTGTGAAACTTCACTGACGGCAGACCAAGTCAAGGCTTGTGCATTTGCTTCCAAATACAAACCTTGTCCTGCTGCTGGGCTGATGGTGGTTACCATGGAAATACCACGATGCAGCATCTCCTTTTCTTTCATGACAGAGAGTTTAAACCCAGGTTTCCAGACTAAGAGTACAGAAAAAGAACAAAATGCCATTGAATAGTTGGATATTAGTGGTTAACTCTATTAAGTAGCTGGAGTTTTATTCTGCCAGAGTTTTTTTCAATGCAAACCAACTCATTTCTATAGGAGTTAGAGTTATTCAGCTTAAAAATCAAAACTGATCAGTTGCCACCTGGCCTGTGGTTTTACAGCAGTAAAGAAACAATACAATATTTTGGTACTGTGTCTATACCACTGAACAATCTTAAGCTATGTCTGATTGCTGGCAGCATTTGTTAGCCCACAGAGGGTACTGCACTGTAGTGGTTTCCATGCACTCATCCATCACCCAGCTCAGAGATTAAGGAGAACAATGCTTTGCTGTACACACAATCTACTATACACATCTATACCTAAATCTTTATCTATATATCTCCAAGATAATCCTTAGTATTTCCAAGCTGAATAGACTGACTTAACAACATGAGGGCACTTGCTGTCCATAGTGGAACCTGTAAGCTTATTTGGTCATTTAAGGTTTGGGGAGACATATGATGTCTCTAGAGTACTCTGGCTGGATGAGTTTCCCCAGCATAAGAAGATACAAGTTTTCTTTCTTTCTCTCTTCCACTCTTTCCTATAGTGTTTATTTGTTTACCTGTTTTCATGTTAATTCTCCCTTCAGTTATAATCTCTGTTGCAGATTTTACATTCAACTTCACTGATGGATACAAAATGAGAAGAAATTGGGTGGGCTTTGCCCTTTCCTCCCTTTTTCTGCCAGCAGTACATTTCTTTTACCCATGTCCAAAATCAGCCAGCTGCTCCTGATCCATCAGTTAAGTCATCTGTGAAATTATGGTGTTGCAGCTTGGACTGTCTCACGTTCTCTTCAGTTGCTTCAAGACATGCCAAATGACAAGGGGCAAGAGTCTGGAGTCTGAAGAAATCCTGCAAAGGACAGCTCTAGAGAAGAAGGAGCAGCAGGATGCCATGCCCACATCCAGGTAATGATGTCAGAAAGCAGGAGCAGAACAGTTTTGTGAACTCAAGGTACTGAGAATATGGGCTGGTTTTGAGACCTTCCTGGTGAACAAAATAAAACAGGAGAGCACAGGATGTACAGACATACTGGCACTACTGGGATCATAGGGGTGTGAGTTATGATTCACAGGAAGCAAGGCTTCATTAGTTCTGCTCTCATTAAATGAATAGTTTTTAACTAGCAATGCATATTTCTGTCATTGAGGAAGGTGATTTAAGTACACACTTTTATTGTTGTGGTGACAAAAGAGATTTGGAAACGGAGGAAGACAGTGCTCCACCAGGTAGGAAGAACAAGACCTACCCATCTATGTCTGTCTTAACCTAATCTAAGTTGGAAGGGAGAAGGAAAACCCTGTGGATGACTTTTAGTGCTTTGGGTATGCTAGTTTGAAGAATATTTTCTTCATTAACATGTGAATTACTCCACTATCTATCAGGGTTACTTGGAAATACAACCGGCCATGGTGGTGACACTTTCTGAAAGCACAGGAGGCAAATGGGAGCAAGAGGCAGAGTTTTCCATACATTAAAAAAGATCAGGGCTGTTATTACTATGATTCCTTTGAACTCTTGATCATAACTTACTTTTACAGCCAAAATCACAGGTCTGCAATGGATGAACACAATCTAAAATCCCCAAACAAAAACTAACCAGGGTTGTACAAAATTCTCAATAAATCTGTTTTGGAGTGCTGGACAGCACCATACAGGAAAACCAGTCAGTGCATTTTGTTCAACCATACATAAGAGGACACCTCTACAGCATACCAGGCTTTGCAAAAAAAATAATCCAGCTTCAACTCTGTGGGAAGCAGCAAGTGCTAAGCCAGTGCTGTGAGTTAACCCCCATGGGCAGCTCAGCCCCATCAGAAAGGTAAAAGAGAGAAAAACTCATGGGTTGAGATAAAGACAGTCTAATAGTTAGAGCAAAAGCTGTGCATGCAAGCAAAGCAAAATAAGGAATTAATTCACTACAACTGCCCAGCGGTGGCAAGTGTTTAACCATTTCCAGGAAAGCAGGGCTCCGTCACCCATAATGGTTACTCAGGAAAACAAACACTTCTTTTTCCCCTCCAGCTTTAGTGCTGAGCATGATGTCATACGGTATGGAATACCCCTTTGGTCAGTTGGGGTCAGCTGTCCTGGCTGTGTCCCCTCCCAACTTCTTGTGCCCCCCCAGCCTCCTCGCTGGTGGGGTGGTGTGAGAAGCAGAAGAGGCCTTGGCTCTGTGTAAGCACTGCTCAGCAAGAGCTAAAATATGGGTGTGTTATCAACAGTGTTTTGGTCACAAATCCAAAATACAGCAGCATACAAACCACTATGAAGGAAATAAACTCTATCCCAGCCAAAACCAGCACAGCCAGATAAAGCAGAGTTTTTGGTTTCAGGTTCTCAGAACTAAAACTGAAACCATCCAGACAAGTAACTGATTTAAACCCTAATGGAAGTGTTACTGCAAAGCAAATTTAAAGCTAATGGAATTGAAGCACTATGGAGGAGCAAATAATCAAATTAACAAGAAGTAAAAAAAATCTAAACTTTTTATGGCTTCTGAAAGAAAAAGAAAAATTGAGGGAAAAAAAATCAGTCTTTGAATGACCCAGTGCTTGGCATTTCTGCAAAAGGAGTGCACCACAATTTTATGGAAAAATATCCTTTTGAAGAACTCAGAAATAGGTCCTATATAAACTCTACCATAAAAACACACATGTGTAAATACTTTAAAAAAGAAAAAAGAAAAGAAAAAGTATTATGAAACAGGTTTATCTAATTTAAAAAAAAAAAAGAATAAAAAGAATACTATATGCCATAGAAATGCAGATTCATAAGACAAACCTGTCCTTCTTGGAAATAAAAAAAATGATTCCCCCAAGGTCTCAAAATATAGGGAGACTGTGATGATATTGCTGAAAGAAACAGTTGCACGTTAAAAGCATCTGCTGTTTGTGTCTGCCTCTGTTCTTCGGTCTGATTTTTAGAACTATTGAATATCTCCAGAGAAAGCTGGTAGGTGCAGTTCAAGTTAATTGAACTTGCAGATGATCTGAAAATTCAGAACTGCAGGTTATAGTTGTTCCTGTTGATTATGACTTAAAAAAAGAGAATACCCAAAAGTTTCATAGAGTGATATAGATTCGCTGTAGAAAGACAAGACCAGAAAACTGTGAAAGGCTTTAGCAGTTACCAGCATTACCCAGGGCTGTTTACCTTTAACGCTTTGGGTACATCTATTTCTGTCCAATTCAAATTTTGGTATTGTGTAAACTAGTTTTTCAGGAATTGCATATTAACTCTTTAATTTCACTTGTAAATAAGTACATTAATTTTTACAAACTCACAGTCTGAGTCCTGATTTTTATCTAAAGGGCAAGAATTATCATGAGTCTTGATGTGATTTCTTTGCTCCCTTGCAAAGCTGTGGAGTGATAAAAAGTAATGGATTTTGACTAAATTATTCATGCAGTCAATATCTCTCTTCAATACAGTAATGACTGACTTACTGACAAGAGGCTAGCTGCCACTAAAGAACTATTAAAAAAGAAAAAGAAGTCAGGCCTTGGGGTAAGAAGAGAGATTTTTGTTACATTATCTGAAGTTTGGACAAAAGTGCAGCATCCCAGGAACTTATCTTTCAATCTGCAGTTGGCATACTGGCTTTGTCCTTTTTGATGCTAATAACTGTCACCATGGCATAGCTTTTTCATTGATTTTTATGGAATTTTGTGACCTATCATTATAATAAGGTATTGACAGTAATGAATTTTAATGTTAACCAAAGATTACTTTACCCGATTTAAGCCTTTTCTAAGAATTTTTATGAGGAATAAGTTTCAGCAACCAGACATCTAGCATTTCACTGTCGGTTGGATTGGGTTTTTTAATTTATTATGTGTCATCGCTATCATCTCTGGAAGTCTGTGGTTCATCACATTTCAGTTTTCTCAACAGCAAGACAGTGACTTCTGCAGTCCTAGGCATAGACCTCCCCACAGTTTTGTGCTAATTAATGTGGTAATTCACTGACTGTCTCCGTACTTGAACAAACCTTGCTTTACCACCTGGAATACAAAGTACCATGAGTGAGCATAGACCCTTTTGGAGGAGGTTGTGAAACTTTGTGTGCGTCTTTTGCTGTATTTCTATCCATTTCTGCATTATAAGACACTGGTAAGTTAATAATTCTCAGTGTCCTTATCCCTGAAAAGTCATGACTTTGCCTTGCATTCCTTATTCCATTTCCTTTCTCTGAAGTACACTCAAAATCCTGTTCTTAATCTCTTATATGTCTTAGAATACAAAATCCTCTTGAAACCAGTAGTTGTTTTTACATGGCACTGTTGAAACAAAGTAATTTAGGAGCCCAAGTCATGCTTCAAAAGAGATTTAAGGTCTTGAAAATGATTGAAACCAATCAGGTCCACATGTGGGTGCAATTAAGCTTCTGCATCTAAGGACACTGAAATACCTTTTACGTTGAATTCACATTTCTAAATGGAATTTCAGCCCATACATCACTTAGGTCCTTTTGAAAACGGGGACCATCAAGTTTCCCTGGAGCCTCTCTGTTTTTGTTGTTAGCTGGCCAGAACAGTGAATAGTAACCTATGTGAGAATGCCTCATTACTTTTACCTCTAACATCATTATTCTTCTGTACCTGATTCTTCACACATTATTCATACATAGTCTAATGTCTTGTTTCCTCTTTCAGTTGGCATGAACATTTCCACCTCGTTAGGGATCACATAACTGCATTAGGCAGGGGTATGTGAAGAAAATAGAAATGAGGCAGAATGTGAATTATTCCTGTGACTGACAGAGAGAGGAATGTGAAGAAACTGGCCTGGAACAGTGGTGAATTTGAAGCAGGAAAAGACCAAACCAAACTTACTAAGTAACCTTGCTGAAGCACATCTATGCAGATGCAAATTTTACTGGGTAGCTCCTGTCTCTGTAATAGAATTGATAAAACACTGGATATAAACAATCCAGAAAATGTGGATCGGGATTTGAATTTTTAGCCATCTTCCATACTCTCTATCTGAAAGATATTCTTGAAAATTCAGTAAGAGGCTGCAACCTCACTTCTCCCACTCATCTGTTTTTACGGTCATCTTCCTTTTACTTCTACCTGACATCCATAATACATAGAACAAACTTTCAGAATGCCAGTTTTGTCCTTTCAAAGGAGTCAAAAAAGCTCTGTAAAATTACCTGATAGCTTCTTTATCTAGTCATTCTGTTTCTAGTGTGTGTTAAATATTGGATTGCAGTAACTGCCCATGTTTGTAACCCAGATCACAACAGTATGTGCTCCCCAGCATTTTTCATTTGGTCAGAATTTTTTTTTTTTAAAGGTATTTTGTGATTGTATTCATTCTCTGCACAAGAGAAACAAAAAACATTTGCATTGTATTTCTTTAGGCATGCTTCTGAATTTGAAAAATGTCTATTTTAGGAATTAGCATACCTCGCTGACTCCATAACAATACATTTTTAATTGCTTCTTGTTTTTTACCTTCATGTTATCATTTTCATTTCTCTAATTTTTAGACATTTTTAGGCCATTCAATTTGATGAGAAAAATAAAGACCTGTTGAAATAGTCCTTAAAATAAGTATTTCCCAACACTTTTCTGTTAAAATGGATTGCAGACATATTTAAGTTTTGAAATAGAGCAACTACTAGCTTACTCCTTAGGAAATCGTTTGGTTTTAGATATGAGTCTAATTGCTGACTGATACTTTCAGTCAATTTGTGTTTCAAACCAAACCTTACATTTCAAATCTACTAATTTAGCAGTTAATATCTGTCAAGACAGAGAAAACTGAGGTTATACTTTATGTTCTATGAGGTTTTTTATTTGCTTTTAAATTTATCGGGTGTGCACTAAATACCTATTGTTAAATCAGTAGCAGAGCCTGCAAAAATCTGATGACTGAAATACTGTGAACTTCAGGTTTTCTTTTCCTGGCATTTTAATGCTGATTAAACTCACCCACAGAGTTGAAGATACAGTTTTCTACCAGATGAAAACATTCTGAACATATTAGCTATACTCATGCAAATCAGTTTTGCTTTCTTTTCAGCTTGAGTAATTCATTGCTGCTGACCACGTTCATGGCAGCAGCTGGTCTGAAATATTTGCTTCTTCAACCCAAGGGAAAATATAAGCAGTCATTTAATTGATAAAATATGACCCTTAGTACTCAGTTGAGATCACCCATGGCTGCAGAGACAGAAATGCACAAGTTTCAGTCTCACTTCAGACTCCCATGACGTGTGATGCTGGAGAGTGTGCTACATCATCTAGCAAATCCTCTCAACAAATGATGACGTGAGAGGTCCACTCCAAGAAAATATTTCAATAAACAGCCTCTTCATCTCTTTGGGCGAGAGATAAAGTATTAGGCAGATTATCAATATCCAATCTGCGTGCTTTTAAATGACTGTCAACAAGCCATCATTTAAAGCTTTGCTAGAAATTTATATATTTATGTGGAATATACAGCAGTATTGTCTGAAGCTCTATAATGACATGTTAAGAGGTGTGATCTGCGTTCAGCAAGGATAAGATGAAAGCATGGATCTTTCATTACAGTAGGACTGGAACACAGGTAAATGCATCTCAGACCCAGGCTTAGGCAGGAGGCTAGAAAAGAGCTGCTCTTTGCATTAACGGATGGTGAAAAGTAACATGAGAGTCTCAGAAGATCGTTTATTTGTATGTTTGAAATTGGAGAATATGAAGAAAGTAAAAAGAATTTAGTGCATATTTTTGTCTGAAATGGCTATAATCAAGGGAAAACATATTTGTTAAAATTTACTTGTACGCATCAGGCCAAGCATGCCTGTTTACCTGCATGTTGCTTAAGGCTGGATAACAGCTGTTTTTATTCTCTGGCATAGCATGAGGAAGAGTATTTTTCTGGAGTTTTTCAGCCAACACCCTCTGAATACAGCTGTGGTATTCAGGTGCCTCACTGCACACAGCTTTGTGAGACAATGAACACAACAAAGACTCAATGTTCTCCTGCAAGTGCAAGTTGTTGTTGTTTTCCTACAAAGTGAGTGGTGTAGGACAACAGGTAGATGGCATTTCAGTTCTTCCTGAGGCTGCAGTAGTGCTAACTTTGACCTGGTAAGAATTCTGCAGAAAAGCTGGATTTAACCAGGTTTGTGTGCTATACCCAGGGGAGACACTGCTGCTTTCAAAATTCCTGGGTATCCCAGTAGATCTCAGGAGCTTTATACTATATATAATAATGCGTGTTGCCATCAGTGAGCTGTTTTGGTTTTTTTTTTATCAATCTCAACAGTTCTTCCTGAAATACACACATTTAACACTCCTCGATGGCTGGTTCTGTGGCCTTAGGAAGCTGACCATTGTCCTTGCCTTTGGTAAGGTAATATAATAACTTAAGGTAATAATATTAACTTAGAGTAGGCAATACAGGTGCACCCAATGAAAACAAACCACATTTATAATAAATATATGTATGATGGGTTGACCTTGGCTGGATGCCAGGTGGCCACCAAGCTGCTCTATCACTCTGCCTCCTCAACTGGACAGGAAGAGAAAAATACAATGAAAGGCTTGTGAGTCGAGATAAGGACAGGGACATCACTCAGCAATTACTGTCACGGGCAAAACAAACTAATTTATTACCAATCAAATGAGAGTAGAATAGTAAGAAATAAAACAAAATCTTAAAAACACCTTAACCCCCACCCCTTCCTTCTTCCCAGGCTCAACTCCACTCCCAATTTTCTCTACCTCTTCCGTGCCAGCAGTGCAGGGGGATGGGGAATGGGGGTTGTGGTCAGTTCATCACATGTTGTCTCTGCCGCTCCTTCCTCCTCAGGGGGAGGACTCCTCACTCTTCCCCTGCTCCAATGTGGGGTCCCTCCCACGGGAGACAGTCCTTCACAAACTTCTCCAGCCTAGGTCCTTCCCACAGACTGCAGTTCTCCACAAACTGCTCCAGGGTGGGTCTCTTCCATGGGCTGCAGTCCTTCAGGCACAGACTGCTCCAGCATGGGTCCCCCATGCGGTCACAAGTTCTGCCAGAAAGCCTGCTCCAGCGTGGGCTTCCCGTGGGATCACAGCCTCCTTCAGGCATCCACCTGCTTTAACGTGGGGTCCTCCACGGGCTACAGGTGGATATCTGCTCCACGGTGGACCTCCATGGGCTGCAGGGGGACAGCCTGCCTCACCATGGTCTTCCCCAAGGGCTGCAGGGGAATCTCTGCTCTGGCGCCTGGAGCACGTCCTCCGCCTCCTTCTTCACTGACCTGGGGGTCTGCAGAGTTGTTTGTCTCACATATTCTCACTCCTCTCTCCTGGCTGCAGTTGCTGTTGCTCAGGTGTTTTTTCCCCTTCTTAAATCTGTTATCCTAGAGGCACTACCACCGTCTCTGATGGGCTCAGCCTTGGCCAGTGGCAGGTTTGTCTTAGAGCTGATTGGAACTGGCTCCATCCAACGTGGGGGCAGTTTCTGGTATCTTCTCACAGAATTCACCACTGTAGCCCTGTGCTACCAAAACCTTGCCATCCAAACCTAATACTATATGTTTACTTACTCTTCAGAGATGAAGAAAAAAATCTAATGTTTCTGTGGTTTTTTTTAACTGTTATCATATGCAACAGTTACAGTCATATCTAATGCTGAAGAGCTAAAGTGTAACCCGTAGCCTGGTATGCAGGCTGAGACATCCAGTTGTAACGAAGAATTGCTAAGGTGAAGGACAGAGATGCAGAGAAATGGCATTTCAGAATGAATTCATCAAAATGGAGAGAAGGTTTCAGAGGAATGAAACATACCACTCAGGCTCTGATTGAAATGAAGCTGGAGGTATTGAGCTGTAGGTGAAGAAAAGAGAGAAAGTAGTGTTTAATGGGAGACTTGAGATGGTTTGGAAATTACTCTCTAAATTACGTTTTGATTTCTAGATGATAGTTTAATTATAATTGAAATACTCATAGCATAATGATGATGGCAGAGCGTGGTCCAGTTGCAGATGATTTCTGGTAGCAGTCTAAAGGACAGTGGCACTAAAACCTGGTGCCTGTCTCTTTATTCTCCATTGCCTCTCACACATGTATCAGGATAGTTTGCACATATTCGAATCAGAAGGGAACACTGAGATAAAATGGTGTGTTCAGGAGTACCTGTCAGTCAGCTTCAGGCAGTGCAAAGCCATTAATGAAAAAAAAAGCAGGGTGGAGCACCCTGGAAACAAATAGACATAGCTTTCACACTTAAGAAGAACAGATTGCCTGATTTAGGCTCAATTCTGTTTTGTTTGTAAAGCTGCAAGAGAATAATCAGTGAAATGGGAGACGAATTTCAGTCCCACAAAGTCTGCTTTTCAACAAGAAACCAAACATAGACATGTATGTATTAAGTATTTTTGGTAATTTTTCTGTTGTGTGATCATATTTATGTATTTACTTGCAATCAGAATAACTTCCATTTGTGAGTGGGCTCCTGTTTTGTAAGGTAGGGGGAGTGTTTTGTGCTTTGTATTATATATAATAATGCCTGTTGCCATCAGTGAGCTTTTTTTGGATTAATCTCAACAGTTCTTCCTGAAACACACAGTTGTAATAAAATAAAACACATCAGATAATTATATAATGCACTGTGCTGCGTTGTCGCAGAATATTCCATTGTAACATGGCCCACTGCCCGTGTTAACATCAGGTCAAACACAACTTTTTTCTTGGCTTTTTAATAACGAGGATTATTTGAAAACCTGTGAATCCTGTAACCTGCAGACCTAATATCCTGAATTTCTGTACAGTTATTGAGGATGAGGATAGATTATTTTTCACATTAAATTGTTTATTTGTGAAATATTTGCAAAAAGTATCTGTTGCTAATTGTAATGTACTATTATAATAATTTCATCTGTGATTTCACTATCATATCCATCTTGAAGCAGAACTTCTGAGTTTAAAGGAATGCTTTTCAGGAAGGTATCTTAGCACAAAAATAACTGCTATCAAAAGAAGCTGGCATTAACTGAGCTAAAGAAAATTAGCAGGGTTCTGGAGACTTTCAGAGAAATTACTCAAGATAAAATACCCTTATGAACAGTGATCAACAATAAAGGAAGATAAAGAAAGCATTCATGATTGATCTGCAGTGCCCCTGTTTGGGTTGAAACAAAAAATAGTATTTTGGTAGCAGCATGTTTGTTTAATAACATGGAATATTCTGGTATTTCTCAGTAGACTAGAGTGAGAGAACAGGACCTAGCTAGTACACAAGTGGAATGTAGTGTATTATTTTCTGTCCTGTTGGAGATGTACTATAAGTTAATATGTGTGTGTGTGCCCAAGGTTATTCTGTTGAACCCTACAAAGCTGCTAAGTAGGAGCATGGGTTAATAACATGGTGGAGATTTGATAGAAGTTCACCCCTCTTTTCTTAAATGATCCTGGTAGGAATACTTATTCTAAATTACTAATTTCACCTGTGCTCCAGATTAATCTTCATTGAATGACTTCAGAAAGGGCAGGAAATTTCAGCAATGGATAGTTCAAGCTCTAGACTTGTGTTTTGTACAGACATCCCACAATGACGTAGCTCTTCCATGTTAGAGAAATACCACTCTTGAACTGGGTACTTGGTTTCTTTTAGTTTTGTTTCGGTGGCTACATGCCCAGTTTAGCAATCCACCTGGGCCTCCCTCCATAGTGTCCTTATCAGGGAAATTCAGGCACAGATGTGTACTGGAGCCTCATTCTTGCAAACTGTATAGACCTGAACCATGTCTGTGGTACAGACTTGAACTCAGCTTGCTCCAGTCCTCCAGGCAGCTCTCTGTTAGGTTGGAGTAATTTCTAAAGTGACCAAAAAAAAAAGGCAGATGAGAAAAATACTGCTTTTTAGCAATAGTTCCACATAGTCTTCATCCTGCAGTAATTCAGGAACAATAAAAATTAAATACTTCACCTCTGTAATAATATCAACCTGACTTATCCCCAAATAAATTTCTGAAATATAAAAATATAAATATTAATATTTAGAACTGTGTTAATGCAGGTATTTTAAGACATTTTAAGTATGTTCTTCTGTATAAACAAAATTTAGATGTCCTTTATTCTGGCAATGTATTTATTCTTTTATAGTCATTGTAATAATTAGTTTAATATGAGTGTTGATGAAGAAAAAGGGAAATATTCCCATTAAATGTATTATCATTACAAGAGGATTTTTGTCCAACAGATTTCAAAAGTGGGATGCAGGTGTAAACATGAGGTTATACTGAGAGAAGCAATTAAATTTTCCAAATGTGCAAACTTTAATAAAGACCTCACCAGGTAATGGTGTGGTCAAAATGAATCAACAGGTCTGAAAATACTATTCCTAACTTTTCCTGCTTGTGTAGAGGCAAATACAGCAATGAATACTCACAGAATTTTTTTTTTCCCAAGCTGCCCAGCTGTGTTATTTCAGTGGAAGCTGGTATAGGTGCACAAGACGCTTATAATATTTATTGATGGTAAATGGATTCCTGCTGTTTAGTCCAGAAAGTCTGGCTTTCACTGATGGTCCATAAAAGTTCAAGGCACAGTTTGTGAACTGGGGTGTATGTTCCAGAGAAAACCACTCCAGAGAAAGCCTTAAATGTCTTTCCATTTGATATTTGTTGCCTTAATAAATATCAAAAAGCTTCCAACCCTTAAAACATATTATATTTGTAGATGTTTTTTTATTTCTGAGCAATGTTATAAAATTGTAGAAACAAACTCAGAATCTTTCTCTTATCTTAGGCACAAATACTTGGCTGAAAGCAAAATATTGAAAGGAAGCTCCATTTCCTGAGTGAGAAGTTCAGCACAGCAAAGGTCTGCCAAATGAGGGATGTGGCTCTTTGTCTTATTTTGAGCACTTGCACTGACGTTTATAATATTGTTGATATATTAACATCATGAGCTTGAGGGTTACATCAGAAGCTGCACAACATGTATCTGAGGAAATATAACACTAAAATCTATTTTTTTCCAGTTTTCACAGAGGGACCTAGTGAGATCCCTGACAAGAATCCTACATGGATGCTAAATTTCCCTTCCATTGATCTACATCTTTCCAATAGTAACATCATTAGCAACAGAGGCACTGAGAATGTGGGAGTGTAAAAAGAAAAAAGATCAGATCAGGCCTAAATTTTCTAAGCTCCATACAGGATCATTTTTTACAGTCTATTCAACTGTATCTGACGGGATAGACAAGGATGAAAATAGATTAGTTTCTTCTTCTGGGGTCTTCTGAAAAAGAGCATTGAGAAGTTCAAACAAGCACCTCTGCTCCAGTTCTGTCATATCCTTTGGGCTGGTCTCCATCCTCCAATACCGCAGTTCCTCTCCCTTCCCCCTCTACCTCAAAACTTTCTGCTCTTCTACCACCTCCTTTTTCATGGGGCAGTTTTGCCCATCCTTTGATAGTCCAGTAGCCCAGCCTTCAGTTGGCTTCTGTTCAGCTCACATGACTTAAGACTTAGTTGAACAGATTAGGTGTTACAAAATAAGGTTTTTGTCCGTTTCTCTTCCTACTCTATTTTGGGGGCTCTGAGGAATATGTAGGTTAATAATATGGGAAAAGGTCCTGTGTAACACTTGAATGCCCATCACATTTGGGCACTGAGAAAAGAGAAGGTCATGGCAATCAATCCTGTAAGAAACTTGTTTTAATGGATGAGACAAAATGGTTATGAAAGGTCATATATCAAGCATGGCATGAAAAGGTTACCTGGTTGAATTCAGAAATTAAGAACATACCCAAAATGTGCTCTCAAAGCCTGTCTGTGGGATGTGGAAGGTTTTTCTGGATGGAAGACAATGGGACATTTGTCCCACTGACAAGTTATGGGACATTTGAAAGTTATGGAAGGCATAAAGCAATGACTCTCCATTCTGGGAACTGAAGAGGACTGAGTGTGTGCACACATATGTGTATGTTTGTGTGTTGTTGGAAAGGGCAAGGAGGTCTATGTGTGCCTCTGAGAGTGAAAAAGAGCAAGTGAGGTGGTAAGAGCTGGCCATATTCATGCTCGTTCTCCCATTCTGTCTTTCTTTTTGCTGATCAGGGAGTGCCAGGAACCTTCCCAGCCAGGCGGCACGTTTTTGGGCTGGGCAGATCATCTGGTTCTGGCATAAGTCCAGTATCCTGAGACAGGACCCAGGTGGTATAACAAAACAGGTGATGGTTTTCCTGTGGGAAGCTTTCCCAAAGGCCAGGGCAGTCTCCCTGCTGTAAGTCTCCAGCTGCAGTACCTAGCACTGCAGCACAGCGGCGTGCAGAAAACTCACAAAATGAATCAAAGATTTTGCATGGTGCTCTTTGGTGTAATGAAGGGTTCCCCCATATGTATTTCAGATGAGACTTTGAGCTAATTTACAGGTAGTGGAAGACTAGTCAATTTGGCAACCCAGCCATTAGTGCCAAGACAAGGCTGAGCAGCGGTAACGCTAAAGGAGTGGGAGACGGGGATGTTTCCAGTCAAGCCATTATAGCTCACCTTAACAAACTGCTTTTGTTTTATTTTGATCTTGGGAATAGGAGGTAACAGGGAAGGAGGTTTCAGTGGTGATAGCAAGACATTGTCTTTAAGGCTGCCCAAGCCATATGGGAACCATTCGTTCAGGCCAGGTGGAGGATGCTTACAGAGCAGTTTGCAACAGGACCTTGACAGGTGAGGTCTTAAGGAGTTAGTTACTGGGGAAGATAAAGGAGGGATGAAAAATCACTAAATTCAGCACCCAAGGAGCTAGTAACTGAAGTTCGGAGAACACCTTGTGGGAGCTGCTGTGTCTTTGTCCCCTGGGTGAATGGTTGGTCATTTCTCTGCAGGTTCACTGGTGGGTCTCAGAATGTGGTGTGGATGCAGGGCTGTCTGTGTACAAACTGTGAGAGCTGCCTTTAACACTTGTGGGCACAGGCTTGTCTCATGGGGGCAGATGGCTCCTCTGGTAGCTCGCAGCAGTGTCCCAGAGATGAGGCAGAGCTGAGGTATACTGCCCAAAAAGGCAAGGTCCCAGGCACTCTTCAGAAAAATGGACCAGAAAATATGACTGCAGGGAAGCAAGGGATGAAGGGCAAAGCAGGTACCAGCATGACTAATATCAAGAAGAGAACTGTTAAGTGCCAGGGGAACTGCTGTCTGCCCAGCTGATGTACAAGGGAAGCTGCCAAACTATTTGGCGGTGTCATTTTTATGGCAGGGATCCTGTGCAAGTACTGCAAGAATGATCAAGGAAGACTGATGGCTTGTGCTGTGTGCATCACACCTACCTGTGCTCAAGGATGAGAGCCCTGTCTGCCTTCCCGAGCAGCTGGAGCATGGGCTGACAAGCTCTGACTGACATTTCCCCATGGATGGACTGTCCTACTGATAAGGAAGACACACACATTTTATGTTCAGACTTTGTCCTTCCCTTCCTGTCACAAGAAGGGCTTCAGACTAGCATCTAGAAAGACACCTAACAGTGTATCTGGCATTTGATGTTTTCCTGCATCTCCTGCAATGCATCCATCAGTTAAAAAGTGGTAAAAAATTGACACACAGGTACTGCTTGAGTTCATTTATTTTGAAAAGGGATAGTTTTTTTCCCCGTAATTTGCTATTTATAGGAAATGGTCTTTAATGTTCCCCTTTAGTAAGTGACAATATAGATAAACAGAAGGTCACTTATGTTTCAAATGTCAAATACATATAGAATATACTTTACTTTATAGAGGGACAATAATCTCATAAATACTAATCATAGTTACAAGATTTTTAGGCAACATCATGTTGCAAGTCACTCCTTTGCTAAAATCTCCTAGACCTGTCAGAGTGCCAGCAGAGTCCTATGGGATGAGCAGCTCCAGGCGCAGGTAGGAATTTCCAGAGGCAAGAGAGAAATATCATTTCAGATAAAGAAAGCATAATAAAGAGGTTAAGACTAGAAGGAAATTAGAAAAATAGTGTTCAGTAAAATGTCATGAAAGATTTAATAGTGTTTTGAGATATTTCCTGGAAGAAAGTATTTTTCTTTTTGAATGTTTGACTCCTATAGTTGTATTGCCATAATCTCTGCTTTGCAGAGATTCACATTCTCATTGCATGTACCTAATTTTCATACCAAACTTTCTCTCCTCTGGGAGAGCCCAGATAGCTCACACCAGTGAGCATCTGGCTGACCCAGGGGCTCTGTTGGCCCCACAGGAGTACAAATACCACTAAGCTGCCCTAGAGGAAGCAACCACTGCTCCTGGGAAGAACAAGGGTCCTTTGGAGGATAACCTCAGGTGACAGGTCTTTACAGGCTAAGTCATGGAAGAGTGCATCCTTTCCAGGGTAAGACTGGCACTGCAAATCCCATAAAAATCCATGTGGGGAAGCAGCACATCATAAACTAGTGGAAGAACTTCTGTTGGAGATACCTAGTCAAAGCCATGCTCCAAACTGGGTCAAATTCAACCTTAGCTTGGGGCCCTGGTCAGGACAGTGATGGCTCAGCCTCCTTAAGCATAGAAGCCTCCTGAATGAACAGATGGAAACCATATCTTTTGTGAAAGGAAGCAATAACATAAGCATAAAACAGGGTTCCATCTGTTAATGTTTTCCTCTGTGTTGCTGGTGTCCAGTAGGTTTTAACAGTGCTTTCCATGCCTAAATGGCAGAGCAGAAGTTGTGTTTTCTCCCTCAAACCTGAATGTAGATAATTAGACAGCATTGATGAAAGCCCAATATCTTCAGGTGTGCAGATAAGACCAGGGCAGAGCACTATAATAAGAAAAGAAAAGGAAAGGAAAGAAAAGAAAAGGAAAGAAAAGGAAAGGAAAGAAAAGAAAAGGAAAGAAAAGGAAAGGAAAGGAAAGGAAAGGAAAGGAAAGGAAAGGAAAGGAAAGGAAAGGAAAGGAAAGGAAAGGAAAGGAAAGAGAAAAGAAAAAAGAAAAAAGAAAAGAAAAGAGGAAAGAAAAGAAAAGAAAAGAGGAAAGAAAAGAAAAGAGAAAAGAAAAGAAAAGAAAAGAAAAAAAGGAAAAAAAGGAAAGAAAAGGAAAGAAAAGGAAAAGAAAAGAAAAGGAAAAGAAAAGAGAAAAGAAAAGAAAAGAAAAGAAAAGAAAAGAAAAGAAAAGAAAAGAAAAGAAAAGAAAAGAAAAGAAAAGAAAAGAAGCCCTGATTTTTGCCAGAAAACTCAATGAAATCCTCTTAATCTTCCAAGGATGAATCTCAAGCAAAAAGATATTTTTAACAGAGATAGAATCATATTCAAACCAACAAGATTAAATATGCTCTGCTATCAGATGAGAAAAAAAAAATTACATCTAACATATCGAAAGCTTTGATTCTTAGTGGTGTTTTTATCTCAAAATAATTTCTCTCATCCTGTGTAGAATGCAATTTTGATCACAATAACATGTTAAATTACTGAAAAATTATTGCTTTGCCTTTTGTCACTTTTCCCAAAACAGTTTTAATTAACTGTTTTATCTAGTCATTCATTCTCACCTTTGCTGTGTCTATTCAAAACTCTTAACCTATCTTTACATCAGCTATAAGCCCTGGGAAGTAACAAATACACCTTGATATACAAGTTGTTTTGGCAATGCAGGCAGAGTAAGCTCTACTCCTTGAATTCAGTAAAGATCAAGGAACTTGATGTGTAATAAGCAAGAATGATGTTCTGGATTGTCTCGTAGTGCACAGTTCTGACATACTTTCTCCTGGATCACCAGTTTGCAGATTTATTCCTAGCTTCACGTAGATAAGGGTTTAATAACATTTTTCTAGCACAGCTATATCTAAAAAAAATAATGTGCTTTGGTGGGATGGCTCACCTCATTGTTTATAAAACCTATTGTGAAGCAGTGGACTCAAGGACTTCCTCGGGAGCCTGTATGCCTAGAGAGAAAAGGGGGAAACTAACCTTTCAGGTGCTGAATACACTCAGCCTCCAGGGTTGATCTGGATGTGAAGAGCACGCTCAGATGTCCTCAGCCTCCTCTGGAATTATGTGAAATTCTGCAAGATCTATGCAGGAATATGGGAACCTGCCTGCTCATGTTAGTATATAGTCTACTTTCCAAAGTTATCAAGAAAAAGGGTGAATACTTCAGCTCCTTGTCTCTGGCTCATTTTCTGTATGTACTTTTCCATACCTGTGATTTGCAGGATGCTTCTCCTTGTGCTTACAGTTACTGTAGACTCTGGTAGGTTACAACAGGGCTTGCTCTCCGAGTCCCTCACTGGGTGCATCTACAAAGCTTACAGCTTTAAAGCAGCACAGATATGCTCCCTGTGCTCTGCCTTTCTGCTGGTTGTAGTCCTCCAAAATCTCTGCTCATCTGGCAGCTCTGCTGAAGCTCAGCTGTTTCTTTGCAAGTGAAGGGAAGGGGAAAAAAAGTCTTTTGACTCTAGATTGGCTTAACAGCAGGAGGTGGGTCCGTGTTGTCAGCTTCCATTTCCACTGCCTGAGCAGGCACAGGAAGGTGCAGGGAAGGTGAGGCAGGGAGTAGGAGTTCTAAAACAGGAGCTGAAAGATGACTCTCAAAACTTCTCTGCTAAGTGAAAAGAATTCTATGTCTGTGTGAGGCTTTGCCACAGGATTTCTCGTGTAGCCTTTCAGCAGGGCTGAGGTGCACTGGAGGGTCAGAGCTAGAATTTGCTTATTTAACTTCCTTCTCTCA
This sequence comes from Harpia harpyja, assembly GCF_026419915.1. Taxonomy (NCBI): domain Eukaryota; kingdom Metazoa; phylum Chordata; class Aves; order Accipitriformes; family Accipitridae; genus Harpia; species Harpia harpyja. The sequence goes on along the minus strand of NC_068969.1, from coordinate 94,493,941 downwards.
GATTTCAGTATGCAATCACTCCCAAGCTATGTGAAATCTGGTCACCCTCACCATTAGTAGCATTTGTACTTCTTAAACTGTCAGTGAGTAGCTACTATGATGTTGTGCAGATTAGAAATTTCAGTAGAAGATAAGCACGCAGACTACAAAAGTGAACAGGACTGTAGAAGATTTGTTGAGGAGAAAACCTCCACCTTCTAGGTGTGCCACAGGTCCAGCCTGGTAACTGGTGGATACCCTGTTTCTTCCAAACCAAGAAGGGACAGTGAAGATCTGATATGACTTCACTTTCAGATTAACACACCTGCTGTTATTTTACTGCTGCGCATGTACCATTTTAAATGGGGAATCATCTCTTTCAACTAATATAGATATATGTACACACACACACACAAATACATATATAAATGTTCTGCAGTCAGGACCCTGTGCATTAACTGCATATACAACCATGCAAATAGCTGTATAATTTCCCTGCCTATTCTGCCTCCTCCCACATTATGGAGTAAGTTTTCATCTATGTTGCATTACCTTGTACAAATGGCTGTTCTACCATCTTCTAGCTCTGTGTATGCCAACATACTAATTCATTTTTGCTTAGCTTTACTTGCAGAAAACCACAAAGTTTCCTATGTTTGCTTAGCTCAGAGGAGTCCTGTATCAGCTGCTTCTTTTGTTATCCCTTTCTTTCACCCTTGTTTGTCCTTCTTTTATGGAACAAGGTCTTCATGGAGAAAACTGATTTGGCTCACATATGTGCCTGAGCACTTCTGGGCACGACTTTAGTATGAATACTCCATAATAGTGCTGAAGTGTTTCCTTGCTCTAATAGTGCTGTTCCTCAAAGGAGCTTGAAGATACCAGAAAGACTTCTTTCAATGCAGGGCAACTGCAGGCTGAATGTGACCTGGTATACACCACCATCTCTTAGAATGGGAATGTAAAATATTAATTAGTTACCAGATCACCAATAACACTGAATTTTATTGACACATCTTTTAAAGGGCTAGGTAACTGATGTTCCCAGTTTATTGTAAATCAGTTAACCCACAGATTATGTGTTCCTTTCACTTTCAGTAAGTAGGAAGACATCTACCCTGCTTATTGGAGCCATAAAAGTCTGTGTGCTTGGGACATGCCAGACACAAAAGACTGAAGGCCAGAAGAGGCGGCTTGATTTGCTGTACATCCTTAAGTGAGAACCTGAAGAGAATAAGCTACAGGAGATAGCTAGATACCTTCACGTGGTTGTAGAAGATGGGAAGAAAGGAGGCTTTTGTATTGGATTAGTGTTGTTTTGAAAGAGATAAAACGGTGAATGCTCTCCATGACACAAAACCCCATGAACTTCCAATGCTATCTTTGCCTGGTTCAGAACATTTAATTGCCACTAATATTATTTAAAGTATGTGTTAACTTTGCAGCTAGGACTTTGCAGAGCCCGGACACTGTCACTGGTGTTGAGTGACTGTGGGCATTCTTTGCTCTGTAGATGCTCGGGGTGCTGCCTCCTTCCAATTCTCATTTGATTTTTTTTGCCTAGAACATTGTTTTCCTGTTCTGTAGCCATCTTCCTCTGTCTTTCTGAATTCCCCTTTTTTATGAAACCACTAATTCCTAATGATTTTTACTCTGCTTGAAGAAAATTCCTTTCCACCAAACTCTGTATGTTTCCTCTTAAGGCTTCATTGGCTGTGGTGCTTCACAGAAATTAGGGTCTTTTCTGTTAACTGTTTTTCGTTTGGTTTGTAGCTTCTGTCTAGCAGATCTGCCATGTGTGTTATTGTATGGCTGGTTTAGATGCAGAATTCATAAACTCAATCTGATTCATAGTTTGTGCATAGCATCTTCAAACTGTCACATCATGGAGTAATATAATACACTTTTTCATTATGTGTTTATTGAAGTTTGATAGAGAATTTTTATTCATGCGAGGCAGGTTTTGGGATATTATTTAACTTTTTATTTTGAAAAATTGGAGGAAGTTCAGGAAAAAATGAATAGAAAAGTCTTTGAGGCTGGTGAAGTTTAAGGGTTGAAGGAGTGTCAAATATTGTCATTAATAGAAAGACAGCAGTCAGTCTGCCTGCTTTCAATATGCAGTATAACAGTACTTTTCAGTCATTTCAAGAGAACCCAGCTGCAAATAAAACTAGAGATGGAAGCCAACACAGATTTTTCAAGAATACATTACACCAGTGCCACTTAATTATCTTCCCCACTAGGGTTACAGAACTAGACGGGCAGAAATGGGCACCAGTGAGGGTCTTCACGTTGTCTCATGTGACATTGTAACAAAGAGGGACTTGAAAAATAGATGCAAAATTTAAATCAGGATGAAATGACTACACAAGTTAAAAAGCAAAATACTTGAAGACAGCTGTCTGGAGGAGAATTCAAGTGGGCACCGCAGGTATCTGTCCTGGTTTGTGTCCAGTGAATGACTTGGAAGGTGACACCAAAGTGAGAGCCCTTCTGAAGCAGAAAAGGGAAGAGAGCTGATGATTGACAAATAAGCTTCGTAAACTGGAGAGCAGATATACAGGAGATGAAATTCAGAGAGGACAACTGCAATGTTGCAGCTGATGATGAAAAATTAACTTTGCAGGTGTAGAACTGGGAATAACTGCCTGGGCAGGAGTCCAGCAGGCTTAGAGGGGGTCACACACAATGAGTCAACAGAGTGTTGTGGCTGGGGAGAACAACAGCTAATATCATCTTGGAAATTGGGAAGCCTTATTTCAAATAGTTCCCCTAGTTTCAAGGAGAACACAAAGGAAAATACAGGCAAATAGAGAGAATCTGAGCAAAAGTAACATTATTGGTAAGAAAAGCCATCCCTTGAGGAAAAGCTGAATGAACAAACCCATAAGAACTTACTTTGTTTTCTGATTTATCAAAGCTTATAATGGAAGAAAAGAATGACTAATTCTGGTGGGATAGTAAAAGATAAAACTGAGAGTATCTGGGGAATAAAAGCATTGTTAAGAAAAAGATTCCAGCTAGAAGGAAATGGTGCACTAGAACAGGTTATGCAGAGATATTATAGAAACAAACATTTCTCAGAGGTGGCTTGGTTACAATTTACTCTTGCACAGATATGGACAAGATAGGACTTAAAGTCCCTTCTGGCCCTGCATTATTACTCCTTTTCTCTCGTTGTGTTGCAAAAAGTGACTTATCTGAGACAAGTCAGAAACCAGAGGTCTGACAGACTGGTTTGGTGACAAAAAGGGGGCAGCACATGAACACCAGTGACAAGAGAAACTTTACTGCCAGCGAAATACGTGAGAGGTTGGAAACCTGCCCTGCCCGCCCCTCCCCCACCTTTTTATACCAGCAGAGCCAGGTTTTCACCTAAAAAGTAGAATAACCAGCCAGTGGAAGTCCTGTGCCTGCTGCCCCTATTAGAAAAGCCACAGAAAAGGTCTGTATGGGGCTGTTTAGCATTGCTCAGAGGGAAAGAAGAGGTTTTCCAGCTTTAGCTCCTGGGGCTGAACAGCTCTTCCACCACTGTGTCCCCAAACGGCTGCCTGGGGCTGGACACTGCAGAAGAGACCAGGTCCTGCCTCTTCTGTTCTGGAGGAGACTGGTTTTGGGGCTTGACATTATTTTTTCCTGTTCTGACATGTTGAGCTTTGCTACAGTTTGTGTCACCGCAGCAGTGTCAGCTGTAGAGGGGTGCTCATCTCTGCACACACACTAAGAGTGATGAGAGCAAGGACAAGGCTGTTGTGGCAGCAGTGGTGAAGTTGAATAAAACATGCTTGCAACTTGTGAGGAGAGAGCAGCTAACAGCCCAGACCTAAGCCTCCATTTCTTCTTATTGTCTGCTAAGACCAAAAGTCATTGCAGCTTGTGGTACTGGACTGAAAAGTCAATAAGTCAGTGTCTGGCATGCAAAGGCTGCTCTTCTGAATATCAACATGGATCGTCAAAGCACGTTTCTTCATGGAATCTTCAAAGCAAACTATAAATGATAACTGAAACAAAAAAAATCTCTGCTCGCTTTCTGCCCTTTGAAAATAGGTAGCACTGTGCTATTTGCTGTGATCTTCAGCTCCAATACACCTAGAAACATCTAGGTAATCATTAAATTTAAGATTAAACAAGAGGAAGATTTCCAAAGTCAAATAGCTACTTTTCTGAAATTGTTTTCTCTGAGATCCACCTGATACCTGGAGCCCATGTTTAAAATGGGAGGAAAAAACCCACTTTTTGTCCTGCTCATACAGGGCTTGATATTTCCAGGCTCTGTTTCAATAAAATAATGCAAATTATTCCTTCAAACCAGAACACTTCTGACCGCTCTCAAAGGTCTTTAATTTCACTTTAATCATCAGAAATGTTTTCAAGTGACACTCTGGTCTTGGTCTCAGAGAAACAGTAGCCTTGGAAAAGGTAGCATGACATCTCTTACTTGGTATGGCCCTTGGGAGAAAGGTGGGCTGAAAAAAACAGAGTGCCATTTTATGGCAAATCATCAGATTTTAAACCAAGGCTTTCTTCTGTACGGAAAGAACCAGCTTACCTGCTCTCCCCCACTGCTGAGAGATTAGTTCTTCTGGCATGACCTCTCTCTCAGTTTGAGAAAACTTTCCCATGAAAAATCCATGAGAAGCTTCAGTTTTCAAAAAAACCCCACTTCGTTTGTGACCTGGTGATCATCTTCACTTTCAAGAGTTTCATGGTTTAACTGATAATACCCAGAAGGTTTTTGCTTGCTGAGAGATGATCTCTGCAGTTGTTGACGAGCAAGTATTCAGGGTCTTTTATTTATAGCTGATGTACCCTGGGGATCATAAGCTTGTTGGCTCTGGTTAAGGTGAAAATAAGTTATATTCAATTTATGTTACAGTTTAAAACATCTTTTAAGCAACAGAGTAATCATGTGCTTTTTTTTGTTTTGTTTGTTTGTTGGGCTTGATTGTTGTTTTTTTTTTAAACAGCTGTCAATGAGCTGCTGAGTGCTTAGGATACTTTAAAATACTTTAGCTTTCCCTTTTCCTATATGCCTTATGATTTTGTCATCTACCTGCTTCTCTCTATTTCATACTGATTCTGCCAGGTTTTCCTTTCCAGAATAAGAACAACAATTCACTGCAGAAGGAATGGAGAAAGACACTATGGGATTCTCCCAGTGTAAGTAAACAAGCAAGAAAGATTGCAGAGTTGAGGACAAAAGAACTGCTCTGTGGACAGACTTGCAGGAAATTCTGAATGCCAGTGTAAAACCAGTTATTGCTAAAGATGAGATCAGGATGTCATCTGAAAGATGCAAACAAGTGTTTATAAGCATTTTCTTTATTGCTGTTGGGTTTTGCCTTTTAGTGGGGAAAGCAGTGCAGGGTTTTTTTCTTATTTCCTGTAAATACCATTTTTTGTTGTTTCACTTTTTTACTTCTGCTATCAGTGACAATAGAATTATTCCACTTGTGAGTTTTTTCCACTCTGCATTAGTAGACATTACTCTCCAGGAAACCAAAGCTGGGCTTTATGTCCTCTTACCAATTGCTTTTCTTGCAGCAGTTGGTTTCCAGTCTCTTGGCAAGGGCATTAGCACAAATTCAGTCAGTCTCTATGGGTTAAATTAAACGCTGTGTGCACTGGGGTGGATGGTTTAAGATATTTGATTATTGGTGGGTATATCTAACCAAGCCATTCTACAGGCATTCAGATTTATTACTGTTCTCTTAATGAGGGAATATTTTTCTTTTCATTTACTACATTTTTACATTTTAAAAGTCAGGTAAACTCTCCTTGGATTCAGTCACGTAGAATTACACTGGTAACAGTCTGAATTCTTTAGCACTTCATTATAGCAACATAGTATAGAGACTGAACCTCAAATTCTGTTCTGGGTTAAGTTTTGGGCTGGTACTCTGCAGCACTCATATCCTGTCTGGTGTCTTCTCCCTGCTGGGTCTGACACTCTGCTGTCCTCTCCACCAGCCTGTGACTGACCATCCGCTCTCTCTGCTTGCTCATCAGCCAAGCTCCCCTTTGCACCCGGAGCCTGACTGGCTTATACCAAACATGCTCTGTCCCCCCTCCCTGATTCCTGCCTGCAAGCCCCCTTCTCCATTGCACCTCTTCTCCTTTTGGGATTTCAGGAACTGGCTCTGGAGGCAAGGCAGCTACTTTTGTACAGTACTTGAACTGATGTCCCTCCTGGCTCCAGTTTGCCTGGATCTGATGTGTCTGCACTGGGTGTATGTCCCCGGCCTGGACAGACCGCTCTCAGGTGGTTACGAGCTGACTATAGTGATTTTTAATTGAATGTTTGGTCTAGAAGCTTCCCATAGGCCACATATCTCAACTTTAATAGCATGATAATGATTTTTTACCCTCCTAAAGTTATTTTTACATCACGATAATTTATATATTTTTTAATTTGGTTAGAATTTTATAGGACATTATAAAGGAAGCAAGGCACTAGATCTGAAATAATTTGACAAACTGAGCATGTTACACCTCAGATTTGTGAACTAGGCATCCAACGCTTTTAAATTTCCTGTCGCAATGCTGGCCTCCCTTTCTGTGCTGACAGCATTGCAGTGTGGCAATGAACGGCACGGGATCTTCCTGCAGTTAATATGAATCTCTATTATTAGCAAAATGCCAAATGGCATAGAAAATTATGTGTTGGCTAAAGTGATTTCTTTGGGGTAACCTAATTATTGTAACATTGATGGCACTAAGAAAACACACTAGCTCTTTGGAGTTATTCTTTTTAGTTCTGTATTGTCAGAAATACAGAACACTGAACTTCTGCTTCTTTTTGTAGTTACCAGAGAAATAAGAAGTGTGTCTGTGGCCCCGTTAGCTAGGACCTGTGTCTTTGATAGGCACGTTTTGCATTCCGATGCCACAGAGGACTCCCGTCAGATATTCCTTACACTGCTGTAGTAACTCACCTGTCCTCCATAAAGCACTCTTTGTGACTGGAGAAAGCCTAAATGAATGGTAATGCCTTGGCACTCGTAACTCCACCTTTCGTGAAATACAGTCGTTTAAAGGGATGCTGGTTAAAGATGGAAACACCAACACTGCAATTATGTATATGTGCCACCAGTTCCCAGAAGATCACCCAGTGTTTTCAAAAACTTTTGTCTGGGGACCTATCTTCCAGAATGAGATTTTTGTGCCTTTATGAGAAGCAGCGAACATTGTTGTTCCCAGAAGCAGCCAGTAATATCATGCCTGCCTTCAGTGACAACAAATGCTGAAGGACTAATATTCAATAGGGTTGATGAAATGCTGTGACTTAGCACTGTACATTCAAATGACTTAATGGGGAAAAAGAAGTCATTGTTTATTTTGAGTGGTTTTCCATATTTTCAAAGCATTTAGCTGATAAGGAAAAACACCAGTGCGCTAAGGGAAATGAGAAACTGTTGTTACACAAGAAGAAACAACTGAGAATCATGAAGCTGGGCTTTGCAACCAAACAATACATAGAAAAGACCAAAAATATCTTTATCTTCTTTGCAAGAAGTATATATTACTATCTACTGTAAATGCATTCTAGTCTTCCTGCAAAACATATGGAAAAATAACTTAACAAACAAGAAGGAAAAGTAGCTGCTGAAATGCCTTTTTCAAACATTGACTTCAGTGACTTCTGGTGAAAGGGAACTACAGGAGTAGATGAGGAGGACCGTGCTGGGATGTGTTGTTTGCAACGCCAGAACTTGTTATTTGTATATGGCTGCATATTCTGTATACTTCACTTTTTCAAATATCAGATACCAAATGGACTGTGGTAACTCTTCTCCACCATTGATACTACCACCGTTTTCCACTACAGCCACCTTTTCCCCATCAGCACTGCGATACCCATGCAAATTGCAACTCCTTCCAGCCCTGATTTGGTGATACAGCAATTAGTATAATGAACAGTCGTTCCTGACAAAGGCTTCAGATCATTAACTTGATACAAAACTGTATTAAATAATGATTAATTATAATGATAAGTGTTAAGTATCTGATAAATTTATTTTTCTATGTTATTCTTCAATATTCCCCTGTTATCCTCTTTCATGGAAGTGATTTGTAAGCAATAGAGGGGAGCTGGAGTCATTCTGTAAGCGCATATGTCAGTAATTTTGCCTCTTCTGGAAACTGGTGCTTAGAAACGTTCTTTTGTGCTGCCAGACAACTGGTGCTGACAGACAGGCTCTGCATCTCACACCTTGCCTAGCAGAGCATTTGAAGGATTTAGAATTCAGACAACTTGATGAAATGCAATGCAGTACTCCAAAGAGGTAAGTATTGCTGGATCTCAACCAGAATGGGATGTACTTTGGTGAGGGGATGCAAAGTGAGCTTACTGGTACTGCAGCACAAGACCACATAGTTTCCTATTGCTCAAAGGGAGAGAGTCTGCAGGTCTGGCTCATTGAGTTTTCTTGCTGAAGAACATGTCTGTTGAAAGCTATGTAGTGAACAGCATAGTCAACAGCTGTTTAAGTGATGTGATAAGTTAAGGGAATGTTTTGTAAAGTCCTACTTCAGCCTTGCAACAGCAGTCCTTCTGCTTCAGAAAATTAGGGTCATGATAGCTGCAGGGTAAATATGTTATTGAGTAATTCACATAAAATCAGAGGATTGATGGGGGTTTGCATGCATTGCATCATTCTCAGATACATATGCAACTCTATCCTAAATGATACAAAAATGGTGGTGAAAATGTTTGCAATTGCTAAGTAATTAATTGTCAAAGTAGCCCTGGGAGACAGGAGGAATAAATCAGGTAAGTGACTCCAGAAGGCCTTATAGTGAGGCAGGATAGATCAGTGGCACATCATGAAATTATCTGTATCACATGATAGCCAACTTGTGCAAAACTGTTCTCTCTAGTCTGTGTAAAAGAGCATCCCTGAAGAAACAGCAGTGTGGGGTGAGTAGCAGCAAATAAAGCCATGCAGCTGGAGAGCACTCAGTGAAAGGTAGGAATGGCTGCTGATAAATGCAAAAGCCCATGCCAATGTCTTCACTGTCATCAGTGCCTATGCTACCTTAAGTTAACCAATGCTGCAGCTGTACCTGCATGTTGCTATATGTACATATCCTCACAAAGGAGCATAGCATCACATGTATATGACTGTTTCTTGGGCTTTTGCTGTTAATATCCCTGCCATCACTGAAGAATATTTAGTATTTTTTTCTTGCCTGTTACAGCTTGGGCTGGGCAATTGATTTTGAATAGTTTGCTTACCAAATTTGAAGTGGTGGGATACTGAAATTCTTTTCAAATTTGTGTAAAAATTGGCATGTGGCTTTACATACAGACAAAAAGAAGTATGGAAAAAATAAAACCTTTTGATTATAAAGCCTGAAACAGGTAACAAAATATTTCATTTAAAGTCAACAAAAAAATGTTTTGTCAAGCCCAACAGGAGTTTTCTTCCATTCCCTGTGAAAGGTTCAAGTGTTTTCCTGTTGCCCAGACACTACCAAGGGCAGCAGAGCTGCTGTCAGGAGGGTATTTTGGCTTTTCCTGTATGGTTCCAGGCTCTCACTGCTCCAGAGGAGGCTTCCGTCCGGATGCCTGGAGGGCAGACATCCAAACGCAGGTCCGCACAGGCTCTGCGAAATCTGCCTGCAGTGTATCTTCTTCCCTTGAAATACAGTGCACACTGCCCATGCTCAAGTGCTTTTCTCAAGATTTCCTTTGGGCTTTGCTTGTGCAGCTCCCCCCGAGCAGGTTTGCTTCAGCCCCTGCCTGCCTCTCCCCATCATTGCACAGTGGGGACTGGAGCCTTCCCAGGGTGGAAACGACCCGGTCGCATTAGTAGGACAGGAGTTCGCATGTCACTGTGCTGAGTGGCGCAACCTGTAAGGATCTGGTCCCCAGGGTTTCTGAAAGACTTACACCAAGACACTGACTCTAATGTGCACACGTCTGGTGATACAGATTCGATGTGAGTTTTGTAATCAAGTTTTTAGCACACTGAGTGTAATGTAACATTTTAGGCAGATTGCTTAAGAAAGGCCTCTGCCTTAAAAGAAAAAAAGCAAAAGCATAATCAAATACACCAATCACTTCCCTGTGGGATATTTTGCATTAGACCAGTATTCCCACTTTTGGGGAGTAGTATTCATGCAATGTAAATATATATAAATGGAATTTCTTAATTCAGGCATGTTATGCAAGTTACAACTGTCATGAACATATTCAAAATGATCATATATCAGGAAATTATCATCTGAATATACATAAATTTTGATTAAATACATACATTTGCTCTCTAAACTCTGGAGGGGAGTTGAGTTACCAACAAGCTGAAGTTGTTAGAAAACAAGACCGTAATTAAAGTTTCCACTGCACGCTTCCACTGTTTCCTATTGAGATGTTCTATAATCATCAGAAATGATGTGGCATTTTGCAGACATGATGTCTGTAGCTAGACTCCTACCTATGTGAACCTGGGCTTGCATTGGTTAGGGTAGGCTCTTGTTTCTTGTTGCAGATTTGGGACAAGAGGGAAGTTGCCAAGCCACATCTAAGACCAAGACAAGCAAGAAAGTCTGAGGGATCCTATGTGAAAAGTGAATGCATTTTCTGCCAAGAAAAAATAAATTTGGTCTTGGTAAGGAACATGCTGCTTCTCATATTGAAATGGGGAGAGCTGTCACTGAACTGGCAAAATATGTCCTGCAGGGGTACCTTTACCAGGTAGCAAAGCTGTAACTGCAGCACTCACTGTACCTGGGACCAAGGGACTCCAGGAGCAATGCTGCCCCGCTGCAGGTTAGTGCTTAAACCCCTTTAGTGTAATCTGGCAGACATAGCCTTGTCTATTGTGTTGGGAAGAAAATATTGGAGGCACCTTGGGTTTGATTGCCTATGGGACTGTTATACTTCCCAGTGATGTGACAGGATAATCCTTCCTCAGTATGCAGAGGAATTCAGTAGAGAAATAAACTCTTTACTGAGAACACATGGTCCATTAAGATCACTTTGAAAGACAGTGACAGAAATAACTGCAAAGCCAATTGCTGCTCCTAAGTGCCTTCTGGAGAGATGGCTGAGTGTTGAAAATCAGTACCAAATGCTTCAGCTTGCAGAAAGATTCAGAGGGAGTTACATGAGTGATTGCTGCGTAATGCTGCCAAAAGGATTTTGTTAGTCTTTGACTTTTTTACATCTGCAACATCAATATTAATCTTGCTTTGAATTTTGTTGTTTGAGTGTTTGCTTACAAAAGTTGTTTCATGTTGATTGATAGCTATAAAGATATATTGATTTCAGATTAAATACTGCCTTTTTAATAACTACAGTAATTTTTGGTAACCATAAGTTTATATGGAATCTTTATATATTTACTCAAGTAAATATTTATTGGGATTTTAAAATTTCACAGTTTAGCTATGTTGAAAAATGAAAAATTGAATATTTACCTTTCAGATTATTAGTATTTTATTTGGTGAATATTTGTCTGCCTACATTTGGGTGGATTCTGGAGATCAGTTAAAATAGCCTGAAAATAAAGTTTTAAAATAATTGTAAGAACTTCAGTAAAAATAAATACGATACAGAAAGAAAAGGGTAGTTTTATTAAAAAGAATCTATCACATAAAACTAGGAGGCATATTAAATAAAAATAACATCTGTAGTTATCTGGCAAGTATTACCGACTGCTTGTGGTCACCATGCTCTTCAGATTTGTTTTTTAAATGATGATATTTCTTTGTTTCCCACATTTTTAGTCAAAAGTGAAGTGCAGCAGTAGCCTTCCAGTGTTCTTATTCACTGGTGAGATAGTTCAAATGAAGTAACATATACACTGCCCTGTGAGTGTACATACACACAAAGGCAATAACTTTTTACCTGGAGAGGATGTGTTCATGTACTTGCCCAACAGGTACAGAAGGTTTAAACTGCAGAGCACATCATCCTCATGCCCAGCTTGGTGTGGAGTTGCTCCCTTACAACCAAAAGACAGTTTCAGCCTGGGGTTCATTCCTGTGATGGTGGCACTCTTTTCCATGTCTCATGTGGGTGAATTCTATTTCTTCACTGAAAGGGTTACCAAGAATTGGAACAGGCTGCCCAGGGAAGTGGTTGAGTCACCACCCCTGGAGGTATTTAAAAGACGTGAGGATGTGGCACTTAGGGACATGGTTTAGTGGTGGACTTGGCAGTGTTAGGTTTACTGTCGGACTTATGATTTTAAGGGTCTTTTCCAACCTAAACAATTCTATGATTCTATGAATCCTGTTCCCACCTCTGCCATTTACAGAAGCTTTGCTCTAGGCTTGACTCAAGAGGGGTCTGGGCTCAGTACTGAGATCCCTAGAGAGACCTAAACCTCTCTGAGCTGTTTAGAAGAAAACCTTGTGTCCTCCCCGCAGCTTGACGTGGAGGCTCTGTGGGATGGACTGTTTATAACACAATCTCAGCTCTCCCACTTTCCTTTCAATGAGGAAGGCAGTCAATGTTTCCTGGAGCCTTTGACAGAGAAGAAGAGAAGGTAAAGTTTTGGTCCTAGCTTGTAGACCAAGTGGTGGAGGGTTATTAATGCTAGTGCAGAAGGTCTCTATGGATAAGCACTTATGCTGTCTCATGTGCAAAAGGACACCATGCACTGAGCACCTCCAGCGACTTGTCAACACATCTCTAAAACTTTTCTGCATGTTCTTATCAGGTCAAGTTTAGCACTTCAAAAATCTATCATTTCAAGTTCTCAGTTACAGTTCAGGGATCTGATTTACTTTAAGGCTTGAACAGTAAATACCGCATCTCCTGAGCAGTTCTCCTTGATCTGTGGAATTTTGTTGTGATTGATATCACAGCAGGATGATGCTTAACTATTCCTAACATAGCACTCTGTATCCCTTCAGTGGCTGGCCTTGTACTGTTATTCTTTGAGTGGAGAATAGCAGACTGAAAATAAGGCAAAGTGAATGCTGGCTACACCTACATCTTTACTGCCTACAATTTTACTTTCTGGTTGAACATTTCTACACTGTTTAAGACTCTTTTAAAAATTCCACATCACAATAGCAATCTTCTTATAATTTGTTCTAATCTAGGAAATTAATTTCAATATATGCCAGAGATTATCTGCATTAGTCTGTAGCACAATACAATTTATACTGGAAGTGCTGAACATTATTAGTTTCATAAAGCCTTCTAACTGATCTATTCACTCTCCCCCTCCCTCTATCAACTTCAGTATCATATTCATGAATCTTGCCTTTAAACTTGAGATAAATATTTCAGTTTCTGCTCTTTTATAGAGAGGAAGGAAGGTTTCCATATTAAGGAATTTCTTATGTATAGAGATGATCAGGTCTGTTCAGGGGAACCCACTGGGATTTCCTAGAACAGAACTCTGTATATGTATCTATTTTATGAGAAATTGGGCACAAAAATATTATGGTTTATATTCTTAGAAAAAATACTTTATAACTTTAGTAGCATTATTTTTCTCTCTGTAGTTAAAAAAATAGTTATACTTTCTGTTCACAGAAATAATGACGTTTTAAATTTTTCTGTACTTTGAAATGATAGGATACATTACACCCTTTCTACACTGTAATATACAGACTATTATGTAGTCCTGCACAAATTCAATAACTTGTGCAGTGTTTTATTGCTTTAATTGTGTGAGGCTTGACTTGAATTCTTATTGACATGCAGTGAATAAAAAACAAAGCTTTTTTTTCAAAACTTATTACCAGAATCCCATCCCATCTCTCTCTCAGGATAGACAGGTTAGAACTAGCTCAGCTACATCTACTCATAACAAATAAATGGATTTACTGACATCTTGATATTTGTTAATGGATATTTTAGTATTGGAGAGTGCTGATTCATTTCTGTGCCCAGTTCAGTGTTCTTTTCTGGGGATTTTCTGGTAACTGCTTCTTTTTTCTTTTTCTTTTTTATTTTTAAACACTATTTGAAAATCTGTATCTCTTCAAGCACATCAGCACATCTCTGTTGCTAATGGTCAAACTGTGGTCTGTTTGGTACCTTATACAATCCCGCTAAAATGGTTTTGTGTGAGAAAATAAAGCCTTGCCTTTTTTTTTAACATGTTGACATTTCTTTGTTGTGATATCACCAGTTATTACTGGGTTAATGCCATTATATTATTGTCTATATATTGTTTAAAGCTGATAATTTCAGATTATATTTAGTGTTGCAATTCTGAAATGTTTCTTTGATCTCACACTATAAACCAAAGCTGAATTGCCCACACTGGTGGCAAAACTTGTGGAAGGTACTTCAAGAGAGGAAATCAAAGGAGTGCTTTTCCAGGATTCATTTGAGATTTCTTCTATATCCAGGAAAATAACAAGTTAGGATTCATCTTGCCTAGTTTTTAGATATCTACAGACTGAGTCTAGAGCTAATTGCAACTAGAACAAAATCCTTAAGAATTGTGCAGAACTCAAAATTTGCTTTACCTTCTTCCTAAGAAATAAATCAGAATGTTTTGCAAAATAAAGTTTGCACTCTTAAAGGAATTTGTGTTTTGAAAAAACCCTGCATTTCAATTTCAAAGTTATCATGACAGAAATCTTTTGAACAGCTGTAGGATGCAGTGCTTATTAGAGACCATAGTCATTGGGGATTAATTGCCATCATAACTTCAGTGCAAGCTAACTATTGTTTTGGTTTATTGTAACATGGCTTCCAATCACATTCTCCTGTTCCTTCACCTAAATACATTTAATCTTGGTAGTGCCACTTAAAATTAACAGGGTTATTCCCAGTTAAAGCAACAGTATACAAGAATGCAAATAAACCTGTCTTTTAACATCCTTTCAGCATCATTTGGATGTTACAGATGTCTCCTGTCACCATCACAGCTAGCCACTAGAGCTGGAGAGAATAATTTTAATGGTGTCTGGTTTCCTAACCTTAGAATAATTTGTTGAGATCTGCCTCAAATCTAGTATGACTTTGGGAAGCTGATTCTCCAGATACATGAACTGCAACAAGAGATGTAACTAATGCTGAGAACCTTCACTATTTGAAGACAAAGCCCATTAAAAATATAAGGGCAATGTCGGTTGTCCTTAGGAAATGAAATTATATCATTAAACTACCACAGTCAGCATACAGTGAGTAAAGAGCCACAAAAAAATGAGGATGGCTTTAACTGGTCTGTTGCCAGAATCGAGGCTTTATGTACAGGTGCTGGTGCTGTGCTAGGAGATAATCCACTGCTATCATGGGCCACTGGGGAGAGAGAATTCCTAATTCTGAGACTGACACTTGGTGACAAGTAGGTGGTTACGCTGGCTCGATAACTGCATTGAGGGGAAAGAAGGTAATATAATGCTGGGGTAGTCCTGGAAACATCTAGATATAGTTAACCTATGTCTAGAGCAGGCTTAGTTAAAACATGTGCTTTTCCACCCAAATTAATCTGAAGCATTATTTTTGATCTGGCATAGCCATTGAGAATGGTCCATCATGTTCAGGCATTAAAGGTGAATCTCAAGTATTTTTTTTCCATTACTGTTGGATAGTGCTAAGATGTGTGTTATTGTAACAGCCAACAAATTCATAAACAGACTCCAGAGGACAAATGTTCCTCATAGCTGATGTAGAGTGATCGAGATCAAAGTTTAAAAATGCTCACTTCAAAGCATATTAGAGGTCATTAAAGCCATGTCAAGTGGTCATAAAAGCCTGAAACACTCAATTAGTAGTCCTTTAAATTGCTCCAGTAATAAAGTTTTAGAGAGAAAAATCTATGAAGAAGATTAGGACAGTCTGCACCACTCAGAGTTCTATGACATTCAGTTATGCAATTTTTCACGCTTAGGTTATATTTGCAGCTGAGACACTACTATAGATATGTTTATTATATAGAGATATTAAGTTTAAAAGCTTGAACTCTGGGAAAATAAAGTTGGAAATCTGTCAAGATAGTCTCCAAATCCAAAAGACAGACAGAATTCAGATGCACTAAATCAGGCCCAGGAAATTTAATTGTCACCTCAGTATCTTTTTGTATACTATTCTGTACTTATTTTGCAGTGTACTGATCTGGCTCACATTTTGTACCGAAGGCTACCCTACTCATGTGGGAATGGTGGAGGTCTGCAGTGGAAAAGGAGAGCATTTTGGATGGCTTATGCAGGATTCAGACTGCTTTTTCTAATGTTGATTGCCAATTTTTAGTAAAAATCTGGATGTACCAGATTTGAATCTAAATGCTTGTGGCGTTAAATCTTGTTTCTTTATAGGTTGTAGTGTATTAACAATTTAAATATAAAAATCATATTCTAATATATTTATAGACTTTGAAAGGTACTAATATGGAAAAATCAAATTAGACATTTAAATTATAATATCATTCAAGGGTATTTTAGAGAAGAAAATGCTGATAACTGGTTTTGTTCTTCACTGTCATGTTCATATTGTGTTCGCTTTTCCTCTTCTCCACTTTTTTTTAGACCCTAAAATCTTCTGCTGGTTCCCACCTGTCAGAAACATACCTGGAAATCAGAGATATTTGCTGAACATTTTCCAAGGTAGGTATTCAAAGGGAAGACAAATCTGAGTGATCTTTAACCTTTCTAAAGTATACTTATCCTTTGTATTGCTCTGCCAATCTGTGAAAAAGGCTTTTGAATCTCAGAGCTTTTACACTTTCATTTGCTTGCAGTTCTGCATATTTATGAATGTCATATGCCCTGTTCAGGTTTTAAAGTGTTTTAGAGCAATTTGTAATTAAAGAAAAAGATGGTATCTAAGACTTCAAATACATATATTCTTGCAGTGAAAAATGAGATTAAAGATACTATTTTGGTCTCTAATCTTACTTTCTTCATTTTCAAGCCAAAGCGGTATTAGCTTCTTTAGGTGTAGCTGACTCACCAAAGCAGCAGCACTTCTGTGCTCATATTTTAAATAATCAGCAGTGTATTTTCATTAATTTGTCAAAAATTAAACATGTGGAAAAAAATCTGGGATATATTTGCCATAACAGCACTAGTTTTTACTTTAAATAATTAATACTTTCCTATGACTCATAGCTGGTACAAATGGCCAGAGGAACTTAGCTTTCATTTATTTTTTTATCCTCAGAGAAATTAATTATAAAAACCTGAATGTTGCTAACACATAAATCAATATCAGCCATGACAGAGGAGTTAAATGCCAGCCAGAAGCTGGGTATTGCTTCTTGTCTGACCGTTGAAGGTGTGACAGTGTCCCTCTTCTCCAGCCATGGTCTGAGAGCTGGATGGGCTGCAGGGCCAGGACACATTGCCTGCAGCTAATAACACAGTGACCTACTGAACAGTTTCACTTGCATTTTCTTTTAAAAGCTGTACCTGAAATAGGTGTGGTGGCCTGCAGGACTTTTGGAAGGGTTACAATGATCCTAAAAGTTTCATTTTCAGGACACAAAAGTTTTCAATGAGGTTTAATCTGATGTGTTTCTTTTAATGAAATTCAAGTTAACAGGGCATTTTTTTCCAGTTTAAAGTGGGCTTGTTGATGTTACTTGGTGATTCTCTCCTTGTGTGTGTCTCACATATCTCCATATTAAATATGGAAGTGGTCAGGCAGTTGAACTAGATGATTGTTGTAGGTCCCTTCCAACTGAACCATTCTATTCTAAATTAAATCAAGTTTTTGTTTAGCAAGTAAAAAGCTAGCCCTGTAGAGTCAGCATCTACTCTTACTTTTATACATTTTTTGTCTTTTCAATCACCATAGAAGAGAGTTAGTAAAATAAATTATTGCTGGTTTAAAGCCAACACGTGTGTTTTAAATAGTTAAATTTTAGAACAAGTGGAAACCACAGTTTTGTTTGCAGCTGTTCCTTTACTTGTGAGGACCTCCAAAATGGAAAGTATTAAGCTTGACTGCATACGTGTAGCTCACACTGATAGGTCTTTACACAATCAGGGATGAGCTGACCACACTTTTTTTTCAATTTCATGGATTCACCCCGTTCTGCCAGAATAGCACTGCAGATAATTGCTCTATAATGCCTATTATAGATGGATTCACCACACAAGTCATGGGTCTTTTATCTTAGAGAACCAGAATGTATATTGTATTGCAAACCACATCATTTTTAGATACCCAGTATTAACTCTGAATAAGTTAATCTCTCATATCTGAAGTTTATATACACAAAATAAACAGTGGACTATAAGGTCAGCATATTACAAAATTGTAAGATCCTATTTCTTACTACCATGAATGCCAAGTTTTTAATACAGCCCTGAATTCTTTCTGTATTCTTTGCTATACTTACCTAATTACTTACCTAATTTTCAGCATAAACTCTGGGCATCAGATATTACCTGTAGTACTGTGACAGTACAATAAGGCATGATGGATTGTTTCACATACTGTGAAAAAAACCCAGAGATGTTACATAAAATGTTATTAAGCCTGTGGAAATGGTGGAAGCTGTATTTCACTGTGTTACTGAAGTCTGTCACAGCCTCACAGTAATCTACAAGCAGGTTGTGATATAGGGCAAATTTGTGCATGTTACTGTAAGATAAGTGAGAGTTCTGTCTAAAATGGTAACCTGACTCCTAACTGAGAAGTGGTTTTGATGCCTGTTTGCCACCTGAACACCCTTCTTGCAAGAGAAGCCTTTAACCTCCTTAATGGTCCACCATCACCTGGTGTAAATTCTTTGTTCTTCTTACACTGAGATGTAAAAGGATCTGCCAGTGTCACCTCGTGCTGTGCCTGGCATCTGCTGAGGATCAGAATAGCTCGACTCTATACAGAATTAAAATGAAGCTGAGTCAAAGACAGAAGCTCCTCATTTCACATGAAAACAGGCTGAGCGGATGACTTCAAGGCTAGTTACTGGCATGTTTTTTTAAGTTGCCAGGGAGCTGTGTGTATTTTATGCTACTTAATTTTCTTCTTTTTCCCTGTCCTGCCTAGAAGTTAATCTGCCCACTATTGCCATTGTGCCAGAAAATAAAAGAACAGCTCTTTTTCAGCCAATGTCAGATGGAGAGTTAATAATGTGGATCAGATGGTGACAATTGCCAAGACCCTGTATCAAGAAACTAAATATGTCAAACTACTCTGGCTGACCAAGGCCTGAGGATCAGCCTTGCTTGTCATCTTGGGTCTCTATCTCATCATTTTCCCCCATCCTCTCTGTTTGTTGTGAACCCATAATGCTTTGTGGATCAGCTGAGTAAGCAGTGAAGTTAAAATACTTGGACCTGCCAGTGCAACCGTGGAATGGGAGGAACTAAAAGTGCCTCATGTGCTGAAATTGTCACACTCACTTCTCACTCCTTTATATTGCTCTTTTGTTGTTAGGTCGATCAGCACAAAGTTAGAATCAGCTGAAGAATACTGAAATACTGTAAAACTCAGGGAGAGTTTCTAATGTGTTGACTTTGGCCTCAGAGGCATAATCTCAGGGGATCTTTCCAGTAATCACAAGGAGCAGTCTGAGTAGCTGGCAGAAAATCAATTCTGAAGTAAGCAGAACAGGAGCAAAAGAAATCACAGAGTAATTGTGTGAAGACCAAAAGGTAAATAAATGTGGAATCAGCTGTAAAGCAACTGGTGTAATAGCACAGAAAAATGCAAGGCAAGATGGGTCATGAAAAAGTTTGTTATTTTCTAATCTCTTTCTAATACCTTACTCACTGCAATAGTATTATCAGAAGGAGCTAAGAAAATATTTTTCTTCATTTTCACTGCTTCACATATTTGTTTTTCAGCCAGAGGTTATTCCTCTCCATCTCCTTCTTTCATTCACTCATGTCTTGTTTTCTGTCTCACTTTATTTCCTTTGGGTCAAGCTTTGATAGGCTCTGTTGTGGTTTAAGACCAGCCAGCAACTAAACACCAGGCAGCGTCTTGCTCACTCCTCCCCACCGGTGGGATGGGGAGGAGAAAATATAAAGAAAAGCTCATGGGTCAAGACAAGGACAGAGAAGGATCACTCACCAATTTTAGTCATGGGCAAAAAAGAGATTCAACTTGGGGAAAAAACAAAATCAATTTAATTTATTACCAATCAAATCAAAACAGGATAATGGGAAGTAAACCCAAATCTTAAAACACCTTCCCCCCAACCCTCCCTCCTTCCCAGGCTCAACTCCACTCCCAATTTTCTCTACCTCCCCCCCGCCCAGCAGCACAGGGGGATGGGGAATGGGGCTTGGGGTCAGTTCATCACACGTTGTCTCTGCCGCTCCTTCCTCCTCAGGGGGAGGACTCCTCAGTCTTCCCCTGCTCCAGTGTGGGGTCCCTCCCACGGGAGACAGTCTTTCACAAACTTCTCCAGCCTAGGTCCTTCCCATGGGCTTCACTCCTTTACAAACTGCTCCAGCATGGGTCTTTTCCACGGGCTGCAGTCCTTCAGGCACAGACTGCTCCAGTGCAGGCTTTCCCATGGAGTCATGGCCATCTTGGGGGGCTTCCCCCTGCTCCGGCGTGGGGTCCTCCAGGGGCTGCAGGTGGGCATCTGCTCCCCCGCTCCCCTCCATGGGCTGGGGGGGACAGCCTGCCATCCCACCACGGGCTGCAGGGGCATCAACCTCCACCCCTGCTCCTCCTTCCCCCTCCTTCTGCACTGACCTCACTGTCTGCAGAGGTGTTCCTCTCACATCCCACTCCCCTCTCTGCTGCAGGTTCCCCTTCTCAAATCTGTTATCCCAGAGGTGCTACCACTGTCGCTTGGCCTTGGCCAGTGATGGGTTCAGCCTCGGCCAGCAGTGGGTCAGACTTGGAGCCGGGGAAGCTTCTAGCAGCTTCTCACAGGAGCCACCCGTGCAGCCCCTCCCCCAGTACCAAAACCCTGCCACACAAACCCAAAACAGGCACTAAACATAAGCAACTTCCATCAGTCTGGTTGGATTTGTCTAGTACTCAGCAAGGGGTGATCTGAAGTTCATTGACTTTATCGTCAAATTCAGCACAGGGCTGGGTCATACGCAGCACTCCGCAGATTTCAAAGCCTATGATCCAGTGTTTCAGTAAAGTGCTGCAGCTGTCTTAATGCTGTGGACAGGAGACCTGCCAATTTCCATGTCTTATTCAAACATTATCAACAGTATCTTTTTATAGCTGTCTATATGCCCTTCACACATGTGGTACCGTGGGACTTGCTGGAGCATTGATTGGTAGATATAATCACCTAAGAGTCCCCGAAAGCATTAACTAGGGAAGATTTCATAAAAGTCATGACTTAATGTGCAGTCTATGTAAGAATGTGGTAGTGGGGTTGGGAGAATGGTATGAGATATAAAATCCTGTGAAAAGGGGGCAAGGAAGATAGATATACTTAATGAGTATAGGGTGGCCTCTGACAGGGATGGGGTATGAACATCTGTATCAGAATGCATATGTGTAACAGGAAAATCAAACTCTGTATTAATTCTGTATTTGCCAAAGCAACATGAATTTTGGACCAAGCCTCTTCATGGGCGTTCATCTGTTAACACTTTGTTGAAACAAATGTGTTAGAGACTGTTTTGCAGACTAGGCTCTCACCAAGTTGAGTCTGTGATCATACTTTGTGAGAGAACCACAGTGCTGGAAGTTCTGGAGAGCAGAGATGCCACCTCTGAGGTCTTTAGGATCACAGTCCTGCCGATATATGTTTGCTATTAGAGGATGGCAGCAGCAACTATGACGATAGATTTGTATCTCATCTATGTATTAATATATAAGGATTTTCTGAGCGCCAAAAAAGGCCAGAAAAATGCTGCTGAAAATACCCAATACATTGCAAATTTGATTCCAGGTATTGTTTTTGCAACAGTTTTCCCTTGAGAGAATGAGGAATAATGGAAAATAAAGTTAAATGTCTGTGTTCTTTTGTAAACAATATTAGGTAAACATAATATATAACCCTGACTGAATAATTAAGGTCATATTGTTGCTATGGGGGTGGCTAGTAAATTCAGTCCTGGTTTCTTTTCACAGATTGGCAGCAACTGAAGTTAATGGTTGTAGTTATTCCACTCCCCAGGTCTTGGCAACCCATGCAAGTAACACTTTCTTCAACATTAACCCCTGGCATTGCCATGACCATCTGGCAGGTCGATCACCCTGTGGCAATGGAGGAAAGTCAAATAGGGAAAAAAATGAAACAAAGGTCTAGAGAAGCCTATCCTCTAGGAGACAGAAGATCAGGAGGAAAGTTTGTGGATGGCTGGAAATAATAAGCTTATGGTATGACAGGATGTGTGTGCAGACCTGTGTTATAGTAGCAATTCTAGTGGCTGTAATGCTATGTATAAAGACCCACTCTTGATGTCTCTATGCATTCATAATGTTCACAGCTCCTGATAGGATGTTTAAGAGAGAAATGAAATCTGGCCAGGCCAGCCTGGGAAATGCAGTCGCCCAAGCTCAGCACTGCAGTCTAGTGAGTCAACCCACAGCCAGGGGAAATTGCAGAGCTCAGCTTGAAGAGGAATGAAAGTAGCAGGTTTGACACATGGCAAGATGGAGAGGCAGTGGGAGGGTTCAGTGGCAGACCTTGCCAGTCCTCTTGACAGCCCAATTTTGCCAGTGTCTCTTACTCTTCCATTTTCTATCTATATCCATTTAAATGTCTGAATGTCTTTAGCTCATTAATTTCCCAGAAGAGTCTAGCCACTCTGATAAAGTGATTCCTGTCCCAATTTCTGCCAGGTCTCACTTCATTTTCTTTCACAAAATGAAAATTGAGTTTTAACTGGAAAATATCTTGCAGGGTATTGCTAGCTAGAACACAAAGTTTGGCAGAATGGGAAAAAGTGTGGATCTTATTAGTTTAGTAAGGGTTGTGGAAATATATTTAGAGACAGAAAATCAGATGAGACAATTTTGTACAAAACCTCTCATTTTAAACTTCACTTTGAATTGCAAATGCTAGAGCAACCTGTAGACACTACTTCCAATTCAAATACACTATCCCATGCATCAAGAAGCTTGAAAGGCCTAAATGTTTCTGAAAGCAACAAATGAGTTGTGTGAACACTACGTATCTGATTTGCTCAGGGAAAAATGATAGAAAGAACCCTGAATATTTGTTGTGAAAGTATTGAAAATAAATTAAATGAGATTTTTATATAGTTTTAAAATAGAAGCAATCCAATATCAAAGGCACAAATTAGTTTGTCTAATACATATATATGCAAATAGTCACTTTGAAAATAGTATATACTCCCATAGAAAGAACAACAAAACCAAATTACTTTACAAATTAAAAGAATATGTTCAAAACATAATAATGTATACAATTTTAGTGAAACCTACAAATAAATGTAGTTAAACAATAATCTTCATACCTGATAACCCTTACCAGATACCATTCAAGAATCTCGACACATCTATAAGCATGGATTTAACAAGTCCATTTTATTTGCTGTATTAAATTGCCATATTAAGTAGTTGAGGCTCAGAGAGACCATGGCCAAATGTTGTTCTCAGTCATCCTGGATGATGTTATTGTTTGTGTTCAGGACTACATAAGACACTATCTGTGCTTGAAAAAAATACTCACTTGGGTAATTTACTAATATGATTGTTTTGGTCACAGGAATGCCTGTGCAGTGTTGCATCACCAACTGCTGATCACAGTAGGAGGAGAATTCGATCTTTATTATGCTCAAGATTACATATAAAGTCGATGGAAGACCTGGGCATGAAGGCTTCAGTGGGAGGTTTTAATTCCCCAGTAGGCGCACCCAACTGCAGTACAGCTGATACTGCAGTGGCATTAAAAGCCTGAGCTATGTTGTAAGCTCAAAGTGAGTGACAGGCCTGGGATGTCTCTAATGGTGAAATCTACATTAAAAGAATAATTCAATCCTTAAATTAATACATCCTCAGTGATATTTAATGTGAGGCTTCTAGGCACCAAAAATGATGGGAACATAAATTTGCTTTACAGGGGGATCCTGCAATCCTCTCTCAGTGTTTATAGAAAAGATGTGAGGGGGGTTAGTGAAAAGTAAAACAGTTAACTGAAAACATGCCATCAAGATAAACACTAGAATTTAAAAGCAATTGTGACAACTGCATTACTAAAGAATAACTTTCCCATGGAAATGAACTGGTGTCAATCAAGTGGACCTGCCACTGTAATTGGCACATAGGGCACCCCTTCTACCAAAGGACTGTTGTCTTTTATTATTCAGGATCTATATTAAGGACAAAGAATAATAAATCTTATTTTAGGGCAGTAGGGGATGCTTCAGTCCAACCCTTTCACCTCCCACATTTAGGTAATGTTTTACTTCATGTGCTAAAAAGTCATTGTTTACAGCCTACATGTTCATTAACCAAATGAAGAAGCACATACTATACTCACAGCACTGCTAAGTACAAATAAAGACAGTTTTAATAGCTTCCTGACCTACTATACAGATAGATATTCCATAACATTTATTCTGTTCATATAAGTCCTTGCTCTTTATGCTATATTTGTGCTGGTTTGGTTGCTTCTGAGAATCGATGTATCACTTTGCTTTAATCCAACCCAGATGAATAAGGGCTGTAAATAACAGACCCAGTGTCAGGAAAATGCTGAAAGCAAGCAGGCTGTGAGACCATGCTCAGCAGAGCAACTGCATTCACCTCCACTCAGGTAGGACATAAATACTGTACAGTACAGTGAAAGCAGGGGAGCGGCCAGCATCCCCCCACCATAGCCACAGGGTTGTAATATGTCCCACAGGGTTGGTACTAAGCATGCTGAATGGCTTTGTGTCTTTAACAAATACTAAACTAAAAATCACTGACAGCAGAGTAAGGCTGCTCTGTAGCCACTATTCTCATTGTGTCCTGCAGTCTCAGCTCGGTTTAAATGCAGACTGCGTGTCCCCAGCTCCCGCCACCAGCCACAGCAATACTCCAGACACTCACTGATTCAAACCTCCTGGCTTTTCCTTTCTTGACCAATCTTGTTATTTCCAAGCATAAATCCCTGCCTAATCTCAGACAAAAAGGGAGGAAGGAGGTGGAGGGTAGAAGGAAGGGAAAGCCTGGCTCTTGGCAGCTCTCACCCCCACTCCCACTCCTGCACACCAGTGGAGAGGCAATGAAGTGAAGGTGCTGGGCAGAGTGGATGCTGCTTTCTTGTGGAGGAGCAGTAAAGTTAAACTCCCCATCTTCTGGGGATGCACCGGCAGGGATCGCTACTCCTCTGGCCAGCCCTGAACCCCTCTTGGACCTTGCTGGCCGTTCCCAGCCTGCTCCGAGACCCTGCAGCCCCTCAGGTGCTCTGCGATTCCCCAGCTCTCCACCCTGGCTCTCCCGCAGAGCCTGCTCAGCTGCCTCTGCAAAACTGCATCTCGCCTTCAGTCCTGGCAGTGCCTCTGACAACCTGTGACATGTGGAGGCTTGAAGCAATGTGAGAGAGAATGCAATAGGTATAAAAAAACTGAAGGGCAGACAAAATATCTGTTTTCACAATAACTAAGGAAGCAGATTTAAAGGAATTTGTTTAGCTTTAGTGGGCTACACTTTAAACATTTGTTGTAACTTCAGGAATGAGATGTTGAAAGTAAGCATGGACTTGATAACTTCCTGCTATTCTCTCAAACAGTATATTGAAAAAACATGCACCCAATTGTACTGTCTGACTTGCAGTGTATGGACACAGTTATTCTTGTTTTCTCCAAATGTAAATGAAGGAAAGATCAGATATGTAGTTAGCTGCAGAAGTTGGAAATAGGAGAGAGATTGTGAATGTGCCATAAAGCTGTGTACTTTATAAAAATTGGCAGGTGGACAAACATCATTTATTAGTTTCGTTTTATCAGATAGATAGTCCAAATATTTTGGGGTTTTTTGTTTTGTTTTGTTTTTGTTTTTTTGTCAAAGCAAATATTTTGTAAGTGATATGTATCAACAAGCCTCACTGTATGGCAGGAAAGCTCTTCATGTTCCTCAATATTTTCTATTCTGTGAGATCAGTTGCATCAAAATCACAACACTGTTATAGAAGCAGGCTATAAATTGGGGTTGAACAGAGTACAAAATGACTAGAATATTGGATCTGGCATGGCTGTATCCACTTTGAATTAGGCCATAGATTCTCAGCATGATTTTTGACAAGAGAGAGACATTTATCAGTGCTGGAAACCAAGCCTTCTCATTAAACATGAGGCTATCACAAGATAAATTTGGGGATTAGAAGAAAATAATGGAGAAAAAGTAAGAGGAAGTCAAGAAATGGTGCTTCCAAAAGTTTCAAAAAAATGTGAGTTTCATTATTGTCTTATTTTGTTGGAGATTCCTGGCCCTCTCAGCTGACAGCCTCTGTCTGCCATGAATGTGAAGGAGGGGCTGCAGCTGTTGAGGGCCAGCCCACCTCCCAGAGTGGAGGCCTTGTGTTGCTCCCTTGGGAAGAGATGGCCAGAGACCCTATGCATGTGAATGGAGAACTCATCTTGCAAAATTTAAACCCCATGAAGAACTTTGCTCATGCCATTAGATCTACGGCGCAGGCTATGCTGCTAGTGAGCAAAGTTATGGATGCAGTTGAAGCTTTGCATTTTTTACTCCCTAGCCATGTTGTTAGTGTTCAGTAAAAAATTGATATCTTTATGCAAATGGCATGAGGTTCCTCCATCCACACCTCTGTGAAATTGCAATAAGGATGCATTTCGCTACCTGATCAGGTGCTGTAGGTCCTCCTGTTACTATAGTGATGGAGGCTACAAAGGTTTCCAAATCAGTAGGGAGATTATCCAAGGGTCATGGTTTAACCCCAGCCAGCAACTAAACACCACGCAGCCGCTCACTCACTCCCCCCACCCAGTGGGATGGGGGAGAAAATCGGGAAAAGAAGCAAAACCCGTGGGTTGAGATAAGAACTGTTTAATAGAACAGAAAAGAAGAAACTAATAATAATAATGATAACACTAATAAAATGACAACAGTAATAATGAAAGGATTGGAATGTACAAATGATGCGCAGTGCAATTGCTCACCACCCGCCAACCGACACCCAGCCAGACCCCCGAGCGGCGATTCCCCGCCTCCACTTCCCCGTTCCTATACTAGATGGGACGTCCCATGGTATGGAATACACCGTTGGCCAGTTTGGGTCAGGTGCCCTGGCTGTGTCCTGTGCCAACTCCTTGTGCCCCTCCAGCTTTTCTCGCTGGCTGGGCATGAGAAGCTGAAAAATCCTTGACTTTAGTCTAAACACTACTGAGCAACAACTGAAGACATCAGTGTTATCAACATTCTTCGCATACTGAGCTCAAAACATAGCACTGTACCAGCTACTAGGAAGACAGTTAACTCTATCCCAGCTGAAACCAGGACACCAAGCAATCAAAGAGAAGCACAATCTGTAAGATAGCTGGCAGAGGTCAAGACAAGACCTTAATAGCTGGCAGGGGAGTAGCTGGAAGCAGGTCTTTTAGTTTCTGGATGAGGGCTTAGCAGTAGAGATACAAATAGGGGGAACAGCCCTGGGGTGCTGCGTACAGGTGGGATGGCTGAACTGTTCTAGCTCAGGGGTGGGCTGATGAGCCTAATGACACAAGGCTATGTTTGCAGGGTCACCCAAAAGCACTTCCCAGACTCCTGCTTGTCCCAGCTACATCCTGATTCCAAGCCAGAGTGACACATGCATGTCTGCTCTTCCTCTCTGCCCTGGTTCCTATGGGAAAGAAACACAGTTATGCAGGTCTAGAGGAAGGCACAACATATGCCAAGAGGCCCCAGTTTTGACTAGTGGGGAGACCAGAGCTGTGGGGTGCCTCTGGTACAGTGAAGCCAGAGAAGAGCGGTGTTGGAGTCATCAGCTCTGCGCAGGGAATGTGGGCCAGGTGCTTAACAAACATGAATCCTAAACTTGTGCTGGCACTAATTAGACCAGCCATATAAAAGCGAGCAGATCTTAATGTTTAGCTTTGCAGCAGTTTGTGCAATCTCACTCAGTGCATTCTTTTTTTTATATTTTAATTTTGAACACTTGTCTCCCTTATCCTCCCCCCACTCCCTGCTTTAATCTGCTTCCTCCTTTTTGCTACAGAGGCAAGTGATATTGTCCTAGTGCTTCCTGGCATGCTCTGGCAAGCTGCTTTTGTATACAGTTCTTTAAAGGAAACTCTGCCAATTGACAGAGTAGCTGCAAGGCTGCTTAACTTCTTGGAGAGGGAGAGAGGGGCAGGGAAGCATAACTAACAGCTTGAGGGCAAACCCCATGGATAGTATGATCTCCAGACTGGAACTGGTTCAAAACTGTGCTACTTTCCTAGTGTTCTTGTGCAGAGGCATGTATTGTCTTAAATTTACTTAAAAACAAATTTATATGGAAGACCTAGAGATTTTAGACATGTTTTAGGTCAACTAGTTCGAGATTGTAATGAAAATTTTGTAGCAGTATTTTGTTTTCTTTGTGTCAGTTTTGCAGACTGTCCTCTCAAAAATGAATTTGAGACTAGTTTAGTATGAAGAGTCATCCACCATACACTAGGACTATTTTAACAGACTCTGTTGTCATGTGACAAATACAAACCCTGCAGTTTTCTCTAGCACTGGTTTTGCATCACTGCCTAATTAGCAGATGACATTTAGGGAGTTCACTGTCATGCTTCTTCTGCCTCAAGCTGCCATTGGTAATTTACCAAAATGCTGAAAATGTACCATAAAAAACTGACATAACCTTAATGTTTCTTAACATATTCTTACTTCATTTGTTGAGAAAAGTGATTTCTGTCATACAATTAGTATAGTTTCTTCCTTTCCTGGCCTGCTGACAGTGGAAAAGTCCTTGGCTGCCCACATGCCAGCAAGAGGAAGAGTTACTGCGTGTTGCAGAGCTACCAGAACCCCAAGGGGGGAATTGCCATCATCAGCAACCTCCCAGTCTTTGTCCTTCCTGATCTTCCACTTGGTACCCCCAGTAAAACGCCCTGTGCACACACCAGCATATCACATACCATGCAACACCTCTTGCACGTGGTGAGGGAGCTGGGTTCAGTTGCGTCAGTCTGGCAAATACACTGGGAGGATGTGCAAAACCGTGCATGTCTGTCTGACACACCAATGGGATTATGAACACAAATACCTACCCATTTTGCCCTTTTTAGCAATCTGCCTATTTTAATTGTTTTATGTTTCTGTCCATCACTGTAAAATTTAGAGCAAAGCTGCCTGAGAGCAGTCTGAGTTAACAAAGGGGTCCTAGTGCATGAAAGTTCACCTTAAATCCTGTTCTTTTGAGGGGTTTACAAGGACTGCTTCCAGACTGGTTGAAAAATAGTTGGGGCTACATTGTTTTGTGCTTTGTTAGGAAAACAAGATTATTACTATCTAGTCTAGGGAAGGCTCTGGGCATTTTGGTTTTGCTGAATTTTTAAAGCAGCCAGTGAAGGATGATATTGCTCCTAATTATGGAATGTATAGAGGGAAAACCTATGGACACAAAAATATAGTGAAATCAGGTAGCTTAAAGCTTTTGCTTGGCTGAATCAATTCCAAATATTAATTCATCAAAAGGAAGAGTCCAGCACATCCACATTTCTTCACCTTTAGAGAGCTGCTCCACACAGCAAGGCACAGAACAAGGGACTGCTTAATCTCAGGTGAGTAACACACAAACCACATAGCTACACTCTTTCAGGGACCATTTAAAGTTCAGTAAAAATGTATTTTATGAACAAGGATACTTATTGTGGTTTGATCAGAAACACTGTGGCCATGCATAACATGTAAGTTTGCATAACATGCAAGCTAATAACCACTATGAGAGGCAAAGTAAATTAATTTGGGATTAAAGCAATGCTTGCATGGTTATTGAGCTTCCAATTGACTTCAAGTGCAGATGTGAGCTGCAAAAGACAATAGACCTAGTTCCTGTTACCCACGTTCATGTATAACTATTTCCATGCCCCTGAGTCTGCTTCTATCTATTGGAACTTTGGTATCTCTCTGAAAAATAGCTCCCTTCAAACTTCAATTTTGACAAGTAAAAAATATTCTAACATCTTAAATTAAGTTGAACTATGGTAACACTCTTTCAGTTTAACTGAAATGTGATATAAAACCTTGTGGAGAGAAGCAACTGCATCTCTGTAAAGAGCCATGAATAATGAGTTTTGGTTTTGTTTACAGAAGCACCTTTTTCAGTTTTCTCTGCATGTAAGGTAAGAAAACTTGTACTGACTCCAAATACTGCTCTAGATCCTAGCTAGCTAGCTGGAAAGACATGCAGCAGTAGGAATAGTCCAATAAATTGGAAGGACTTTAATGGTTCTCAAAGATAAAACATAGTTAACTGTAGAAGATGCACATTCACACACCCTTCAAAGTCTGCATTTTCTTCTCACATGTGCTTGCACTTTTTTCTGCTGGCATAAGCTGAAAAAAATGTGATTTCAGTTTGACAACTGTGAATTGGACTGCAGAAAGCCAAAATTTTGGAACAGTTGTTGAAAC
This sequence comes from Harpia harpyja, assembly GCF_026419915.1. Taxonomy (NCBI): domain Eukaryota; kingdom Metazoa; phylum Chordata; class Aves; order Accipitriformes; family Accipitridae; genus Harpia; species Harpia harpyja. The sequence goes on along the minus strand of NC_068969.1, from coordinate 94,463,565 downwards.
GAAATGAGGTCTGAGAGCTTACGGATGGGGATTTTGCCTAAAAGAAGCAGCCACTCTTAAAAGAGGAATCCCACAGCCAAAGAAATGACATCAAAGCATCCATAGCAGCTCCTCCCCAGGTGGGTGGCTTCCCGCTCGGGCAGCGGCTCAGTGGTTTCCCAGATGGTGGACAGCTGTACTCCAGGAGCACCTCTCTGTGCTCCCCACCTGTGCAGCCTCACCACAGTGGACCCTGGCCAGGGGCTCAGGCATCTTGCTGGGCTCCACAGCCCTCCCCAGGCACACTGCCTCCGCCGGCGGCTGCACAAGGGGAGAGACCCCTGTGACGGGATGAGCGACCCAGGGACTCTTCAGGAGAGGACCGGCAGTCACAGAGATAACACATTAGGGATCCTGGCATGGGTTTGGTTTGCTTTTGTTAGTACAATGTCAGTCAGTACATACACTTGTCACGCTGCATTTAGCATGGGTTTGTGTATGCACACACGGACAAACAGATGTGTACGTATATCTATATATAATGGTACCTGTCTTTCAATGTGTATTTTTCATGCTTTTTATTACTCCCTTTTCACACAGATTTTCAAACTTCCTGCCGATAGGTGATTTGATGCTAATGTAAAAATGTAGATGCAATTGCACGCAAATTAGATCTGCAATCACAGTGGTACACCGGTTAACACTAAGGTTAATTTCTTTTTGTGAAATTAAAATCATGAAATGTAATTTCTCCACTGGGTCTCTAGAAATACTTTTGTTTTGGTGCCTGTTGCTTGTCTCTTTCTGCAGACTTTTCAGTCATAACTATTCTAAGTACCTGTTTCTAAGTAGTAGATGTTAATCTGAAAATTCAGGCTTAACCACCTTCTCCACCCTGATTTATGATGGTTTTGCCAGTCCTCTGAGTATCTTTCAAATTTCAAGCGGCAGATATTTAAATTGGCACATATCCTAATACTGACAAAACAAGAAAAGCTATATGGAAGTACACACAGGAGTTTTCCAATACGCTTTTCTGACTATAAACAGCAGCAGATGCACTAGAAGAAGGTGTAAAATGTTAAGCATAAATAGTTCTGTAAATATCTTGCTTTTTAGGAAAGTTGCTTTCCAAACTGAAACAGTTTTCTGACTCACAGATTTTTTTTATTTTGTCATCTATAGTTGCATATATTATTATCCATACTGGAACTGACTTCTTTTTCTAATCCTGCTACTCCTTGTCCTTGATAATATCTGAAGGCGGTGGGGTGCACAGATTCATGCTTTCATCAGATTTTGAATACTAATTCAGGAAAACATCCATATGTCACACTATATGCAAACCCACTATACCTACACTTGTAAACTCACAGGATTAAGCTTTTGGCACGTAGGTGCATCTCATTCCTGTCCACTTTCTTAGGACAGGAGCACGTGTTCAGCTGCTTTTTTAATCAGAAAGATAGTTATGCAGTCATGGTTGGCTGAAACTCATGTTTCTACTGGTCACTGGAGCTGCGGGTAGATCAAAACACTCCAGCTTCTGGAGAATTAGTTGTATATAATTTTCTTTTCTGTGTATCTCAGCTTAGGTATTGTAATATTAGCAAGATTTGTACTTCATTAGCGCTGCTAACTTGAAAATTTCACCTCCTGCTGTAGCCATTTCATTTTACACTCTCAGGCTGCCTGCCAGTGATCAAGCTGTGAGTTCAGTGACCCACTGGAGTATTCATTTACGTGTTCACATTATCTTGTTTTGATTTTGATCTGTTCCAAATTATTCCTGAGACTATCATCTCAGCTACCAACTGACCCAGGAGCTAAGAAGTGACTTTTTTCTGCTTTCTTGTCTCTCCTGCTGGCTCACCTGGCTCAGACACAAAGGGAGTGTGGAGGAGCCAGGCGGGACTGAAGAATATGGAATGGGCTTATTGTGTAAATATCTGAATAGGTACAGATTTGCAAGGATCATGAATATGTAGAAATGCAAGAATCAAAGGAAAAAAAAAATCAATACTCAAGGGATAAAATGAACAGGAAAGGGGCTAATTGTCTTTAAGGTCAGAGACTGAGATGAAGCAGGTTCATATGGGTCTGAAAAGCAGGGGGTCAGTCTTGAAATATAATTTGAAACCAGATGGAAACTAGTGTGAGGATATTTGAAGATCATGGTGACACCATCCTGCTGCCTGGAGGGACAGAGTAACATCTCTGCAGCATGGTGGACCCCCTGAATATGTGCTAAAAGCTGTTATTAAGAAGTGGGGTGCAGCGATGAAGACAAGCTGCTTGGTGGCAATAATCCAGTGCTGCAATAAGACAAAAAAAGAGATGCAAGAAGACAAGGTAAACCTGGTTAAAAATGTTACTGACTTCAGTGCAAGATGTGGTCAGGATCTCATGCCTGCCCCTCTTCCTTTCTTATTTACCTTAAGGTATGTCAGAAATATTCAATGTGTTCTGAAAGTGGCTACTTCAAAAGAGAAACTGTTTTCTTGTTCCAGTTTTTATATTTTTATATTTTCACAGAGAGCTACATTGCTGATCCATGCAGTATCCATAGGTATTTTTCACTTTGAAATAGACAGGCCCAATGCATTGGTAAAGGAAATGAAATTCATGAGAGATCTAGATTTTTTTAGAATGAAAACTAAAGTGCCCTGAAGTGCCTGGGGAGCAGGCACTCCTTTCCGAAATGGTTTTATGCTCCCTTCTGTATGTCTTGTTACAAGACCATGCCATGTTGCTTTACCACCCAATTTTCAGAAAATTATTCTGGCCAGTGAATGTGCAAATTCCCTTTCTTGCTGTGCTTTATAACAGTTCTGGGACTGGCTGCATGCTGAAAAGGGAGAGAGGAAAAATTGGAGAATGTCATTTAAAACATCTTCCCCATGAGATTTGATTAATCTTAAGTATAACCAGACTCTATGCCTTGTACAAGGTTTGTTTTTAAGCAGTTTAGCAGTCATCCACTAAATTTTTTTTTTTTTAAATTTATTAGCATCAAGCAAAGTAAAAGTCCTATAGAAAGCAAATGGGGATCATTTTATTCTCCACCTCCTCAGGTAAGCACCACAGTAGAACTCCTGGGAGGCACAGAAACCGAGAACTTATCCCATCCAAAACCAAGGGGTTAAGGTACTGCTGTGACTTACCTTTTCTTAAAAATTATTTTCTGAAGTCCTGAACAATGTGGAGCAAAGCCCCAAACACATTGTTTTTATTGTGAAATTTTGCAATGCTTTTTTTCCTGATGTGACATGTTCAAGTCTTATTACTTCCCTGCCCAGTAAAAATGAGAATGTAATAATGTAAGCACTCAGAAACCCCGAATGACACAAATGTAATTTTTCTCCTAGCTTTCCAGATTGGAAGAACAATTTGCTTTTTGTTTATTATCTAGGAAAACATCTCCTTTCCCTTGGCATAATCTGTATTTGCAAATAAAGTCAGCTTTATGGTTCTCCCCCAGATTGCCGGTTATGTGAAATATAGTCACCAAAATAATTATTTTCAAATCTCTTTTTTTTATAATCTCACCCTGTGGCAAAGCTATTGTTTCTGAGGTAGACGGAGATCCTATCATGAGACAAGGCACATCTCATGGACTGTTCAGTCAGGCCAGTCACACTATTGGAGTATTATTATGATAGGAAAGGAAGCATCATCACTGATCTACAAAGGGCAGAGAGCACCCTGAGTATCCACTGAGCCTGAAGTAGTCTGTTTCTGCACAGAAGAGAAAGGAGTCTGTTTTGTAAGGTACCTGGAGACAGTGAAAAGTGTATTTCATGCTTTGAAGTTGGGTGTGCCGACCTTCATTATCTAAAACTGTTTTTATCATGGATAGTTTCCTCATTAATGAACTGAAGGAGGCCATATGTATGTATTATTCTTATGAATTGTAAGTCTAGGACTTTAACTGTGTGAACCATACATTTTTAGCCATTCTGAGTAGAGGCAGGTTCCCTGAGGCTGTGCAATCCTCATTTCTCTTGGGAGTTCCTAAGTTTTGACCTGTACTGTGTCATGTGTGTTGCACCTGCCTGTCCTCATCAGTGTGTATTGGCAGTTGCACAGAGGTGAAATGTAAATCTGCATTTATAGCACCTGACTGTTAGCAAAAATTATCTGTATTTCCAAGAGAATTGGGGATTGCCTCTCTCCTGGTACCTGATAGGGTGGAAGGAAGAAGTAGTTGTTTCTGATAGTCCCCCAGCCTGTGCACTCTTGAAGGCTGAGCCAGGCCATAGTTAAGCCCTGATTAATTCATTACGATGACATTACAATGATCTCTGCTTCAATTAAATAGGATTTTAACACAAACTTTATAAGTGTGGAAAGGAAAGTGGTTAAATGACATGCTAGGAGTCACTGAGGGACTTCATCTTGCACCAAGAAAATTCAGTAAGTGGGGATTTTCTTCACTTTAGTGTTGCAAGATCAAGTGTGCAGGAAGCAACAGTGAAGAGAAGACAGCTGGAGTGCTTGTTTCCTTGCTCTGTGCTAAGCTCTCAGAACAGTCCAGCCTCTCTGGAATCATATCTGGGGAAATGGACATTAAGTATAGTATTTCTGAGAGTCATGCAGGAGGAAACAGATGACACTTATAAGTATGAGAACAATCCTTAATATGATTAATAAGTCTTACATCTTCACTTGCATTTTTATTTTTAAGTACTTATTAATTTACAGTCTACTGCTTGGAGTAGCATAGCAAATCTCTGTTGATTTTGACTTTGTTCTTATCCCACATTTACCTTTCTGTTATATACTACCTATAAGAAAACAGACAAAGATGAAAGTTTCATCCTGAGAGTTCCTCTAAAACTTATGTCAACTTTTTAGGTGTTTTTAGATTTTTTTAAAAGAAAATTTGTCATGTAACCCAAACAATGTTCATCAATATGCGAAGATAACCAAAAAAAATGCTAAAAAAAAAAAAAAAGCGGTGTGTGTGGGGGCGTAATCTACCAATCCACCCATATATGTTTGGTTGATTCAGGATTCGTTGATTGGAGAGTGACTCCACTTCAGTGTGTTATCTGTGCTTTAACTGTCTTTAATAGGGCAAATAAAATTAAGTGTTTTCAGTGAGATTCTGGGCGTCACTCAGATGTTTCACCATTTGGAAAAAAAAAAAAACCCACACAGAAATAATAATCCATACTGAAACACAGTAGTATCTTTGTGCTGTAGAGGTGATTGTTGATGTGGTGGTGATGATGTAGTGGTGATGACATGAATATTAACCTATGCCTCTGGTACACACAGCCAAAGATGTTTTCTGTCTTCCTCAGGCCAATTGCTTTTCCTTTTGCTTCTGCATAGTACAATACAGAGGGCAAGACCGATGCCTCTTGCTTCGTCCTAGCTGCCATGATGGAGGGCAGCAATGGCTCCTCAGGGCGTCTCTTCCTCTGACAGAAATTCTTGTTTTCATCCCTGTCATTTCCCAAATCTTAACTCCCACTGTTTTTTTCCTCTACATTATAGTCCCTCTGGATGCCTGTTAGGGCTCTGGGCTTGTGAGACATGATGACCCAAAGTGTCAGACATGAGACATGTACAGCATATGAATATCATTAAGGGTAAAAGAAACAAACAAAAAATCTATCCAGAAGTGCTACGTGTGTGCTATACACACCCCACAACACAAGTATTCCTATGGATTACATAACTTGGGAAATTCAGCTATGTTATAGCTGGCTGTTTTCGCATTAGGACGTCTATTACCTACTGTATTGCTTAAAGATCTTACACTTCTTACTGCTTTGGCTATAGGGATCTTATATGGCTGTATTAGGACCACCTAAGGTATATGTGTCATTGTTGCATGTTTGTCATATTTGCCTTCAAGGATTTCTGTCTTTAAGGGGTTTTTAAATGTATGTCAAGAGTAGAGAAATAAATGTATAGATAGTAATTTCTGTTGTGTACTATTATTTTGAATTATTTTCAGAGTGATCCAAAATGATTGGTAGAAGTGTGTGGTAATAATCCTCTGTTGTTCCTAAGAGTCCTAGCTTTCATCTTATCTCACTAATGATATAATAACAACAATAACAATAAAAGTTAAATAAAAACCAAAATTAAGCCATTGTGATTACTAAGGAAAGTCTCCAAACTGTAACGGATGCAGCAACGTCTGATTGTGTTTGCAAAAACTCAGAAAGGAAAGAAATGAGATGTATTAGCTGTTTCCACAAGTTTTGGTTGGGAGTACAGTGACACTACTTTTGTTAGTTTTTCTGTTCAAAATGCTTAAGAAATTAAGATGGGATATTGTACTGGGAACATCTTGAATACCAGTAGGCTTTTAATACCAGAGGACCTGAGCGAAGAAGGATGCTGTTGGTTACATTTGCTCATAGGACAATTCTTAAACTCCTTTAAAGTGAAATTAATCATTCTCTTTTTTCATACAATAATCTAAGCTGAAAGGAATTCTGGAGGTCATCCAGGTCTGCTTCCTGCCTTGAGCAAGGGTAACTTCAATGGCAAGGTTGCTCTGGGCTTTGTCCATTCAGATGGTGAAAATCCCTAAGGATGGAGATTCCACAATGTCCCTTCCCACCTTAGGAGGCATCAGGTTTTGTGTGAAATTTTTCCATTATTTAAATTATCTCAAACTCCTTTTTCTTGTTTTCGATTGAATCAACCCTTTTGAAAGACAGGCTGATGCTTGACATTTTTCTGCCTTTATTGTCGTCTTCTTACAGTATGAGAGTAGCAGCAAATGGCAGCTGAACACCCCAGCCTGGCAAACAACTTGCGTCACATATAGTTTTGAAGAAGAACTTTCACTTTCACATGTCATGGACTGTATCTGGAATACTGATGGAAAACTACTGCAGAGAGACATTGTTTCTCTATCTACCTGTGCATAACCATATTGAAAAAGCAGGTTTGATTGCTTGAACCATAAGTATTTCAGGTACAGTTCAGAAGGCTTTCCAGATTGTCTTATTTAAAACAAGTTTAAGATTAAATTTCACCTCTTGTTTTGCTTTTTGTTCTGAAACAACCTTTCCCAGAAAAACCTTAAAGTTTGTGTGGTGTCAGAGCTGTGTATATTCCAGAGTGGGATATTAATGAGTTCTGCAAAGGTGCTGCATAGGTTGGTTCTTTCAACAAGCTGTATTCCTCCAGTTAAATGCCTGAGTCACTGTACTTTATAGGAGTATTTCGATCTCCAGAGTAATTCTCACAGTGGTAGAACTGAGCTACCAAGTGAAGGTGGTGCTGATAGGTGAAAGACACAGCTTTTAACTAACTTTTAGGGTTGCGACACAAATAAAGAAGACACATATGCAGGCTGATGCTTTTTCTGATTCCATTGTAAAAAACATGTATCACTGCAACATCCGACAGCTACATATCCTGCATATATATTCTTTTTATTATGTTTGAAATTTTAAGTTAAATGTTGTTTATATTTTCACTTTAAAAAATATGAATGTTATTTGTATTTAATTAAGCCACTGAGTATGAAAAAAAGAATAGATAGTAAGAATAGGATAGTATTTAAAATGAAAGAGTTATCCCTGTGGGTTAGGAGGGATGAATAAAAATAAGAAATGAGAAATGGAAAGGTCCAAGCCCTCAGCTGATGTAAATTGGTGCTGGTACCAGGAGAAGTTGTGCCACCTGACACCACCTGAGGTCCAGTGTTACAGAAAAGATGAGTGTGAAATAAAAGGCATAGGGAATTACTTTTGAAAAAGTCATTTGTAAGCTAAAATCACTAAGATAGCAAAGCAAAGCTCTATGGCTTAAAAAGGTGACTGAAGATATTCTTATTTTTGGTAATATTTCTTCTTTGTGGGGGATTTACAGAGAGGATACAGAAAACTAAACATAGCCCTTAAGAAAAGAACTAGAAGAAAGCTGAAGAATTTAAACTAGTGAGTCTGACCTCAGCTTCCAGGGATTTTAATGAAGGATTATGTAAACCAGTAAGTCTTTTGCTATTTTTCCCTGACAGATCTGCTGGATTGTGTTGGATGATAACTCACAGAACACAAAAGAATAGAAAGGGGAAAATCATGGTGAGAGATACCAAGTTTCCTGAAGTTTGGAGAGCCTATTTTGGAGAAAAACTCTGTTGCAATGCCAATCCCATCTAACGAACACTCTCCTCTGTCACATCCTCCATCCTCTTTCCGTCTCTCTTGCCTCTCTCCTTTCTCCATATGTGTTGGAAATTGCTGCTTCCCAAATCACAGTCTTTCCATTTATTGATAGAATTCTCTTAAGATAAATTTTAGAATGTTCTAAATAAGAGTTATACCATGACTTACTGGACCCATCTGCCTGCTTTTTTTTTTCTTTTTTCTGAATTGCTTTTCTTGTAGCTTAATATTAAGAAGGGGAAATCCCTTTGCATCAACAATATAAGGTGAATCTAATCTTAAAAATATGCTTTTGCATCATCAGATAAACTACTAATTGAACATGCTTGTTGTCAGAAGAATTATAAATTTTTCATGGCAGTAATAAGAAGAAATTACATATGCTATTTCTTTACTGATTCATATATTGTATTTGCTATCTCCTTTATCAACATCAACAATGACAGTTTTTCACATTTTTAAACAGGACAGGATTCTATTTAAAGCATGACACTATGCAGTATTTTTAGATTTATTTTGATAAAGGCTGAGATCTTAGATAATTAATAGAGAACTGACACCAGGATTACATTAATTATGCATTCAGGGAAATTTAGTCTGGATGATCAGTTTAGATAGCTTTCTATATAATGATTACACTCAGCCAATAGCTACTGAGTATGTAGAGCATTAAGCTGACCAATCAGATCTGTGTATTTCAGCAAACTCTTTGCCTTGTGAGAGTCAAGTAAGTTCCAGTTTTTGTATCAGGGGAAGACATACTAGAACTGGCTCTGATTAAAGATCCTCAAAACTATAAAGCCGAGGTGAAAAGGGGGGGCAGGTGGGGTGCTAAATTTTTTCCTGCCTGGAAATCAACCAACAAAATTAACTTAAAAGGCTTGAAGAAAAAAGAAGGAAAGAATAAGGTATCTAAAATGAAAGAAAACAAGTTTCAAGAAGTTTATAAAGCCTATTTTGGAGAAAAATTCTGTCTTCATGCTAAACCCAGCTAACAAGCATTCTCCTTTTTCATATCCACCAAACTTTTCCTTTCCAATCTGTGTTAGAGACTGTTGGTACCTAGAAGTCTGAGTTGGCATGTAGATATGAAAGTAAAAGATTATAGTCTAGAAAATCTTTACTTGGTAGTCAGTGCCCCAGGGGTGCCACAGTACTCCTGGGATTCAACTGGGAAGTTCCAGGAGCACCTGTAGTTCTGCTTATGCCTTTCTGAGCACTGAGCTTGCTGCACAACACCTGAGGCTTTCCGGGGTGTCAAGATCAGAATGGTGGAAAGGCCCTTGGCATATTTTAGTGTGATGCGAAACATTAAGGTAGTGCTGTTTCCCTTTTAAGTTTTAAGGAGTTCCCGACAGCATTGTTTGTCTCAGCTCTGGGCAAAGAAAAGGAGGATGGTGGGTTTGGAAGAGATTTAACTGCATAAAATACCAGCACAAGTCAGTATGAGTCTGTGTGCTGCACAGAGTGCCAGTGTGATCTGCTGTTTAAATTATTGCAGGTTCCCACTCCTGGGCAGTCGCTGCTGGTGTCAATCACTGCAGTGTGCTCTTCCGAGGGCCAAAATTTCAAAATTAGCACAACTATGCCAGTTTGCAGTAGATGATAATCTACCCTGGTGCCTGTACTGGCTTAAACTGCTGTCATTTGCTTTGGTGGCTAGTGATTAATCAGAAAGGAAGAATAAAGTGAATGCTAATTCTACATGCTTTGTTCCTCACCCATCTGTTCTGTAACAGTGTGATGAAACTTGCTCCAGGGACTGTCCAAGGTGCAGACTGGAGAGACAACTGTCACCCTCTTCCCCATAAAGAAGCAGGGTCTAGTGCTACAGTAGGCTGTGAATAAGTAAACACTGCAAGAAAAGCTCTTACATAAATTAGTTGAGTGTCTCTGATGAATTGTAAGTACAAGTTAAATGTCTGAAACTTTCAGAGATGCTGATTTTTGTTTAAAGCTCCACAGCTCAGTGTATGTTATTGATTTCATACTTTTCTGTACAGTTACAGTAATAACTCCTGACTCAACTACTAATGCTACACAGGTAAAAAAATCAGAGTTGCAATGATTGATTTTGGATAATTGAGAGATCTTTGCTGAGCTGACCCCATTGTTTGAAAAAATATTCCCCAGATCTGACACACATGTACAGTGAGAGTTTATCAGTACTTTGCAAGTCAGGTTCATCCTGGCATTTGGTACTTGAGCCTTGAACTTGGTCCTCTGCTTAGCTCCCTGTGTGAAATTGTCCAAATTCCTCACACAGTGTGTTCTCAGTCCCCAGGGTTTATCACAGCTGGGACTCCTCAGCAGTAGAAATACACAAAATCCAGAGCACATTACAGGGAGCAGCTTTCTGCCATCCAGTCACCCAGGTCCGTCAGCCTTACCTCCGCACCAACCCCAAGCTGGTTCACATATGGGTCCCCTTCACATCAGGACTGTGCTCCCAGGTGCTGGGACACTGGTGGAATCACATCAGCTCTGCTGGAGAAACAACTTGCTTTAGCACACTTGTGCAGCACTGTGCTTCCAGCTAATGGTCCAGAAAGTTGCAGCACCAAAGTGGAGCTTCAAATCCCGCGAGAGCCAGGCTGCTTTTGTGTGCATCCTTGCAGGTAGGTATCTGAGCACTGCAGTCCCAACAGAGATGACCCTTCAGGTTACATGTGAGAGTTGTGTGGCCCTTGCACCTCAGTGAATGCCATCAGCCATGTCTGGCATCTCCTTGCTGGCACTGCAATAGACCTGAGAGCAGGGCATGGAGAGTGAATGTTTGCATTGGCTCACATTATGCAAACGATGCTGGGTAAGTGCTCAGAATTACCTGTCTCTCTGCATTTGCAGCTTGATTGTTGTAAAAGGGATTTTATTCAACCCCCTTCTCTCTGAAATGTCTTCCATTCATATGGTGAGAAATACTTAGAAAAGTTGGGGTTTTTTTAATGTGGCTAAGAGGAACTAGAATTAGGGATTATGCTGATGCTTAAATTTGACCTAAAATACATTTATAGTAAAGCACAGGAAAGTCAGTGTAGAGTATTTTACTGGTATTATGTATGTGACGTTATCTTTTAATATTCTCCAATGTATGGTAAGAATATTTCCTAAGTTAAGAGTCATGATTATGCATAAGGTAGTTTTAAAAGTCAATTGGTAACTTTTAAATTAATATTAACTTCTAAACTAACTTTTATTGAAATTATCTGGTTGCTGTTTTTTCTGCAGATCTCTCCTCTCCTTCTAAGCTTAGTACAGAAAGTATTCATGATAAAAGCTTAATGTCCACAGTAATTTGAAAAATTTTTACAAACTGGGGTTTGGGTAGTTGACATTCCAGATTCTTCATTAAAAAAACCCACCCTATTGCACATGCATTTTTTTTTTTCTTTCTCAATCATACTTTAATCACATAGACAAATTAACACTCTGAACAAATGAACAAAGTAGTACAAGCATTGGAGGGCTTCCTGGTTTCACTGAGATGTTGTTGTTTAGAAAGCAATAGGTGGAATATTAATAGGGCTATGTCTATACTGCTCCTTTCCTTACCTATGAAGATACAGAAGAACTTAGAAAAATCCATACTCAATAAATTATTAATTTAATTTTTAAAAAAATAACAAAATGTGTCATTCTTCCTAATTCTGCAGCAACATCACTTTTCTGGAGGTCAGATGAGTTCAATTAGTTTTTCTAATTATGTATGTCAAGCTTGGTACAGAAAGAATAAAAGCTGTTTGTCAAAGTTGTTAGACATCCACCCCTTAGACTGCAGCCTCATTTTGATTACCTGCAGCTCAGAAATGCCCTGGAAATCTGCTTTGAAATGGGGTCCGGATGCCTCCCATTAGATCTTACAAAAATACATGTGTTTACAGGTTTTTGGAAAAGTCTGCTTACTGGTGGCTTAGAAGCAAGTTAACAGAGATTCAGTATTCTCACTTCAGCTCAGGAAATAAAAAGAAAAGGACAAACCCGAGGACTCTCCCTCGAAGTGCCCTGGGCGTGATGTTCCCGCTGGCGGCTGTAGGAAGCCCAGAGGCAGCCCCACCTGACTTCGCCGGAGAGCATGGTTGGGTTTTGGTTGGGGAAAGCAGCATACAGCTGTGACACGGCTGTGTGTGTGTTCCTCTGGTAAGGCTGCTTGAGCTTCCCTTGACTATTAGTGTGACCCATGTCAGCGTTTGAATTTCTGAACTCTCTTCCTCTGTTTTCTGTCTGGAAAGTTGGACTTTAGTCTCTTCACTCATCATCTTGTGTGATGTAAGAAGGGTCAGCGCATGGCTGGTGTAGGTGTTCGGTGTGGCAGGAGAGAGGAGAGCGCACGTTTAAAGGAAGTGGGGAAGTCCAGGCTCCTGCCACAGGTGCCTTTTGACAAGGACTGACAGAGACAGTCTTGGTGTAATTTGTCCTTACTTTATTGAAGCACGCTGGCTGGCCAGGCTATTTTGTTGTGTGCTTTACTGATTGTAAGGCGAATGTGCTCCGTGTCTCTGAAACAGTAACTCAATCACCAGGTCATCCAAAGATCGCTGCACCGCAGACTGGCAAAGGCTGTATTTATTGCCCTTTGCTTAACCTCAAGCATGCAAATTCTTTCACTAATGTGACCACACTTCTTAAAAGGCATAGTTTTAAGCATGTTAATAACTATTTGTGACTCTAGGGATTTAACATTTTTATTTTCCTTGGCAAGGATAGCAGACTTTTTCTTGATGTGTGCTGACACCTTTTTGCCGACGCTTCAAAATACAAGAGGTTTTTTGCTTGTTTTGACAAGAATTCAATAGATAGTTCACGTTGGGTACGTGCTAATCCTTTTCTAAGCATTGACCTGACACATCCTTTCCCAATTTATTAAGTGTTGCATTACCACTGTTGACAAAGAGCAAAGCATGGCATTTATGAACGTCTTGAGCTAAGTATTTAATAAAGCTTCTGTGTCTGGATCCCGAGAGATAGCAAACTTATCACCACAGCGATAATTAAGCTGACAAAGTAGTAACACTGTTGTTCATGGATCTCCAGAGCAATTGATCAGAAATTGCTAGTGAATGTAGAACTTCCAGTTCTTAAAATACTAATTTGTACTGTAATTAGCAAGGCTTTTTATGTTAAAATTGGAATTTATAAAAAAGGGTATCTTATTGGTATCAAATGTAATTTTCCAGTAATCCTATTTTTTATGTCATTTTAATGTACATTGAAGGTTCTTCTTGGTGAACCTAATCTTACCGCACACATAAACTATATGAACTATTTGATGATGAAAATGGCAGGAAAATCTTGCTTTGATGTAGCCCATAGAACAGAAAAGCTGCTTATATCTCTTTGAAAGGCCAATGCTTGTGTATTTTTTCAGGCTTATAAATTTCCTTTGCTTGATAACATGATTTGTAAATATTGCTCTTTTGAGCATGGTTTGTGAATTTGCTGTGTTATAACAGCATTATTAGTAAAGTATGTTCATAATATTTAGTGCATTCCAAAATTTAAAGTCAGATTCACCTATTAAATTTCAAATGAAAGCCCTGATGATGTGTCAGCAAATACAGTCTTTTCTAAGGAATTCTTGATTTTGAACCACTTTGAATTGAAATCAGATATTTTGGGCTAACTTTCTTCTGTCATTTTTTGTACCTTTATAATTTTATGTTATTTCAATCTTATCTTTTATAACAGCATATTGCTAATATTTTACAACAGACACAACATTACTAGCATGAAATATTTCTATAAGTTCTTTTCTATGTTTCCAATAAAGCATGTTTCAGAATTGCTTGTAGTAACATCAGGAATTTTGCCTCATTCTACCAATTAGTGTTTCCTGCAGGAAGGAAATTCTCTTTAATTTTTTCTTGATTATAGTGCTGCAAAGGAACATACCAGGGAGATAAAAATCCTCCCTTTAAGGGGAAGAAGCACAATGACAACTGAGTTGACCAAGGAAATCCCATGATGATTTAAATTTACCTAAGATCCCAATGGTGTGAAGGCAACCTCCTGAGATTACATGTGCCAATATTTTTCCTTTCCTGCTTTTCCATGTTTCTGATGATAGCCCTCGGGCATGTCCCCTCCACCCCATTGTGCTCCCTAGAGTCTCCTGGATCTGTTGTTGCCTCTACTGCCAAGGTGTCATCAAGACAAATGCTGCTAGTGGCCATGAGGACAAGTGTTCAGGCCCTGTTTACATAGTGGTTCTGGCAGATATGCAATAAATTCACTGTCACCAAATTCAGTCGGTGGCAGAAGCACTTTCCAACAGCAGCTTTAAGTAGCATTGCAGGGAAGGTCAGGCCTCTAAAGCCGGGAAAGTCTTTTTGTAAGGGCTTTTTTTGATGATTTGGTGAGGTTCTTTTAAAATATTTCAACATTCTCTGGCAAAATGATATGCATGTTGGAAATAGTAAGTTTAATTTCAGGTCAGAATAAGCTGTGCCTATATTTCACCATCAGTTGATCAGCTTCTCAGTTTTTGGAAAGCTCAACCTGAAATACCTGGGTATCTTTAAAATTTGAAGCATACGTAATCATTAAATACTTTTGCAAACATAATAATGGAGACTCTTATGTCCTAACAATAAAGACAAATCTCCTGAATAGTCCTACTTTTAATTATTATGCTCAAAATTTCCCTATTTTCTTTTTTACTCTTGTCCATTAAATGTGCAGTCTCAGCAAGCCTGCTCCCTCAGGTGATTTGCAGTATTTGGTGTCAACATATGTTAACAGAGTAGTTCAATTTGCAGAATAGCTAATTATTGCTACACATTCCCCCCCCCTCAGGTAAGAGAGAATATCTCCTGTAAAGAAAAAAAAAGGCAAATGTGAATACAAAACTATTAAAAGCTACTCTTTCCTAAAGAAGTCTGGTATTTTCTATTGTAATGACTGAATTAGCTAATAACTTGACTGTTGAGTCAAACTGAGTATTTGGTACAAGCTGGGGAATACAATTGAGCATTTATGTTGTGATGGAATCTAGTGTCATTTTGATAGGTAGTTAATCAGTTCTGCTCTCAGGTATAATGAAAGAGAGTATTCTTCAATTTGTTAAATTGGGTTTTCAGTCTTCTATAGTTCATACTCCTCAGTGTGTTTGCAAATACTTTTGCCCACCCTTTTATGCATGTACCAAAACTTGTCAAAACCCCATTTTTTCTGTACTGTTGTTTCTTTAAATGCATAAGGCAAAGTATACAATGCATATTGAGAGAATAGTCTTTATTTTTAAAAGAAAAAGAATATATAGCTGCCGTGGTTTAACCCCAGCCAGCAACTAAGCACCACGCAGCTGCTCACTCACTTCCTCCCCCACCCAGTGGGACGGGGGAGAAAATTGGGAAAAGAAGTAAAACTCGTGGGTTGAGATAAGAACGGTTTAATAGAACAGAAAAGAAGAAACTAATAATGGTAATGATAACACTAATAAAATGACAATAGTAATAATAAAAGGATTGGAATATACAAATGATGCACAGTGCAATTGCTCACCACCTGCTGACTGACGCCCAGTTAGTCCCCAAGTGGTGATCCCCCCACCCCCACTCCCCCAAGTTTATCTACTGGACATGACGTCACATGGTATGGAATACCCCATTGGCCACTTTGGGTCAGCTGCCCTGGCTGTGTCCTCTCCCACCTTCTGCCCCTCCAGCTTTCTTGCTGGCTGGGCTTGAGAAGCTGAAAAATCCTTGACTTTAGACTAAACATTACTTAGCAACAACTGAAAACATCAGTGTGTTATCAACATTCTTCTCATACTGAACGCAAAACAGCACTAAACCAGCTACTAGGAAGACAATTAACTCTATCCCAGCTGTAACCAGGACAATAACCTTGAGAAATACAGTGCTGTGAAACAGCAGTAGCTGTCTGCCAGAAAGTCTATCTGATGTCAGAGGAATAGGGTATTTGCCAGCTAACAGACTTGCAGGTCTTTTGTCAGGGGTTAAATAATTGGGCCATTTGGCTATGGTGCAGTCCTCTCTTGTGGCACACACAACTCCATAATGAAATGGGCAGTCTACAAAAGTTGGACTAGATTGACTGGCTGCAACAGTTGTGGAATATTGTTCATTGGAGGTCTTTTAAAAAAGCTTAGGATAATATTTTTTAGAAATGAGATAAATGACTTCCTGAAGATCCTTGAGCTCTTTACCTATGATTAAGTACCCAGATACAGTTACCATATCAAATTACTTTTTATTACTGACTGCTTGCAAATAGCGATGTGTCATACTTTCTTGGGGCAGGGAGGGGGGAGCTTAGCAATAGTTTTGATAATGAGATCATCCTTAGCCAGGTTTGTAAATATGGGCTTCAATGTCTAAATTTGTGTGTTTGCAAATGAGTTGTAGTTTCAAACTCTTGTCCATTTTTATTAACTTGTGTTTTCCTCTTGACCCTGACAGTTCTGTGACAGAGCTGTGGCTTAAATATTTTATGGGCAAAAGTATTTTCAAAAGGATTTACATTGCAGTTTTTTACATTTCATACAGCAAATGAATGTACTTATTTATCCACTCATAACTTTCAGATGTATTTATAGCAGCAGCTTTGCACTGCTCTGTTTTCCTTACATGAGTTAAGAGGGTTAATAAAAATAATATTTTCCTGGCTTGGCTGAACACAAGACTGTAAATTTGCTAATGCCAGCACTACTGAATCAGAGAACGTGCAGAAGTGGGGCAAGTCTGCCCTTTTTCGGCAGCAAAACCCTCATAACCCAACCTATGCAGCTGACTATAAGCTGCTAGCTCTAGAGCCAATGCCCATGCCCTAGCAAAACAGGTTTGGGGCCAGCAACCTTCATGGTTATCAGCTTTCTGTCCTGTCTTGGGGTTGTAAAATGAACTTACAGTGCACTTGCATTGCTCCCCTTCACAATGTTCCGTGCAGTGGTGCCTGGCTGAGGTGCAGGACAGGGGTGCACCACCACCACTGCCAGCATGTGGGGAGGATGGAAAGAGGCTCTGCTGGGGTCGAGCTCCTCTCTGTCACCACAAAGCCACAAAGTGTTTTATAGCTTCTTAGTAAAGAGCTCAGAAAGTTTATCATGTGCAAACCTCGACTATGAAACTACACAAGACACACAATTCAGATTTGATTTTTCAGTGGCCAAATTCTACATCTGTTCTCGTGTATACAGAAAATTCGGAACCTGTTGCAAAATTCACCTGCAGACCCCTAGCAGGTGAGGGGAGGGAGGAAAGAAGACCTAAGGTTGTCCCATCTGATTTCCATCCCAGGCTTGAAGGCTAAGTTTATGGGACTATGCCACTGATAATTGATATGCAGTACTTCAAGTAGGAAAATTATATGCTTTCAGAGCTCAGTAAAGCAAGCTTTCAACTTGCTTCAGTTAAGCTGCATCCGAATATGCAGGTAGATCCATGGCAAATTATTCCCATGCATGCTTTTATTTTCTTTATGAGAGAATTCATTAGACTACCAGAAAACAGATTTCCATCCTTATATAAATATGTCATAAGAACAATGAAACCTCTTCAGTTGAGTTTTGCAGGGTATATACCAATTAGTGTGAGCAGAATATTTAGGTTTCTCTCACTTCAGTGCTGAATTGTTCTTGTAGACACCAAGGTTTCACTAACATTGTTGTGTTCAAACCATGGCCTGCAAATGCTTGCAGAAGTGAAATACACAGTAAAACTCATTTTCTAGTATAGAACTACATGTTTCCTCCAAGAGATATTAACACTAAAGAAGACTGTATAGTTACTTACCAGGTGGGAAATGACCAATTTTATGTTTCACAGTTAGCCACTTCAATATTCTATGACAATTTGACATAGTTTGAGTACAGTGTCTAGCATTCCTCATCAAATGGAGGGAATGTGGTTTTGGCATATACTACATAAAAGGTACCATAACACTCTCATTAGTGAAAAATGGGGCACATACTGATTAGTCTGCCCCAGTCACAGCACAGGGGAGCACAACTATTAGGGAGGGCCAGAAAGCGCATATGCAGCTCACTGGGTGACTGGATAAAAGCATCCTTGCTCTGATTTCTTCAAGTTCAGTCAGACTCCACTGGAGATGAATACGAACCATTGCACAGAGAAGTCTCAATCTAAAGGATATTTAAATTGTCTCATATTATCCCAGGATTTACATAGGTGTTCACTGGATGCAGTCATTTCTACACTGCAGACTGTTGCTGATTTATTCAGTCTTATATTGAGCCTAAATTATGCTAGTGCTTCCAAAGAATGCCTGAATACCATTACACAGGCTACAAGAATATACAATATCTTTACTTAATTAAAATAAATAGATGTAGGCATAGCTGTAGTGCAGGCATCTCCACTTCAGGAGACTGTTCTGGCCTTTTTCCACCTGCAAGGATCCCTCAGGACTACTGGCTGTGGATGCTCAAGTATGCAGCTTTCTCCAGCTGTTCTAAGCACTCAACCTTCAACACTCACTTTAGTCCCACTGGCTATTGTCCTGCAATGGCAGAATTTCCAGGGCAGATGGAGGTAGCTGAAGGACAAGAAAAGAAAATGCCTCCTTCTGTACAGTAAAGCATAGAGATAGTGCACAATAAAAAATTAATATACGCTAAACAGTCTTGGTAAGTTTCCAGGGCAGAAAAGGCTCTCTTCCTAAGTGGGAATGTAGCCAACCACAGATGACTGGCATTTGTGTCTTCCTCTGCTTCAGGCACTGAGGTATGCTAGCAATCCAAATTTATCTCCCTAAAGACTTAAATCAGCTGAAGAAGACATGTTTTCTATCACAGTCACTGAACATCACTGTAATCACGCTTCAAAAAAAAAGGAGTGTGGTGGAAAGCAGGGAATGCCTTGCTGTATCAGGAGAGAGGGCTGCACTGCTATAGAGATCACGCGACTGGGGCTGTGGTAGGATTTGCTTTAGCTTTGGCCACTCCTTCAAAGAAACTCAACAAAATCTGAACCTTTAGCATGAGGAAAAACATGAAGAAACTGAGAAATTTGAGAGAAGGAATAGGAAGACCCACCAGTGAGGTCAGCGGCTATCTGCTGAACCGAGGAGAAATCATTAAAAGTGCTGGAAGAGTCTAATGACGAGGGCTGGTATTTTCAGTGTTGCAGACTGCTGCCTTCAGAAAGTGAGAGCTGGTTCATACAAACACAGGACAGGAGAAAGAATTCAACCTACTTTCTTTGCCTTTAAAAAAATTGTCTCTTTTCCATGCCTAGAAGCAGAGGAACAGGTTAACAGGCCTATTTTCTTTCCTTTACTTCATGTCAGAGAGATGGAGATGAAGCTGGTGCTGGCAACCTGACCAGAGCCAGCTTTCACCATGAGCTGTGTTGGGGCTGGAACTGAAGCAAGACATATTTCGTTTCTCCAATCTTAATGACCCCCATCTGGATGCAGCCAAGTGTCAGTGACATGTACAGATTATGCCCATTTAGTTACACAGGTAAGCACTTAAAGAATTGTGTTATAAATTTGTAAAAATGCATAGACCAGACCCTGCATTTGCTAAAGTTGAAAATTCATGTTGGCTTTGACAGAAATGCATTTTAAACTTTAAAAGCACAATGAAAAAATAATTTGGAGGGAACAGAAATGTGAAGATAATTAAAATTAAATCTTTTTGAGGAAGAAAGGAAAGAACCATTTTGTCAAATAGAATTTTCATGAGACCACATTTTAGGGTAGTAATACTTTATCCCCGCTTGCAGATATCAGCCAGGAAGCTAGCTGACACAAAGCTTAAAGTATTTGAGAGCCTCTGTCTCTTGCTCATACAACATATGTCTTGATTCCTATGTTGGGAGATTCTGATAGTGTCTTCCTTGTTTCACCATAGTCCATTACTTGCAGTCTGCAAAGTAATTTTCCAAGTGTCTGAATAGCTTAAGCTAAATTCAAGGATGTCAGTGAGCAGACTCCCAAGTACCTTACACGTCTTTGGATGCCCTTGGCATACCAAACCCATCTGCAAATGAGCAAAGTATCTGCCTTTGCATTGGGCTTCTTAGGCTAACTGGGAGGTGGCCTTGAATCTTTCTTTTTTCCCACACCTACCCTGAACGTCTTTTCTTTTTTTTTTTTAATGGGAAGTAAGTCAGAATCTTTATAACATTTTTTTGTCATGAAGAATATTTATGAGCAAGTTATACTCTGAAATTTCTACTTTATTACAAATATGTTATTATTCACTATACAGCCAGCCTAATAAATTTCTCTGTTTTTTTTCCCACAAACTGTCTAAATATATCTCACTAATACAGCATGACATGTTTGCTTCTCAGATGTCTTGATCTTACTAATTTTTTTCTATAAATATGTTCCATTATGATATCTGCTAACATAAAAAATATTTATTTTGGTTTGTATTTGTTTAGTTGCATATTTACTTACCACTATTCTGGGTTTTTGCTTCTGTCTGGGTAGCTCTGAAAGCACTCCTCATGTTTCCTGTAGGCACTCTCCAAACTTATGTACCATCACCTGCTAATGGGGCAGAATTCCTGCCAGAGCTCCTCTCCATTCTCCTGTGCCCTTCAGTGAAAGACAGTCAAAGAGAACACCGTATACCGTAGTGGTATAACCTTTTGGCATTCAAAGCAGAAAAATAAAGTAAAGAAACCAAACCTCCAAATGTCTCAGGCAAGTAAAAGAATAAACACGATGTTTTAAAAATACTTATGCATTCTTTTTCATTACACTAACATACTGCTTTGCGAGTGGAGTTCTGCACCTACTTTGTAGAAATGCAAAAAAATTACTTATGGTTTCTGGTGTTATTGGACTTTTCAAACAATGTTGCAGAATCTTTTGAGTTCCTTACAAAGCCACGCTCTTCCCATGCTATTTTTGCAAAGAACAATCTTCACAAGTATCTGAGAAATAGAAAGATGTTGTATGCATCTCTGCTGACAATTAAAGCAGGTCATTTACTGAGTTATGCTTATTTAGGACAACAGCAAGGCCAAGATACAGTGATCAAGGTTTTTGCTTTAAAATTACTAAGCTGCTTGGAAAAGTAGAGATGGCAAACACTGTTTCATGAAATGGTATCTGACCCAAGCTGTTATACAGACTACTCTGAAATCTGAAAAAGGCTGGTTGTTTTTCCTACTGTTCGTTACCACTCACATCTAGACTTGCTGGTTCTAGCTGGCACTGACTGCTGAAATGCTGAAGTCACAAGTGGGCTCCTGCTGGTGCTTTCAACTAGACTGTCCAAAAAAAAAAAGTTTCAGTGTTTTCTATTTTTTGTTTAAAGCCCATTTTCATTATATTCTAAACCCAGTTCTGTGGACTTGAGCCTCAACAATCACCCAATTTTCAGAGTACTCATTAAAACTGAAATGAAGATTTCAATCATTTAAGGTTCATTTGTAACTTCCACACAGAAACCATCATCACAAATGGCACTAACAAGCATAGCTGTTGACAGACCCTCAGCTACATTTCTGTCAGAAGTGACAGACAATTCCAGGCAGGTTGAAGGACTTACTTACTTGCTCAGGGTTCCCTTTCCTTGGCTTTGTAGGCTGATGCATTTACACCAACAAAATGGCTGCATTGATTAAATCAGCCTTATTCTGACTTAGGTCTCTGGGCTGCTGATCACTTGGTTATCTCTGATGTACAACTATTGTTGTAGAAAGGTGTTCTTTGCCTTATTGTTTGGTGGTTGTGACCTCCAGGGTGAGACTGAATCTGTTCTGCCTGAACTGGGACGTGGATTTGAATTTGATTTTTTTACCTCGCAGGTGGACAGGAGGTAAGTGACTACAGGAGGTGCCTATCTAAGCAAGAAGGTAACATTATGGACCAGAGTAAACCCAAAAGGGCATATGTGAATTTAGGGCAGCATATCCTTTGCTTGTGACACTGTCACAGAAAGGCTGCTTTTCATTAGATCCTCAGATTTGAAAGATTGCTTAGAACTACCATTGTATTAGAGCTGACAGGGTATACCACTCTATATTTCACAATTATTATTATTTTCAATTAATTTTAGTACTTGGATCAATTTTACATCACCTATAATGAAACTGAACATTTCCATTTATGTCATAGATTCTGGCAACTTCCTTTCTGTCATCTTTCTTGTCAATACATGATGTATTTACATTAATAAAATTGTTAGTTTTTGGATCATTTTCATTTTCAGCAGTACCACTTTGGTTTTTAAGGAGACAGTAACAGCTCTGTCTTTTGTTTCTCCTTCTACCTTAGCCTGGACAGCCATTTTTAGCTTTGCTAATGTGTGAGCTCTGTTTCAATTTTCTTTTGAAGCTCTCGGTGACTCCATTGACTTGATAACAGTACTTTGATGATCCTTTGAGAATGATATTTCTTTCTCTTACAGATCTTCAGGTTTTAGAAGATTAATTACATCTACAGTACCTGTTTTATTCTTATTTCTCTGCTGAAAATGGTAGGTGGGAACATAATTACAATATGAAAATGACTTGCAAGGTAAATGCTGCTTTTACATCTACTGAAGTAATTTATCAAGGTAATAGGGTAGCCACAGTCAAATGGAGTGTGGTAAAAACATGCTTGCATGTTCCTTGCAGGCTTTTCTGTGCTGAATAGCGGAGAGGGCCTGGCTGTGGTAGTGGTGCATTGCTGTCTTTTGTGACTGGAGACTATCACAAATTTGTGTGGCAACCTCCACTTAAACACCCTGGTGCGATCTCTCTAGTGTGGGTTTGATGTCTGCGGTTTTGTCCTACCAAACCTTACTGTGTGTCCCAAGTGAGATCTCTAACTTTTGCTTGTAGTTCCTCTGAAACACTGGCTGCCCTGTAAGGAAAGCTTGGCTTGTAGTCTAAAGAAAGCTGGTAAAGCTGAATCAATGAGTCTGGGGCTATTTGGCCATCTTGTCACAAATTCATATGGTTTTGTTGAAGTGGGAGAGGTAAGCAAGATGGTTTGAAATTATTTTCTTTTATTTTGTATCTCAAGAGGATATACTTGCAAGAGGGCAAATATTTCTGTACCTCAGAATTAGACGAAGAGATGACAGGACAAGCAGTCAGCCTGTTCCAACCCAGGTCTGCACTGGATGTGTAGGAAATGCTGTCGTTGCACTGTATCCACAGTGTAGCAATACCTATGCAAGACCTTACAGGAAGAAAAAGTGACTTTATGTGAAATAAAAAATGAAGCAGAACAAGTTTCACTAGGTGCCAGTCACAGCCTGATGTTCAGCAGCACCAGAGGTGTATGTACACAAAGTGGATCCTGCTGCCGAGTGCCCAGGCTGGGGTGTTCAAGCTGTCCCACCAGCAGCCAGGCACTGGGTGCCTTGTGCCCAGATGTCAGGCTTAGGATCTGCAGAGGACAGAAGAGAAAAGACACCAGATGACTAGTCCTCCTTATGTCTCTGGGGTTTTTCTTAGGCTGGGGACCATGTGCAGGCTTTGGATATGCTTTTTTGCACTGTGTTGGAGCTGACAGTAATATTTGCACTTGTTTCAAGTTTATTCTTTTGAGATACAAGAAAATACATCTTGATATACAAAAGAATACATTCTGTGATACATCTAAACTGCTGGTTTGAAAGCCCTGTCCTACCATCTTGCAGAGCCTGATATTTATTTTATCTGCTACTTGTTCTGCCACAGTGATAACTACTTTTTTCCAACATGTCAGAAAATTCAGCAAGATGCAACCTGTTATCCTGAAAAGATGGCCCTGCTTGTTAATTTGTGCTGAGAGATCCTATCTGATGAGATAAACATGAGGCAGTATCAGGAGACTGCTAACCTCATGTCTGCTGCTGGATACAAGATGGCAAGTGAGGCCAGACCTCACAAAATTCAAGAAAATGAAGGCAGCAATCTCCAAGACCTGGGACAAGCAGCTCAATTCCAGTGTGGCACAACAGATGTGCTTTCATGGAACATTTCAGCAGATCTTCAGATGGGAGATAACCACCTCCTCTTTGTTTCAGTTTCTGCCCTCTGAGTTCTGGGATCGACCTCTTTTGACTAGGAGTCACATTAGGTCAGATTTTAATTTATAATATTATGAATTATAAAGAGTAATATATTATTTATGAATAATATCTAAAGTCAGATTACATGCAGGCAACAAAATACCAAAATTCATGTCACATATGAGACAGTATGAGGTCAAGCAGTGACAAACATCTATGCAAATAAATGGCACAAAAAAATGCTAAGTGACTATCTCACCTGAAATAACTGGAGTTGTCCTCCCCTATACAATATGCAACACCTTTAACAGCACAGTGAATTGAACCTGATAAGTAGTTGGGACTGTCTCCCTCTCCTCAAAATAGTCTCTGCTACTTCATCACTTACTTCATGCTTAGACTAACTGCTGTGATACGCTGCAGCGCAACAGCCGGCCTTTCTGAAGGGTTTGTGCCCAACGCATTTCTTTAGCAGTAGCCTGCCTGAGGTGCAAACTACATGTGTTTCCAGACTGAAAGGTAGCAATCAGCTAGCCTTACTTTTCTGACACTCTACCTCTTTTCACTGTGTTTGAGAAATAAATCACACTCAGCTGCCAGGTTTAATTAGATACTAAGTTCTCTAATGCATTGAGTGTGGGTGTGAGCTTCCTGGGCTGAAGGGTCGTAGCCCCTCCATAAGCAAGAGTTAGTGCATGTGCATGGTAGCACGTTGTGTGATGCTGTCCTGACAGTGTGACTGCAAAGTCCTTTTAGGTAGAGCTGGATCTACTTTGGTAGTATACATGAGAAGACTACTATACACAACTGTGAGGTTTTTGTAGTTCAAGAACTAATAGCAATGACCTCTTCTATTCAGCTGTCTCAACCCTATGATGCCTAACTTTCCCTGAGCTTTGGAATACTGTTTTGCTTGCCCATGGCTCAAAGACATCTTTTCTTAATGGATGATTGCTGCTGACAACAGCAAATGAAGGATTCTTTGTGTGTTAAGATTTTAGAAGTCAAAAGTATTTTTTCTGGGTCTATGGGAAAAGGAAAAGAATTTTCCCCTAAACAAGGCTATTGAATTTTACCAACTTCCTTATGTTTGAAAAGATGTTAGCAAGATTTGGTGCAGTGTTGGGAAGATGCAAGAAGGAAATGTATAGAGAAGAGTTAACACACACAGACAGACAAATAGCCTGTTTCCTTAAACAGTACATCACAATTTTGGTTCACTGGTGAATGATGAATTCTTGAGGGAATTCTCTTTTAAGGTAGACAGAGTGTATAAAATATATATCAGTACCATTGGCATAAGAGAAAGTCTAAAAGATATCAAAGGGAAAAAAGCGTTCCTTATATGTCTTATTATTTTATTGATGTGATAGGGATGTATATGTTAACAATGTAGTACATATTGTACTTCTTTTCTTCCTAGATAGCAGTCCTCACTGCATTTTAATCATTCTTTGATGTTTCTGTCAAAAAGCTGAAATTGTTGGGGCTACGGTGCTTTATCCTTCTGGCTGTTTTCCCTGTTACAAAAAATCACTAAATGGAAAAAATATTGATGTGCTTGGTATTTTTATTATCTCTAGACTTTCTTACCATCAAAACAAGAATAACAAGAATAACCAAAACACTGTCTAAATTTCTATGCAAAATATGATTAAGTAATCACTAGTAAAAGTTTTCATCCAACTATTTTCTTTTATATGCCGCCTCAGATTTAGCAGATGACCTCTTGTCAGAAAACGTCACCCAGTTATGTAAACTGTATTTGAACAACTAGCTTCACTTCAAACGCATTGTGCTTTTGACAGTACAATAATGACAAACAAACCAGAAAAGCAAAGGACGCCTATAACAAGAGGTTCAAGAAAGTCTTTTATGAAATTTGTACGTTCCAACTCCCTGTGTATCTTGTACTGTAAATAGACTGTCAACCCAGTTTCAGGGCTGAACTTGCTGCATTTAATTTGTTACAAAGTCCCTTGATGTTTTCATGAATAGATTGCTTACTTGTCTAAGATTTAATTATTTTCTTCATTTTAAAGAATAATCCTATGAAATCTGAGACAAAGTTAATTAGCTCATACTGAATGGGAAGTCTTAACCTCTGCAGAATACACACACACATAATTAAAGATGAGTTACTCTGAATGTGAAGGCAGGTCAAATTGGAAAGGCTTATTTATCATTTCAAGTCTTCTTTTGCTTGTGTATTACAGATATAATGTCTGAATTTGGTGTTTGTAAGTGAGAGGAACTGCTGTATTGTTTAGACAAGTGCAGGTCTAACAAGTCAGTCCAAGTGCCATTCACAATAAATTAGCATCTCTTTCAGCCTCGTCAGAGAGCAGAGATCCCAGGCATGGATCTCTGGTGGCTGCAGGAGGAGGCTTTATTGTCTCACTTGCAGGTGCCCAGGGTGCAGGGTCACCCATTTCAGGAGTATCCTGGTGGTTCCCGGGCTTTGCTGCCTCCTAGGGAGTAGCACTGAGCAACCACCCTCTTCATTTTACTCCCTAGCACCTAACAGATCCAATGTCCATATGTTGAGAAATACTGGTATAACCATGTTATAACAATTTTTTTGACCTTAAATAGAAAAGAAAAAAAAAGAAAGAAAGAAAAAAATAGCATCTTCATATGCTTTCATGTAACACATAAACAAGCTATACTTCTCAACATTAAATATTGACACAAGTGTTATCTATATTTGGAAACTGTAGCATGATTGACTAGGTTAGGAAATGCGTTTTGTTTGAAGTTTAGTTTTTTCCATTGTTTTTCTTCTTTGGGTTGTATTTACATAACAGTGTTCAACTCTCTGATGAACAGTTGTACATTTAAGAAAAATCCAAGCCTTTTTTTTAGTTTGTAACAAACTATGGGCTCATTATACTCTTCCACATTGGCAAACTAGTTTCTGTTAAGCGTAAGACTTTTTAAAAGGATGTTTTAATCTGATTGCTCCATCCATGTATTAATACCTTGGCCAGCACAATGTTGTAATTCTTGACAGAATCCCTTATAAGCAAGGATAGTTCCTAATGTTACACTTAGAGTTAGTCTGAGATAACCTGTTTGGTTGGTTTGCTTTTTTTTATTCATGACCACAGCGGAGGCCTAAACTCCATCCCTGAGTAGTGAAAGGGGTGTTCTTATCCCACTGCTTTTCATATACAAACAGAATCTCCCCCATTTCAGTTACTTGTAAGATTTAGTCAAGTATGTTTGGACTCAAAAGTGTACTTACAAGACTGAGATAGACAGCTTCTTAAAATAATTCAGGACAGTGACACAGTATATGAGTCACATTTCTAATGGACACAATGCATCTACCCCGAAATACACCAGAGGACAGTCTGATCACTGCTTTTATGAGAAATTCTTCTGAATCAATAAGGGTTCTCCCAGATAGCAAATAATATTTCATCTTTATATTATTCATCCTGTTCTGAGTAAGAAAGAATCATCTTTCTTTTCCTGGGTCTGTTTATATTTCAGCGATATGGTTGTCTTAAAGTGAATATATTTATGTTTGGGTTTTGAGGTATGCTGAACTAGTTCACAGTGTTCAATAGTTATAAAATCAGTTAGAAACATGACATATATTAAAAGAGATTAATTTTGGTTGGTTGTTTTTTTTTTTTTTTTGTATGGTCTGATCAGCATTATCTTTTAGTGCAAATGCATTCAAAGGAATCTTTGTAAATAATTAAGATTTTTCATTCTGCAATTTCTTTGTGGTACAAAGGAAGACACAATGTTGTACAGTGTCACTTCCACTGCCCTGGAATGAATACAGTAATTAATTTTCTTCAGGTGGAACAATAAAAAAATTATCTCATTTCCTTGTGATTACTTCCTCTCAACAGTTATCAGTAATACTTACTATTACTGAGGAAAGCAGAGGATGTAACACTGGTCTTATTGATGAACCCATTGTAGAAGAGCAGGCAACAATTTTAGACATTAAAATTGAGGTTCATAGAACAGTAATTGCATCTGAATAAATGAAAAATTGTAAGACTGCTTTCAGTTAGTCACATAAGGTGAAAATAGGAAAGAGCTGCAGATTACCCACATTACCCTTATGTTTACTTATAACACCTGGCTCATTTAAAAGTTAAATTAGTTTACTTCTGCTTAATCTGCACTTTGCTACTCTTAGGGGGGAAGTCTAGGAACATTGTAAAGATTACTTAAGTTAACTAATATCATTGTTTAATGGTATAATGGCTGTCTTCTCACATTTGTCCCCTCACCACTTGTGTGTTGTCCTCTCCATTCCTTTTCTTTCCACACTGCCTTCCCTCCAGCCCTGGCTACACGATCTGCCCATTTGGGCAAATGTAAAATTCCCCCGTGACTCAATTCAACTCAGTAAAACCTCAGAAAACTACCCAATTTTCCTGCTGGCTAATTCAACACTTCAGGGTAGAATGGGTGCCAGAGCTGGCACAAGATCCATAACAAGATTGTATGGCCAGAGGAAATGCAACAAGATGAAAACTGAGGAGATGGTCCTTCCTTCCTTTGGCTGCTCTGAACCATTAATTTACATTATTGCTTCTCCCTGAATCAAATCTTCAGAAAATTTCTAGATTTGCTGGGAAAGTGGTGTGAGGGGAAAAGAGAACTGGCAGTTCCTCCAGTGAACAGCGAGGACTCGTGAGTGCTGACCGCCTAGCTGCAGGGAGGGGAAAGGGGGTCGACATGGTTAAATCCTGCACTCTTCATTGACCTCAAACCCAAGAGACTTCTGCAATGGGAATTAATTCAGGTTATGCTGGATAATTAAAGATACAAAGACAAGATTGTAGAAGCAGAATCAGAAAGGCTGAGATGGAGAATAAGACAAAACTTTCAAGGAATGTCATGCGTAGGAAAAAGCATCTGTAAGGGTGCTGTCAATAAAAGGAAGAGCCAGCAAAGAGTTGTTCTGCTGTTCAGCAAATCGGGTGAGTTTTTGACAGATACCACAGAGGAAGCTAAAATGTTCAATTACTTTTTGCATCTGCCCTCTGTAAAAAGGTTAGCTGCAGCACAGTAGACACTGATAACCAGTAAAAGAGGTAAAAGCTCACCCTCCGGTAATGAAGAAAAATGTTTACACATTGGCTGGGCTTGATGAAACACTGAGATGCTTAAAGGACTGATCAATGAAGTCTCAGACCTGTTTATACTTATATTTGAGAGCTTACAGAGTACAGGCAGCATACTGCATTACTAGAAAAGGCAAGAACAGGCCTATCTTTGAAAGGAAAAAAGGAGGACCTGGGAGGTATTGAACATCAGGCTAGCTTCAGGTCCTGAAAAAATACTGAAGTAAATAGGCTGTTTATTTGCAGACAGCTAAAATTTAATAGGAAGATGAGCAACAGCCAACACAGCTTTCTCTAGAACAAACTGTGTCAAACCAGTCTAAATTCTTACTTTGACAAAGTAAATACCTTTGATGTCAGAGGGGAAATAACAAATGTCAGTTATTTTAATTTTAATGTCTTTAGTGGTTCTCTTGCTCTTATTATGAGTCTCCTTCTCTGCAGGTCTTTAAGAAAGCATTGAACTGCTCCCTGCCAGAGGTGTTGTAAGTGGTCTGTTGTGATCGCAGGCCAGAGGTTATTGGGAGAGGTTAGGACTGGTGAAATCCAGTCTAGCTTGTCTGCATCTCTGATGAGTTAAAAAGTAGATTCAATGACACTTTCACTCTTTACAACAAAATAGGAAATAATATAAATACTTAGGCCTTAAATAAAGACCAGCTTGAATACATTTGATGTGATTGCAAGGTACATATACTATTTAAATACACAGCACTATGAGCAGTATTTCCTATTAACTCAAGTGTAATGAAACAGTGTTAACTAGGGCCATCTTATAAAGGAGCTACTAATTACTATGGGATTTGTTTTGTTTTACTGCACAAGTCTAAGGCTGAATCAGCTGCAGTCCAAACAACAGTAACCTGATGAGTGCCAAAGCTTTTCCTCTTTCTCCAAATAGACATCTATGAAATATAAATGAGAAAAGTCCCTTCATGTGTGCATGCGATATCAGCTCTCCTGAATGCTTAGGGATCGAGGCAGGAAAGGTAAAAAAGTGGTATAGATAAAGCAGCATCCTCCCAGACGAGACATGTCATCCTGTAGCCTGACTCTTTTTACAAGGTTGCTTTGCCAAGACAGGGAAGAGGACAAATAAATAGTCCTTGCACAGAGAAGTGCGTTGTGTTAGTACTGGTGGGCAGATAGGCTGACCAAGAGCAGCCTGGAGCCTGGAATTTGCCGTTACCAAGTCAGAGGGGCAGAGGCAAACACTATGTAGATAGATCTCTCATGTTAAATTTATTTTCTGAGTGCTGTGGGTCCTGGAAAAAAAATACACTTTGTTTTAAGGACACTATTTTGTAATCATTGCTCTGTATTCTCCATAGGCTGCTCAAGACGCAGTTTACAGATACCAAGCAGCAAAGGTTAGAAATGATGGGGAAAGTAATTTCAATCTCCTGCTGTGAAGTGATCGTATCATGAGCTGTCTTTTCCCTAAGAAGTGAAGACACACGTCTGCTGTGTGGAAAAGGCACACTGAAGCTGCATGTTCACTATAAGAAATGCATGCCCCAAAGCGCACCCTGCACACCTACCCCATGTGCAGGGCACACTGCATCATGCTGCAGTCCTCTGCTCACATGCAGTTTTTTCCTGGAAGAAAACCTAATGAATAGGGCAATAGAGTGCTGCCATGTCTCCTGGCATGGACTACATGGGCCAGGGACACTGGGGATACTCCCTACCCTGAGAAACCACAGAAGTCTTGAAGAGGCGGTTTAGCAAAGCTTTGCAGTGGCCTCCCAAAGTCTCTCCTTCTGCAACCTGTCTGTCTGAGACCTCTCCATCCCGCAGCCCTATTGTGCTGCAGCTATAGCGAAGCACTTCAAAGTGTCTCCCTCACTGTCTGTCATCACTATCAGCCTGAACTATTACTACTTGCACTAGCCTTTTTCCTTTTGGATGCCACGTCTTTTCATCTTTGTTGTTTCCAAAAGTTGTAGCAGATAAAACCCTTGCTGATTAGAATATTCTAAAATCTGGCTGAGCCTCAAACTTCCCAAGGAATGTTTTGTCTTCCAAGAGTCAGCTATAATGCAGTCAGTGGCCTGGCCCTTTTCTCTCTGATGCAATTAATGTCTTTCTGTAAAGTGGTTAAGTCTTACTATGGCAAGAGCAATAATGATAAGGTTCCTAGAACTCTATATGAGCGTTAATTAGTATGGTATTGATTGACAAATAATTCCTGAAGAATCACGAGGAGCATTTAATAAAGCTTCTAATGATACCTGCAGGCTTTGAGGACATTCTTTGTGCCACCAGTATAAAAAGAATTAATGTAATAGTGTAATGTAATGTAACAGCGGAGTGTAAGGTAATCATCATTTTAATCTCCAGCATGCTTTTAAGTTTTAGTCTTGGTCTATATAGTACGAATGAAAAATCAGTCAGTAAAAATGGTTTAAAATCTCAGTGTCTGGTTTCTGGCCTTTTAAAACCGTATCTGTTCTTCTGTCTCTTCAACCCCAAACCCTATGCAGACTAAAGCAACAATTTCATAGCACCTCCAGGCAGAGATCTGGTGGAAAATTAACTACACTGGGAAATGTGAAACAGTCCTTGCTGAAAAACAATGATGTTGTCTGTTTCCTCTGCTAAAGATTTTCTCTATGTATAAGGTAAACTTGCCCTCTAGTTTGCTTTCGCTTCTTCAAGATACTTAAGCATGTTCATAGCTTTGATCATACAGGACTACTTCTGAGTTGGACCTTTACTTCTTAATCGCTCAGCATAAAAGTCTCATTTGGTAACAATGAATTGTTTTATTTGATAGGTTTTAAGCAATGGCTTATACTTAATTTTAAAGTAAAAGAAGGAAAACAACTTGTCAGAAGCATGGAAACGTCAGGAAGGACTACACAAGTTTTGTGAAATTATAGAAGCAATTTAAGCAGGAGTCTCCTCACAGGAAGATGCTTAATTACATCAGAAGACTGGAATACAGATGCTCAGTAAAGCAATGCGTGGCTTGGAAGTCCAGAGCACTGTGAGGTCGATCTTCACCTCCAGGGTAATGCAAATTTCTTGCATGCATAGGGCATCAGTTCTTTCACAGGATGCACACCACATCGGGCATCGGCATTTCCACTTCCAAGGCTGAGAATTATTTTATCAAAATTTAGCCTGTACATTTAGAAATATTAATGTTTTTACTTTGGGGTATATTAAGTGTCTAACTTGGGTATGATGCAGGAAAGAAGATTTAGGACTCTGTGTTCCTTATATCTGGAGATAGGCACTTCCCTTTGTCTCATTTCTCAGGCAGAGAGTGCACAAGGATAGCGGCTTTATCAAATGTGACTACATTGAGAATATCTGTATATCAGTGACAGTTACTCTGCTATATTAAAGTTTTTAAAACCTGTTCTTGGCACATGATGAAGTCCATTGCTGAGTATTACACCCAGCAAGTTTGTTTGGTGTAACCATTTCCTAAGACCCCTATTAAACAGTGACGATGCAAGCTCTCAGCATGCAGCTGTAGGGGATCTGTGGGTCCAAGCATCATTCCAGGCGTCTGCCCGGGGATTTCCGATGGCGTTGCAGTTGAGAAAAATTCCCTCAGCAAATGATTGCAGTCTTAACATCATATGCAGAATATCTTTCTAAGTGAATCTAAATGGGTGGGAGGAAAAGTGAATGGAAGGAGCCAGAGGAGAGTGCAGAGGTGTGGAGGATGTGACCCTCCCACAGCTTCAATCCCTATGTCACCACCAACAGCATTTCACACAGCAGCAGTGGTATCAGTGACACTGACTATGCATCAGAGAATGAACTATCATTCCCTCCCTCTCATGTTCCTGCTCCTTTAGTTGGTGGGCTGGTTGGTGGGCAGAGGAAAGAGAACCAGCACCCCAGGCAGAGCAGCTGCAGGCAGACATCTGGTCTGAGCTGTCTTGGCTGAAGTTTGACTGACACCAGGATGTCATTTGGTGATGCTGTCAGCAGCACAGTCCTTGGGCTGTAACTTTATTAATTTTATTAAACAAGACAGATATATCTGTAAGCCTAAAGAAGTGAAAGATATCTCTGCTATTGCCTCCCAGATAAGAGCAGCACCTGTCTTTGTATAGAAGGCCAACAAAATTCCAAAATATTGGCCTGCTGTTAAACAGGAGAGGTGAATTAGTCACCAACAGTGCTGAAGGGGCAGAGGTTCTGAACATTTTCTTCATCTCTGTCTTTACCATGACTGTGGACCCCAGGCCTTGGGAATAAAAATCCAGGTTAATGCAAACACAGACCCACTGTCAGTGAAGGAAGAGTTGGTATGTGAACTATTACAGGAGCTTGACCCCTACAAATTGATGGGCCCTGACAATATCCACCCAAGGGTGTTAAAAGAGCTGGCTGATGTCATTGCAAGGCTGCCCTCCATAATCTTTGAGAAATTGTGGAGATCAGGGGACATCTAAGAAGACTGGAAGAAGGCTAATGTCACCCCCATCTACAAGAAGGACTTAAAGAAAGATCCAGGAAATTAGAGGCACATCAGTCTTACTTCAGTTCCTGGGAAAGTTATAGAATGAATCCTCCTGGAGGCTATCACAAGTCAAATGAAGTATGTGATTGGGAAAAGCCAGCACAGACTCACCAAGGGCAAATCACGCTTGACAAACCTGATCACCTTCTACGACAAAGTAACCTGCTCAGTTGATGTGGGTCAAGCAGTGGACATCATTGTCTACCTGGATTTCTCCAAGGCTTTCAATATGGTTTCCCACAGCCTCCTCTTAGAGAAACTGATGCTTTATGGTCTAGATAACTGGTCTGTGTGGTGGGTGAGGAACTGGTTGACAGGCCATACTCCGAGGGTGGTGGTAAATAGCTCCTTTTCAAACTGGCAGCCTGTCACAAGTGGCGTCTCTCAGGAACTGATATTGAGGCCAACACTGTTTAATATCTTCATAAGTGATTGGATGAGGGGATCAAGTGTACCCTGACGAAGTTTGCTGATGATACCAAACTGAGTGGGGAAGTGGACACTTTGGAAGGGAGAGCCACCCTGCAGGAAGACCTGGATAGGCTGAAAGGGTGGGCTAACAACGACCCTACGAAGCCCAACTAAGAAAAATGTAAGGTCTCGCACCTGGGAAAACAATCCAGGAGTGCAACACAGGCTGGAATCTACCTGGCTGGGGAGGAGCTCTGTCAAAAGGGACCTGGTGGTCCTGGTGGACAACAAGATCAATATGAGTGAGCAGTGTACTGCTGTGGCAAAGAAAGCCAACAGGATGCTGGGTTGCATCAACAAGGGCATCACAGCAGAGCTGAAGAAGTCATTATCCCACTCTGCTCAGCGCTTGTCAGGCCACATCTGGAATACTGTCTTCAGTTTTAGTCCCTGCTATACAAACAAGATGTGGACAGGCTGGAGAGGGTCCAGAGAAGGGCCACAAAGATGATCAAAGGACTGGGAAGCCCCCCCCCCCCCCCCGCCGTATGAGGAAAGGCTGAGAGAACTAGGTTTGTTCAGCCTTGAAAAAAGAAGGCTTAGGGGAGACCTTATCAGCATGTTCCAGTATTTAAAGGGTGGCTACAAAGAAGATGGAGACTCCCTTTTTACAAGGAGTCACACAGAAAATATGAGGAGTAAGGGGTACAAGTTACTCCTGGGGAGATTCCGACTGGACACAAGAGGAAAATTTTTTCACAATGGAAACAATCGGCCATTGGAATAATCTCCCCAGGGAAGTGATGGATTCCCCAACATTGGACATTTTTAAGATTCAGCTGGAGAGGGTGCTGGGCCATCTTGTCTAGACTGTGCTTTTGCCAAGAAAGGTGGGAGCAGATGATCCTTGAGGTCCCTTCGGGTATTCTATGATTCTATGATTCCAAGTCGACGTACTCCAGAGAAGGCTTATGGCAAAACTGCAGAAAGGGTAAGCCCAGGTGAGGTCTGAACAGACAAAATGTTCCGTCTGCAGAAAGCAGATTAGGCAATGAGGGACCTCGAAAACAGAGGGGAAAACTGGGTTATGGGAAACTGGTGTTTGGCATTAATGAATTTGGTAGTCTTACTAAATCTGAAGTTAACTAAAGAAAAGTTCATCACAGATGGAAGCAACAGATAATGTGGCAGTGAAAGAGACACCATTGTGTATATGAACATAAAATAATGGGGGCAGGGGTGGCACAGAAAGAGAAAGAGTGCACATTTCATGGTGTGGCCATTTCTAATCATTGCTGCAGTGGTAAGGGAGACTCAGTGAAGTTGTCCAAGAAATTTCTTGCCTGGTTTCAGAGGCACTGAGTTGTCATTTTGTATCTCAGAGATCAATGCCTGCATTCTTGCTTAGGCTGTACAAAGTCCATACAGTAAAGATGGAAGTTATGCCTTTTTAATGTCTCCTTCCTCCCATAGGGACCATATACAGACAAGCCATGTAAGGTTATTATGGTGTGAAAGCAGAATATAATCAAGGTTTTATTTAGAGGGGTTTTTTTTCCCAAAAAGAGAATGCTATTTTGTGTTTCTTTGGCAACTGGTAGTGAGATAAGCAAAGCATCAAGCAATGGCAGGAATGCCAAAATAATAGAAACAAATGTCCTTTTTCCATTTCTATTCTCTTCTCCCTAGAACATGCCACTTCTTTTCACTTTCAGTGAATGATTAGAAAATGGAAGAAAACTCAAGTGCTGTCTTAAGAGAGCATGTGGAACAGAAACCAGGCTTGTTTACCATTATCAAGGCTTGACATGACACTGCTCTCTGTGTTGTCCAAAAGAACAGTGCAGCATTTTACCTTCAAACTTCTCATTAAAAATAATGGAAGTCAACAGAGGACACCAGCATGTTCATTGTAACATTTTAATTAGCAAGTCCTCCTTTTACTAACTGCAAATCGAGCAGAAAAGCATTGATTTACATGAATGGCAAAAAGTGTTAAAGGAATGCCTGTTATTGGGAAAAAAATGCTGTGAAAATATGGCAATAAGTAATAACAAGGTGTGAGTTTGAAGCCTGTTTAAGCATTGGAATATTTTAAAACAGATAGGTAAGAGACAGTGTCTTATTAATGCACACCCTGGCACTGTGCATTGCTGTTGGAAGATGAACACTGTATCTTGCTTTTCATTTTCATGAAAAAATTAAAACCAGACTTTTGACAGTTTATAAACACATCTTCTAAGGTTGAATGTTAATGATGAAAATGTTAGGAAATAGGAATAGGAAAAATGTTGTTTTGACAAAAGGAAAAGCAAAGCACACACAACTGGAGGAAATACTTCATTTGTTGAATACCAGCCATAAAGGTCCAAAAAGAGAGAGCACTGTACAGCTATCTAACATGCTGCTTTGGAAAAATCTCATGAGTCATAAAACTGTGACTCTGTATTACTTATAGGAGGAGCAGTACTACATATATCCTCATTTTGGCATTTCTAGCAAAAAGAAACAGTAATGCATATATCTGGTTTTCCCATTAGTATGTACTACCCCCATGGAATAATTCATCCTACAGCTACTGACCTAAAGTCAGTACAACACAAGCAGTGCAGGACTTTCTTTATATATTTTATTCAGGGTTTTTTTCTTATCTTTTCTGGTTCCCTGACCTTTCTGAATCACTTTTTATCCTCCACAATTTTGCTAGACTTTGAAGGTGTGGATTGTGGTACAGTGACAGTCTTCACCTCCCTTTGTAAGTGAAAAGCAAAACTATGATTTCAGTGTGTGAAAGAACTTGCAACTGAAAGCTGAGTTGCCCCTAAAGTGCAGAGAAATATTGGGTGGGAAGACAAATCCTATCCTCTTACCAATTTTTCCTTCAGGTATTCCAGGGCTGGGAGAGGGAGAAGAGCAGTGACCTGTTTCACTGCTTAAATTTGCCCAGCCCATAGTGCCCCCAAAATACAGAAACAGGGCAACCTGTTTGTTGTTGCAGCTTGCTGTCATCAGAGCTCAGTTGGGCCTCCACCTCCACCTTCCCAGGAGGATTTTCTTGTCCCTTGTTAATTTGGAGGCATCCATTACATGCAGGTTGATTTCACTGCATGGAGAGATGCCATGAGAAAAATTAAGATGAGCTAAGGCACATGAAAATTTCAACATATGTTCTTCTGGTAGCCAGGCTCCCTTTGGGTTCACACAATAGTACATGGGTCTTTAACAGTTCTTTAATTGAGCAGAAAATAGCACAGCCAAATCCAATAGCTGGAGGATGAAGGCAAAGAAATTTGCACTGAAAATAAAGCTAATATTTGTAAAGGAATGCATAACTAAATATTGAAACAATTCATTGAGGGATGTGATGGACTGCCTGTCTGTGAGCCTCTTTACATCAAGACCAGGCCATTTTCCAGGCCGTGCAATACTGAGGTTCTGACTTGATGGTCATGATAGCTTTTTACTTTAAGATCTGTAAATCTACAGAATTAAGTATTTAGTAATGGTTAACACTATATGTTAGCAAAATAAGCTATTACTTAATTTTTGAATTAAAAAAAGCTTTTAAAAGTGTTCTAATTTCTTAGACTTTTCTTGTAATGAAAGGCATTTCAGTTTGATCATAAGTTTACCCTAAGTTCTTAACCAGGTAAATAATACCTCAGAATTGATTTATGTTTTGTCTTGCCATGAAAATATATCAGAAGTCACTTAATTCTTTACATTAAAATACATTTAGCATTTTAGTGTTGCTATCTTTGATTTATTGTTGTTTATTACCAAAACTGATGTATCTATTTACCATTAAGTTTTCAGTGTTTGCAAGTGAGTTCAGTGAATTGTCACACTCCGGTTGTTGTGCGCACCTTCCACTTGAGGAGATCGCAAAACCCTCTCATCCTTTAACAGTAGGAGTGTCCAGGAGGCCTGGCCTGACCAACTGAGGGGAAAAAAAAGAAAATAAAACTTACAACAGCTTCCTTGGCAGACCATCCTTTATACTGAGCAAAGTTCATGAGAGGACTCCCACTGATTTTGACAGGCTTCAAGAAGCCTAAGGATCTGTCTTCTTCAGCTGAAGCTTTCACAAAAACCTGAGCACTAAAGCTATCAGCAGAAAGGCAAAACACTTGATCCTGCTCCACCAGTGCTACTCATGGAAAAGAAAAAACTTAAAGCTTATGTGAGCAGACGACCAAAATGGATGCTTCAGGGGCAGAAGGGACTGCAGCTGGCTGCTTGTAGGAGGAGCTGAAAACTATGTGTGAGAGCAAATGCTTTTTCTCTGTAAGAAAAGTCAGCATCCGTAACAGTTCCTTCATGTCACTAATGAGTACAGCTACTCATACTCGCTAACCTACTCCCACCCCAACACATGTCTTCTCAACACCAGGAGATCAGACATCCTCCTGGGTTTTCCAACCTGAGGTTAAAACATAGCAGCTGGCACTTACATATGGGTAACACACTATTCAAATACATGAAGTGCCTGTCAGAATGTGTACCAGGCAACACCAGAGCTAGCTCCTTTTGAAGGTGAAACAAATCATACCCTCTTTTGATTACATGAGTGTACCTGTAAGCTATGTTATAAAATAATTCAGCTGAAGCTTCCTAAACTTCAGAGTGGGAAAGAAAGAAGTTGCAGTTAGTTTAAATCTCCAAATATCTGCAAGAGATTCCTTTTTCACTGGAAATTTCTATCAAGCTACCATCTGGCAAGTTTCCCTTTCAAAAAATACTTTCAACAATATTTTCAGCTCATGAAAAGGAAATTGATGGTAGGAATGGTACACTGTAAACTGCAGCTCTGCTGAAATGAGGAGAGCAATTATATCTAGTAAGGAGATAACATGTATTAGAGCTAGGGAGATAGAGATAAAGGCAACAAAAGAGCTCTGTTATGCTTGTACCTCACAATCTAAGCTTAGAGTAACATTGTATGTAGAGGTATATATACTTCAGAGCAAGATAAGACTAAGATAGGATTTGAAAAAGTTATTGTTATTCAGAAAAACTGAGATCTGATTTTTAAAGTAGAAATAACATACAAGGCACTAAAACAATGGGCTAAATTATTATTGGGAATCAATATAGTTTTCTACTGTACACTCTTGATGATCTGCCCATGTATTCCACTTGCTAGTTAATCTGAATGAAGATGTATATTTTTAATCATTTGCAGGTTTGGGGTTTTGGGTTGGGGGTTTTTTTGGCAGGCAAATCACCTTTAAAGCCACCAGTGATTTTGGTCTTTATGAAGAATAAGAACAGATGACAAGATCTGTCACTAAGTAAGAAAGGATATGATCAGGTATTCACAGAGTACCTGAATAAATTAAATGGGGAGAAAAAGGGTAGTCTGTCATTGCGCTTTCAGAAGCAGCACCTCAGAGAAAGGAGTACACAGCCTTTGCTCCAAAGGCTGATACATTTTGATTAAATTAATTTCCAGATAATGTAATGCATAATAATTACAGATTTACCAACAGTGAAATACAAGTTTTAGCTGAAGAATTATGTAAAATGTTAAAAACTTCTTCTTTCAGGGAGGTAGATTTTAGTAATTCTGCTGATTTCTCATCATACAGTTCTCTAATACTGTGCTTTTACAGTGTGATATTGTCACGAGGCCTGAGCTTCTGGCTAGACGAGGAAAACTAAGGTCTCTGGTAAATATCCAGAACTTTCTAGAGGTTTGTTTCTTCTTGTGGATCCATCAGTTGGCACAACTTCTGACTTGTGTTTAGGAATAAGTGAAGGGAAGAAGAATGAGACCTGCTGCTGCAAAAGAGAAATTCAGGATTTAAAAAATAGTCAAGACTTTTTTCCTTTGGGGACAGTCTACATGACCCTGAAAACAAGATGTCCTGAATATTGTTGTGAAAATATATGGGAAAAAATGAAAGCTGTCAACAGCCTGAGGCAGTTACTTGAGAAAGCAATGTTGTGCAAGAGAGCCATGTTCAATGCCCCTCCTCTGCCTAATCCACTGCAGGGAGTTCTACCTCTGTATCTGCTGAGGTACCGTCCTAACCGCACAGTTACAGAGTGCTGTGGTTTAACCCCAGCCAGCAACTAAGCACCACACAGCCACTCGCTTACTATCTTGTGGGTTGAGATAAAGACAGTTTAATAGGTAAAGCAAAAGCCGCGCTCGCAAGCAAAGAAAACAAGGAATTCATTCACCACTTCCCATTGGCAGGCAGGTGTTCAGCCATCTCCAGGAAAGCAGGGCTCCATCATGTGTAAAGGTTACTTGGGAAGACAAACACCATCACTCCAAACGTCTCCCCCTTCCTTCTTCTTCCCCCAGCTTTATATGCTGAGCCTGATGTCACATGGCATGGAATATCCCTTTGGTCAGTTGGGGTCAGCTGTCCCAGCTGTGTCCCCTCCCAACTTCTTGTGCCCCCCCAGCCTCCTCGCTGGTGGGGTGGGTTGAGAAGCAGAAAAGGCCTCGGCTCTGTGCAAGCACTGCTCAGCAGTAACTAAAACATCCCTGAATTATCAACACCATTTCCAGCACAAATCCAAAACATAGCCCCATACTAGCTACTGTGAAGAAAATTAACTCTGCCCCAGCCAAATCTAGCACACAGAGTTAATTTCTTCTTCTGTCTCTGCTGTAGTGAATTCCCTACAGTAAATTCCCTACACAGCAGCGGGGTGGTCCTGATGGGAGACCCCTTACTCCAGTGGGATCTGCAAAACCGCATCCAAGCCCCAGTTGAGAAGCAAGCAAGAAATCTTTCCCTTACTTTGTCCCTAGTTGTGACCAGGGATCCCACTGATACTGACTGACAACATTACTGTCAAATCCCAAGTATTTACATAAGAAGTTTTCTGTGGGTTAGCCAGGTATTTTTTTCATAAAACACCCTGGGTAACTGCCAGGAGCCACGAGTGTCCAGATGAGACAGCCCTGGCCTCCCAGCTGCTCCTGGAAGAGTAGCCCAACAAATCCCAAGCATCCACTTGCTCCCCTTATTGGGCTGCTTTTACTGTAACAGTCAGAGGGTGAAGCACAGAAATTAATTAACGCAAGGAAATAAGATATAGGTGCTTGTAGGCATTGTCAGTAAAGTGTGGTACCAGGTATAAAATCAGTGCTCTATAGTCATGCTTTCTTGGATGTTTTAGTTCACACAAGGATCAATCATTTCTCCAGTTTATACATCCTAAGGTTAAGCCTTATGGCTTCTCTTTTCTCCTCAAAATACTGCATGAAAAATAAATAAATCCCCTTTTCTTCCATGGTAGGTTTGTCTCATTAAATGAGGACCTCAGGATCTATCCAGTTACACTAAGGGTGAATAGCTGCAAGGCTTGGCATTATTTATCAGCAATGATATTTCTAAGGCCGGCTGGCTTCATTTATTATTTTATCACTTTAACTTGGGTGTTCTCATCTCAGTTTGGGTGCAAGTAAATGGGTTTAAGTGAAGCATTTGTGCCTTTTCTGTCTTTTGAAGATTGTGCTGGTGTTTGTGTTGTGTTTGTTTTGTTCGTATAACAATTGGGAGTAGAGGGATGATGCAGCACAGACTGGTTATGATTACTGTCTGCACAAAATCTTCCCTGAGACAAATCACAAAATAGCTGATAGGAATAACTCAGAGATGGTGCTGCAGTTTCACTGATAGCATTTTCTGCAGTGAAGAAGCCTGTGATTCTATCACATACCCAAACCCCATTTTTAAGTTATCAGGTGAATGTTTTGAAGTATTTCTTGGTGCACAAGTGTGTCTGCAGTATTGGAACAATAGTGGCAAGAACAAAAATGTTAATGCAAAATTCCTATACTACAAAT
Source organism: Harpia harpyja (assembly GCF_026419915.1). Taxonomy (NCBI): domain Eukaryota; kingdom Metazoa; phylum Chordata; class Aves; order Accipitriformes; family Accipitridae; genus Harpia; species Harpia harpyja. Next base: position 94,421,699 of record NC_068969.1, on the reverse strand, counting down.
ATTCAATTCCATTCTCTCCTCTCAGACTCAAAACACGCCATACATGATAGTAAAAAAAAGTATGCAATGTCTGCTGATTAGTTCCAGTTTGGTGGAAAATTGGTATGCAAGTGATGGAATTATAGCACTAGATGTTGCTGAATTGCAGCATTGTTTTACAAAATTTCTTTCTCTTTCATATATGTCTTTTTCAGTCTGGAATAATTGCAATAGTGTAAAGGTTACTTAGTTTTTTTGCAGGCCATGTGATGCAGAATGTTATGTTACAAAGTCACTCCAAAAGTCCATCAACGCAAGTCAGCTGAGGAACGAACAAAGCAACAGAGCAGAGATCTGTGGGTTTGTCTTGGGCACTTGTCTAGTAAATATTACCATAGTTTCAGGATAACACGTATTTTTTAAGTGTATGGTAAAGATACTATTTTGAGGTTGTGCTTTGTTTTGAAAAGAACCTACATTGAGAAAGAAGTAAGAGGTTATGTTTGCACTGCCCTTAGGAGCTCAATGCATTCCCACATACAGGCTCACATTCCTCCTGCAGGATATGTACGGCCCAGGCTATACAAAGCCATACTGCTGCAAAGGTTGATGGAGTGATACACAGTTGTGGCCAGACCAGGCCAGACAGTATGTTTAGTCTATTGACACCCCAGACATTGTTCAGCAGGACTTGCTGTAAGCCTGAATGTCTCAACTCTTGTTCCACTGCTCCTCTCACAGCTCAGCCCGGAGCTGTCTCACTCCAGTGCCTGATCTCAGTTCACACCCCCATGGTAACACAGTGGGAGAGGAAGTTCTGTAATTAACTGCGGTCAGTTCCATTCCTTCAATGCATGGGTCAAATCTCTTTCATATGGGCATCACTGGCACTCAATAAGGAGAATATTTGCTTTTGGAGAGTCAGGGAATTGTTCTTTAATTGCAGACAGTTGGTAATGGGCTCTTTTTCATGTTACAAAATGTACAGCTTTCTTGGCTTCTTGATGCTTAGCATGTTGCTTATCAAACATCTGAGAATTACAGCTACAGTTAAAATTCCCTCTTCCTCTGTTAGCTTTACCTACGTCCAGTAATTCTTACCTTACTGAAGCAATTTATTATTTTAAAACAAGTGTAACATTCACAGAAATCATTCTGTGCTTCTCACTCTCAGCACAGCATTTCTATCTACTGTCCAAAGCTGCCATTGCACATCACTTGGAGGCGGTTTGTATCCCATCAGCATTACTCAGGTAACAGCTGGGCACACCCTGACAGGCTGCCTATGGGCAGCTCTCTCCCACCCCTCACTCATGGGAATCTGGTGAGTCAAGTTGCATTTCTTGGTTGGGGTCATAAAGTCCCACAAAAGGGAGGAGAGATTTCCTCACCATAGTGGGATAAAAAAAATAATTATAAAAAATAAACTCCCATTGAAGCACTATAGGACCCTTGTATAAATGTCAATGGTCTGAAGTCTTAGTTTTGAAGGCTTTTTTTTTTTTTTTTACTCATTTTATGCACATAAGATTTTTTCTGTTTGGTAACTGGAGAGAAAAATTAAACCCACAAAACTAGAGACTAAGACCTAGATATTAGATTTCCCTTATACCAGTATATATCTGATAGGATGCAAATCATATTTCTGATTAGCAAAAAAATCCCAGTGAGTAACATGAATCTGGAACTGTTTTAGAACAGCTGTCATAAGGTTATTTTGAATACAAGTTGTGAACTTGTATTGTTAACTCAACCAGCTCCTGTGTGAAATGATTAATACTTAGATATATACACGCAGAAAGCAGAACCATGTTTAACAAAATGAGGATGGTTAGAAGGAAATCAGTTCCTTCTTAAAATCTATTAGGAAAGCAGGAATCAAGCAAACATTAATTATTTACTTTGGGAGAAGAAGAGTTTTTTACAATGCATAATATTGAAAAGGAAAATATACATGGTGAAATATTTATACTAAATATTGATGTCCTCCCAAATGAAGGGCACACTTACTGCACTAGGACATTAAATGATGTAAAAAATAGCAAGAGATAATGTCTTAGTAAGGTAATAGAATAGCTATACTTTGAGGATGTGAATGGGGAAATGGCAGAGGCTGTTAAGGCTTGATTTTTCTACACTGAATGAACAATATCAACCATAGGCAGATGCATTTCAGGAGCACTTGCCCATAGAAATCTGGTTGGAGCTATTCATTAGAGTAGGACCCAAACACAGTAGCACAAGATATCACACCTAAATGGGCAAAATTTTGAAAAAACATGACTCAGGTAAATTGAATTATTAGATCGGCAAATTTCCTGTAATGGTTTCAAGGGAAAGAAAACTGAAGGGAGGCACAGTCTGTGTTTAATGCTGTGGTTCCAGCAGCACAGCTGTAGTTTTGGTTGACTTGGATCCACCATTTACAGCCCAAATATCTCAAGGTTTATTATCCAGGATGTTTCATGCTACAGCAGGCTGGAAGTGAATACATGGATGTTAGAGAAACAGGTTGTGTAAAGTTAATCCTTTCTAAAATTATGGAACATCAATATACAGAAGGTGGAATGTGGTTTTAGATAGTGGGGAAGTGAGATCTCCCTATTATTAGCTTCAGATGAAAACATATTTTTTCAGTATACATATGTTTTTGTGACAAGAAAGGAACCTTTTAACGTCTTAAAGTGAAGAATGAAACATTACTATTGATTATACCTCAGCAAAGTTTTCCTGAAAGGTTTTTGTCATAATCATAGCAATTCATTGTGAATTTAAGTACAGCTTATTTTTGGAACAATAAACTCATGGCATAAGGCTGTGGATATAATGACACATACAGAGAGATGTTGAAATAAATCCTTTTTTGTGATCCACATCAATATTTTACTAAAAAAAAAAAAAGAAAAGAAAAAGAAGCAGATCTTGTTCCAATATTTAAATAAGTATTTTAAGTGTGTTTATCTAAAGAGATGGAGACCAGCAGTATGTATTTGGCACAAGTCAGTCCATTTCTACCTTCATGGGTACCTTAATCAGTAGTTATGCACTTTGGTTTGCTTGGGCAGGGAGAAACTGTCTCCTGACCCACCTGGTAGCTGTGTGCTTTTAACCCAGAAGGGCATGTGAAGGTGGAAAGCCAAAGGTTGGTGCCCTGAGAACTGTGTTTTGAGATCAAGAGCCAGGCTGCAAGTCTTGTGTGTCTAGATGAAGGGAACCCTCCTGCTATGCCTTGCCATGTGGTTGGTCCCTGGCCCCTGCCTGCTGCCTTCCCACCACTGCCAGCCCTGGAGCAGGGCATTCACACCCTCAAGGTGCTGGCATTGACTCCTCTCAGAAATGGAGATTGTAGCCATAAAGTGAGTAACCTAGCTCCTTCCTGAACACTGCAGTGTGTTTCTCATTTCACATATCAGGAAAAGCACTAAAAAAAAAATGTTTCTTTTTTACAGTGGCTGGTTATGCATCTGCTGACATTGGCTTGGTGTTGAAAAAGTTTCCAAGGGAGACGAAGCACTCTGCCTACTCCTTATTAATACTTGCAATTTCTGCATATGGCAGAAAGTTGCTGAGCCAGAGAGCTTAGGGAAAATGCAGTGTGCTAACAGCAAGCTCCAGAACAGAAAGCCTGCTGGGGTAATTATTCAGCATAGACTTTAAGGAAGAGTATGTGCATTGTAAAGGGAACAACTTATTTTAGGATATATTAGCCTAAAACTTATGAATGCAGAGGAGTAGAAAGAGCTTGTAGGAGTCAACATACTTCATGCCAGAGGTGAAGAGTCTTTCCCAGAATGAAGAGCAAATACAACTTTTTCAGTTAACACACCTCTCAGCAATAGTGCAAAACCAATCAAGCCTCACTTCCACGGCTCTTATGTGGTGCTTGTGTCTGCTTCATCTAAGGAGCAAACCTCTGTCCTCCCTGTTCCCTTCCTGGAGGAGACCTGCACCTCTGTATCCTCAGATATAAGAGGCTATGAATGCCTAAACCCCCTCCTCAGTCATTTTGGGAGACACAGTGATATTTCTTGCACCCTGAGGAGGCTCCTGAGCCACCCCAGGGGACTGGCTTTTCCCTCCCTCCTTCCCTGCCCTGCTCATCGCTCCTGGTGTGGGCTTACCTCCCTGCTCCTCCCCTATTACTCATCCTTCTCTTGATGCCACGGGACACAGCCTTCAGGGCTGTGCACAGAGGGAGTGGTAGGGCAGGTGGTTAAAAAGGCCTAAAAACATGGGGCCTGGATGCCCCTTCGCACTCCTGTGGGAGAGGAGACGCAGGAGAGAGGAGGGCCTAAAACGCTCCTTCCCAAAACCGCCAGGGCCAGAGCCTGCCCTTCCTGCCCTCAGGACAGCTGAGGCTAGGGCAGCCATCCTGCTCCTGGAAAGCCCTAATAGCAATAAGGTCCACCCCAAGGAGTCATATCTCACTTCTTTTATCACAGAAGGCCAGTTAAATCTTCTCCACATCCTTGCAGGACCCTGACTAGCATTTTTTACTCTGGTGCGAGGAGCCAACAGCACACAGCAGGACTGCATTAGCAGATGTATGGTCTGAAAGCCCCACTGCAGTCTGCTGAGGGGATAAAAGCTATTCTCACTCCTGCCACAGACTTCAGAGCCCCCTTTCTTACCCTCTGAAGGAGCCACTTCCCCAACACCAGGTCACCCACCTGCAGCAGGGCTGAGAGAGAGCTGCCAGGGCTGTGCTAGTGCGGTGCAGTGGGACGATGTGGGGTATGGGTGCCAGGGAGAGGGTATGGCTGGTGGGGGAGGCAATGGCGGGCAGAGAGGTGGAGGAGAGCAGGGAGAGTCTGGCATTCTTGCAGTGGTGTAAGCTCTGTACCCAGGAGGTGCCGTGAAATACCATGATCAGGAAAACCAGATACTCCCAAAATAGCCAGTGAGACTAATGAAAAGAGGCAATTGCACCCCAAAGGGAGGCACAAAAGTCATGGCTGAGACAGGGGCACGTTCCCTGTCAGCGAGGAGTGCCCGCAAGGAGGTGGCAGAGGCTGGAGCTCACAGTCGAGAGGATGCGCTCGATGCAGCCATTCAGAAAATGCACGCGGGGTGCCAAGGTAAGGCAGTCTGTTATGGGGGCCTGCTTGAACATCTCTCTGGGAAGGACCCAAGGGTCTCCGAGGAAGGTGAAGAACCTGGATCCCTGACCAGGCCTTTGTTCCCATGTCTCCCTCCTAAAAAATGGCGAGTTGCTACCTAGCTGTGAATCCAACCCAGTCCTTCCAGTCCCTGACCATTTTGAAGCACACAAAGGCCAGCAGCAAATTATGTATTTAATGGCATCCATAAGCTGGTTTATCTTGACTCCTACTTGATTGATTTGTTTCCTGGTGCTTCCAAGAAAAGGGGAAAGGTTTTTGACACTGCATTGTAAACACATGGGCAAGAAGGGAGAAGGCATGGCCCATTCACCCCTTTGCTTCACATTTGTGGTGTCTGCGAGCCCAGTGTCCTGCTCTGGACTTCTCGTTTTGTGAATATTAGAATTTCTGCTGAATTTGGGTTTTTTTTTTTTCCAAAATGATTTTAAATGGTTAGTCTAGATCACGAGTTCTGCTCAGAGAAGCCTTTTTTCCTTTCCCCGTCTCTTCTTCTGAATGCACACACATACACATGGCACACAGTCTGTGCTTTCCAGTCCTCATGGCCTGCAAGTCCTAACCTGTCCAGGAGGCTCGGCTGTGGCGGTGAGGGAGGATTGCAATCATACATTCCAGGCATATGTATTAGACAACACACACTGAAGAACTAGTTACCAGCAAGTGACTGGTTTTTGTTCTTAGCTGACTGACTGTATACTACATTCACACCACGGCACCCCAATGTACAAGCTCTTCCTCTCCCAGAACCACATATTCTGCAACTTGGAGGAGAGTTCTGTCATTTTTATGGAAAAAAAATGCTCTCTGCCACTGTCCTGGAAGCCATGCTGTTCCTGTACAAGCTCCCCACAGCCTTGCTGCCAGCCTCTGGGACGGAGCCTTCCCCAGATGTACCACCAACGTCTCCTCAGCCTTCATGGGAACATGGGAAACCTCCCAGGAGCTCTCTTCAGTGCCACAGGGTGCTGGGCTGTGCTCAGGTCCCCGCCTCAAGACAGCTGTGCCTCTGGAGCCTGCCAGGTTGAGGAAGAGCCCAGAGACCTTTCTAAAGGATTTTGGTTTGTATAGGTGCAAAATACATGTTCCTGGCATCCTAGGTTTGCAGTGACAGATCAGGCGCAGAGTATGTGATTTAGGAAAAGAAATGTTTGATTTCAATTAAAATCTGAGGTGAGTAAACAGATATTTAGATCCAGAAGCAGATTTTGAGGTAGGCCTCAAAGACGACTGCCATTTCCAGGCAGAAGACTGGAGAACTTGTGCTTCAACTTCAGGAAAAATACTGCTTTTTCTTTTTTTTTTTTTTTCTATTTCTGCTCCATAGCTTTGTACAAATTATATAGTGGGCAAAATTCTTCAGAGCATGTCTATGTATTGACAAGCATTTGTGGTCTGGGAGATTTTGGGCATGAGTTCATCAGCTAGAAGCTTTTCTCCGAGGTTTGGTGGAGACTGGTCATGGTATAGAGGTCAGATGTGCAGAAGGTTTACTTTCTCCCCCTCCAGTGTAGGGTCATGGTGTTGAAGGGTCCTGAAAAGGGGATACAGTTCAGAATGGTGCATGGTCCCCAAGTTTGAAAGTACTTTTTTGTCATCTGTTAATGCATCTTTTTAATGTTAAAACATCTGTGACTGAAATTATTTGTATTTGCCAGAGTAGGATCTTCTAGACAACAGAAACAATATATCTGTCTGGTAAAGGTATGTACCTGCTGGTTGATTGAAGAGGAAAGCTTCCCAATAATGGACATCATTATTGAAGTGCTTTTTCGTGCTAAGAAAAAGCATCTCTCATAAGGAAATGAGGCAGGTAAAGCTCAAGGAAAAGGAAGAAATTCTGACAAAAGGCACAAATTTTCAGTCTGTCTGAAAGAGTAAGTGCAAGTAGCAAAATGGACTAAGGAATGGGAAAATGAAGACTTTAAAAAAAAGAAACCAAATACAAATGCTTTCTAAAGTCTGATACCTGCTTGCTAAGGTGACAGTCACAAATGGATAAAGCTCTGGCTTTATCAGGGCAAAGCTGAGCTCTGGCTCAGGAAAAAGGCTGGTGCACACAGCGTGCAGCATCCTACCTGTCTCTATGAGTGACTTGTGATGGCCCAGGGTGTATTAGAGCATCACTGGGTAGCTTCTGAGACTGTCTCCATCTTGAGACACATTGCTTAAGTATCTGTGCATGTATTGACAATCACTCAGAAACTTATTCATCATGAGCCCCTGAGAATATCTGTAATGGATGCTGCAGAGCTGCTCCCGGTGCCCGTGGTCTGTGCCTAACTGAAAACCAATGGGTCAAACTGAGCATCCTAGTCTAGTGTACTCTGCAGTTTAGGTGACAGAAGCAGGGAAGAGGAGAAGGAAAGCTGTGACATGGCATCTGTTGCTTCCAGCTGCTGCCATTTCTCACTGTCCCCAGAGCTGCCAAAAGCACTCTGCAGTGACCATGAGCTCATACCTGGCAGAGCAGTGGCAGTGTTGTGGTTTAAGCCCAGCCAGCCCAGCTGGCAACAAAGCACCATGAAGCCGCTTGCTCACTCCTCCCCACCGGTGGGATGGGGAGGAGAAAGCATAATTAAAAGCTTGTGGGTTGACAAAAGGACAGGGAGGGATCACTCACCATTATGGCCACAGGCAAAAACCAGACATGACTTGGGAAAAAAACAAAATCAATTTAATTTGTTACCAATCAAATCAAAACAGGATAATGAGAAGTAAGCCCAAATCTTAAAACACCTTCCCTCCACCCCTCCCTCCTTCCCAGGCTCAACTCCACTCCTGATTTTCTCTGCCTCCTCCCCTCCAGTGGTGGAGGGGGATGGGGAATGGGGGTTGTGGTCAGTTCATCACATGTTGTCTCTGCTGCTCCTTCCTCTGCAGGGGGAGGACTCCTCACTCTTCCCCTGCTCCAGCATGAGTCCTTCCCATGGGCTGCAGTTCTTCATGAACTGCTCCAGCATGGGTCCTTTCCACAGGCTGCAGTCCTTCATGCACAAACTGCTCCAGTCCGGGCTTTCCCATGGAGTCATGGCCATCTTGGGGGGCATCCCCCTGCTCCGGTGTGGGCTCCTCCCCAGGTGCAGGTGGGCATCTGCTCCCCCACTCCCCTCCATGGGCTGGGGGGGACAGCCTGCCGTCTCACCACGAGCTGCAGGGGCATCCCCTCCTCCCCCGTTCCTCCTCCCCCTCCTTCTTCACTGACCTTGGTATCTGCAGAGGGGTTTCTCTCACATCCCACTCCCCTCTCCACTGCAGGTTCCCCTTCTTAAATCTGTTCTCCCAGAGACGCTACCACTGTTGCTGATGGGCTCGGCCCTGGCCAGTGGTGGGTCCAACTTGGAGCCGGGGAAGCTTCTAGCAGCTTCTCACAGGAGCCACCCCTGCAGCCTCTCCCCTACTACCAAAATCCCACCACACAAACCCAACAGGGAGGTTTTTGCTTTCACACTTTCCATGCTCTTCAGTGTCTGGATGTGCCTTGTAACTTCTCAATGCCAGATTTTAGCTTTAAGGCCAGGTCACAGAGTCTACTCAACTATTTTTGATTTTAAGAATAGGACAGTGGAGAAAATGGGGAGCTGGAACCATACCATGTGTTACTGACTTGCATAACTATCTGCAGTGTTCATTGTACTTACTTGGTGAACTTTTTAAAAAATGTCTTTGCAATTGGCTAAAATGGTGTTGTCTTTTTATGTCTCGGGTAATGAAGCAGTTAATAAAGTGGGTTGGGAAAGCACCGGACTTGGGTCAGAAGCAGGAAATTAGTATTTCTGACATAGGGTTCTTCAACATTGAAAACTTTGTAATGATTAGTAAAATATTAATTATGCTGGGGTTTATTTCTTCTGCTTGGGTTTAAGGGATATTGGTAGTATGGTGAGTAAAGAGACTGGTGAACAGTGGCTTATGTCCATGACAGTTGCTGCGGGACACAATGATCTTGTTAAAATATTTTGGAGATTAAAGTTTCTTAGTTGTTACCAGTTCCTTAACGCTAGAGGAAGGAAATGTACTTTGTACGGAGCTCTGACTGACTAGTAGCCTCATACAGGCAGCAAAGATGCCTTGTTGCAGATCTCAGTGAGAAAAATATGTTCTTCACAAGCTTGCAAAAGTAAGATTTCCTTTAAATATGTCTGGACAGGGAACAGATCTTAGGTAAGAATTCAAATGATTACCAAACTGCGAACAAACTGAGGACTGCCGGGGCAGCTGGGCTTAAAGTTGCCCCATTGCACTTGAGAAGCGAGAGGCACTGCAGCCATCCTTGAGGCCTCCAGAGCCCAGGCTCTCTGAGGAGACACAGCATCCTGGAATGAAGGTCTCAGACATTACTAAGACAGAAACTGTGTCATACAGCACTGCCCAGTCCTGTGTTGGGCTTCACAGAGGCACAAAGGGAAATGAACCTATCTCCATTCCCACATCTCCTCTGATGTGGAGGCACCTGCTCTAACAGGCAGAGGTGCTCAGCTGTTCCTTTGCCTCTAGAAGGGAAGGCAGGACCGTGGGTCTAGGAACAACTTTAAGGAGCTTGGGGAGCCCTAGCGTGTAGGCATGCTACATCTTGACGACTCAGAACATCCTCCAACAAATGTTCATCAAGTCCTTGCAAAAAGACATTCCTACTCACTCCCATTTCCAGGAATAACACCAGTGCCAGCACTGATCCCTGGGGGACAACACTGCTGACTCATCTCTAGCCTAACAAGTGACTGTTAAACTTTGCTTTCTCTCCTTTGCTTCTTATCCTCTACCTAGCTTTCAGTCCAATTCCCTCCAGCTCCATAGCAACATAGTTTCTTAGTAATTTTTGGTGCAGAAACATTATCACCATGAGCATCCCTATGCATGTGCTTATTCATACCTTCTTAGTACTCTAGGACATTATTGAGACAGGATTGCCTTTGCAGAAGACATGCAGGCTCTTTGCAAAGAGACCATGTTTCTCCATAAGCACAGCAAATTTTTCCGCTCTCTTTATAATAGACTTTATTCTTTAACCAGGGATATTTTTGAGGTAACTTGTGTAGTCAGTAAAATTTTACTATGGTGCATTAACTGCAGAGGCTAAGAAATACTAAAAAATTAATATAAAAAGTAGATAAACATGCCTCTTGTATCTTGTCCTGAGGGGGAGGGTTGTTTGAAATATTCCCTGGTAATCCATACAATCCCGTTTTGCTGTGACCTATTGAAGTAAACAAATTATTGTGGCTTTCCTAGTAAAAAAGGTGAGCTCTTCCCCTTGATTACTGCATGGCAAAACCTACAACCTTCTGTAGTAACTAAGTGTGAAAATGAGATATGACTCTAGCATGGAAAAAAGTTTTAATCTGGTGCCGTTTAATCTCAATGGAATCTAAGAATTTATACTTTAGTGTATGATTTAATGAGATCTTTTCCCTCTCTTTGTCCTAAGCATACAATACAGATTCTGGACTGCATTTTTCGCTTCCCACTCCCATCCTTGCACTATCCCAGTAGCTGACCAATTCCTGGCATATGTCCTAGCTCACGTTTCCAGTGTTGCTTAAGCTTGGTGATACCCCTTGCATTTTCATTCAGAACCTGCCATTCAGGTTTTCACCATTCTGTGGGCTGGATCATGCTAAGCAAACAATGGGATCTTGCCCTAAAATGCTGTTATACTTTTTACACTTGTTACCAGACAGGAGAGCTGATTAGGTACCCATTATGGGCTGAAGGAAAGCAGAATAAACCAGGAAAGATCCTCTCTGTGACTAGTTGTTTTTATTAAGTTGTCCTTCTGATAGCCACTGACTCTGCATGATTGTCACTCCATTGTCACCCCATTGGGAGTGATCCTGCTGTTCCAATGCCAAAAATTATTTAGAACAGAGCTACCCATCAGTCTGGGCTCACCTTTCCTACAGACAGTCTGAATGCCCTGTTCCTGATGCTTTTTCTAAACCAGCTAGATCCCCACCAAAGCCAGTGACATGGCTGTGTCTGATGATTTCTGGACCACAATCAGTGCAAGCTGAAGCACTAAGGGTCTCTCCATACAGGTATTTAAGATCTTTTCTTCATTGAAATCACACTTCACAGACCACTCCAAAGCCATTCCATGAACACAGTATTAAGATTCACCCTGGTCTTCTCTGCACAGCCTTGCAAGGAATTAGTCCCGCAGCAGGCATTTCTCTAGCTGGGGCTGTCTTCACAGGAGGTAGTGGAGTGGAAAACTAGTGTAAAAGGAACTAAAGTTAGGAACAGGGAACTGCAGGTCTGCTGCTGGATTTTCTGTGGTCAAGAACTTATGTGAGTGTTGTCCAGGTGCATTAAAGGAAATGGCAGGCAAGAAGGAAGTGTCAGGAGATGACTGAAGACCCCAAAGGCTACAGCTGCTCTGAACTGCCAAGGGGAATAGCTTGTGATAATTTATAGTAGAAGTGGTCAGAGGCTAGAGGCCTAAACTGGGCCTAACAAGCCACATAGACAGACTTACATTTTATCTCACCAGTTCATATTGTGTAGTTACACCTCCCTATAAAAGGAAGGCATGGTAGGGAGGGATGATAGATGAAGATTTTAGAGTGAAGACATTTTTACCTTACAGACTGTTAAATGCACATTATTTTGGCAATAATAACTTGGACACTACTGTTTTACACAGCATTATTTCATTTCCTAGAGGAAAATACAAACACATACTTCAGCCAAGTTCTGGTTCAATGTGCCTCCTTGGCAAGCAGGAACTCTGAACATTACAGTTTCTGAGGGACTGTTAACCACGGAGTGTTGTCTTTTCTATACATGGAGGTGGTGTTAGTATAAATGTAATCAAGGTCCACAGGAGATCTCCTGTTGCTCTTTTCTGGATAACAAAATTACACATTTCTCCTGTTGAAGGGAGCCATGTCTCCTAACTCAAGTTTTCTTCTTTCACCCAATGTGAGAAGCAAGAGACAGAGCTGCTCAGGTGTAGTGAATGACTTGTAGGTCTCAGTAGGATGGCTGCAGGTATTGTTCCTCAAACACAACAATTCAGGCATTGCAAAATGAAAGCACAAAACTGTTTTGCTGAATGTGACTCATTGTGTATGCTATTTTCTATACAAAGTCAAATGTTCTTAGAGTCTGTACTCATTAACTGGAGAGGGATGGAAATTATTTATTCTCCTCCTTGCCTCAGACCTACAAACATGAACATGTGAAAGTTTGTGCACCACACATCATAGTCATCCTTGTCAAGCAGAAAACTGTTCCACCTCTGAGCATCACACATTGATTTGCTAAAAAAGAAATCAGTAAAATATGTTCCTAACTTAGGTAATACTAATATAACATTTCTCATTAACAAACTTAGAACCTTTTCCCCTGCCTTCTTGTTTTGTGTCACCTGGTTCTGTAAGGTGAGGACATCACTGTCCAGCTGAAGAATTTTTCTCAGCATATGGAAATTTCTAGGTAAAGAATGATAATAAACTTGATAGAGGATGCCCATGGAGGATAACGGTATTAAGACTTTTCTGTCCCAGAAAGTGCTGTCATATATTTAAGTGTATTATGTTAGATACCTACATATAGCACAACAACTCTATTTGCTCCCATAAAACTTCTGTGCTTGTACACTTTCAAGCAAGGAGCTTAGTGCTCTTCAAAAAAGTGCTGCCCAAAAGCTTTCTAAAACTTAACAGCGAAGTGGTTGCTTAGTTTGACATACAATACTGGAGGTTAGGACTGAAGTAACACCACCATCACTAACTGTTAGTGACACATATTATATACAAAACAACATAAATTTCTGTATATGTACCAGACATTTGTCTCCGGAGTCCCCAGGTATACCTGATTTGCACAGATTTTCCTGGATAGGATCTGCCTTCCTGGTACAATAGTGCAGTACAGAGACCAGCCAGAAACATTAAAGGTATGCCTGCTCCCAAATGGTATGTAGTTCTTATATTTGTATGGAGCTATTAGATTTGTACTATAATAATCAACTTTAATATTGTGTTAATGATATTTAAATCTTCAGCCTCTGTTACCTCTAAGAGGATTTTATCCAATAACCTCTAGACACTGACATTTCACATGTATATTATATGTATGTATTTTATACATATACACATACATACAAAGATATAAGAACACATAATGGTTTCCTAAAAATACAGGAATAAAGCTTAAAAATAGCTGTGTAGTTTCTCAGACAGTAAACTTGTTTCTTAAGATTGCATACAGCTAAAGTAGTACAACGCCACTGGATCTGAGCCACAATTTTCTGGAAGGAATGGCTTTTCCTCCTTCCCTTCATCCGACAGTCAGTGAAGTGAGCAACTCCCCTTAGCACTCAGACTGTGATGAGCTGTTCATCACAGTCTCAAAGAAACTCGGTCTGTGCTGTGACACACTTGCTGCAGTCTGTGACTAACCTCTCTGACACACCGTACAAGATGTGCAGTTCTTCTCTGACCATATCTATAAAAAGTAAACAAAATTAGTCCTGGAAAATGAGTAGCCAAGACTTCCAGTCAGCTCCTTTCTGGCTGGAATATTAAACAGTAAATGTGTCATTAGAATAAGACTGTTCCAGAGATATTCAAGAGTAATTTATTTTCAGACTATTGCTGCTATATCGTAGAATCATAGAATGATTTGGGTTGGAAGGGACCTTAAAGATCATCTAGTTCCAAGCCCCCTGCCATGGGCAGGCACACCTTCCACTAGACCAGGTTGCTCAAAGCACCATCCAACCTGGCCTTGAACACTTCCAGGGATGGGGCATCCACAACCCCTCTGGGCAACCTGTTCCAGTGCCTCACCACCCTCACAGTAAAGAATTTCTTTCTAATATCTAATCTAAATCTACCCTCTTTCAGTTTAAAACTGTTATCCCTCATCCTATCACTACACTGCCTGATAAAGAGTCTCTCCCCATCTTTCTTGTAGACCCCCTTTAAGTACTGGAAGTCTGCAATAAGGTCTCCCCGAAGCCTACTTTTCTCCAGGCTAAACAACCTGAACTGTCTCAGTGTATCCTCACAGGAGAGGTGCTCCAGCCCCCTGATCATCTTCATGGCCCGTCTCTGGACCTGCTCGAGCAGGTCCATCTTTCTTACACTGGGGGCCCCAGAGCTGAGTATTCCAGGTGGGGTCTCACCAGACCAGAGTAGAGGGGGAGAATCGTGTCCCTTGATCTGCTAGCCACACTTCTTTTGATGCAGCCCAGGATGCAATTAGCTTTCTGGGCTGTGAGCGCACTTTGCTGGCTCATATACAGTTTTTCATCCACCAATACCCCCGACTCTTTCTCCACAGGGCTGCTCTCAATCCATTCATCAACCAGCCTGTATTTGTGCTTGGGATTGCCACAACCTACTTGCAGGACTTTACATTTGGCCTTGTTGAACTTCATGCGGTTCACACAGGCCCACCTCTCACGCCTGTCAAGGTCCCTCTAGGATGGCATCCCTTCCCTCCAGCATGTCAACTGCATCACACAGCTTGGTGTCATTGGCAAACTTGTTGAGGGTGAACTCAATCCCACTGTCCATGTCACCAACAAAGATGTTAAAAAGTGCTGGTCTCAATACCAGCCCCTGAGGAACGCCACTCATCACTGCTCTCCACTTGGACATTGAGCCGTTGACTGCAACTATTTGATTGCAACCATCCAACCAATTCCTTCTCCAACAAGTGGTCCACCTGTCAAATCCATGTCTCTTCAATTTAGAGACAAGGATGTCGTACAGGGCAGTGTCAAATGCTTTGCACAAGTCCACGTAGATGATGTCCATTGCTCTTCTCTTATCCTATCTCTATCTCTTATCTTATCTTACAATGCTATAACCTCATCATAGAAGGCTACCAAATTTGTCAGGCACAATTTGCCCTTCGTGAAGCCATGCTGGCTATCACCAATAACCTCCTTATTTTCCATGTGCCCTAGCATAGCTTCCAGGAGGATCTGCTCCATGATCTTGCCAGGCACACTGGCCTGTAATTCCCAGGTCTTTCTTTTTTCTCTTTTTAAAAATGGGGGTTATGTTTTCCCTTTCCCAGTCAGTAGGAACTACCCCAGACTGCCATGACCTCTCAAATGTAACAGATAATGGCTTAGCCACGTCATCCACCAGTTCCCTCAGGACCCACCTCTCATCAAGTCCCATGGACTTGTACACCTTCAGGTTCCTTAGATGGTCTTGAACCTGAACTTCTCCCATGGTGGATGGTTCTTCATTCTCCCAGTCCCTGCCTTCGCCTTCTGTGACTTGGGTAGTGTGGCTGGAGCACTTGCCGGTGAAGACTAAGGCAAAAAAGTCATTGAGCACTTCAGCCTTCTCCACATCCCAAGTAACCAGGTCTCCCATTTCCTTCAGGAGAGGGCCTGCATTTTTCCTAGCCTTCCTTTAATCACCGATGTACCTATAGAAGCATTTCTTGTTGCCCTTGGTCTCCCTGGCCAGATTTAATTTTGTCAGGGCTTTAGCTTTCCTAACCTGGTCCCTGGCTGCTTGGACAATTTCTCTGTATTCCTCCCAGGCTACCTGTCCTTGCTTCCACCCTTTGTAGGCTTCCTTTTTGTGTTTGAGTTTGTCCAGGAGCTCCTTGTTCATCCATGCTGGCCTCCTGGTGTTTTTGCCCGACTTCCTCTTTGTTGGGATGCATCACTGCTGAGCTTGGAGGAGGTGACCCTTGAATATTAACCAGCATTCTTAGGCCTCTCTTTCCTCCGGGGCCTTATCCCATGGTACTCTACCAAGCAGATCCCTGAAGAGGCCCAAGTCTGCTCTCCTGAAATCCAGGGTGGTGAGCTTGCTGTGAGCCCTCCTCACTGCCCTAAGGATCTTGAACTCCACCATTTCATGGTCACTGCAGCCAAGGCTGCCCTTGGTCTTCACATTCCCCACCAGCCCCTCCTAGTTGGTGAGAATAAGGTCCAACATAGCACCTCTCCTTGTTGGCTCCTCTATCACTTGGAGAAGGAACCTCCTGGATTGCTTATGCCCCACTGTGTTGTCCCTCCAACATATACTGGGGTGGCTGAAGTCCCTCATGAGGACCAGGGCTTGTGAACATGAGGATGGTCCTATCTGTCTATAGTGGGCCTCATCCGTTTGGTCTTCCTGGTCAGGTGGCCTGTAGCAGACCCCCACTATAATGTCACCTGTCCCTGCCCTCCCTTTAATCCTGACCCATAGGCTCAGCTCCTCATCCATCCTCAGGCAGACTCCACGAACTCCAGCTGGTCATTGACATAGAGGGCGACACCCCTTCCTTGCCTTCCCTGCCTGTCCTTCCTAAAGAGCCTGTATCCTTCCATTCCAACACTCCAGTCATAGGAGCCATCCTACCACATCTCTGTGATGCCGACAAGATCATAGCCCTACGGGTGTGCACATGTCTAACTCCTCTTGTTTATTCCCCATGTTATGTGCATTTGCATAGAGGCTTTTAAGTTGGGCCCCCGATGAAGCTGACTTACTGGCTGGAATTCCTTTGTGCTGCTCTTCAGGTGTTCTCCTGCTGACCTGTGATGCCTCTCCAGGCTCTGGGCGTCTCTTGCTGGTGCTGGCATCAAACTGGTAGGAGTGGGATGGATTGAGGTTCCCCTCCCCTGACAACTTTCGTTTGAAGCCCTCTTCACCAGCTTGGCAAGCCTATGGCCGAAGATGCTCTTCCCCTTCACTGAGAGATGGACCCCGTCAGCCCCCAGCGGACCAGGTTTCTCGAAGTGAGTCCCATGGTCTAAGTAGCCAAACCCCTGGCTGTGGCACCCGTCCCATAACTATTTGTTGATTTGCTGGATTCATCTGGCCCTTTCAACCCCCTTTCCTTTGAGAAGGAGGATTGAGGAGAAAACTACCTGCACTCCAGAGTCCCTTACGGCTGCTCCCAGGGCTCTGTAATCCTTCTTGATACTCCTCAGACTGCTTCTGGCTGTATCACTGGTGCCCACGTGAAACGACAGCAGCCCATAATAGTCAGTGGGCTGTACAAGGCTTGGTAGTCTCTTGGTGACATGCCTGACACAAACCCCTGGTAAGCAGCACATCTCTCTAGACAGCGCGTCAAGTTGGCAGATGGGCGCCTCCGTACCTCTCAGAAGAGTTGCCTACTACTGTTAGCCATTGCCTTTTCTTAGTTGCACTGGTTATTACACGGGGAGCAGATCGGGCTGCCTTACTCAGCTCCAGCGTCTCTGCTGCTGTGACAGGTCTTTCCTCTTCAGTCTGCAGAGCAGTGAAGCGGTTTTGCAAGGGCACCTCAGGCTTCCGGGGGAAATCCCTTCCTCCTGCAGGTCCTTGCCACTGCAAGCACCCATTCTTCTGCATTATTGGCCCCGTCCCCTCTGTGTGTGCCAGTGGGGGAGTTTTTGGCTGTTTGACTGTGGGTCCATTGCAGACTGTGCTTGGAACCAGCTATCTAACTCTTTGTCAGCCTCCCTGATCTTACACAGCCTTCTCACTGCCTCCTGCAGCTCAGCCACCTGCTGCAGGAGGTCGTCTACCTGGGCTAAGCTTTCACAGACAGGTCTGCCACTTGCCCCTGCCCCTGCCCCAGGAGAAATGTCTAGGCACTTCCTGCAGTCTGAGGTCTGCACTGCAGCCTCTCCCTTCAGCAGCTCTGTCTGGGTGGAGGCATTGGCCACCACTGGGGGAGACAGTGCAGACTCCCCAGCTGGAGCTGCTGCCTTTGCTCCCAGAAGAGTGCCCACCATTCTGTCTTGAGGGTCAGGCAGGATGAATGCCCTTGACCTGTGCAGATGGTCACAGAATGGTGCCCAGTTGTTGTCTTAAGTGTACTTCAAGCCTCTCCACTTGGCCAGTGGCCTCTTCGAAGATGCGCCCTTCCTGCACGCCCTTCCGCGCAAACTGCTGCACAAACTGCATATGTATATGTGCCTATGCACAATGATTAGATTCTTTAGGAAAATAAATCCCTCTATAGGTAGACTTCATTTTCCCACAGTACGTGAATTTTTCATCTTACTACAATTCAAGAAGTTGTATTTTCACAGGCTTTTATCCCTGTTTTCCTGTCTGCATCTGGGTATGGAACCTCTTGATCTAGTCAGTAGTTTATTTCATCACTAAACTTATTGTGTAGAATGGTATATAAACAGTTGACAATAAAATGAATAGCTACACATCATGAAAAGAAGAATACAATTTTTTTCTATTTAACTGCAAATTATATCTGCTTTAAAGCAAAGTCACATAGTTCTTTAGCTGAATGATAAATCAAGGTGGTTTTTTCCCCAGATACTATGGTAGATTCCTACTAAGAAAATTTTAAAGACTTACAGACTTAGGATTCCTGATGTCTCATTTTTGCATTCCATCTTAGAGAAACAGATGACTAGATCACAAAACTTAATAGCTTCCTTCATGAAAGGAATGAGAGATAAAGGACAACCTAAAAAAAAAAACCCTCACCAAATGCTACAAATGATTCATTTCAGTATGTTTGAGCCTAAAGACTATAGGCATGACATTTTTGTGGGTGGAAGCATATTTTGTCAGCATTTATTTTGTGAATGAAGTTCTTAAAAATATAAACTATACATAAGCCACTGAAAATAAGTCATGGAATGAGGTTAAATTCTGCACAGCAAAGCTGGACAGTAAGGGTACTATGGAAAATCTGCAAGTACTCCTAGCTATTATGTCAAAATGTCATCTTAGTTTTTTGTAAAAACTTCTGAAAAGTATTATACTTGTCAACTCTGTCTTCTTATTTTGGTGTTACATTTATCTACTTCCCAACAGAAATTTAAAGAAGCTTGTACTTTTTGTCCTTTTTGGTTTTATAAAGTGACTACCATTGGCAAGCAGCTTTTATGGATAAGACTCAGGGATTTTATGATTCTACTGTTCAAGCCAGTGAGAATTTCACACCAAGCAATGGCCTTGCATTTTCCTGGCCCCAAAATACCGCTTCATTGCCAGGGATTCCAGTACAAGGATGTGGTCTATAGTGGTTGTTGTGGTGAGGAGAGGGGAGATTTCTCTTACCAGACATATACACACCTGGTACTGTTATGCCAGGGATGCATGGCAATATAGTTATACACTGTGTGGACAGTCTGGTTACATGCCTGCTGGGGCAGAGATAGCAGCCTGCACAACATGTCAAGAATAGAGTTGTGTAGGAACCTTTGCTGTGGCCTATTTGAGTGCTAATGAAATAGGGGTAAGAGGAGATACTCTCTAGTTTAAGCTGTAATAGACTGTTGAACTTAATGGGAGGATAGTTTGAAAAGCTCGCAATATAACTTCTACAACCAGAGAGGCATTGACAAATAGTTGGGGAAACAGTGCATGGAGAGGGGCTTATACTGATTATGAATTGCAGGTATAGCTGGACACATTAGAGAAGGAATAGCATTTCTTCTGAGCTCCATCTAAACCAAAATGGAAGCAGGCTTGTGACACTGAAAAATCGATAGTGGAGTTATTTGAATTGAGGACTGTGGGAAGATAAAAAAGAAAAGAAGAGCATTCAGTTTGGGATGACGTATTCTGTAGGGATGAAGATATAAAAGGTCTGAATAATTCAAAAAATATAGGGCAGATCTTAAAAAAAAAAAAAAAGTTAGTTGGAAAGTGGTCAAGTGTATTTTCTACAAGTTAAGTCCTGTTCTACCACACACCAAAAAATATGAAACAAACCCAAGACTAAATATAAAAGTTCTGTGACAACATTAGGAATCTAGGAAGACTGGTAAGCAATAATGTTTGGTTTTAAATGGGCTACTGATGCAATAAACATTTAGGGAAGATGAAAGAAAAAAAATCAGACTAAAAGGGATTGAGAGAGTACATTAGCCAAGGAATGACACTCCTTGTCTCAATTCCTGACGTATTCTGGCTAAGAAAAGTTTAGATCCAAATAAGACAAATAGCTAAAAGCATCAACAAGAACCACAGAATATATAAAGAAAAACACCATCATTTTTAAATGGAATAGTAGTAATGGTCTACTGAGTAGTAATGGTGTACTGGAAATATTGGCCAGCATAGTGACTAACATGCTGAAAGAGAGCAGAAAACATAATAGGATGGGAAACTTCAGTCTTCATGAATGAGTTGCTTTTATAGCAAGAAAAATATCATGTGTTTAGACAGTAGAAATGATGACTTCTTGGAAATCCATCTAGTCAGAAATGTAAAGGAGATAAATTTGCTTAAGCCCTGATCAGTGAACATGATCTGGTCCTGGATGTAATTATAAAAAAGGCACTCAGTTACAGTGGCCAGGAGTTAAATCTGTGAAAAGAAAAAGCAGTAGCAGAGAAAGGAAATAAATTATTTATGTTAGTGTCACTATGGAAGAGCACTGGGTGAGCTCTGTGTCTGAACCACTGTTTATGAGGGAATCTCTGAGACATACCATTTAAACCATTTTTTAAATCATTTATGATTACCTAATCATGAAATGTGTAGTTATCACTAGCAGGACCAAAGAACCACTTAGCATCCATTTAGTTAGAAGGCGTTTTAATGTGATGGCACTAAGCTGTTAACTGATGGCTAAACTGTTTTACACTACAGGAATGGAAAGTGGCAAATGTGAAAGGAATTTTTTTAAATGGCGTCAGGGAAGACTTAAAATTGTAGAAAACTACTTGCCTGGTCAAGTGCTAGACTCTGTAATATATAGAATTAGCAGACGCAGGGCTAAATCCAATGTAATGTGAAGAATCAGCAAAACTACCGAAGTTCTTTAAAGATGCTGTTGGATATGCTGATAATGTTGGTATGGTTGACATGGTGTATTCCAGTCTCCAGAACAGTTTTGAATAGGAATCTGATTAAACGTTCAAAAAGAAATTAGCCATAAAGGGACAATAAGAAAGCTGTCTCATTGAATAGTAACTGAATGGCAAGACAAAAAGTGAAAGACTAATAGTGGAAACTCATAAGATCCTGTGCTGGCAGAAAGCAAGTTTAGTGCTTCTAGGCACAGTGTCTGCAATCTTTGAACTAGACAAAAGTTTTCAAAACTGTAAACAGTGTAGTATACAAAGAACTCTGAAACATTTTTTCTGTAGTGCAGACATGAAGGTATTTCCTTTTGATTTTGTACAGTGCCTGCTTTTTCACTGGTGTCTCATTATGGTTATTGGGGGAAAAAAGGTCTGCCTTCACCGTTAGCTGCAAAAGCAGTAATAATGATGAACAGGTTAATGTTTTGCAGAGATGAAACCAAGCATGTGTGGTGACTGGATAAAGGAAAGCAGGGTGGCATTTCTGCTGCTCCACTGTAAACATAGCTTCTTCCTTGCCTGTCTGAATGAAAGCTATGAAAGAGAGAATTTAACCATGGTGTATGGGGTATTTACAGTACAGCTGTTTTCTTTTGCGGAGAAATAAGCAAATAATACAGTCTAACTCTTAAACTCTGTCACTCCAGGAAATGATAGAAAAACTATTGCCCTCAGCTTAGTAGAAATGGTCTTCATTTGAGACTACTTTTAATTTGCTTTCTTGTATATTTTGTTTCTTCTATATGATATGCATGAACTTTTTTTGTCATGGCTCATATGTTAGACGGGTTAAGTATCTAACACCTCAGCACAGAACTTCTGTGTGTGTGGCCTGATCTGTCTGTAGACAATAGGGCTCAGAAAAGAACAGGGGAAATAGTGGATTCTTCTGTTCCAAACTGCTTCGCAAATCCCTGTTGCACAAGTTCCTTTATCCTGGGGAGCTGACCTTCCTTCTAGATAAATCAGTTTTCTAGCCTAAAAAGCAACAGCCTTCAGTGCTTCAGAAACTGCTAATATACCTGATCTAATTTTCAGGCATGTTGTACTAGGGGGATGTTCTTATTTATATTTTTAAGGAAGGTAACATTTATCTTTTTCTATTTGTTCTTAAAAAAAAAGAAAAAAAGTATTTTGTAAGCTATGGTTGTGACCTTGCAATACAACATTTACCCATGAGAAAAGTGATCCTGTTGTGCTTCATTTTTGTGACATCTTATCAACATAAGATCATCTTTCACGGGGGAAAATTCTTGCAAGATCTGTTGAATAGGCCCAAGAACAGCAAAGACACCAATAAATTGTCTAACAGGTGCCAGCCAAAATTGGCTTGAAGCTCTTTTTTTCAAGATCTCTACCAAGAAAAAGTCTTTTTTACTTTTGGTGGGATTCATTTCTCCTACCACTAGGTGTCTTCATATGAGACAAGTATTAAGATCCCATTATTTTTTGTGGGGATTTAGTCTAAACAGTCAGTGCAGTATAACATATCATTCTTCTCACCCTCTAGCAAACATCTATATATGATCAAATGCATCACCTTCTGGACTCTATTGACAGTAAAGGGACCATAAACACCTAATGAGGTGTAGGTACCCCAAAGTTATGAGAGATCAGTCTCATCCTGGGAATAATTTACTTTATTTTTTAATCACAAAATTCATGTTGAAGGGATGAAAAAAGTGTGATCTTCCTGTACTTGCACCTTAATTTAAATGCCAATATGAGAAGCTGCAAAGTGAAATAAGGTGAACTGGGGTGTTTAGCAATGGAAGAAACATTGATAGACTCAATCCTGTAAAAAATATCCAAATGCACATTTGTCAGGGTGTTCTGCCATGTTCAGGACCAACTGATGCACTAGTATAGTATGCAAGGACAGAAATAGGATCTTGTGGGGTATGTGAATACATTTTCAAAATGTATTGAGACATATAAGGTAAGTTGCAAACTCCTAAGTAAGCTGGATACCATCTTTTCTATTTGAAAATTGGCAAGTGTCATAAAATTTTGTAAATGCTATGGGGCATCTACCTTTGATACTCAACACTGTTGTAAACCTGGTTCATAGCTGCTAATTAGATTCATCCATCTGGCAGTATTTGTAAAAAAATTTTAAATATTCCCAATCATTAGATGCAAACAGAATAGTATTATTAAGCTGCAAGTTTACTGTCAATAAAAGTGTATTAAATACTCTGTGTGGAACAGATTAAATCAAAACCAACTCTAAAAAATATTATTAATAATAAAAACTAGCTGGCTACATGTAGCAGTTGTATTAACAAGTAACCACAGCTGAACAAGTAGTAAAACCCATAAAGCACAGTTCCTAAAACAACCTCCACAGTGGATATAGTGTGCCAAAACTAACATTTTATCAATAACTTTATAATGGAAAACTAGTTAATAAAATGATAAAGTTAAAAAATGAAGACTAGACAATCTTCCCATTAACTATTTACTTTACCTTAACGGTGTCAAAGAAAGCACCCTTTCTCTAAGCAAAGGTGGAAACAGAAAAGGTATTGTGGCTTAAATGACTAAATATTAAATTATTCAAGACACATAAACTGTCTTTGGAAGTAGAAAATTAGCTAACCTCAAACCAGGAGATTAACAGAGAAAGAAAATAATAGGATAGTATCCTTCAAAGATAACTTCTTCCAAGTAGCAATTTGCCTATGGGAACAAGATCTGTGAATGTCAGGGAGACCACTAGTTTGGAAAGATTTAGGCCAATATTAAACATTAATAGGGAAATGAAACCCAGGCATATTTACACTAAGGAGAAGAGAATAAGATTTGGGGCAGGCCCTAAGCCATCTACTGGTGAAGGTTCACCTACTATATTACAAACAAAGAGTCTGTAGTTATTTCTTAAAGACTGCAAACCCTTCCCCTGAAATTTAGGTTGTACTTTATGGACATTATTATATTGGATTACATAGTGTTGTGCTGCTCGGGTATGACAATTTCTGTGATTCTACCTTTAAGCATCTCTGCTGAGACACGAAGATGAATGCTTAGCTCAAATCCATGGATTTAGATCCTGGCTGTCACCATATTTGGATTGCACCACTCAGAGCTTCATTGTGTTTCAAGACACTAACTCAGAAAGTTGTGAGAAAAAGTCTGGCACTGTGCAGGTTTAGAACTGTGAATGATGAATGACAAAACTCTATGCTCTTTTGCATGGCAAAAACTATAATGTAGAATCTTCCCCCAAATGGAGAATGTCTCAATTGCAGTTTTTCATGTGCTCTCATAACATTCTCATTACTTGGATGTGGTGTATTCAAATCATTGATGGAAACTTCTTTTCTCTTGGAACAGTATTTATGCTGGAATTTTTATAACTGGAAGAGGATCAACAAAGAAGCCTTATTTGCCACCCTTAGTTTATTCTGATGTAAAATGTATTGGCTACAGATATTTTGAGATATTGTATCCTTTTATAACCAGATATGCAAGCACAGATTAAATACATAACAAGAATGTGATAGTTTGACTGTGAAACCCTGCAAAAAAAGGATGTTCAAGTTCTGCATACAAATCCCATATTTGTGAATGCAAATGGACCTTTAAGAATACAAAATAGTTAGGCATATGCAGAAGAGCATGTGTGCACATTAAATCATGGTCTGGCACTCACAGTTATGAGACCTGCTTAGAAAAATGAGCATATAGCTTTCCTCATAACGCATCTTTAGCTGCTTGTCTAGTGTACATGTATCATCTGCCTGTGCCTTGGAAATTTGAATCTCTGTCTATCCCCTCTTCTGTCCACTGCAAAGCTAAACCAAACAGTCCCCTCTTAACTCCGCAGACCTCTCACAGAGAAGCAAAGTGTTCTCCTCCTCCTGACAGCTTTATGCGTTACCTAGCTTAACTCTTGTCCATTGCAATTGGCCCAAACTATAGGTCAAAATGACATAGATTTGCTCTTCTGCTTATTAAATATCAACATAGCTTTCTTAATCAGTGCAGGCAGGATTGAATATTTGCACTGCAGCAGTTAGGGGAGGAACTGAGAAATCTCTCTCTGACATGTGTAAATCTAAGAAACAGAGACACGATTTTCATAGCAGACCGTGCCCCAGCGAGGCACAATCCTGAGCAGAATCCATGCAGGGAAGGGGGAGTTGCTGTGGATGGGGTCAGGACCTCAGGGTCAATTTCTGCACTGCTTGAGACACACGCACTCTCCCTGGGGAAGGGAAGATATTTTCTTTGTGTTTAGATAGTTCTGCTCCACACAGCAGTAGAGTCCCGAGAACGTGCATGGTCAATAGTACTGCACTCTGGTACCTGTCTCCCTCCTTGTCTTGCCCTACAGTAGGATTTCAGCCTGTGACATGGCCCTGTGGCCCCAGGATAAGGGAAAGTATGTTGACTTTGCAGCACTGGGAATTGCGGGCACATGGCAGCATGAAAATTGCAAGTGTTTTGGCACTAGGTGCCAAGGAAAACACTGCCAGCCCACAAGGGACACTACAGGCCCACAGTCACTGGCAAGACCGTGGGACTGGGCATGGAATTAGACTGAGTACCTTAAACCGATACACTTACTGATAGTTTTTCGAAAGAGGACAACTCCTTAATGCTGCTAGAAGCATGGGGCAGCATAGGAGACACCACATACCAGGATCACTCCACAAAACAAAGGGACAGTATTTAAGACAAGAAATAATGGAGCTTAAATGGCAGAAAAAGTGAACTGCAAGGGAAATCCCACCCCAACCTTTCTAACTACAAGGATGGTCAAGCTCAGAAATGGCTTACCTAGAATAGTTAAGTATTATTCAGACAAAAGAAATGTTTTAGGTAAAGTTGATCTGCACAGGGACTTGAAGTAGGCTATGTAATCTGTTTTCTAGTTTGGTAAGGCTGTTTGACCCACCATGAGTGTCCTCAGTGGGAGGCCTATCCCATCATGTGTAACACTGAAAGAAAGCAAACTCTCTTATAAAGCTCCTACTACAGTATTTGAATTCAGGACCGTTGTCATAGCCTTCCTTGCTGTCCAGAAAATTATAGAATTTATGAGGCTGCTTGGGCAGTGGGGAAGAAGAATATCTCGTGGTCTTGTGAAATAGCCAATGAGTATTTTTAGCCTGGCTTCACAGAAAATCTGCCTGTCAAGTGTGATTGCAGCCAAAGATAAATTTCTCTGGTAATGTCAAACTTGGTTTGGCCACTAGACCTGTATATAAACCTGCTGTAAATACTAACTCATTTTGTCTATTCATGCCCTTAATTATCAACTTGTGAAAACAATTTGTGGATAGAGGAAAAAACCTAGTGCTGTTTTTCCACAGGGATCTTGGCTTCTTTAAAGATGACAGGATGTAGGATGTCTTCTCAGCATTTGGTAAGAGAGAGCAGACACAGAAAAGCAAAAGGAGAACTGAGGAAAAGAAGTCACGGATATTCATCTCCTACCTTACAGATAACTTCAGACTGCAATTATGTCTGGGTCATAAGCATAATGGTATTTGGACTCACTTTTAAAAAGTCTGCATGCTTTCTAAGTCCTCATTGTTGCCTAAGAAGAAAAGGTCTTTATGCCACAACAATAGTAAAGAGCCATTCCATACAACCATGTGTTCTCTGTGCCACATAAACCTTTCTGAGATTTATTAGAATTAAAGATTACTGATATGTGTTCATGCTACAAAAACAGTGCCACCAGTTCACTCTTCAGACAACTTACCAGCTAGAAACATTCCTGGTTTTTCCATGTCATTTCCAATATTACTTCAGATTCTATGCAAAGCAGTTATTTTTTACCACTGGCATGGAGTCAGGGAAGTCTGAGAGGGCACAATTTAGGAATTTATTTGCTTTACAATGGAGATACAAGAGCAATATAGCAGAATGTATGATGCAGTACAAAAAGGCATGTAGGTAGATGGAACTACTGTATACTAAAAGCATTTTCCTCAGGTGTTATGTTTATAATGTTTCTCCACTGATAACAATGGTATTAAACCAATAATGAGTTTTGTGCATCCTGGTAAATACCTTCTTTTGCTTATATCTGTATTCCAAAATTCCAGGTATGCAGGGCCACATCACATAAATGACTCCTCATCTTGTGTTTGGTACAAAAAAAAGAAAGGACCTCAGTATTGTGAAATTCAGCTTTGTAACGTCCTAATGTAAGGCACCTGGGTATACGCTATGACCTAGGCTGTGAACCCCAGGTTCAGAATTAGTCATGTCACATAAATCCAGTGATCATTAAATGTTTAACCAATTCTGTCATCAGGGATTAGACTGTTTCCTGCCTAAGTTCTTTCCAACTGCTTGCTGTCTTCTCTTACAGTAGTCAGATTTTAATTCTTTCGTGCTGCATTGCCATTTTTTTGTCTTTACAAATGGATGCAGAGTTATTAGTTCAGACGTTTTTTCAATGTTTTACATCAATCTGCATATTACAAATATTTTGCTTTGATATATCATTTAAGCATAGAAACAGCTATAGATTTATCTCTGATCATAGGCTACATTGCTTTTTTCTAAACAAAACCTTTGCATCACAGATCTAGCAGGGTTTCCCCTGCCTGGATAAACTCCAAAGATCTGTGTTAGATCTCACATACACAAAGGAGCTGCATCTAAGCAGGCTCTAGACTTCACTCCTATTTTAGCACTCGCAGACACTTTCAAGAAGCAGATCCTGCCAAGCCTCCCTTCCTGAAGCCTAGCCTTGATGGTAACACTGATCCTACCTCTCACTGATCATTATGGTGTATATGTGCAGTCTGAGTATATATCCCAGCCTGATACAATCCGAGCTTTGACGCTGAGGGTGAATACTTCTGGTGTTTTCACAGGGGTTAATGAAGACTCCATTGTTCTTCACACATAAAGCCTAAGGGCAGACAGTCATTAGAAATAAAAATGGACATGTCTGCTGTAGCCAGGTAGGCATGGCTCCCCTATGTGATCAGATTCTTGAAACTGAAGTTCTTGAGCTGTGAAAATGGTCACCAGCTAAATCAGCACATCCCCTTTCATAGCCTTTCAGTTTTCTCTCTCTTTAGAGTCATGGTAGACTGCTCCTGCTTTTTCAAGAGGACTCTTCCTAGCTTATGAGCACATACATAGTATAGAGACCTGAAAAGCTGGCTCTCCCTGAGAAGCACACATCTCACATTTTCCAAGATTGCTCTGTTGAAATGGAGAGCGCTAAAAATTCAATGTCCTTCTACTATTGACTCTGTGACAACTGTCAGAATTAAAGACAGAGATAAATCAAGAACGTAAAAATAGGCCCTATAATGATGACAGAATTTGCTTATTTGGTGTAGTATCAGAGCGTAGTTTCCTAATTCACTTCATAGTTCACTTATTCATTTATTAAGCATAGTTTGCTTATTCGTATAGTATTAGATAGACGTCCTGCTTTGTGCATAGTCATTTCCAAAGTCATCACACCATGATGTTCTTACCTGGAAGTTTCCAAGTAGTATAATGAAAATAGATACATTATTGCCACTTAAATTAAAAGATATGTCAGCAACTCTTTGACTACTTTAAAAAAAATTATGACTACTTTAATTTGGATGCCAAATAGTGGCATTTTGCCAGGTAGTGGTGTGGTCATCAATGCTGAGCCACTCAGCATTGCACTCAGTGAATTTATGCACAAAAATCTGTAATTACCTTTTGTTAAAGGACAGAGAAGAAACAAAGACTGAAGGTAGGGGGAAAAAAAGAAAGAAAATTCATCTTAATTTACTACAGGCCACAGGCAAGCCTTTAAAATGCAGTATGTGTGGGTGAGATGCTGAGTTTGCCAATAAAATCAAAACACTCATAACTTGTAGAGGAGGCCAATGAGACAAGAAGTAGAGAGAAGCCGCAGAAGGAGGAAGCAGGCTGACAAGACAGTGGAGCAGGGGAGGTTAATGACAAAGGGTGGCTGCCTGAAGAGGACACAGAGTGTCCTTGAGTTTGAGGGTGTTCTCAAGGTCAAAAAGATTTTGGACAGGAAGCCAGTGGACAGAGCTGATGAGGGGAGTTAACGTTCAAACATGCAGACAATGGAGATGAAATCAAAACCAGTGATTTATGTGGGCTGACAAAGGTAATGACTGCATTTTGGAGAATCCTTTACTAATCAAGGCAGCATGCGTAAGGGCCTGAATGAGATGTTTGGCCATAAGGATGGAGATTATAAAGATTGTTGTGTGGAGACCTTGAGGACAAAGAAGTGGCAGGTTTTTGGAAATGGATTTTTCATTAGCAACACTAGTGAGAATGGTATCACTGTGGAAACACAGAAAGCCAGATTGGAAGGCATCCAAAACAGATGAAAGGGAGAAAATTGTTGTATTTTCTAGTATAATTAAGGATTCTAGAACGAACAGGAAGGAGAGAAATGGGGAAAAGATAGAAATGGGCAAGAAAAATCAGGGCTGATTTTTGAGGAACATAGAACCTGGAAATGAGAGTTTGAAAGACATATGAGGAAATTTGAGTAAGACAGTAGAAGTAAGAGGAAGAAAGAGGATAGATCACCTGGGAGACAGGTCAATGCTGAACAACAAGGTAAGAAGAGAAGTACGAAAGAGAGAAACAGTTTGGTAGACCTCGGAAAGACTCATCATCAGGAGTGTGAGCTTGCCATAGAAACAGCCATTCCACAGTACCCATATTCAGAATAACATTTCTTATTCTTTTTGGCTGTAACCATATCTGTAAATTAAAGAATGTCTGAAACCAATCTCCAGCCCTGGCCATGTGCCTCAGAGAGCCCATGTCCACATTATTAAATCCTCTTGCCTGCCAGAGAAGAACGGTTCTTAGCAAACTGTCTGTAGCTCCTCCTAATTCCTAAATTGTGGCTAGGGAATTGTTTGGGAAAATGCTACTAGGGTCAGATCAAGTGTGTGTCAGGGACACTCTAGTAGTTTGACAGTTTGAATAACAGAGTTCCAAAACTTTTAAAGTTTTATGAAGATACTTGTATAAATATACAAATCTATTCTAGGCAGTTTAAGAGTTTCTTACTGAAGATGTATATACATGTCTGATTGGGTAAGCTATATAGTAACAAAGTGAGAAGGGTAGGCTCAAGTTGCCGAGAAGGCGTGGCGGGATTCCGCATTGGTGCTGACCTGCTGGGTATTTTAATCTTTACTATCTCAGATTAGAAGGATATGGGGTTAAACATATCTTTCCTTTGGTGCATATTTTCATCAGATGGATTCTGAGTGTCTCACTAAATTATTAAGATCACAGTCATTATGGGAACTGAGGCTGTAATTTAATGTAAAATTAATCTACCAGTTAAAGAATATTTCACATTCACACACTCTGGGGAAAAAAGGAGCCTGTCATCACAGTGGGCTGTAGCAGCTGTGAGTAACCAGCTGCCTCACTCCAGCTACCAAGAAGACCACCACAGATCAATAGCTATTGTCCAGCAACTTTGTTTTGTTAAAATCAGCACATATAAAATGATAAACTGGAAAGAAATTGAATGAACTTTATTTCAAATGAAATCCATTACCCAAGTATGGTAGACTAGAAATACATTTAGCGGGAAGCCAGACTTGAAAAACTTCTGAGCAGAGAAGAGAGCTGCTGTGCTGTCTCAACTAACAGAGCATGTTGCCTCCTGAGAGCACATGAGCAGCACCAGCTTCTGCAGAGAAAGCTCCAAGAGACTGTGTAGAGAGGCAAAGCAATTCCACAATGGTTGGGAAAACAGCTTTTTATTCCACACAACCTGAAGACTCTCTGCTGACCAGAAGAACCAGGTATTTTATCTCCAGCAACCTTCTTCTCAGTCCTTCTCCTTTCTGCAGCTCAGGGTGTTCTTTTTACACCTCCAAATGTCTTTGTGAGGATTCACCTCTGAGCTGTAACCCGATAATCACAGTCTCAGTGTTGTCATCATTGTCTCTGCTGCAACTAGCTAGGTTGTATAACAAAAATATTTGGTCTGTATTCTTCTGCTAATAAAAGTATCCAATTACTGTGTTCGCTGTTGCAGAGGCATTGCAGTTACTTGAGAGAATTCAGGGAAGGGCTCTGCTTTTTTAAAGATATTAATGAATCCCAAAAGGTACAATTTTACCAGAAATATTTTCTGTAAATAGGAAAACTAAACAGAAAGTGTTATTTCATATTCATTACATCCTTTAGGAAAACAGTCATCCAATGCAGCAGTATAAACAATAGATAAGCAGAATGCTTGATGCAGACAAAAACTTCTAGAAATTTCATGCTTCCCATCATCTGGATTAGGATGAATTGCTATTTTGGCCATACTTTTCCACATATGGCTGCTTTTATTGCACTATCTACTTTTGAGTTGTTGCTGCCCATTGTCAGAAGACAGGCTTCATTATTTAGCATACAGGACAAACAAACAAACAGTAAAGGGAAATAAAACAATAATTTATAGATAAACTGTAATAATTTTTTACAACCACTCTCAAAGAAAATTCCCAATCAGTTCTCTAGGGAATTTCTGCCCCAAGAAGAAACTAAACTCATGAAGAACATTTGCTGTAAGCATCATATTGTTATTAAGGTTCTTGGTATAAGTAGGTTGCATATAATTTTTTGTCCATAGGGACAAAACCACTCTTCTGGGTATGTTCTGACACTGAGAGACTCTTTTGGTATTCCTGTTAGAACAGGTGATGGATGTGGCTTGCAAGCTTCAGGGATTCCTAATATAAAAATTAAAGAGGTTCTTTTCACCTATGTTTTCCTTTCCTTAGGGAACACTGACTCCAAAGAGTCCTTTGCTCTATGTAACTCCTCTGTCATGGCTTTTCCCCGCTCCATCCTTGGTTTCCTGCAGTACATTTAGTTTCTGCCTGTTTGTAGAATTACTGATGCAATTGATCAGTGTCTGTGCTGCCCTTTTGTATGCACCTTGCATAGTTAAAAATCCCTTTAGAGAGTTCCACATTTCTAGCCATTTGTTGGATCACTAGTGATCCAACAGGGAGACCTTATGTCAGAAAATAGTGATTTGTCTTCAAATAGCTTGTAACGATAAGGTAGGGAATTATTTTGAGACACTTTCCATTTCTGCAAATTTCAGTTAAAGAGTAACAGTTCAATCAAAATTAAACCTTTGTGCCTTGTAGCACTGTCCCAGTTGTGTAGGGACACTGAAGAGTCCTCATTAGAGCTGTTGCTTCTTCACTTGCAGAATTGACCTTCTGCAGCTGGTGTGGCAACTCCTTCCTAGTATGTAAAATACTGCTGCTGCTTCTAGATAGCAAATACCAGCTTTTGAACCTAATTCAAAGCCTATTGAAACTGATGGAAAGATTCTGTTTCAACAACTGTGGATTACTGTTGCATTTCATGGACTCCAACAAAAAGATTGAGAGTCCTATTAAGTCTATGAAAGTCTACCAAAACTAACCCAGCTCCACAGCAATCAAATCAGCCCAATCAAAGTAGCATCAGCAGGTGTATTTTCAAATACTTTTAGCCTCAGAAAACATACAAATATGTCATCAGGAACAAAATAAATCCTCATCAGTGATGGAGTTCAAAACAGAGAAACTCAAACACCTGCTAAGCTTTTGCATTCATTAACATCCAAGTTTCATTGCATTAGAGGTGGGACACCTGCAAAACTCACTTTACAGAAAAGGATTAAATTCCTTAAGTCAGGTCCTTTCAGGTTTTCCTAATTTTGCTAAATATTTTCCACCTTACAATCTTTCTTTTTTTTTTTTCTTTCTTTTTTTACATTAAAAAAAATCTAGTTTGGAGATGATAGGGAGAAGCTCTTAGGAAACTCCATGAATAACAGTTTAATAAGCAGTAGAAGTTTTGAACTAGTGAAGTCCATTTTCAGCTCTCCTTACATATGATTGATAATAGACAATCAGAGATCATTTGGCAGTCAAAATGAGGAGCAACAGTGCCTCTCTACCTACTTCTTTCCTTGTGCATTCAGAGGTGAGAAACTGTTCACAACTGATTCAACCAGAATACTAACTTTTCAGAAAACACATTATTCTAAATGAGATCTTTCCCCAGAAATACAGAAAGATATTATTTCAGTTGTGGCTTTTTAGTGTGACTAACTATAGAAGGACTAGTAAAATTTTCTCTGATTTAATGTATTATTTGAAGAAACAATATGCTGATAGAACATCATCAAGATAAATTGACCGTAATTAATACCTCCTCATTCAACATTTCAAGGAATTCTAAATATGCTAGCCCTTCGCCAGGTCTCATGGGAATTCATGCAAAATCCTGCCAGACATTGTAATATGTATTTGAATATCATGGTGATTTATACTGTATAGATGCTGAGAAAGATGGAACATTCCCAATTTTTAAATGGATATGTGTATGGCCTAAACTTAATCTTTCGTTAGCTATTCCGGTTTTGCTGCAGGACAGATTTCAAGACCTGTTCTTGCCATTAGTCTGTTTGGTCAAGAAACATTAAAAAAGACAGCTCAGGTTAAAGACAGGTAGTGTTATTCTAGAATTGCTAGCTGAATATGACAGGATATTGGCTGACCCACAACTTGAGTTATATTGTTACTGTAAGAGGACAAAATATATGTTGGAAAAGATGAAAATATCTTGATCTTTCACATAAAAAGAAAAAACCCAAGTCCTTCATTTTGTCCTAAAGCTGAAAAGCAACAGACAGACATGCTAGTAAAATGTTATGCCTGTTACACATTGGTATCATAAAGTCTGAATAATCCTCTTGAAGTATCTCAGGTTTCTGATGTTATCATGTGCGTTGTGAAGGCTGAATTCTCTCCCTTTAAGCCTCAGCTCCTTTAGTCATGCAGTTGAACAAGAATTGTAGCTTTCAGTAAAGAAAGTTTCTAGCCTTCATATTTATAAAGAAAAGATTGAAAGTAGGAACTCTGTTCTTAAACAGAAAAGCAAATTGAAAGATTACAGAATTTATTATTTTCTTAGTCTTTTTTTTTTTTTTTTTAATTTCTTTCTGGTATTTACTCTTGCTTGCTAGGTACTGAGGTCTGGTAGCACCTATATCGATTTTTTTTTTTAAGTATGACCTTCATCATACAAAGACCTATGTATGAATTATTGTTTATGTAATTAGTGAGGCTTATAAAATACAGCAGCAGAGTTTCTTGCTGGTCACTGCTAGTATATTTGTCTCTTTTTTCCCACCTCTGTTTTGACTCTCTTAAAGAGAATGCTCAAGCTGCATGAAAATTTAGTTTAACAGATGTCCTAGTTTTGGTCCAGCCTAGTTACCTCTGGGTGCATCTAATCTATCTATCTAGAGAGAGAACTTTAACAGTGCCCATTA
The DNA here is from genome assembly GCF_026419915.1 of Harpia harpyja. Classification (NCBI taxonomy): domain Eukaryota; kingdom Metazoa; phylum Chordata; class Aves; order Accipitriformes; family Accipitridae; genus Harpia; species Harpia harpyja. The sequence continues at coordinate 94,387,546 of NC_068969.1, read as the reverse complement.
TTCCTGAGGCCAATTGAATGTACTGAGTATAGTTAACTTCAGTACCTCAGAAAGAAAGTCTCAGAGGCTCTCATCAGGATTAAGGACTGTATATACCATGTTATTGATCTCTATTTAAATTTTTAAATATCTTCATAAACCCTTATACCTGATGAATATGGAAAACAACCTGTAGTCCTAATCATCTCAAGTAAAGAAAGCATAGTGATTTTGGTACTGCTGCACTCCCAAATCTGCTTGTCACCACAACAACCTCTACCTCTCCTTTGCAACAGTTCTGCCTTCTCAGGCTCTCTTCCCTCTCCTACAGTGGTGGGGTTGGCAGCAGAGTCCCATCCCCATTTCTCCCCTCCAGCAAGGTAAATGTGGAGTACTAGCAGGTTTTCTTTGTGCGCCTTCTCTGTTTGATATAGCCAAATGGTGCAGAGAGGAGCTGTCTTACCTGTTGCTCTGCTTGAGCTAGTGGTTTACTTCTGCTCTGTCATTTCAGCATACGCAGGTGGATAATCTCATGGGGAGTCTGAAATGATCACATCTTTCTGGATCAGGGAGTTGCTGTGCTTTACTCTTGGCACTTGGCTTGCTAACTAGCCAGCACAAATTTCAGAAAGTTAGTTGTCAAGGCAAGTCCACTTCTAACCTTGAGAAAGACAGCTAACACTTTGAGCTCAGTCACACCATCCGAGATACGAAAGTGAAAGGACCATCTGGGTGGTTTGAAGAGGAGCTCACGCTATAGCTAAGGCAACATTGCCTGGAAGGGGAGAGAGACATGTATGCCATGACTAAAATGGATGAAGGTTGTAATTAGGTGGAAAATGGTTTATAAACAAGTTTTCTTGGTCTCTCTCTTTTACCCCAAAAGAAGCCTTGGGTTCTGAGGAAAAAGGGAGAAACACCACCAGTCACCTTTTTCCAGAGCACAGATGTCTTAGCTCTGATATATACAAACTTCTCCGAAGAGAACCAGACTATTTAGAAATAAAAATCAAACAGAAAATCTCCATTCAAAGGAGATTTCAAGTTAATATCTGACTGAGACTTCCTTGCCTAAGGAGAGGATTTTCTGGAATAGATAGCAATGTTATTTTTTTAAAAGCTATATTGTCTTCTGATTTATTAAGCAGTTTTTTTGTAGTATGTGTCACCACAAACCTCCTGTTAAAACCATTCCATATTGGTTCTTAGAAGTCTCTTTAGCTCTTGTTCTCCAGGGTCTGTTATTTCAGTACATCATTCTGTGAAATTCAGTATTGTGTTATTTAACATCTTAACTGAAGTCAGGAATGTCTGATCAAAACCAAATGTATGCATACAATATTTTTTGCCAGCTAGAATTCACCCTTGTCCAGCATTGATAAAACTAATATTTAAAATAGGATAAAAGTAAGATTATTTTTATGCTGCAAGAGGGGAGAAGGCGGTCAGAGTAGCTCTTTTAAAATTTTGTTTTATCCCATATATTTATCTCACCTTGCCCCCTTCCTCCCCCCCATGTCTTTTCTTTTAATAATAACGTTGGTTTACCAATAGGAGAGTGAAACCCTCCGCCAGCTTCCTCAGCCCTTGTTAGTTACTATGGCCCAGAAGATGGACACTGGCACAGGCAACTCATCAGGTAACATTTTACTCCATGTTTGCACCAGTATAACTCAGCTGAAAGGAACAAAAGTTGCATTAACATGAAATTAGTGTGTGAGGATGAAATCATATTGTAAGGCATTAGAGATAATTTGGAGACCAGATCCTAATTTATTGCAGAAAATCAAACTGTGGGTGTTTTCATGGGATGCAATCTCAAGCACTTGCCTGACATCTCTCAACACTTTTCCCAGTGAGGACTCAACTCCTAGAGCTCATCCTCACCTTTCCTCTTTAGTACTCCCAGTTGCACAGCTCCCAGTTCCCCAGGCTCCGTCCCCGTACCCACACCTGAGCTTGCATGTCTTGGCACATAACCAATTGCTGCATTGTGCTCTCTCATCTGGGTGGAATTAGGGGAAAGCTTCTTCCTCAGATATGGGTGTAGCTGACCTGCAGAAATGTCTTGTCAGTGTTATCTTCTTAGATAATGCCGATATTTTAAAATTAATGGCATGCAAGACAGTTGGTTTTAGCTAATTTCCCAGTGCAAAATTCAGACACAGCTGAGACTTCACATTTTGGCAAAATATGAATGTAACTCCTCTATTTTTCTTGTAGAAAAATTATTTAAGTCTGAACTTAGTGCTGCAAAAATAAAAAGGAGGGAAGAAGGAAGAGAAAAATACCTTCATTGACCTTGTGCAAACTTTTTTTCAGTTTATGACATTTTCAGGACTCACATTTCTTATGTTGGCGGAATGGATGGAAAGGGTAAGAGAGAAAGAGAGGCTAACAGCAATTTTACAGAACAGATAAAATGGTCCCCAGTCCAGCCTATAAATTAGTTAGCCTTCAGATTTTATATTCTGCAGTTCTTACATAAGACTTGTATATTGCGAATGACAAAGCAAGACTCATGTCTTTCAGTGCAACCTATTGCTGTGAATTCTTGCTTCTGGAGAACTTTGTGGTGATCCGTGTATCCCTGTCAACAGATCACAGTGGAAAGTGACCTAAACCTGTTTCAGTTTCAGATAACTTTATTAGTAGAGAGAAGCACATGTGTGAACAAGAATTTCCCTATTATTTCTATCTCAGGAAATCATATAATGCTTTAATGGTTTGAACAGACTGTAAATACTCCCTTTTGTAACTGAACTTAAAAATGCCATGCTGGGAGAAATTATAATTTGAGGTATTTAAATGACTTTTAAAACATAATAAAATTTTATATTAAGGCAGTAAGCTTACAATATTTGCAGATACTAAACTGCAGTAGTTGATTGGTATTTCAAACACATAGTAGGTGTACTGTGGCCTGATAATCAAATTCTTAGTTCAGTAATGAGATTGCTGTTCATATTAATGCGGAGCAATGAGTAAATCTACATAGTATTTTGGTTTATTGTAAATTTGTAGATTTGTGTTTTCTAAGTGATTCTAAGTTTTCTAAGTTTCCAAAAACCTTTCATAATTATTTATCCCAGTTAAAAGTGTCAGTTTAATTTTGCAAGGGTGTCTGTAACTTGTGTCAGCAGATAGTATGGATAATTTATGAGGAAATGACAATTTATAGGAAGCAGAAGAGGTTTCACAAAAAGTTAACTTTGAGAGAAGTGAGCTTTTTAATATTTTTTAGATTCACTAAAATAGATGAGAAAAAGGAATCTAATTTCAGCCTTGGCTATATTTCAAAGTCTCTTTCCATGTTTGTCATGAACAATCGTAATCAGATCTGCCAGTGAAACCATTAAACATGTCAAAGTGGTTACTGAAACAAGTCAAAGGGACTACTGATAACACTAAAAACAACTTGACACTGGAAAGCCTGATGGAAGTAATCTGTTGTAAACACCAGCTTATGAGTTACCTTGTGCTTTATCCAATTCTGTGGCTACAAAAACTGTAGCATTATGACTTTGTTATGCAGACTTTGGGTGAACAATTTTTAGTTTTGAGGAAGAAGAGAATGAAGGAACTGAAAAAGGAAGCCTTTCTTTCTGAGTTTTGAAGTGCTTTTCCATGCAACCTGAATAGTGTCTGAAATAGCTTTTGGTATGTTATTATTCGTCTAAACTTTACACTGCAAATCCCCCAGCTGAGGCACCAAAGTACAGGGGTGTAGGTCTACTGGTTTTAATGGAACAACATCAATTTGCACCTCCACGAATGTGGCCGTATTGTCTTCTCTGCACTTAGCATAGGAAGAATATCTGCCATATTTTGTAGCTTACTGAAATAACCCTGGCATTAATAGCTGTTCAGGCTAATGTCTGAGGAAGGATCACCTACTGCTTGACGAAAAGGGTAACTGCCAGAAATCCTGTTAGGATCAAGGTCAGGGTTACCAGATTACTTTATGGGAAGAGAAGACTGTTTCTTCTTTTTACATAATTTGCAGTGGTGCAAATGTTCCCTGTTTCCCCATTGGCGCAGTGAGAGAAGCTGCAGGAATGGCCCTGGAGGCTGCCAGACAGGTGGGAGGGAAGGCTAAGTCACACTGGTGTGGGACTGAAACCTCAATAGGCAGAGAGAGTCTTGCCAAAATATTATGCCCCTCCTAATCTATCATGGAAAAATCATTATCCAGTGCTGGACTAATTTGAGTTTAACAGAAACATATATAAAATAAAGCTAGTAAGGATATGAAGGGGGAGAGTGGAAGTCTGATTGGAAGGAGGTTGGTGGTATCAGATGCACAGAAAAATAAGTATCATGGTTGTTAAGATGTCAAAACTATGGAGCATTTGAAGCTCATAAAAATCTTAGCTAAGGAAGAAGAAATGCAGGTGGGATACAGAAGATTGTTGAAGCAAATGTGATCTTCACATTCTGCGGAAAGGCAACTAAGAGAGGGAAAGACACTTTGCAGCAAAAGTTCATGGGTAGCGGCTGCAGAGGAGATGCTTGGCCATTTCTGAGAGACAGAGACTAGCAATTTGCTGGTGGCACAGACAGATTCACCAAATGTCCTGAGTTTTCACACCAAGAGAACACAAAATTAGGTGTAGCAGAGGCTTTAGTGACCAAATCCACCAGATCTAGTGTCACAGAAAAACTATGCGCAGGGATAATTGTCAAATCATAAGTATCTTTCAGGGTTTCTGAAAGTCCTGAGACCCACATCACAGCCATAGCCTCATGGTCCAGTACTGCAGAGTCTATCAGAGGGACCGTTCCTGACAGTTTATGTCCAAAGACTGTGAAAGTACTATATGTTTCCCAGTGTTCTTTGTAAGTAGTACAGGAATTCATACTATCCATTGATTTGTGGAGAGGACCTGAAAAGGATCAAAGGAATCTGGACTGCTTGTATTTCAGGCACTCCTTCAGCTCCTAAACAAGATTTTGATATAAGTATGACTTGGATTATCAGAAAAGCATATGTAATGGCTCAGACCATCAAAACTCAGTATGTTGATATGGTTACAATAGGTTTGTGTTTCCAAGACTGGGAAAGAAAAATAAGACACTGAGAACAACATAGCTGAAGGGAAATACTAATGGACAAGGAAAAAAAAAGAAGAATTAATAAAAAAATGATAAAAAGTTCAACAAGAAAAAAATTAGTGTAAGGTTGATAGGCAGACTAGGAAAAGATGATAGGCAAACAGAAAATGAGAGCAGTTTGCAAATTATTTCAGTCACAGCTACAATGAATCAATATGACCCAACTCTCAAACATGTTTGTTATCCTTAGGAACATATGAAAAATAAGTGAAGCACAGCACTTTTGTTACAGGTCATATGGACTTTCATGTGAAATGTAAAACAGCTTAACAATACTGACAGTAAGGAAAAATTGGATATTTAGTATGAAGAAAGAACATGGGAAGGAGGAGGGAAATTATTGGCAACCTGAGGCATTAGGTAAATGTGAAATATTTGCAGATCTGTTAAAAAAAAGTATTGAAAAGAATTTGGAAACACTGTTGCTAGTCTGGAAATGGGTACAGGAAACAGAACCCAGTCCAGAAGAAGGAACTATTTAGGGTTTATAGGTAGCCCTAAAAACCTGCCTAGGATCACATGTCACCAATCCCATGGGAATTCTTTAGTACAAATTATTTTGGGTCCAAGTGGCACCAAGAATATGGTTTGATCCCACCACTTTTGCATTTACCAGTTGGGTCTTTTTGGTTTGTTTTTCATGCTATGCATTCTGTCAAGCCAAGTGACAAATCCCAGGTAGGACTCGCCTTAAACATTCATGTTCAGAAAGGCCTTTACATCAGAGTCGGGTGCCTGGAAAAACTCTGAAAATCTCTCCATTCCCTTACAATGAAGCCATTCCTTCTAGGATCTCCATCCTGGTGCCAAATGTTCTGCAATTTACAACCAGGAATCTCCTCTCTGCTAGCAAAGACATTAGAAAAGAAAATCCTCTCCTTTTCTTTGATAACTGTTTCTTAAAGAAGAGTTGGTGATGAAATAGGAACTAAATTTGCATGCTTATTAGTATGCTTAAGGGTCTGGTGTCATCTTACAGCTACTTTTTGACCACAGCAGGAAGATCAATAGATTACTCGAAATGGCTAAACACATCATTCTTGTGATCTGTGCATAAATCCAGGGCATATAATAGGGTGAGATGTGGATTGGTTGTAGGTCTGTACAGTAAAGAACATAACTACTTATTTCTCACCACCCTGCCATCCTATGTATGCTCTACATGGCATTAGCCTCTGTGTTGTGCCCTTATTTATAAAATTTAAAGATTTTGGGCTGTCATTGTGAGACCACAAGCTGCATCAACAAATTTTGAGTACATGATAATTTTATCAGTGGGCATAAACGTGCTTAAATTTATATACTTACAGAATTCTATTATAGTAGATTACAACTCTATCAGGCAACCATATGGTAATTAAAACATCCTCTTCTTAATTAACATTAGTTTATTGGAGGAACATTAACTATTAGTGCACTAAACTGTGAAAAATAGGTAATTTCATATTCTGAAATTGCACTGTTTCACTTTTTTCACATGTGCTAATGGGGGTTTATGTTTTAATTTCAGTTTTAACAGTATGCAATTAAAAATATTTTCATACAGTTAATCCAAAATGCCTTTCATAGAGAACTATATTCTTCATGTATTGTCAATCTCAGATGTATAAAGTGACAAGAACAGGGATTTTATCTTAAGTCTGTATTTCCATTTCTACATCCTATTGATTTATGGAGCTTCGCTTACTGCTTCTTCAGGTTTGTTATTAAAGGCAATAATAAACATCAAAATAGAATTGACTGTGACTGGCAGCAAGTGATAAGCCTTTCAAATACTAAGAAAGAAGAATAGAATCTAATTTATGTTTTATGCTTATAAGCTTTTCTTTAGTAGAGCAAATAAGTACCTTGGTGGCAGTTATTTCTGACATTGTACACGCAAGGTTAATTGGACTGAAGCTGCAGAATAAAACTATATGCATGATACATTAAACTAACTTGAGAAGGAAAACCATTTACACACCACATCCAAAAAGCAAGATTATTTTTACTGGACTGTTCGCGTTTCCTTTTCACCACGTATTTGTTCTACAAGAAGTGTCTGGTAATCATTTATGTACACCTGAAGTATTGCATAGGTAGTATGTAATACATATCTTTGCTTTTTCAGGTGAAGGAAGCCAGTACCCTTTAAATTCAAAGTCAAAATATTTTCTAAATTGGCCAGGGACAATTTTCACCTTAGCTAGCTTTATGATCTGAGAAATTTAAAGGAAACTTTATGTACGACTTTAGCTGGGAATGAAGTTAGGCCATTATGCTTTCAGGCACAATTAGGCTTTCTTGGACTCTTTCCTCAGGATGCACGTAAAGACTTCCTGGAGGATATATTTCTTATTTGACCTTCTGTTTCCCATTTGCACTGCATGGTAGACTTATGAAGTGGCTTGAATGACTTTCACTGAGAAAGCAATAGAAAGACAGTAACAAACTTGTGTGGCAATAGACACTTCTGATGCTTCTCAATTCAATATTTGGTTTGATCGTCCATATGTGCAGTCACTTATTTGGAGCAGAAACAAAGCACGGTCATTCAGTGGGAGCTCCAGGAGATGACGTCTTGGGGGATGCCAAAATACCTTGGTATGAAAGAAAATAAGATTAATCTGTTATTGTGTTTTGTGCTGAGGGTGTGGGAAAGGGCTTTAGACCTGCCTCTTCTGTCACTCTCACTGTAGAAGTCAGAGCTGATAGCTCTTGCTCCTGTTCCCTTCCTTGCATGTACCTGCAGGCCTGAGATCTCAGCAGTGACTTCTGCAGTGAGCAAAGTTCCACTCACCTTCCTGCAAGTAAAACCATGAGCATTGTCAGACCTTCCTTGTTGTGTTCAGCTACTTAATTTATTTGAGCTGTTGCTGGGATATATGTGCATTTTTAGAAACTGAGTCAAAACAGACTATGCTTTTCTACTTTAAATTAGGTGTACGATCTTAATTTTTACTAATGTCTTTTAGCTTCACTCCTACTAACCAGCTTTCTGTGTTTGTTTTCTGTCCTTTAGTAACCTTATACTTTATGTTGACATATTGAAACACTTTGTTTTGTGGCACTAACTATAAAATAGTATGCTCAAAGAGGCTCTTTTCAGAGCATTCTGAATAATACCAAAGCTTGGGAATGAGGAATAATTCAAACCATTCAATTGAAAAGCTTTTTAATGTTGAGCTTTCAGTGTCTGTGCAATAATAGAACATTCTGAAAAGATGTAGATTATTTTGCAGGTGAAGGTCTGCATCTTCAAAAGAACCATCAATAGAATTAGGTGCTAAACTCCTTTGAAGCTGCTTTCAAATTTCCAGCTTAATCTTGTTTACTCCTCTGAAATCAGTCATCTGAGTGCAAGAGGAATATAAAATAAGGAGGAGTCACCCTTTCCAAAATGTGTATTCATGGCCTAAGACAATCTGGAAGGAGTTCAGAGGGTTTTATCATCCCTTTCATCCTAGGGTGCTCCTTTTTCTCCATGGAGGTTTGAATGGGTCACAGCTTAATGGCTGTTCCCTGCTTCAACATTACAAAAAGAAGTTCAGTAGTGTTAAGGTGTTGTCACGCAAGACAATCCAAAGGCATGGAGGACAGTGATGTAAAATGTGGGGTCTCTATTAGTCCAGTTTTAGTGACGTGTTCTTGCTAGAACAGAGGCAGAGAGAAACAGAGGCACAGTCTTGCCTCTTAGCTTAGAAAGTGGACTGGTGTTGGATGAAAAAAATCAAGCCAAGGAAAAGTGTTCAGTAGTTTTCTGGATTTAGACAACATGGTAGGCAACTTAAAAATACTGTAAAATATAAACACCAGAAGCTATGTCTCTCATTCCTGAAGGAGATTATTCTACTACAAAAAATCATCCTTGCATTAAGGTGCCATAAAAATTTCAGACACAATCCCTTAGATCTTTTATACTTTAAAATCTCAACTGTTTTTTTATTATTTTAGAGTATCAAGCTGAGTGCTTTATCAGCAGATTGAATGCCTTGGAGTATGAAGGTTGTCCCAAATGGAGATTTTTCTGAAAAGGAAGAGAACTTCCAGAAGCCTTTGAGAAGCACAGAAGAAAGTTGTGCACAGTATGTAGCTGTGGATTCAGGCAGTAAACTGGCAAAGTTAATTTATTTTTTGACAAATGTTTTAATACAAAGCAAAAAAGGCTTTTAGCATCCAACTAGCAATGGCTTACTTCTGTAACTCTTGGTGCAACAGAAGTTAGATGTCAGTTAAAATGGGCAGAAAAATATGGTGTCATTATTCATTACAAAAGGACAGCTTTTTGTTCAGCTACTTCTTAGGCTAATTGGACATTCAGAACATGTATTTGCCCGGATTCTGGAGCAGCATCAGAAGGTAAGATTTTACAGTACTGATATGGTAGCAAGTATTTTCACCACCTGAATACATGCCTATACATGAAGGTAGATTTTTTTTAAAAAGGGACAAAAAAGCGAATTTGAAGTACTTGAGCAAAAGCCAACAAATTCCATTTTATTTCTTAATGGAAGGAGTCAACCAGGGTTTAATGGGCTTAAGGGGTAGAATAGGTCAGTTAACTAAAGACAGAAGGTAAGAGAGCTCATCCTGCTTAGAGAATTTGTCTGCCCTTAACCATTGTAATGGCCCAAAAAAACCTTCAGTGGCAGGAGAAATCTATTAATTAGAAGGGTATGGAAGCACACTGAGCAATTAACTGTTTAAGTCTTCTCCTCTTTAAATAGACAGAAATTAGAGACATCTTTATGTATCACATTAAGGAAATGCAGTTCATTAAAATCAATACTCTTTGATGATACTGAAAAAGTGAGAAGGCAGGGATACTGAATGACTACTATAATAAAATCTCTCCACACCAAAACAGCATCTCATGTTTTGAGTATCGGTATCTCATTCTTACTTATCCAGGCACTAGCCCTCTAGTTTCTCTTAGCTACCATTTCTCTCTTACCTCACTGCACTGCAAAATTTGGTCTTCCTGTGATGTTATGAACTTGCTGTCCTACCTGTGAGCTGATCTAGCTTTAGGAACTTAGCAGCAACATATTCTGGATATATTCCTAACACCCAGGAAGTCTTTCCCTCCTCACATATTCAGCTAGTGGAGATCTGGGGACTGAATAGCTACATTATTCATAAATTTGATAGGCTGTTCTGTGTTTTACTGCTGTTTTCATTAAAATGCATCTCTCAAACATCCATCACCAAAGAAATAAGTTTGCTTAACATTTTTCCCCTGAACAAAATACTGAAGATTTTTTTTATTTTATTTTCCTTTATACCTCTGATTATATTTTTCTTCTGTGCAGAATGTCCTAAATAATGAAATTTAAATCTGAATTTCCCTAATTTGCAAAGTGGGCCAGCTTAGGACATCATACATTAGAAAACATGCTTTGGATCATTGGCTTCTGTCTTTCACACCCACATCTGAAAACATTGAGAAGAAACTAGAAATACACTGCAGTGTATCATTTATGGCAATCTGTTTTCAAATTTTCTCACAAGTATAACTGCCTGCTTTTGTTGTAATTCAACAGATTGCAACAAATGACTGCACTTCTCCCAGAATGGAAGTCTGTGTCCCCCTCTGTTATAGCTGAGAGGGAAAGGAAATGATGCTCAAGAATTGGTCAGTGACCTGATCACCCACTGCCAGGTGTGTTATGAATACATGCAGTACAGTCACTAACACAGATTTCCAGCATGTTCTTCAGTGGTTAATCTTCCATCCTTGACAATCAATTAAACCCCCCCAACCCAGCAGCCTGTGAGAAATTCTGGATGATAATTCCTTTAGCAATGGAGAAAAGCAGGAGAAACTGGTACTGGGATTTTTTTTCCCATTTTTTTCCAGAAAAAATAGTATTCTTGTTCACAATTGGAAGTGAAAACATATTTCAAACCATTAAAATGCACAATGAAGGTATTAAGAAACCACATATTGTCTGAATGCTTCCTTGGGCTACTCACAAGTAAAAGCTACTCTATCGAGAGAAGAATGTGTGGAACTGCTACAGGTGGCAGCATCAATGTGACCATGGAGCAGAGACTGAATGTGCTTGCTGCAGAAAGGGCAAGGCAGAAAATTACACAGACTGCTGAGGGCTTGAATTTGCCAAAATCCAGTAAGTTTTGGAAGGTTTGTATCCAGCAACTTGATTCAGTTTGGTCTGACCAGTTTATTTTACATTTTGTTTGAGACTGTTCCAATTCAGTTCACTATCTGGTAACTCTGTAACTCTAATGGGAAAATGGTGGAGAGAGTGATTTAAATTTATTGGTTAGTTTGTGATTTAGTGGATTCAACACGATTAACAGTGGAGGAACTAGAAAAAGGTAGCTGAATTAGTAAACTGAAAGAGTGAAATGTTAAATCCTATTGATGTATTGAGTAACATGACAGGAAGATTGCTTTACATCTCCAAGTGCAGAACAGCACTTTCTTTTGAAGTTAACATATGTCGTCAGAAAGATTCACCTGCTACGGTGGGATATTAAGGAACCTTGATGATCTCTTTTGAAAGAACAGTTGCTATCCTCATCCTTGAAATGTAGCCACCGTGGGTGTTTAATAACTGTTCAGTTTCTCTTCAACACCACCTTTACAGGAGCAGTCTTTATTCATAAAAATTGCCAGAGAAAAAGCATGGAGTAAGAGCACAACAACAACAACAACAACAACAACAACAACATAAGGATTTAAACATGATAAGGAAGTTGCTACTTCTTATGCCACCATCATCTTCAATGTACTAAAAGGGAGGACTAAGAAGAAATGACCAAAGCATTTCTCCCTAAACACGCTTCTTCCAGACAACCGCCACTCTGGTGAACTACTAGCTGTTGCAAATAGAAAATTAAATGTGAGATCAATATTTTCACTTCTCAAACCGTAGGACTGACACAATAACTATATGTTTCCTTTAGGGTGCTACACATATTCAGAGCTCTTTATCCTATGTTGAAGCTAAAATGCCCTTGGGGATATTCTCTTTGAGACCATGCAATACTGTAGATGGAAAGACTGAAAGAAATAGTGACAGATTCATGTGTAAGCTATTACTCTGCCATACTGCAGATGCCTCTTTTTAGACTCTTTTCATCTTTACAGTCTATAGAGAACAGCCTAAAAGGAAATTTTCTGTTTTTCCTAAAAGGAAAATCCTCTCTTCCTCATGCACACTGTGTCTCACCCTAACCAAAATCCCTGCTTCTCCAAGCACTTCAGTGGGTGCTTCAGTGGGGAAGTTTATGGACTTACACTTGTATCTAACATAAGCAGAGCAGGAACCTAATCATTGCATATTGCATTTTGGAGTTTTTGATGTCTCTCCCTGTTGGATTGATTTTTTTTTTCCTCTTGGGAAGAATCAGCTGTTGGTCCAGGCTCACTCTATAGAGGGAATAATACTCCTGGGCAACAAAGGAGGTGCGGAAAGAAGAAGCAAGGGTCTTGGGGGCAGAAGAAAATTGCAGAGCTATCCTTGTTCAAAGTACTTCTGTTTCACTGCAGGATTATTGAAGGAAATAAAAGTTACTGCAGGGTCATGAATGAGGTAAAGACCACTTTAATGCATGTATTCAAAAAGATTCTTCTGGTTATGTTCATATCTTCTCAGTCACTCACCAAGTCACCAGCATTTGGGAAAGATCTCTTGCCTTTCTGTCTCCATTTTCTAATACACAGCACGTCAACGCTCTGATCTTTTTCATATGCCTAAATCAGGGAAACAGAAGCAGCGTTAGGCAAAGTTGTGTAGTGCACTTTTAGTGTCTGCTTTGAAAGCTAGGCAACCCTAGCTTGGCCATTCCTGCTAATGGCAGTCCCTGAGAGGCATACACAGAGATTTTCTGGGGTGAGGTGCCCTCATCCCTGTGAAGAAGCTGTTCCTCAGGAACAATAACCTCTAAATTGTGCAGATGGCATATACTGAATTGCCTGCAATCTAGATTCACCCAGTCAAAGGATTTGTCCAATCAGATGCACTGCCCTCAAACTCCTCTTGGTTATTACACTCCCGCATTGTGTGCTTAAAAAGCTAAGCAGTTCATGTTTTTGTAAAAGGTGCTAAAACATTCTCTGGCACGAGTGTTAGACTTAACAGCCCTACAGTTTTCAGCAGAAAATCCTTTTCCTTATTGAGACCGGCACAACATTGGCCTTCACCTAATTCTCTGTCATCATGCAAGTACCATATGCCAGTTTTCTATGTAATTTACATATTATTCTGGAGGTGTATTCTGTGCAGTCATGCTAATCATGCTAATTTCTTCTGTGTCAAAAATAAGTGTGTGTTAAAAGGCTGTACAGATGAAAACTGAAGCAGATTTTTTTCTAGACAAAAAATTCTAGTGAATTCAGTTACCTGTCACAGCATCTTGCTTTAATCGTTTATTTAAAATGTGTTGAAAATTCCTCATTGTTACCTGCCATTTTTGTGAAGTATTGATTCTGACTTTATATCTCACCAAAAATAGAGAATGGCAATCTTAGGTGCAACTTCTACAAGAAAGCTTTTCCACTTGTTATTGCAGTTCTTCAAAAGCTGTAATTTGAATACCGTAACAGCTAACTAGTATTAAAAGATTAAAACGAGAAAAAAATCATCAAAAAGATTACATAGTCTATAAAACCTATATATAGATTACACTGAAATTGTACATTTCCCTACTAGGAAGGACTTCTATTCCTCTGCCTAATGCTATTGTGTCTTCTCATACAGTCCATGAATAAAATGGACCTTGAAGTCAGTTAGGACATACCCTAAGTGGAGGTTGCCAGGAGGAAATAAGTTGTACAGGCTAACAGTCTGACTTAGCATCTTCCTTATGTTTGTAGTAACAAACAGGACTTCCTATATTGCAAAAGTTATTTAAAATCTGACTTTGATACAGAGACTAACATATTTTGATCTACCTGAGCATTCCAAATGCAAAATATTTCATATTCAGAATACTGCACAGATATGCTTTTTTCTGCAGTCATAACTAAAGATCATGTTGTGGTTTTACTCAGCTTGCAGATAAACACCACACAGCCATTAGCTTGCTCCCCTGCCCCAGCTGGATGGGGACAAGAATTGGAAAAAAGGTAAAACTCATGGGTTGAGATAAAGACAGTTTAATAGGACAGAAAAGGAGGGGAAAATAATAATAATGATAAAAGAATACACAAAACAAGTAATGCACAATTCAATTACTCACCACCCATTGAGTGATGCCCAGCCAGTCCTTGAGCAGCGGGCTGCCACCCCCTGGCCAACTCCCCCCCATTTTACTGTTCAGCATGACATCATATGGTATGCAATATCCCTTTGGCCAGTTTAGGTCAGCTGTCCCGGCTGTGTCCCCTCCCAACTTCTCTTGCACCCCCAGCCTCCTCGCTGGCAGGGCAGTATGAGAAGCTGAAAAGTCCTTGACTTAGTGTAAGCACTGCTCAGCAAAAACTAAACCATCAGTGTGTTATCGACATTATTATCATCCTAAATCCAAACCACAGCACTATACCAGCTACTAGGAAGAAATTTAACTCTATCCCAGCCAAAACCAGGACAGGTCATTAAAACATTAATTGAATTGTACCGGTCTATAAACAGTTATGTCATCTGTGACAGGTACTTTATTCAAATGATGAATGAAATGAAGTCAGCTTACTAGTAACATTTGAAAATATTTTATTGTCAACTGTTTCAGAATGCTATTTAGAGGACAGCATAGCAGAAAGCTATGAAGCTGCACATTGCATTTGTGGTACTCTTCCTGCAAGAGTGAGACAAATCCTCCTTCTGTCTTGATTTGTGTTTTTATGGAGTCACACTGGAGATGAGGTGACATATCAGAGCCAAAGAAGTCAGCTTAAGACATCATTTGCATTTCAGTGAGTGACTTTCCACAAAGCACTGTGATGCTCGCTACAGTACACAGCAGTTCATATTAAGAGCATATTATGTTGCCGGACTGCAAGTAACTTATGGTTACAGTAATTATAAATAGGTTATGCAAAATGAAGGCATTGTATTATTTATACCTGTGCATTGCATATTGCAGTGTAAAAGTAGGAGCACAGATATCCCTACAATAAATGCTTTGTTTCTCAGAAATATTCAAATAAGAGATTCATTATTAGATATGCAGGTTTGCACTGTGGCTTTTTAAAGACACAAAAATGCTCTTCCAAAGCATTTTAATACTACTGAGGTGAATAAAGTTGTACATGTGTAACAGTAGGTACTACTTGTCTTAAATGCCTTGTTTACTTTTGGAAAGCTAAAATGAATGCCTTGGATCCAAAGAAAGGTGTTGTGGTTTGCTGGAATATTGTAAGGGATTCTATGATCTCTGGTTTCAGTGATTTAATATTTTCACGTACTATGTTTTTTCCATTTGGCATCTGTGGTGGTAAAATGTAATCTCCATTTACTACTCTATATTCCTGGAGTCTGCTTCCACCGAAGCATGAGTCAGGTCAGAGCTCAAAACCTTACCTAGTCATTTCTCTCTGTCCAAAATGGCACTGCAGACCTGGTATTCAAAGAGAAGGTGCATAGCAAAATCTGGGGCAGATATGAACAAAGTAACCTACACGAATCTGCTTATTGCTGAACGTCTTTCCTCATTTGCAAACTCAACTAGGGTAAAGTTGCACCTTTGTTCTCAATTACCCACAAGGCAGTATAGAACTTAAAATGTTACAGAAACTTTTTTTAATTGCTCCAACAATCACTTGACAACTTTGTGAAGTGGGGACCAAATCCGGGTGACTTTCTGTTACCTTGGGGTATATGAGAATTGCAACAACAAAGAGATAAAAAATTCAGAAACAACCTATATAGTGATGAGGATATTTCAGCTAGTCTCAATTATTAGAAAGACAGTTACATCATTTGTGGACTTGGGGAAGACTCATCTTCCCTGTTCATCCAGATGAGTTCCTGGGTTTGTTAAACATGTAAAGAAGGAAAATCGGGGATCATTATCTTAACTTGAGATATAAATGAGTCTTGAATACCCTTAAAGCACAGTAAATACTGGTCAAGATTAAAGGGGGACTTTTATAGACTTTCCATAGTATAAAGGGAGCCTACAGTGATGCAGTGCTAGATTGTCAATCTTCTTCATAGTTAGTCTTAAATTAATCATTTTGCAGGTAGGCTGGCTTCAGAGAAAGGCCAGCATCTAGCAAGAGTTCCAGCTCCCTGCAGTCACAGCTTACATTTTCTGTTACAAAGAAAAGAATTGCAATAACATGCTTCTTTCCAGGCTTCAACAGGTAAATCTGAAAGCCGAGTTCAAATCTGAGTGCAGGCTAGAAATCTCTGTTCTTGGGGAAATCTAGATTAGACAGCCCCAGATACTTATAGGATATGGCCAACAAAAATATATTGATCAGTGCTGATGCCTAGGTACTGGTGCCACACGGTGATGTACCACAAAAACACATTACAGTGAAGTCACACTGCCCAAGATGAGTACAGAACCTGCTTTTGCGAGTAACTTGAGGATTCAGTTTAAATGATATGAAGATCAAACTCTGAATTACATTATTAGTTTACATTGTCCCACAGTCCACAGAGTTGTAATAAAATGCCTGTCACCCCAAATATTAACCTATTTCTATTACATGCTAAGAAAATTATTTCCTTTGCCTCTGTTTATAACAATATTCATTAAGATATAAAGTATAAAAAGTTATTTGTTCTTTTTTAATCTGGTAAAGTTGTAGATTGTCAGATAGCTATGCAACTTGGAAGTTGGTAAACGCACAAATAGTGAACAAACTGATGCTACCTTGGCAATCATCTGGATTTACTGCCTGTTTTTCTTGAAAAAATAAGTCTTTCAAACCATTATTCAAAAGTGAGTTGGATTTAGATGGCAAAATACTTACTGAGTAGGGGTGAATCAGGAACACAGCACTTTTTGTCTCTCTGTGATGGGCCATTTACCTAGAGTAAGTCATGGTGCTGGGTTTTTTTCATTTTAAAACTATTGCTAGTAAACACTACCAAACACTCCATATCCTCCTACCTTAAGGTTTATTCTTTTTTATATTCTCTGGAACATATTTTCAAATTAATTCATTTACATTAAGTAATACTACTTAGGTATTTTAAAATATATGAATATGATAGAGTCTTGGGTGACATGTATTAGAGTGTTCTTAGCCAAGACTAAGAAAAATTAAGATGCAATTCCTGGAGCAGGGTATTCCTGCCTGCTTATAAATGTGGAGAATAGGATGTCACCTTCTTTGTTATAAATACTGTAGCTCTTCTTTCCTCGCTCCTCTGTAAATTACTGTTAAACACAGATTGTGACACTGAATTAAAGTGTCTAGTTCAATATCCTGCCTTGTAGCTCCACTTAGGTAAGCAAAATATGCAAAAAAGTCTCTTTGCAGAAGTTACAGTCAACATAGTCATCCTCCTTCAGAAAAAGCTTTTCCTTGTAGATCTTTATGAGTGTCCAGGTCTGTTTTCTATTAGGATTCTTCCACTCTGGAGACAAATAATCTGTTTGCACAGGACTGCCTACTGGATCAGAGCTCTGCAGAAGGGCTGTGTCTCTAAGGTCTTGGAAAGTCTGTTCGGTAGTTGAATGACTCAATTCTTCTACAGAAATGAGAACTGGAATATCATAGTTATTACCAGTGGTTGTTTCATGGACCAATGGTATGTATCAGACTCCTTATGTGGGACACTCTGTACTGGCTAGCAATTTTAGCCTCAAATGAGATGAAATTCAATTTTAATATTTACTCTTAAAGCTAGGGTACCAAATATAGCAAACTTTACTAAACACCTCTTGAAACAACATCTGTCTTGTTTTGTACAGATCTACTAATCTGTGTAGAGCTTCTGCTCCTGCCAGCGGGAAGTAACTTAATCACAGAATGCAGCAGCCACTTCTTATTTGGCAACAGACTATTGACTGCAGGTATTTCAGGTCAAATTGAAGCATGTGGAAACCATCAACATATTAATTGTATTTTTCTTTGTTGTCTGAAGCATGGGCTGCTACTTACCCTGTCTGCTAAAACTTCCAAATTCAGTGAGGTTCCTTGTGTTTGGAGATAGCAAAAAATCTTTTCTTCATCAATTACTTTTCATGTGGAATTTTTAGTAACAGTACTTCTAATTCTCATTCCAAACTAAAAAAAAAAAGTAATTGTAACTCTATATGGATACTCAAATCTCTGAACCATAACAGTAGTAATAAAATTTTAGTTGACCTTACTTTAATATCTTCATATGACATAACTGTTGCCAGCTTGTCAACTGATGTATACTTAACGCAATCACTAGACTGTGTAACTTATGCAAAACTCTGAACTTTCCTCTAATTATCAATACTGGGTGAGTAAAATATTTGTATATTGATCCTTATTCTTAATTTTATGAGTAGCTCTTGGCATAGCTTTATGTTGAACCTCAGCTATTTTAGAAGACTATGAATTTCCAAATACAAGTTACTCTCAATGGAAACCTGACTAGTACAGATATTTAACTTTTCACAGATCCTGAAAGAAGTCAAATCAAACTGCTAAATCTCATCACAATACTGTCTAAATCCAGAAAATTGGCTCTGATGATAACAGTACAGACTTTATGGTACCAAGGCCTTATTGCAGCTTTTAGTAGTTGAAAATTACAGCAATCTCATGATATAATATTACAGCTATTAAAAAAGCCCATTTGGAAAATCAAAACCATTTGCTCTTATTCAATAGGATCTGCCTTTTTCCTGGAAGAACAGGGTTTCTGTGTTTGGTCCATCTCAGTATCAGGTAAGCCCACTGACAGGTTCCACCTTTTGAGTGATTCTTCCCCTGAAAAGAGATCTTATAGCTGTTTAAGGGATCCTGGCATGAGTCACCTAATTTTATATCAGGACATCAGAAATATAGAATTCACTGTTCAGCTCAGGAATGGTTAGGTGGATTTGACTAATAACAGAACAATGTACTTTAGGCTTTTCTGATTTAAGACTAATGAATGGTGGATATAATATACACATACAGATGTATTGCATTTCCTGATATATTTTGCCACTGTAATAAATCTAAATATTTATTTTCAACACTACTAAGTATTACATATTTAGCAAGATGTCCAATGCATTTAACATTGTTGATATGGTTTCATAAGTTTTCTATAACCTGGTTAAGTAGAAGGCATCTCTATTGCTCTCTGCTGAGAGACTGCAATGAAACCACAGGAATATTTTAGCACTGGTTTTATTTACAGTGATATTTTACCATTGGCTTTTTTTACGGTGAGATACGACTGCTTCTCATGTTGGCAGAAATTCATTTTTTTACATGTGTATGTGATTATCCAGAAGTTGAAATAAGAAATTGTAACAAACCTCTGACCTTATTTGTATAACCTAACAAAATAGTTGATTTAATGTCACATTCATAGATGTTTGATAAAAAAAGTAATTATGGATCTAATTGCTGAGAGATTAATATTTATCTATGTAGTTCTTTTTCTATATCAAGCACCATCAAAAATTTTTTTTTCCTTACATTTCCAAAAACATTCACTAATTTCGTTTACTGTTATGAGAGTGAGAAGTAATGAACTGCTGTGTGGGAAAGCATCCAGAAATGGTGATGCTTTTAAAAACTTATACCTTTGCTATAGTGCAAATTTGACCAAAGTATTAAAAGACAATATGAACACTAGTACAGATTAATTTCTAGCTCTGAATTATTCTCACAATTTAAAATTCATACTAACATGATTAACTTCCAGTTGCTTGCTCCAATACGATCTGCTTTCAAGCTTGTTCTTCCTATCAGTGATAACAGGCACTAGACTAATCTGTAGACCAATTTTTGAGCATATTTTGAAAGTAGAATAAAAAAGAGAAGAACCAAATCAGCAGAAATGGCTGATTGTGCTCCACTCCCTCTCTTTCTTCATACTCCTGTATGGAAGGGAGTAGATACTGGCTGATGAAGTAAAAAAACTTAGAGGATGGGTAAGGTATTGTGATGGAGTGGCAGTTTGTTCAGCACATTAGCAGCTCTTCTTCACAGGAACATATTTTCTGGGAACTCAGATTCTTATCATCCCTCCACACTGTGGATTTGCCTGCTGGTTTTTATTTTTGTCAGCGTTCTTGTTCCTCTAAATCTGGCAACATCAAACGTTTGGTTTGCAGCTGACTGTCTCTTTGTGAACCTTTACTCCAAGTTATTTGTTCCTCCACTGATACTGGGAAAAAATGTAGTTTAAATGTAGCACGCATACTGCATTTTTCAATTAACTGAAAGCAGCTCTATTTTACATGTGGTTTCAGAGGAGCTTAAAATTCCTGTATTCCTCTAGAGCTCACATGACAAATGTTTTAGTTCAACTTCATTTTACTTCTTTGAGGCAAATCCTCTGTGACTCATTTGTTTACAAACATCATGAAATTACTAATGTCTCTGAAACCATGGGTTACTGTGGCTAACTTGTATGAACACTTTGCACTAAACCCATGTGGAACTGAATTTAACATGAATATATATGGACAAGCTACAAATTTATGTTGAAACCAAAAAAACCCGGATGTATCTCCCCTTATTTTGAAGATTAAAACTTCATAGAATTTCTCACAAGGTTTGGCATTTATTAAAGCCAGATAATGCATTTAATCTGGAATATAAATTCATTTATACTTGGCAAAGAGAAACCCCTTGTTGTTCATTTGCTCTTTATAGTAGAAGGCTGAAGACTTACAGGCACTCCAGACAGGAGACAATGTCAATACTCCCTCACCACCTTTTACAAAGATGTATATTTCTGTTCTCTGTATTCATCTGCTTTAACTGCAGGTTTCCTTTGCATTTCTAGACCTTTCAGATTCCTTAACAAGGAAGATAAGGCTCATAAATTACCTTTATCAAGGGAACAAAACAGCTGTCTGTCAAGCTGCTCCATCTTGAATGCTGGTGGGATAAATCTCCAAGAGTCATGTTATCAGGTGCATGAGGATGGTGAGGTAGTACATTTACATAGAGGAGGCAAACTGAAGTTACACCATAAACCTCAATTCTGCCATTTTCCAGCTTCTAAGTATTTGACTTTGCAATGCTGTGTTCTCTTTAACAGTGTTTTGTGTGTCACTTCCTGTTTCTTTTTTAAAAAGAAAACTGAAAAAAATGCTAGAAATTTTATGAAAATTTTATGATCATATTGAGAGCCATCTGCTGTCTGTAGACGCCTGCCAGCTGAGCTGCTACCATAAGTGAAATCAGTGGTAGGTTATCCTCTAGCACTAAGAAGCGAGTACTTTCCTCACAGATTTCATGGGACGGCCCTGGACTCCTCAATGTCTGAGTTTGCTCCCCACATCCTGCTGTCATTTTCTTCCTGCTCCAGCATGTTGTTCCAATTGCTTTGCTGAGACTTGTGTCCTCTTTGTATCCAATTGCTTGAAAAAAAAAAAAAAAATCTGTAACAGTCAGACTCTTGCCTGGTTTTCTTTCTGTTTCTCTTACCACTGCATTTTTCTACTTCTGTACATCCTCTTCAATTCTGCCTCTGCTCAGTCCTATCCCTTCCCTACTCTTGTCCTCAGCCTGTTTCTTTTTGCTTTATTTTGGTATTTCCAATGCCTCACTCCTCCTTGCATTGCTTACTCTGTTCCTCTTTTCCAGTCTTCTGCTACCCTTCCTGCCCTTGGGGACAGCTGTGGGGCAAGCCACCCTGCTTCTCTTAGCTTGGCGTTTAGGGACATGGTTTAGTGGTGGACTTGACAGTGTTACGTTTACAGCTGGACTCAATGATCTTAAGGGTATTCTCCAACCTATATGATTCTATGGTTCTGTTCTATGATTCTGTGATTCTTCCTATGTCTGCTCCCAGCATGGGCAATCTCCAGGACCCCACCTCCAGGTTGCAGTGCCAGTGCTCTCTCCTTGGCCAGGCACTGGTATTTCAACAGAAAAGGGATCCCAGCTTCTCTTTAGCAGTGCTTTGTGGTGTAGCTTTCCCTGAATAAAAAAATTGTCCCACAGCAGATAATCATATTTCAGCACAAGTTGTGTTATTTTTTTCAGATTATATAGAGTTTAAAGAAGTCTTCTAACAAGGTATCTTGGACAGACTTGCTAAGGAAACATGGTGCCTGGAGGACCTATATTGTGGGTTATCTGGATGCTTTGTGTTGCTCCAGTGGTACCAAGCAACTAGATTTGGATCTGTTTAAGTAAGTGAGGTGTGTGGTGCCTTTTATATCCATGCAGCAATGTAAAGCTGCAGAGTACTGATGGATCTTGGCTGTACATTCATCTAGATACAGATATATATTATTATGTATCTGTTAAGATAAGGTCTGTGTAATGATAACTGACCTATGAGTAAGTTCAGGATGTTTTGACTGGTTACGGATGCTTTATAAGAGCAGTTGCTTTCCCATGGTCTCATGTGCAGCTTCAATAATGAAAGAGAAAGCAAACTATGGCAAAAGAACATCTTGGTGAAAACTTTCAAGCTGCCAGACTTTACTGGACATAAGATACCATAACAAACATAACCTACTGTAACATAAGCTGCCAGACTTTACTGACCAAATTTTACTGGACATAACAAAATTATACTGCATATCTCAGGCAAATGAGTATATCTCAGTGGCTGGACCATATCAAGTTTGTCATTGTAAATAAGACCTGGTCTCAGTGGAGCTGCTCCTATAGGCTTAAAAGAGAAACTAAGTCTGCTCTTTACTGCCAGGATTGTTTGTTTAGTGCTATTTCTAAAACAAGCCGTGGTGGGGACAGGTAGGAAACCCAGCTGACACTCAAGAGTGAGTGGTGGTGTGTTGGTTTTGGCTGGGGTAGAGTTAATTTTCTTCATAGTAGCTAGTATGGGGCTATGTTTTGGATTTGTGCTGGAAACAGGGTTGATAATTCAGGGATGTTTTAGTTGCTGCTGAGCAGTGCTTACCCAGAGTCCAGGCCTTTTCTGCTTCTCACACCACCCCACCAGCGAGGAGGCTGGGGGGGCACAAGAAGTTGGGAGCGGACACAGCTGAGACAGCTGACCCCGACTGACCAAAGGGACATTACATACCATATGACATCAGGGTCAGCATGTAAAGCTGGGGGAAGGAGAAGGAAGTGGGGACATTCAGAGTTACAGCATTTTGTCTTCCCAAGTAACTGTTACACATGACGGAGGCCTGCTTTCCTGGAGATGGCTGAACACCTGCCTGCTGGTGGGAAGTGGTGAATTAATTCCTTGTTTTGCTCTGCTTGCACATATGGCTTTTGCTTTACCTGTTAAACTGTCTATCTCGGCACATAAGTTTTCTCACTTTTACTCTTCTGATTCTCTTCCCCATCCCAGCGGGGGCCGAGGCTTGACCGAGCGGCTGTGTGGGGCTTAGTTGCCGCCTGGGGTTAAACCATGACAGGTGGCTTCCCTCAGAAGCCTTTGGAATAATAAGAGTTACTCGGTGTAAGTGTGTGTGTGTGTGTCTATATTTGTCTATTAGATAAATTTTAAACTATGGAAATACTTGTACTTATCAAGAGTATGAATCGTTAGAGCACATGTACTAATGGTGTTTTCTATAGTACTTTTAATCTTTAATTAACAGAAATGCATTCAGAATCAAATAAAAAAGCATTAAATTCATCATCATAACTCCACTGATATACTTATGTCCTAAACTGAATTTTGTCTTTTTTTTTCTTCCCCCATAAATTTCTGGTCTCTCTTCTCCATGCAACAGCTGCGCATACCAACTCACAATAATAGCAGCCCTGATGCCGAGGGGACAAAAATACAAGTTGAATAACTAAAACAAAATACAATTTTGCATAAAGCAGGGCAGTGCTTGTTGTAATTTCCAGGTCATTTCTTTGCTGCCTGATGAAAAGAGAATGATTACTAGGCATTTGTGTAAATGCTTGCTGATCATTAATGTTTTACCTGCTAGCTGCCACCATTACTCTTCTCAATGTTCACTTAAAAATAATGAGTTTACATAACTCAGCTGGTCAACCACAAAGTGCAAATAACAAAAGGGTTGTACTTTTTCAAACAATACAAGTGCTGAGGACTTTCAGCTAAATAATTGAGCAAATACCTAAAAATAATACATCTTTTACTCTGCATATATACATTCATATGGGTATATATACAGGGTTTATTTTTTCATTTTGAAAAAAGTTTAGTCAGCTCCATATTCCCCTTCAAAAAAAGTATTTTGTTCAGAAAAATCTTGGAGAATAAACTATCTCATGTAAATTGTAGATATTCTAAGCAAAAAAATAAGTTTATCCTGACTGTTGCTTTAGCTTTTAGCACAGAAGTAGAAGGATTATATATTATATAAATCATAAAGTATTAAAAGATTAAATATCTTTTCTGTCCTTGCATTTAATGCATCAACATTCTGGCAGAAAGGAGTGGGAGAGAGCCCACCATGCTGCATTGCTGTCCCCTCGGGATGGGTACTGGCCAATGTCTGCAGCGGGATGGGAGCTGCCCTGAGCAGCTCCGGTTCTGAGGTGCCCTGGGACCTGGTAGCCAAATCCACAGCAGTGGGGTGTCCTCTTAGGCCCTGGCCAAGGTATGTGGAAGCTGGGACCTTTTTTGGGGTGAAATACTCAGATGTTGCTAGGCTTGAACTCCAGTTTGTATTAATGGGAAAACATTTGTTTAAATTTCCCACCAATGCTTGGAAACATAGATACTTCTAACCTAGGTGTTAGCAAGCCTATAACCAAATATTTTCTTAAACCATGTTAAGCTATTTTGAGGTTTTTTTCAATATTTGAAGCTATGAAAAATTTACACAGCCAGCAAGTAGACTTCTCTCTGCTGACTTCCATGGACTTTATATCAGGAGCAATTCACTTAATTTAAGGGGTCAGGTTCTTTTCTTTTCATTTTAGATAGTGACGCTACTTTCACTTCCTTCTGTGGGGCAACAAGTGAGTAGGAAACTCATATTTGTGAAAGTTCAAGTATTGCCCATTCAGCACATTGAGATACATGAAAGTGGCAGATAGCAAACAGGGAACTTGGACTTCAGCTAATTTTGCTTCCTTCTGGACCCCTCTCCTTGCCCTGTATACTGCCTCTCTTCGCATGCTTCCCAGCTGTGCTTCACTGCTCTGTCCCATGCTGACCCAGAGGTGAGCAGCTCAGAACTGTAAATACTCCTGCCTGTTGCAGGTGGCACTGACTCCTTCCTGTAGCCTGGGCTACAGAGGAAACACTTGGTCAGTTTTGCAAATGGCAGGTACAGTCAAAAGCAGAGCTAATAAAGCCTGCTTACCTGCTGGGTTAACGTCCTTTCTCATTGGGAATTCCTCCTTCTTCTGCAATTCCTTAACTCCTTCCACACCCCCCAGCAACGTATCTTCTTTATCGGCCACAGAACAGCAATGGTGCAGTTAAATAGAGTGGAAACAATTCTACTAATCAGAGTAATTTCTGATATTTTAGTTTAGTAGTAGCAAATTTTTTGAACCTGAGTTGGTGAGGATTGAATAACCTGTTATTAATATCTGCATAACCTGTTATTAAAGTCTGCTTAGTAAAAGCAGCATAAGTAGTTACAATGTTTATTATTTAGACCTGAGAGTCTATTTCAGGTGCACTGTGAGGCAATTTGAAAGCAAGATGCACTGCTTTAAAGCTTATTAGATTTAGAGCAGAGTTAAATAGCTTTACTAATACAAAAAGACAGCATTAAACACTGAATTGCTTATCTGCATCTGTGAAATGTGTAGGGAGAGGTCAGAATGATTAATTTTTGTACACATATAATGCTAGTTGCACAACACTGGCTGTTTAAACATCTTTAAAATTATGATTTTATGCTTGGTGTCAGATACTGTAACATACAGTTGTGAGACTGTCTTCTAGGACTAAGCCACAGAAAAGAATTAATACTTAATACATGGAATACATGGAAGTAAATGCTAATTCAATTCATGCTCTGGAGCCACAAATTTCCTATTTAAGTTCCTTAAATAAAACTTGACTATATTTCAGACTAGTGACTACACCCTTCCAATTTCAATCCTCCTCATTTCTTTCCAGTTGCTATCTGTCCTATTTCCCTGACCTACAGCAAAATTGCATTTGTTTTTAAGTAGAATGTCTTGAACAGTCAGATGAAAATTGTAGATATTTCCTGATGACTGTGGCTGTTTTACCCTGAGTATGCTGAAGATCTCCTAAAGTTTGTAAGAGCTTGCAAAGCATTTCAACACCTCAATCATAACCAGAATTTATTAGTTTATATCAACTAGTACTGGTGAGACATCAACCCCAATTATGTGCATAATATATAATGGACGGTCAGAAATTCATGCAGTGGATGAGGGAGAAAGCATGACTCGCTCTTGCCCATTCAGTATCTGTGCATGCTTGCCTGTGCGCACACTTGTTTACAAGCACTGTTACTACCTGAGGCTGTACAACTGCTTAAGATTATCAGCTCTTCACTTACCATGTCCTTTAAAAATCTTTGACCACAGAACAAATTTGCAAGAAAAGTAAACAGATTGTAGAAGATGTGAACTTGGCAAAATGTGCCACGGTACAAATACTAGACTTAACTTTAGTTTCCTGAAAACCCTAGCTTTGCAAATGGTTTGAATATCTCAGAGGTTGAAGTAAGACTGGTCTCTTCCCAATGTACAGAGGTGAAATCCTGCTGAAGTAGGATGTATTTCAAGCGCTTATGACTCTCTTGTTTATAATTCTTCCCCATGACCTTATTCTCCAGGACTACTGTACTGCCTAAGTCTGTACTTCCACAATTTGCAGGGGATTTACAATTGTGTTGTTAAACTAAACCAGATTTTTGGTTTTGTTTTTAAAAAACAAACCCAAAGCAGAGTAGCTTCCTTTAGGTTTGTGCTTGTCTCCTCACATAGGTTGTAAGTAATCTGGGTGTTAAAATGATCCATAATGCCTATAAATAATGTTTTCTTTTTCTTAAAAAGTTAGTAGGAAATTCATGAACTAAAACACCTTGCTAAATTAGAGTTAATTATCTGGGCACTTCTTGTGGTCTTGCAGAACATCAGGTTCAGCAAAACTCTAAGAATCAGAAAACTCAGAGCTTTAGACTTCCCAACCCACCTCAGATGACAAGGTCAGTTCTGTGAAGGTAAACCTAGCACAGTAAACACAGCTGAATTGCTTACAGATTTAGGCATTCCTGCTTGCAATTCCCAGCTCCGGCAGGGTCAAGGTTAAGGGAACAGATATGTTCTTAGCTGTTTCTTTCCTGCTTTTCAAATCTTGAGTTACACTTAAATCTGTATTCTGGAAGCGAGATGTCACTGTCCGGCCCTACTTAATTATGTTTTACCCGTAAGTTGATAGGTTATAAAACTGCAGTTCACTGAAAACTAAAACTGGGCATAGCAAGAAATAAATTGAATTAATAACACTATAAAGAGCACAGGATGTTATACAAACTGGATTATTCATTTTGTTATACAATGACATGAAATTATATTTTTTTATTTTCAGAATTTCTATCAGGATGCTGAACAATTCCAAGATATTATTGCAGTTTCTCTAGGCTATGGGGTGCAGTTTAATTGTTAGGGAGATACACTATAATTGTCTTACTAATAAAGAATTTACAGTTGAAAAAATAAGGGGGGTTTGTTGTTTTGGGTTTTTTTCTTTTACAGAACAATAGAAAAGGAAGTAATTGTGCACTATACCTTGTGTTCCCCACTGTTCTCTGTAATACTGAGTGGCTTCCGCCTGATTTTAATTTAGTAATTACTACTCACTATTCTCATACAAATTTATTAATGCTGAGTTATCTAATGATTCATCTAACACCAAGTTTTTGAATTCTGATGCACTGCAAGAATGAGTAAATGGCCACATTTCCATAGGAACAATCACATTTTCTCTCTCATTTTAAGCCAGCTAAGGAGTATAGCTTTATTTAGTTCAAACCTCAGGTTGTGACTCTGAAGTATAATTTCCCTTTTTACTTCAGAACTGCTTACCATTTATAGTGTGTAATTCCATGCCTCAGTTATGAAATATTTTTGTCTAAATAAATGTCTGGTTACAGAACTTATTTGAAGCTGGTTCCCATAGAAACAATTGAGAGGGAATCATGCTTTTATTCCAAACATCTTTTATTTTCATTTAAGAGAAACCATCAACTCTACTGATTGCTGCCTGCAGCTGGATAAATTTCATTGCCGTATTCTCCAGTCTGTGTCCCTGCATGTCCACTGTGGCACTGCATCAACAGTATAACAGTAGTGATCACCCTGACAGAGCATCCCAATCAGGTTTACACAAAACTGAAGGATTGCAGGTAGGGCTCAGTGGAACTTGGTTGATGGATAATCTTCATGCTGACTCTCTGCAAAGGGAGGCATGTCACCCTATTAGAATAGATGTCCAAAGTTAAAACGAATATGCACATTTTGAAACAGCTGAATTGGAAAGTGTGCTCTTCTCTTTATCTGCAAAGTTAGGAGCTCAGTAGTAAGCATACCCTCCCATCGCTGACTCTGGCACAAGCTGTAACTTGTCTTACCTTTCTGATCTCTAGAAGTACCCTATTATAATCCCATTTCTCAGGTTGTCCATAACTGCAATTCTCTGTCTATGCTTCTTTCTACACAAAAAGCCTAAGTTAATTTGAGAGCCTGCTGTGAATTCATGTTTTCTCAGAGGTTTCCAAAAACCTACCCCAGAGATGCTACTTGGAATGCCACCATGTGTGCATCCCATTAGCCTGGGCTGCACACATGTCAAAGTTTCTGAAGTGTTTTTGCTAGGTTTAACTCGTCTGTGCCTTGCTTCCACCTAAGGCAGAGTCCTCATCTGCCTGCAACTTCCAGTACCCATACTGTTCCCCCTCTGCGATCATGTTTAGACATCCGCCACTCTCAAGTTTGCAGAGAGTGAGGCAGGTGAGACAAGCAGGGGCTGTGAACACTGCCATGACATGTTATCCAGACCAACCCTCTGTGAGAGACTGAAAGAGTTAACGTCTCAAACATTGTGGTGGGGCAAATTCTGCTTAAAGGCAAACCCTGCACAGCAAGGAACCCAGGTGAAAAGCCCATCAGCTCAGACATCAGCAACAGGAGGGAGAGGGCGTGCTGGAGGGTGCGCAGCTCCCCGTTCTGATAAGCTGTTCTGATACAAAGATCAAACAATGGCCACGTCTGCAGGGAAGGAGAAGTTACTCCACAAACGACCCCCAAGCCCAAAGGCTCACAAACTGCTCATTAAACTGACGAGTTTGGGTGCCCGCCTGAAGGAGGGGCAAGGATGATAAAAGGACACAAACTGAAGCCCCGGGTGTGCAAGCCCACGGGGACTTGACCCCTCGGCTGACTGGACCCCCCAGCTGACTGAACCAACACTGGGCCTAGGACTGGTGAAATCTTTCTCTCTTCCTTTTTCTCTCTTTGTCTTCTTCTCTCTTTCCTTTTCCACAATCCCTACACCTCATCTGTTTCAAGATATAAACCATTGACCAAGTCTGAGACTAAGAGTGGATCCAGCCATGCCTAGGCCCTTCTCTGAGGAGGAGTCTGGAAAGCAAGGGGGTCTGCTCTGAACCTCGTGACCCAACGGGAGGGATCTCCTTATTCCCTGAATTGATGTATACGGTTACATGGTTTACAGAAGTAGTCTTATGCCAATTCCTGTTGTGAGAAACCCTGCCACCTACTACCACGCCTCCCCAGTTCCGTTTGCTTCTGTCATAAATAAAATCTTTAACCGATCGTTTGGTGTCGTTTCACCTTAATTTAGCCCAAGGAAATTTCAAATTAAACATGACTCCCTGGTCTGTCCAGTCTGGGTCATGACACCCTCTGGCTCATTTCCTGGGCCTCAGGTTGGTTACTAGCACCAGTTTCAAACTGGCAGTTCTCCAGCACACCAGCAGCTTGACTTAAAAGCCAGCAGTTGTTGCAGGCTTCCTCAGGCTACATTGGTGTGCTACGAAACCTTCACCAGGCTTCTGCTGGAAGTAAGTGTGAGCAGGAGGAGGCTATCTTCTGCCTCGGTATAGACCCGAAGGGAAGTCAGGGTACCATGAGACCAAGCCTGCAGCTGTTCAGGTCTTCCTTAACTTCTCTGTCTTTTCCTTCCATCTCCTTCAGAGGAGCTTACTTTAATCAACTAACAATATAAAGAGATCCCCTTGTCACCTGAAAAAGTTGGGCACAGCGGTTTTGGGCATGAATAACATACTTTATCTCAAAATTCCTCAGTATTTAACTTCAGTGTTAAAGTCAATTTTTTTAATGCATCGTTGTGAGGATGCAAAATATCTCTTTTGGTCTGTCTAAATTGTGCTTTACTGATCCAGCCAAAGAGGTTAGTTCTTCACTGTCTGTGCAGCAAATGTCCTTCCTCTCGTCACCTCATTCTTTTAAAACCTTTACTTTTGCAAATTTGTGTAACATTTACTTCCTTATCACATAGTCTTGCATCATTCTTGTGCCTGAGCCAATAACTCCTTCTCTGCCAGCTAGTTGAAACTCTTCTAGGACAGGGACTTTTCCTTCATGAATTATCACTTGAAAAAAATTATATTTTTACGGCAGTCAGTAAATAATAATTCTAAAAAAAAAATCACCAGACTATTAATATCTCATGTACATGATTAGAGAAGAAACTGGGACACTAGGAATATATTCCATAAACTCAGTGTCATGTGGGTTTCCTATTGTGTGTTGTATATGCAAAGGTGTTTCATAAATTTCCCAATATTGCTAATGTTATGACACAGATTCTGCTACAGTTTCTACCTCAGAGAAAAGTGCTGGTGCAAAAGCACCATCTGAGGAACCAGTGGTAACAACTTCACTGCCTGCTGAATAGCAATGCCTAGGTACATGTCATTGGTAAGTAGCATTCAAATGGTGCAAGAGAGTTTTCACAATAAAGGATTATTTTCAATATGAAAAAGATGTCCTGAGGAACCCGTCTTGCTATTGACTGCATGCCTGTTTTCTTAGATATATTAAAAAATGGTGCCTGCATTCTCCTCTGCTACAGGAAAATACAAAATCTCCAACAACTACTTCCTTTTAATTTTTTTAATTCCGTAAGTTAGAAGAAATTACTCATAATCAGTTAGACAACCTGGGAAGACAAATATAGGAAAAGACTTGCTTGTTAAACACATTAGCTGCTTACAGAATTACCTCTCCAATCTGCACTTCAACTAGGTTCTTACTCTCACATATTTCTGCACCATGAAATTTTAGTGGTTTTACCTGTGAAATCTGAATTCACAGCCAGAGTGTTCTCTGCTCCCCAGCATGTTTGGTGCACACCCTGAAGACAGTAATGATTACTCTGGCTGGCTGAATTAACATATTGCCCCAAATTTTTCACTTTGTGTACTAGATCATTACTTGTATAGCTCATTCTGAGCTCAAATGCATTTTCTTTGTTTGGCCCACTATTGATCTTGGTACGGGTGGGTGTCAGAGCACAGGTTATCTTCTCTGAGGCAGAGGAAAACTCTTTCTAACACAGAAGAGCTGCAAGTAGTTAATCCCTACTGTGTTCTGATCCTGCAGAGCTGCACAGGTGGATCTACCAGCTTTACTCCAAAAGCTGCCTCAGTAGCCTGCAGGCAACACCTGCAAACATGAGGTGCAGAACTTTGCATTCACCGTAAGGCTTCATCAAATCCTGCTCTACAGAACTACTAAATTAAAGATGCCCTGTGTCTGTAAAGGAGGTGCCGAAATCAGGTTGTCAAAGATTATAAACAGTTCCAAAATGGAACAGTCAGTGTTTGTGTTCTATAGTTCATAGTGCGATATGCAGACACCCTTTTTCATCCTTGGTGAAAACCCTCAAGGGAGCACACATTCTGCTATGGTAGGATAGGAACTGCACTGTACTGCTGTGGATTTACAGTAGAATTCTTTCTAAAAAGTATATTTGCCCTTCTCTGTGCCTGTTCAAATGCTGTGTTCAAGAAGGGGACTTTGTACAGCCTCCGTTGACACTAAATCAAAATTTCATTTGGCACCAGCTGCTTTAGATTAAATAAATTTGATTTGGAGTCACTAAATTAATTTGAAAAGGCGTTTGCATGAATAGAAACAAGAGACTTAGAATGTGATGCAGCAAGTCCTCCTGTGGACCTGAAGAGACAGAAGCAGGAAATTGTTCCAGCACTCCTGCTCACTGAAATGGCTTCCTGCTGAGTGTTGTACCAAGCAAATTCTCTACCCAGCTTCTGAAACGTGAAGGGGGTCTGTCTGAACTATTGATCAGCCAGCACAAACCTTTCATTCTGAGGTCTCTGCCTTTTCCTGAGCTGAATAGGTACTTGCATTTAATATGCTGAGAGACAGGTTTTTGTTTGGCTTGCAAGAAGTAGTCCTTTCAAGCAAGTCCTTTACTGCCATAGGAAGTCAGCTAATTTTTAACTGGCTCTAAATAGATATTCATATGCCATCCCATATAAGTTCTAATGGATGTGCGTATACTGAAAGTACATTTACCTCTGCTGCAGACAGACACAAGACATGTTTACTTGTGACACCAAATGACTGGAAGCATGCAGACATTGTTGATGTGGTGCAGAGCCCAGGCTAATAGGCAGTACTTCTTGGAAAAAGGTTACATCAGTACCAAACAAGCCAGACTCCAACAGGTTTCCAGCAGCTTGATGCATGTCCCGTAAGTTTCCATTTGCCTACAACAGGTTATATGCATTTACCTTACACTGTGACTTGAGTAGTAGCAGTCCAATATTTTTTTCCACTTCTAAATGTTTATTTGCTCATCCATAGAAAATCCTGTTATCTACACCCGCTTGTCTATTTTCTTATGAAATAAGCCTTTCTTATGAAATAAAATAAGCAAACAAAAATAAATTTAGAAGTCAAAAGTAGAAGGGCTTTTGTTGTAAAGATACCTTTTTGTGGAGGGTAAGAAAAGGTAAAGATTGCATAGAAAATGGCTTTGAAGAACCTGCATGGCTGTTCTGAAGAATTTGAGACAGTTGAAGAAGAAATTGTGCTGTTCTTAAAACTGAAAAATCTGTTTCAGACAGTAGCTCATCTGCATTGATGGTGAGTTCTGCAAACAATGCAGCCAACTGGCTTCTTACAAAGTAAAAATCTCACAGCACGCTGGCACAAAAACAATAAGCTTTTCTGTGCAAATTTTAGCCTCTAGTACATAGATCAAATATTACAGATCAGCAGAATTATTTACTTGACAAATGTTTGGTAGACAAACTGAGAATGGAAGCAAGCAGAGGAACATTACATTCTTATTAGCTCATTTATAAATCAGGAATAAGCTTGGAAAAATCAGTTATTATCCTGATAATCCTCTTACTTATACCAGTATAACTCTGTTAACTTTAGGGAATAGGATCCTGCTTTACAGCAGTCAGTCTCAAGGCTCTTTACAATTTCACATGCAGTCCAAGCTGACTGTGGACTTCAGGTAACATAGCTGTGTCAGTCCAAGGAGCTGTTCCAGAGAGGTTTATAGTAGGTCGTAGTGTTGTCAAGAGTTATGCAAGTTGTTAATGTGGCAGTGGACTTCCCTTTACCAGACCTGCGTGGAGGTTTTACTCATACATATAATGTACAACCTTCCAGCTTTAACTGCCCCTAAAGGACAAATGCTTTGTCTCTACAAACAGAAAGATGGTTTTCATGCAAACTACTATTCCACAAAATTTACCTGTAATGCAGAAAAGGATAAATTGCACAATATAGATCTTTATGCATCTAGAAAAATATTAGGTTTGCAAAGTTAAATGTGGGACTTTTCTCTCTGTACAAAGAAAGTATGTGGCTGATGAAAGGGGAATTTTGATCAGCATGGAGTACCAGCATTTTAAGAGATGCATTGTTGTTGTTTCTGTATGAGCTTCTTAAAAGCACTCTGGTGGTCTGTTTTATTTCCCAGTGAAATCTGTCTATGTCTGAGTTCTTATAAAAATACCACTGTGTCCTAGAAGGCCTAGAAAGCCTAAACTTTAGTAATAAATCATATCTACTTCAAAGAGTTTATATACTGTACTGGAAAAATAAAGTGGGTTTTCATTTCCACTGACTTTTGCAGAGAGCTAGAAGTATCATTTCTAATCTACCTAAATTGCTTGGAGATGGTTTATTTGGGAAATTGCATTTTGTTATATAGTATCCTTCCATTTTGATGTTGAAAGGGATGATCTTTAAAAGTCAGAAGGATGCTGACAGCAAGATATTCTCTTTGAGGAGATCTTGACTTTGCAACCTGGTCCAAAAGATTGGTCTCCATCATTCTCTGCGTGCTGCCGTCCCATCCACTCTTACATATACATGTAAGAGAAACAACTATGGGTTTTTCTTTAGCTCTGTGGGATTGTGTATGCTAGGAGTTTAAATTGGGGCTGTTCTGTCAGACCATTACATGACATGGAGAGATGGAAACCTGATGCTTGAGAGGGTTTGCAGCTGTTTTAGTAGTTAGATTTGAAATAACGTTAAGAGTGTTTCATTTAAGATGAAAGAAAATGTATTTAAAGTAAGATAATTGGTATGTAATGCATGGAGGATTCTTGTTTTGTAGAAGTAGGTAAATGATTTCTCAGCATCCACAACATGTGGGGTTTTTTGCTGTTATTGTTAAAGCATTAGAATTCACAGCAAGAGAGGAATTGGAGTTGTGACTGAGGTTCTTAAGTTAACCATGGAAGAACATTTGCACCTTCATACATCTACCCAGCTGTTTTTCTCATCTGCTTTGGGGATCCTTGAAGCAATATTTGATTGAAAAAAAGTCTGAGCTACTGTAATATTTGTGGAAAAAAATGTCTTGCCTTTGACATATGCACTGTCTTGATGAGAAAAAAAATAGATCTAGTGAATGGGGCCATACTGACAGTTGCACATGGGCAAGTTGATACACAGAACCTGTATGAAAAGCAAGAAGAAAAATTTGCATCTGGAAAGGAGTAGTAGGAGCTACGTCATTTGTCAGTTACTCTGGTTTCTCGTCTCTCTATGGATTACTGGTTTTACTTCTGTTCCTCTATGGGTTGTTCCAGAGACACTAAAGCTAAACGCCATCTCTAACTTGGAAATGGAAATATACGGGCCATCTGGCACTTGTTTTTTTTTCATCTGGTGCTTAAGCTTTTTAGTCTTAAAAGTTGACAGGAAAATAAAAATGACAACCTTAGCTGTCAGGTAGCATAATTTGAAAACATGTATGCTCTCTCTGCCATTGAAAGCCATGTTTATTCCTATCAAGCAGATACAGTAAAATGAGTGCAAATGGAGAAACATATTTGAGAAAGAATATTTTGCTTTAGTTTCAAAATTACAGAATATGGAAAGATTTCTTGATAATTTGGAAGTCATCAATATCAACCATGTATTATCATTACTGTACTGTGGCATTTCACATGTTATCTTTTATCTTAAAGTTTAGATTCAGTTTTGTGAAGTGGCTCTTTTTCATTGTTTTCATAGTACTGTTGTTATACTGTCGATATATTGCTCTGCTGTGTAACACCTCTCTTTTTCTATCATTGGACCCAGCTCTGTGCCACTTAACATTTCCCCATGACGTACGATTTGATATCCCAGGATAATCACATTTTGTTTGCTTACGCAACCATAAATTTTTGAGTGTACAGGGCAGACAACCCTGCTTCAGTTCATTTTTTTTTTTTTCATATCTTCTGTGAGAGGATTGAGATTTCTCAAGAAAAACCTCTTTTCATCACACTTTTCCTCTCAGAGCTTCACAGCAGAAATCACTAAGTCTGTGGTTTAGGATTCTTTGTTTTTCTTTTGATGTCCTGTCCACCTCCCTGCTTCCCCCATCAGCTGAGCAAGTTCAGCTGCTTGCATTACTGCACGCTGAACCAGGCTGTGGAGCTAGTGTAACCTGAAAATACCTTTTTTGGCCATCTGTCCTAGTTTCAGCCCAGGCGGTAACAAAGCACCACGCAGTTGCCCGCTCACGTCCACCCCCCACCCCCCACCCCCTACCCCCTATCCTACCCCCCTGCCCCCGCCCCCAGCCATGGTGGGATGAGGAGAAAATATAAAGGCAGGCTCGTGGGTCGAGATAAGGACGGGGAGGGATCACTCACCACTTATGGTCACGGGCAAGAAACAGGCTCAACTTGGGGAAGAAACAAAATCAATTTAATTTACTACCAATCAAACCAAGACAGGAGAATGAGAAGTAAACCCAAATCTTAAAACACCTTCCCCCCACCCCTCCCTCCTTCCCAGCTCAACTCCATTCCTGGTTCTCTCCACATCCTCCCCCTGGCAGCGCAGGGGGACAGGAGATGGGGGTTGGGGTCAGCTCGCCACACAGTGTCTCTGCCGCTCCTTCCTCCTCAGGGGGAGGAGGACTCCTCACTCGTCCCCTGCCCCACAGTGGGGTCCCTCCCATGGGAGACAGTGCTTCACGAGCTTCTCCAACGTGGGTCCTTTCCGCGGGCCGCAGTTCTTCCCGAACTTCCCTGACGTGGGTCCTTTCCGCAGGCCGATCTTCAGTCACGGACTGCTCCAGCACGGGCTTTCCCGTGGAGTCACAGCCATCTTGGGGGGCCTCTGCTCCCCTGCTCCCCTCCATGGGCTGGGGGGGACAGCCTGCCATCTCACCATGGGCTGCAGGGGCATCTCCTCCTCCCCCGCTCCTCCTACCCCTCCTTCTTCACTGACCTCGCTGTCTGCAGAGGTGTTCCTCTCACATCCCACTCCCCTCTCCGCTGGAGGTTCCCCTTCTTAAATCTGTTCTCCCAGAGGCACTACCACCATCACTGATTGGGTCAGCCTTGGCCAGAGTCGGGTCTGGCTTGGAGCCAGGGAAGCTTCTAGCAGCTTCTCACAGGAGCCACCCCTGTAGCCCCTCCCCCACTACCAAAAAACCCCACGCCACACAAACTCATAGCACCATCTTACTTTTACCTAGAATCAGTGCCACAGTCTGGTTCTTCCCGTCACTCAGCAAACACTTGTAAAACCCGCCACCAAAACAAAAGTACTTTTAAGTATTTAGTTTGATTTTTTACTATTATTTCCAATGTGTAGCCTTCTCATGTCGATCTAGTTGGTAGCACTCAAGATGGAGATTCACTTCAACACTCCTTTGAATGGTTGAAGCTGTCCTGGCCTTGGCGTGGTGCTGTGGTGAAAAAGGAATAAAAGGCAAATATAGGTGTCATGACCTGGGCTGGACAGACCAGGGAGGGGTCGTGGTGAATTCAGAATTCCCTTGGGCTAAATTAAGGTGAAACAACACCAAATGACCAGTTAAACATTTTATTCATGGCAGAAGCAAACTGAACTTGGGAGGCATAACAGCAGGTGGTGTGGTTTCTCACAACAGGAATTGGCAGGGAACTACCTCAGAGAACCGTCTAACCCGTGGTGACCATATACATCAGTTCAGGGAAGGAAATAAGGAGATCCCTCCCGTTGGGTCAGGAGGTTCAGAGCAGACCCCCTTGCTTTCTAGACTCCTTCTCGGAGAGGAACCCAGAGGCGGCTGGATCCACTCCTAGTCCTGGACTTGGTCAGTGGTTTATGTCTGAAGGGGTGAGGTATGGGGATTACAGGAAAAAAGAGAGAAAAAGAGAGAGTGAGGCAGAGAGAGGAAAAGGAAGAGAAAAGAGAAAGATTTCACCAGTCCTGGGTCCAGCACTGGTCCAGTCAGCCGAGGAGTCCCGTTCTGGTGGGTGTGCGCACCTGGGGCTTCCGTTTGTGTCCTTTTATCATCTCCACACCCCTCCTTCAGGAGGGCACTCAAACTCATTAGGCTAGTTAGGTGTCACGCGCAGTTTGTGCTTTCAGAACCTTTGGGAAATGGGTGGGCGGGCTTGGGGGTCATTTGGGGAGTCACTTCTCCCTCCCTGCAGGTACGACCGACCTTTGACGTCTGGACGTGCGTGATGGGTGGCCCCGCTCGGCCTATCTGAGGAGGGAGCTGCTCGCCCACCCTGCCCACCCTGTTGCTAATGTCTGTGTTGATCTGTGCTAATCAGCTTCTTTTCTCCTCTGTTCCAGGGTTTGTTGTTAGGCAGAGCTTGTCCTTCTGAAGAACTCGCCCAACCACAATGTTTGAGACATGAACTCTTTCAGTCTCTCACAACAGGAATGGCTGATTATTCTTACTAATGCAAAAAAACTCAGGAATATATTTTCTAGGAATTCATTCAGAACCAGTGGCAAGTCATTCAGATTGTTATGTCCTGCTTGACACTCGAGAACTGTATGCTTCTTCCCAGAGTTCAATAAACTGGCCATACACACAGGGGTGGGCTTTTTCCATCCAGAAGTGTTGGTCTTCAAACATTCCACTGAAGCTTAGGTGGCTTCACTTTCAGGTGAGGTCTTCAGCAAGACCTGAAAACAAGGTCCTTGGATTGCTCCATGACATTTTCAATCTTTCTTTGAGACCATAATCTTGTTCTCTTCTTTTCTTACTGTTATTTCATTCCTCTTATTCATTTAGCAGTTTCACTGCTGTGCAACTTGATTCTTGGGTACCGTTTCTATTAAAAAAGGAGATTTGTATGTTGTGCAAAATAAATGTCTGGAAAAGCTTAAAGGAAGCTCAGTGCTGAAGAATTCTCAAGTGGAAAAGACAGCTATCATGGTTTTGCCCCTTCATAGAAATATGGATTTCTCTCAGTTGCATTTCTTCTTTCTGTTGGATGTATTTCTCTGAGCATTTTTCATTGCTCATAAATCTCAAATAATGAGATATAATAAATAACGATATTGATATAATCAATAATGATATTGATATAATTCATTAATGATAATGAATAAAAGGGAAGTTTGCTTCTGAATAGGGCTAGGGTGTTAGTGAGTTTTTGAGAAAATTGGAGGTGTTCAGACAAGGCTCAGAATTATTATCCACTTGAGCTACTGGAACCAAGGGAAAGACAAATCCTTAAGTTTTGAGAGATGATTCTGAGATTCTAGCTCCTGCAGGTTCTATATTTGATTGGATTATTCATGGCTTAATTCAGCTATTTAGTATCAGCCTGTTAGACACAGAATGTGCACTTCTAACTGTTGAGTCTGCAAATCAAAGAGTATTTCACAGCTTGCTTTAGTCTTGGTCTCAGAGCAAGATTAATGCTGTTTTGATTAAAGCATATTTAGGTTATTCCTCTTGGACTGATTGATTTTGCTTGCAGTTCCAAAAGGAACATTTCAGGTCAATCAAAAAAATTTCAGCAAAATAAATTTGAAAATTATTTGAAATAGAAAGAAACACTTCATTTGACATAAGATGGTTCACATGGATTTTGAACATCATGTTAAAGCACATTTGGAGGGGTAAAAATCTTGCCTCAAATTAGAAAAATTAACTGCTTCATTCGGAAAACATTAACACTTTGCAGACTTCAGAATTTTTGTTCCTTGTAGTGCTAATTTTTTCTCCACAAACAATTCAAAGAAAGATAATGAATTTTCAAAGGATTCTGCTGCTGCCAAACTCTCATTTTTAATGAAAATGTTTGATGAACATCTTATATGAAGTGTATAAGAAGTTATATAACAATCTATGGTATGAATAATTTTTGTAACTTATTTTTCATGTGTTACAGAGTTAAAAAATAAAATCTTAATACATTATCATCAGCTTTTAGAAACTGGATTGTATTATAATTTTATCTAAAACAACTTATCCAAACCTCCCTTTAAAGTGCTTAACTGCCTACATTTTTTTTTTCTGTTCCAACTAACTGGTCAGAGAGAGATCAGTTAGAATAGGTTGCTCAAGGCCTGAGATCTGATTATCTCCAAGGAGAATCCACAGCCTCCTCCGGCAAGCTCAAATCTGGCACCAGAGTTCATCTCCAGCTGAACATTCTGTTAACCCAAACTTGGCTAGCATGAGCTTCTGGGTTCAGTGGGGGAAGGAGCCCTTTGACATTTCTACCCCTTGTTTATTGAAATTGTTCTGCACCAAGGTCCTCCAAAAAGGAAAGGCTGAGCATCATGACGCCATGCTTAGACATCAATATAATTATGAAATATCTCTCAGTATTGGATGTTTTTCTAACTCATGTTTAAAGCTCAGATGCTCACCTGCTATGATCCCTTTCTTGCCCTGATTTGTGTTGATTTGTCCTTGCAAGGGAGGTATGATTCTTTGTTCACAAGACATATTTAGTGTAAGTGTAGTGACTCCCTATCATTATTTACCTTTTCATGATCATGACATAATCTCTAGATAATCATTTCTCTTCATACCCTAGAGGATGTTACATAAGAGAGGATGTTGCATGCATTTGCTTCAGAGACTACCAAGACAGATAGTGTTTCCCACTGCTAGCATTTGAAAAATACAGGGATCTTTCAGGGCCAGCAAAAAATAAAAGCATCTAGAACCAGTTAGTTTCCTTTGCAGAACATCCACGCACCAGAGAATGCATAGAGCAGACTTCCTCTCTTCCTGCCTCTGGCATCTTCAGAAGAATATCTTTCTTCTTCTCAACTGCTTCATCTTTCTGATTGTGCAACAAGGCTGATATGCCTGTTAGCAGGTAATGTGAGATGCTTAAATGGTAGGCACATGATAATCAACAATTATAAGTTCCAATTTACTTAGCTCCTGTCCTAGGATTAACAGTCCTTCATGCGTAGCTCTTTCACAAGAGTATTT
Organism: Harpia harpyja; assembly: GCF_026419915.1. Lineage (NCBI taxonomy): Eukaryota > Metazoa > Chordata > Aves > Accipitriformes > Accipitridae > Harpia > Harpia harpyja. The sequence goes on along the minus strand of NC_068969.1, from coordinate 94,346,819 downwards.
TCAAGCATAGAGTGTATACTCTATGTTATTGGGAGCTGTGGCACTACACAGCACAAAGGTAGAGAGGGGCTTTAGTGCTGAAGAGGAAAGAAGATGAGATCATTCTGATCTCTGCAAGTCAGAGCTGAATAATCATTGTCTTGCCACCTCAGGCAGATTAGTACCATTAATGGAGCAGTATCTTTTCTTTCAGATTTTTCTTTACCCCACATAGCTTCAGCAGAGTGCTAAGTATACTGGCTGATTGTCGCAGGTAAATTGGATTTTTTTCATATTTGGACACCTGCTTGACGAGAGGACTGGTCCTTCTGTTCCTGCAAACAAAAATCTGGGATTCAAGATTAAGTTTCATATGCGTCATTCATTCCCATCTCATCTCCTGAGCCCAGATAGGTGACTGTTGGCTTCATGTCATCAAAGTCCTTCCTGCCTCTAGACAGTCTTGAGCCCAAGTCAGATCTGCTTCTCCATCCAGACACTTACCCAATGCCTGTGGTAAAATTCTACCCATCCTTACTACGCTACCTGGCCTCCTGCACTAGTGAGATATCTCACCTGTCAATCTTGGACTAATTCAGAATATTCTTCATAATGAAGGAATAATCTAGCATGGGCTCTTCCTTTCTTTGAAGGACACTGAAGGGAAAATAAGTGGTGGAAATGGGATGTATTGAAGAGAGAGGCACTGAGGGAAGAGGCTTAGAAAGTTGTAAGAGACTTTAGAAGGCAGGATCCCACTTTCTTCCCCAAGCAGCCTTCAGACATCTGCCTCCGTTAACAGACAACATAGTACCAGGACTACAGACCCCCTACTCTACCTTTCCTCTGAGTTCCTGCCTCTAGCCTTATCCCATGAAGATACGGTCTCATCCTCCATTTTTTCCACAAGTACCTATGATAGGAAGAATATAAACAGGGTTAACTATCTCACAGTGCTCCAGCTACTGATAATACACCTCTATTTCTTCTGGCACATTTGAGACCAAGAGAAATATATGGCATTACTGTCATCAGTGCTCACAGGAATGTTAAAAACTGCTAAGAGTATACTTTTTAACTCAAAATCAATTCAGTGTTTTGGAATACTGCTTTCAAAAATTGTACTAATTGCTCAGAATGAAATTTGATTTTCCCTGTAACTGTGATTCAGATACACAAGATGACTGAAAACAATGTATTCCTTAATGAGAAATTGAAGGAGTCAGAAGTTTTTCAATAAAGCTTTTTTTCCATGGGAAAATTTCAGGTTGCTTAGTCTGGATCCTTTATGGAAATATATCTGCTTCAACAAAACTCACCACCAGCACCAGCACTCAGCACCAGAATGTTTCATGATTAAGACATTCACCATGTATAAGCACCTGTTTTATCTAATTTGGGGGGGGGGGGGTTGACCCTTCTGCCAGTTTTTGGTCTTTGCATTTTGATTCAGAATAACTTGATAAATGCTGAAGCGATGATATTTTTTATGAGATTAAATACTTGCTTTCTAGCTAATTTTGATCAAACCTATACCCTAAGGCAATCTTTGAAATTTAATAAATTCCATTTCACAGTGAAAGAGAGCAGAAACATAAGAAGTACTGCAAGACAGATGTACTTCTTTTAACTACAGAGTCTTACTTTCTTTTTATTATGCTGATTTTCTATATTTTGGTAGGTACAAATAATACTAAATAACATGCAGCATTTGATTAGTGGTCATTATCTGAACATAGCATTAGAATAAACTGCTTCTTACTGCAGATTTTACCTTTTTTCTTGCTATTTTGTTTTTCCATTTCAAAGACCACTTCCATTTAAATCATACTAACATGTGTTACTAACTTTTATTTTTACTGATTCAGGTCCTCTACTGAGTGTTCTGCATAAGCAGCCCAACTCTATCTTATTTCATTCTGCTTCAATGATATTGTTAAGTCTTCTGTCACAGACCGTTTATGTTTTTATTGGTGCTTCTCTCATCAGGATTTATTTTCATACACAATTAATTAAAAAAGAAAATTGCATGCTCCTGCTTCATTAAGAATATTATTATTTTTTAAAATGATAATTCAGTGCACTAGTGGAGAAATTCATCCTGATTTAAATAAAGTGATGAAGAATGTAATTATTGTCACATAGATTGAATGTATGTTCATTCACTCGTATAGCCAGATTGTACCCTCTCCAATACATCTTATTAATTCAACATCTGTGTTACAGCTAAATACCTGAGATAAACCACAGGACAGCCATAACCACCAGAATTAATAAAAATAATGGGAAAGATTACTCTAATCTTTAAACTGAGGTGCATGAAATCTAAACCATAGGAATTACATGGTAAATTTAAAATAGAAAGCATGAAAAATTAAAATATGGACTCTCTTATTGACAAAGAAATACATGCTATTAGCTTTTCAAATGTTAATTTCTTTGTCTTTATATTCTTTACACTGTGAACACACAACCTCTTTTCATGACTTGCACTTTTCTTTTAATGAAGTCTTGCCACTGATCTTTGTAACCTATTAATATGTCATATGTACTGTCTTCAGGGAGTCATTCACATGTCATGAATTGTGAGTGTATTTCCTTGATGTGTAATTCATAAACAGATGCAGTAAGTTGGAATTTCAAATATCTGCAAAAGGAGGAATTGGAGGAAATTTTAGTTCAGCTGGCTTCTTAAGCCACCAGGCAAATCTAGAATGGAACATCTGCACAGTAAGGAACCTTTGCATATCAAAAATTATCCAGCTTCCATCAAACTTAAAACAATGATTTATATGTTTTCTCACCCAAAGCAAACCCTGTCTGCAATACAATTAATTTTCCTTAATTATTTAATTTGTAAAGCTGAAGGAGAAAATGAAAATTTCAAGAACTGTCTGTAAAATTCCTTTTCCTTGTAATGATGGTGTTATAACCATGAGTGTCTAGTGGTGAAAGTATTTTTAAATAAGATGTATTATCCCAAACTTGCTTTAATTGGCATCCAACAGCACAAGATAACCTCCTGTGTAAGTTGTTTAGTGGAACTGGGACAGGGCTGCTCCCTGAAATGCAGTATTTTGGAACTGGAAAATATTCCTCCTCTTCTTCATTCATAAGGAGACTTATACAAGCTTTATATGACAGTCCAACAGAGATCAATGTCAAGTGTACTTTAAATTTTAGCTTTCTTGTGGCTAACTTCCCTTCAAGTGTTTTGAGCATTGAAATAATTAAACCTTTTACTCTACTAGAATCAATCTCATTTTCCTTTTAAGTTTGCCTAGCAGTTAAAAAGATTAAATTAGACACAGTGATGGTACAAACAACTGTATGAGTTTCCACAGGTATGCAAAAAGTGGTTCATGAAACAAGGTACATCTACATTATGAGGTACCACACCTTGTAAGGGAAATTATTCCTGTTGCATTAAGAATTTTGCTCAAATTTACATGAAAATTTGAAATCGCAATTTAAGCTACAGCATAATGCTACTAATATGCTATCACATATATCCTACATAGGCATAGGACAGTGGGATTTTCCTAGCTTCTCAGTAGCTTTATCAAGGATGTAGTTTTCATCTGCAGACATAGTAACTGTTTTGCATGAGAGATATTAGTGCACAGTATTAATGCACGGCTGCAATTTATTTTCTTCTTTCACAGAATAGAAACTGCACACAGAAACAATACTTTCTTGATATGTGGGGGGCTATCATCACACTTCTGCACTAGAATGGAGGAGAGTATACATCATAACTGCTTTAAAAGCAAATATTGATCTTTGAAAAGTCTTTTCAGATTTCATTATAGAAAATTATTGTAATTGAAAAATAGGGGCACCATGAGAGGTAGAGGATGACAGCTCTAGGCAAGCGCTTTATGACCATCAAGGATACAATAACTGAACTCATAGTGTCTCTGGATCCTCTTGTATGTTGTGTTTATGCCCCAGCATGCCCTTGGGTCTCCTGCTTTTTAAAAAGAACATCATGGTAAAATACATCTATTCCTCTAGTGAAAAAATGTCAAGTGTCAGCCCACAGATGAAAGGAACAGCCTGGTATTTGCTCTTTAGCCTAATAGCAATGCCAGTGTCAAAGAAAATGAAGACTAGAAGGTTAAAAGACTAATTTGCATTTTTGTTAAAACAAAGACTACACTAGGACAAAAATTAATAGAATGTGGTTAATGCACAGAAACCATGGTTATGGTTTGGGCAGAAGGAAGGCACTTAGCACAGTTTTGACTTGTACAAAAGGAGTATGAAACCAATGAAAACAAAACAACTGAAGAATCATGTTATTTGGGCACTGGTAAAGTCAAAATTTGTCAGTGTGTATCCTGAAAAGCAAAGTCTCTTGTACAGTTCTGGACAATGAAAAACAACAATTTATTAAAAAAAAAAAAAAAAAAAAAGAAAGAAATAAAAAGAAGAAACTACACGGTATGTCAGAATCCTTTTTCTATTCTAAAAATGCATTAATTCAATTGCATAATATCATCTACCATCAGTGCAAAGCAGAAAATGAGTACAAGAGGTCTAGGCCTTAGAGCTCATGAAGCTGATGAAAAACTTTATTTTTTATCCTGATTGCACATAACTTATGTGGAATTGCCCATTAAATTCCTTCAGAACTGGTCCTTAATGTTTAAATTTCTGCTACTTCAACATTGATTAAAGACACAGAAGAGATCCTCTGAAAGTCTTAGGAACAATTCACACAAGCGAAGCAGCAAATATTTATTATTCAGCTCAGTAGCCTAGTGCTTACATAATCTAAAGCTTGCGTGTCAAGAGGATTGTGAAGTCTGACCAAAATTATGTAAAAATAAGACCTAAGGATTTGCAAGGACTTTGCAGTAAAAACATACTTTCTTTTCTATTCAGCTACACTCTAACACATTCTCTGAGTTTTGAGGGACAAATTTAAAAGATAATGACCTGTACGGAGAATAAGGTACCAATGAAAAAGTTTTTTTTTTTCTAAACAATGCATTAATACATTTTTTTCCAGCTCCCAGACTCCTTCTATGTACTTATCTATTTGAAATCTGCTCATTTTCCTGATGTTACAACTGCATTGTTACAACAGTGACAATTTCAAATGAACAGTTGAAGATATTCTGATACGGTAAATATATCCTCTTATAATTTGTATTCTTAACACACACTGAGTCAAATGACATTTTGTTCAGTCATTTTTTATTCCATAAGGTAATTACAGGGGGGTAATCTGGAAAACTAATTTGATGGTTTAGGTATTCTCTGCCAGAAAGATGAAACAGGAAATGATTTCATCACAGATAGATATAAAAAAACACAATTCAGTAAAAGATTTTGAGCTTTTACAAGTTTACAGCTGATCTTCTCCCAAGTGTCAGATCTGAACTTCAGTGTCTTTTTTAAAACTATATTAATATCTGCTTGGGTGGTTTTGGTGGAGGAGGAGTCAGATAGTAGTTACAGCAGCTCTGAAAATAAACCCTATGTGGAGGCTGGCATTTAGTCACAGTCCATCCCTGCCACCCTTTCCTTGGACCAGCAGCAGCACTGCGGCAGGGAAAGCAACTTCATTTGCTTAAGGGTTAACTTAAACATGGAAACCCTTGGAGGAATGGGATGAAAGATGAAGGTTTCAAACCCTTCCATTGTACAGATACCTTTGTGCAGGACTTTCAACTCAGGCATAAACCGTACTGTTTTCCATTTCCCTTTCTTATCCAGGAGAGGCTGAACCTCTTCTAGTTTGAGTAAAAACTGGTCTTTGGAGCAGAAAAAAAGCTGAAAGAATGTGAAAGTTAGTAGTGTCCCCATGGGTTTTAATATGAGCAAAATGGTGCAGATTCCATAGGAGAAGATAAATACAACCCTCCTGAATCAAGTGCTGTCACAGTTGTATGGATTGGCTCTAAGACATAAGAAACCTTTTGTCAAAGGTTTTCTCATCTCAGGCACAGAGAGGATTTGAACTATGATCATCCCATGCCAGGTGATTGCTCCAAGCATTGACTACTGAGTAAGGTGGGACTGAAGGGAGAGAGGTTAGTGTTTCCTCTATTTCATGTGAGGTCAGGAGCTCTGAACATGCCTGCTCAGCTGAATACCCAGTAGTATATACAGGAAAATGCCTTGCTGGAATTAGCTGTGATGGGTGGATATTAGGTGTGAGAGAAATATGGAGTAAGTCAGGGCTATCAAACCTTAAGTCATTGGGTAGTTAAAAAGCCGAAGACGTTTGGGTCCTTTTTTGGCACCAGGGGAGGCAGAGGGGAGAGAAGAGAAAAAAAAAAAAACAAAACAACCAGAAGTGCCAAAGGGATTTAAATATTTCCAGCATTAAGGAAAAGTTGTGAAGATCTAAATTTTACACAAAATTACCTGAATTCCTGTTCTTTGCTTTTAGAGGACAACTACATGAGAACCACAGTGGTATTTTCCCGTTGAAATCAGTGGCTCCCTCCAAGGCTTTAATCTGAAACACTTGGTAACTGTTTTCAGGAAGAGAACCAAAAAGTGGGACAGCAGAAATCCCTCATGTTCACACCTGATGTTTGAAGCCAATGGAATGGTCCATGGAACAGGAGAAAAACATTGGTAAGGGCTTTTGACAATCCCACCAGAGCCTTTCACGATAAGACATGACAGACAGAGTCCCATAAACTGCTGTGTCTGGAGAATGTCAAATGGAGGCCATTCACAAAAGGAAAGATGATAGGTGTTTTTTTAAGGATTTAATTATTTTTCTTTTTTCTTTTACAGGTAAAGACAAACTTGCTACAGAAGTCCAGAACAAAATAAGTCTATGCCATTCAGCAAATAATAAACATACAGTTGAAGATAACCTACAGCCTGAAATGAGATTGAGGGATGTTATAGCAGGTACAAAATAACTGCTACTTTACCTTCTCAGTCATCTGAAAAGGTCTTTTCAGATTAAGTAAATTCACCCGCACTGTGAGTAACTGAATGCATCATTAAAGCAGCTTCCCAATTAATATGAACAAACAAGAAATAGTGAACTCATTTCAGAAATGCTTCCTAAGTCAGTCTTTTTCTTCTTCACTCATGAGTTTAGAATACTGTGAACAAAGCATTGACATTATCATTGATTTGCCATTGAAACTTATAATATCAACTGCTAAGTGCTGACACTGAAAAATCCACTTACATGAAATCTAGCTGCTATCAGAAACAGCTACATAATGGAAAGGAATTTGGAAAAGTATGTCTCAGGTGTTTTCAGTTTTAAGATAGGGACTTTAAAATAACTGTCTGCTTTACAGTAACTGTAAACAAGATTCATGTGTCTAAATTCTTCAAAAAAATTGAATTTTTCCAAACACGTATCAATAATTTTCTGTCTTGCAACAACAGTAACAGAACTTCAAACACAGTACTACATTCAGAGAGATTAATATAAACTAAAGGTTTTTAGGCTGGGAAGGGTAATTTCTGTGGTTTAATCCAGAACATAGGATATCCCTAATTTCCCCTCCTATTTTGTGTCCAACAGTGGTTTAAGGAGAACAAGGAAATAGCTTGTCCTAATTGCAAAGGTATTCCAAGATAGAATATCTGCCATAGCCATGGTAGATTTTTAAATGGCACATTTTGTAATTTAAAACCTTTTAAGCTTGTTATACATTTGTCTGACAACAACATCCATACCGTAACATTTTGGGTCCTCAGGCTGAGCAAATCAGCCTTTAACCTCCTACATGAAATAAAGAGTCAGAGTTCCCTGAATTGGTCACTACACTGATACAACTGCCTGAAAGATCTCATACTGAAGGGGGGAGCAAATTCCATGTGTGGTTAGTTTATTTGATTCGCAGAAAACGCTGTAAAGCTTGTGAAATTCAATTATGAGCAGCAGTATTAGAAAGATCTCATCGTTGTACTCCAAAAGCTGGAATTCAATAGATTCAGAGTACTGTAATCTAGCAGATTAGATAAAAAGCTGGAGCCAACAGAAGAGCTGGGGGTTTAAGCATGGGCCCTACATGGAAGCCCAGAAGACAGATGCTGCTATCTGAACCCTGCACTGTACACTGATACACACATATGACTCAAAATTGTGGGGCAGTAGTGAAGGCAGGAGGGCCAGCACACATCAGTCTATTTGGACAGAGAGTCCCTTGATGCAAACAGGTACCCCAAGAGTTGCCTGAACTCATGAGTAAACACAAAGTTAATAGTTATTCAGCAAAGCAAGATGAGGCTTCTAATTAGAAGACTGGAAGCTACAAATTATTCCTTTGTCACCTTGGTAACAACAGCCTCATATAGTTCTAGCAGATCCATTGAGACATGTTGCAGACATTACTCTGGAGAGCTGATATGTGCAACAGCCTTTTGACTTCTACAAGCTGCACCCAGAGTTGAATACCACCACCCCAGGGTGTAATTTCTGATTTCTCACAACTTGTGGGTAGCTCTCAATGCACTAGCCCAGAGTAGGGAGATTTAGGATTTAAGCTCATGGGTTTTTGTATTTCTGGGGAAACAGACAATTTATTCCCCTTAGATAAGGGAAATAAAGATTAAGCCAAAGCCTATAAGCAAGCTAAAGAAAGCCTATGCTACGTTATTAACTTATACAGTAGCAGCTGTATAACATCAGCTCTGGATCCAATTGAAAAAAAAACCAAACCAAAACAAAACAAAAAGCAAAAACCAAAACAGCATTCAAAACCTGTCCTAGCGTTGATGGTCAGCTATATGTCCAGATAAAAGAACGTGTTTATTAAAACATGATCACACAAAGCTGGGTTTGTATCCTGTATTCATCCACATAATCAAATATTCACATCAATAAAGGAAACTCCCTTAAAGTCGGATGCATGCCAGAATTTACTATTTGCAAATTAACCCAGTTAAGAATTTACATAATTTAACTGTAAAGTAAATTGTTACAGACTATGGTCTACCATCCATTCCACCATTAGAATTAGAATTGCAGATGATTTTAAAAACATTGACAGAAATTAAAGCCTACCAATAACAGCAAATAAAGTTAATACTTTACAAATCAGACTCCTGCTTCAAACAATACTCAAGAAACTAGGTAAGAAGTCTTAATTAATGCTGTATGCAGTTTCCAGGAGGCCTTTCTTCCTTGTCAGGAAATTTTGCAAAAATTCAGGACTCGGGAAGGTGAGGGGGAAGCAGGGGGGAGGAAATTATTCTGGCCAACTCACAAAGTGCAAACTGTATGCTTCACTTAGATGTTTCAGTGTTACAAAAGGCACCGTTTGCAGGTATAAAAGCTGCTTTTCTTCTTCCAGGGAAAATACAGAATGCTGAAATTTAGGTCCTGAGAAACTATAGGGAACGCGGCTTAAACGGGACATTTTATCATCACAGGAGTCTCTGAGATGCCCTGAGCAGGTGGTTCCCAAGCTGTTTTCTGTCAATGCTGTTTTGTATCCCTTTCATTCCTTACCTGGCTTTCTACTCCTACTTGGTCTCTACTTTTATTCTGTCTTAAATACTTTCCTTCTGAGCAGCACTTTTTTCCACTACAGGATAGAGAGTGACCACTCTCTATTCCCAGTATGCTTTCCAGTGATCGCAATAGCCTTTTCTAGCCCAACAGGCAGCCTCCTCTTTAACCCATAGTCAAAACTGCCCTCTGTGTCCAGGTAACCATTATTTGTCTAGTGTACTGATAGTACCCTTGATTATACTGAATTGTTTCTGAAGTTTTAACTGATACAGGTTATCTCCCTAAATTATTTATAATTATAGTTATATTATAATAATTTATCATTCTATAATTTTATATATATATAAATAAATATATTTTATAATTATTTTATATTATTATATGTAAATAAATATAATTTCTAATAATTTATAATTGTTTATATAATATTATTTATAATTATAATATACTTTAATATTATTTATAATATCTGAAGGTGAAAAGGAAAATGGAAGCCATAAGTTACAAAGGTCAGAATTTTTCATGTGGTTCCTTAGAAGTAATAGAAGCAATAAATTGAGAAATACACTAAATACTACCTCAGACGAAAAAATAACCCCTCTAAGTTGCAACATAACTCTGGTGCAATGGAACTGTCTCCTACCAGAACCAGAACTTCTGTTCTTTCTGAGACCATTCCAGCATAGTCAAGAATAGGCTGGATTGCAGCATCAGTGGCAATTGCCACTATAAAGGCTTAATTCTGCTTGTCAGAGCTACTCAGGCTGATTCAATTGAAGGAGTTCTTTCACTGGTCATACTTCCAGACATTTTTATTTTCAGAAATATTTATTTTTAATAACATAAAAAGAAAACCCAGGAAATACCTAATAAAGAGAGAACTCCAAAGGCAAGAACTAGTATCTGATATTGCTGCATAACTTATTCTAGAATTTGAAGACAGGAAAGGGAGAGAAACACCAACATTGAACTGAGAGAAACAAACAAACCACAGACTGAACACAAGGTTGTTATCTTGTTTTATAGGAGTCAAGAAAATCCCCAAATGAATAACTGCATGGTCTGTAACAGGTCAGACAGGGATGGAATTTGATTTAACAACCTCACAGATGTGGGCAGACATCTAGTCTCTTAGTCTTGTCCCCAGCTGTAGCATATAGAACAACTATTCACAGACGTTAAAGCACTTTATAAAGAAAGCAAGCATCTTCTGCTTTTTATAGAGGAGGGAAAACCAGATCAAGTGGGTTAAAAGAGATTGCCTTACAGTCACAAAAAGTGGCTAGACTTCAGGGATTTTGGGTTCCAGTCCTATGTTATAGCTCCCTGGAAAACTCAGTCTCTAAAATCTTTTTAAGCTCTTTACATCAAAAACTGGCAGAGAGGCAACGGAAGTGTGTTCAAACTGAAACTCATGTACTGAGTGCGTGTATAGAACTCCACTGTCACCAAAGTAGTATTCACCCTGTAGCTCCAAAACAATCAGCTCTCCACTTCTACAAAGCATCTACATGCAATGATTCAATCAGCAGGTCATCTGCCAGTGACATACAGGTGACAGTTCTTACCTGCCAAAGTCATAACTCTACTGTCCCTGTGCTGCTTTTATGGAGAGGATCAGATCAGGAAAGAGCAGCTGTTTAAAACTGAACGTAAATAGGATAGAGTTGATACTAGAAGGTAGATGCCAGAAGGCTATAAAAAGTTCAAACCCATGGTACAGTCATCTTTATTGTGGGTTATAGCCCTTTGCTGCTTGATCCAAATGTTCAGGAATAAATTGGATTCAGAGGATCTGGTAAACAGAATGCCTAGGTATTGTAGTAGTATTTTATATCCATGAAAACAGGGACAGGGGCAACTGTGATTGAATTCTATTAAATGAAAATATCTTTGAAATGTCTTTATCTTTGTGATCTGCTAAAAAGTGTACCCTTCAACTGCCTTAAACACATCACTTGCAGAAACGTTGCCAAGATCACTGAAGTCTCAGATGATCAGACCTCACAGGATTTGGAGTTGGATTTAACCCAAATGTATTTTAACAAGGGTTTCTACAACTCTGTAGAAATTTGATGACTTCATTAACATGCTCAGGACTCATATAATTTTGACACATGACAGCATTTTCATTATAACATCTTTACACCTCATTGTAACCAATAAATTAATGTTGACACGTTGACATTTATGAAAGGCAGTCAAGTGCCTGAAAAAATTGTAGGTCTTCATGATGACCTGTAACAATTTGACTAAAATGAACCCCAGAGAAAACGGAATTTATGATTATATTCTTACCTAGAATTTCCTCTGAAGAAGCAATGCACTGACAGTCTCTTCCAGTGTCAGATGGTATTGCTTCTGCTTCTTGGTACAGAAATGGAAATAAGGGAATAAGTAAGGTTAAACACAATTTAATACACATTAATCTAGAATTAATTCAAAGTTTTGTTCAAATATTTTTTAAATAAAATTAGGGTGTCTGTATTTGCACAAGAAAAAAATGTCTTTTCAATCCCTGAAAAATATAAAGCTATCTGATACTGCATGTTTGGACTAATATATATGACGTGGACATAACATAGCTCCAGTTGTGCATTATTTGAGCAGTAGGGTTGTTGTGGCTGTAGGCAATTTTAATAACTTCACTGGGTTTTCATAGGGCCATTCATATAGTCAGTCATGTGGAAAGCAATATGAACTCTGGCAGGCAGGAGCTGTTTATACTGGTCTGCAGTTATTTTAAGTTCATTGATTTCAGCAGAGTTACTCCTGATTTATATCAGTTTTGGTTAGTGAAGAATCAGTCTTCATAAGTTTGCTGCAAGTGTACATATTTTCAACAAGTTCAATAAATCTCTGTTATTGCAGAAATGCAAGACAGTCACTGGAATCATACGAGTAAGCCAGATCTTGTTCCCAGTTACAGAGAAAATTGAAATGTACTATCTTAATTTTTGAATTACTTCTTTGGATGAAGCAATCAATTTATATGAACCTGGCTTGATGTCTGTAATAGACAATTATTTCTAATTAAGTAGCTCAGTCTTGTTTTAAACATTTATTGGAAAATGCATCAAAAATTTTATGTGATGTTCACTGAAAAATAATGGGTCTGAAGCACCACTACCAAAAAAAATTAAACACAATGCCTTGTGATAAAATAAATACTTTTTAATCTGAAAAGTGACAGTAAGTCATTTCTTTAATGAAAGCTGGTACCTCTTGCCTCTCACCAAGATGACCTCTTGTTCCACTATGCAGTTTAGCCTGAACTCGTGTAAATTCAGTTAAAAAATATACGTCTTCATTACATCAGTACTATTCACCCACAGTGTAGTTTTTAAGTATTTCACAATTTTTAATGTAGATGAGGAAATGGAAGCCTTCCAGGGCTCAAATTCCAAGAATAACTATGGAGCAGATTGTGAAACTATCTACACGGTGGTCAATGTGTTTTGGCAAGTCCTCATGGGTTTGGGTTTCCTCTAAGCATGTGCACACTGTAAAACCCCTGCATAACACCAGTACAGCTATGATGACAACCAACCTCCTTCTGGGAGGGATTCCACCACTCCAGTAGACATTGTCATTCTGCGACAGGATGCCATCACTTCCCAATGTGCTTGGACCTGAACTGGATATCAGATAAGCTAGGTCTCTTCCACTTCTTTCTAGCACTACTCTGTCATCACCCTTTAAATGTGCTCCATCGCCAGCACTGAGTCTGAACCAGGCAGTCAGATGTCGTCACTTTCCTGCTGACAGGCTTCTATGCTGCGGCCTTCCACCCCAGGCAAGGTGGCCTCTGCTCCTTGGTGAACCCTGAGCAATCCCACTTACAGTATGGAAGAGGGCATGAATTGCTTGGATGGTCTTCAAACTTTTTCAAAATCTGGCGATGAACAGGACCAGAGTTTTGGTGGGTCTGCCTCTAGACCTTTTGAGTAGGGAAAAGTGTGGGCCAGAACAGAGCCTCTCCAGACAGCCAAGAGGCCCACCTCCAAGCCTGGAGAGCTAAGTATGTTGTTCTAGCAGCACAGTGAGAGGTTGGGGCAGGGGCATGATAGCCTCCTTATTCAAGGAGGTGTTGAAGGTTTTGTGCAACAGAATTATATAGCTATTGGATTGTAATGGCAGCCTTATGCATAGGTAAGAGGCCACCCACATGAACTGTTTCAGTCCATCTGCTGTCCATTGTGAGCTCTCCACCATGTTAGACAGCATCTGCTTTCTCATCTGGTAGGAACCTTTGCCCCAAGTTTTGACATTCAAGCTAGAGGGCAATAAGAATCATGAACATTGTAATTTCTGGGTATTTCTCCAGTAGAAGATGAGGCTGTGGAAAGTGTACTGCCTTCTAGATGTTCAATTCTTCTCAATATTGCAGAGAAAGATCACCATGTGTTACAGCAGACCATGAAGAAATTCATCCAGAGGGAGGATGATTGAGCAGAATTAATTTGTTCAGTAACAAATGCTCCAGAGTAATCACAAGCATTGGGAACCATCATGTCACCAGGGCCTCTTGGCTGAGGAAAAGCAGTGGTGAAAGAAGTAGCTGGAGATCCTAACAGGTGGAAATGAGCCTGCAAGGGATCTCCACAGCCTGACCAGGGGTGGCTGCACCACACTGGGTCTGGTCAAGGTACAGACCAGAGGCTATCATCACAAGCTCCCTTCTACTGACACTGAAGATACCTGTCTTGTCTTCCTGAAGGTCTGAATCAAAGGAAACTTGGAAAACAAAAGAGCTTTTTGGTGTGGGCCTGGCAAAGCAGGCAAAGAAGACAGCTGAGGCTGCAATGCTGTCCTTCAGCTATTTTGTTTTCATCTTTTTGGATTTTGTCCTTTGTGGAGTGGAATGTGGGAATGCCCTGATAACATTTCATATAGCTCATGATAATGGAGATTTTTAACAAGTTTGTGGGAAAATAGCCCAAAGTCTGAATACGCACTCTGGAACTGGATGGTGAAACAAAAGTGTTCTCATTTTAGTTTACAGCTGAAATACAAACAGTTATTGTTGCTGCAGGGAACTTTCTCAGTTACCTGAAGAGTCAAAAGCAGAATCTATTCGTGGCTTTAGACTTTCTTAATAATGTGCCAAAGATGTTTGAGGTTGATATAATGTGAAAGGGCTCTGAATAGATGTCCAAGTACAACATAAAAATATCTGCTGTTGCTTAAAAGGTCTTTCTCAGGCAAACCCTGGCTCTACATCAGTTACTTACCTCGTTACTGCAGCCTCTGCAGTGTTCCCCTTTGCTGTAAGCTAGACTTCCTCTGATAAGCTACTTTGATTAGAGACAGCGCTCTGCCCACCTACATGGTACTGCTACTGTCAAGATCATAAGTAGACCCTAAGGCATTCTTGACCCAAGCTAGCAGGCAGGGGATTAGCAGTCTGAAAAACAGTTTCAGCTACCAGCTTAAATCAGTGCATACTCCTCCTGGTAATGGGACTGTCTTCAGTCTCTCAGTGCAGCAAGCAATCCCTGGACTAATGTGCTTGCTTTCATGGCTTAATTTTGGCTTGCTGGTCTAGCAGGAGACCAATGCAGTCTGTTTGCTCTTGGCAAAGGAAGAGGTTTTTTTATTTTACAGCAATCACCTATGTTTGTGCTTTAGTAAGTGGATTTGTCCTCTGCAATTATGTTCTTTGGTAAAGCTTTTAATTCTGTCATTCTTGTCCTCCCTTCCATTTGCTGATGGGGTGCAAGTGTCCCACTCTACAGCCTGCCCATGTGCAGGTCACACCTGGTCACACATGGTCTCTGACAAGACAGAGACCAGATGTCCCCATTATAATGTTGGAAAGGAAAGAAGGAGAATACCAGGTGGTGAGGGAAGGTATAGCCTGGCCTGGGGGTCAGATGGGGCCTAGGGAACAGGGAGGCTTTGGGCCATTCTTCAAACGTGAAGAGAGTAACCAAGATTCTCAAGGCCTGGCAAAGGCAGAGTAGGTAGCAGTCTCAGCCTTAGGAGAAGAATCAGTGCTGCCCACAGGTGACCTCACACTACCTGGCATGCTGAGACTGCCCCCAGGGACATTTTGAATTTAAATGCTCAACAGAAGATCTGTTTCTCCAGCCATCACTCAGATAGCTAAGGCATAAAGTTCTGCTTAGGAAAAAAAAAAGGGGGGGGGGGCTTAAAACTGCCTTATTAAAAATGAAATATTGAAATAGCTCCAAAATTGCAGCTATAAAAAATCTTGCTGAGTGCAGAACATTCTGAGAACATTGGCAGTTATTCTGCAGATCTGTGCTACCGAATTCTCTATGGCGAAGGCGACGCCCAGTTTCCAGCTATAACATTAGGAGCCTGGAGCACCAGGCAGGTCAAGTTTCCACCAGAAAGTGTGGAAGCTTGAGACCTGCAGGTGATACTAAGGCACAGATTAGAGGAAGATATCATTTTAGAGAGAGATTGCTCTTGTCTTCCTGGCTTATATCTCACCATGGACCTGAGAAACTGGAAGTCTTGGCTAGATTTGAAGCCTAGAAGCTAGACCTGGAGCCCTGCGGTGCAGAGGAGAGAAGCCTTGTGGCCTCTGCTGGGATTCAGTTGCTTTGTGTGTTTTAGGTCAGTGCCTCCACACGGACTACCCAAGGGCCAAGGACACAAACCTTCCCACTGTGCAAGGCAGCTGGCTTCCAGAATGTCTTTTGGAGCAACTAGCCGCAAGGTATGACATTTCTGTAGCACTGTACAGGGCAGAGCTGCACTGAAGTCATGGGCCTGGCATGCTGGCAAGCATTGGTCTGCAGCAACTAACAGAACTGGGCAAAAATGCAAGGAGCATTTTGGAAACGTCTTGTGTTAGTATTTCTAAAATCTTCTCTTTGGCTCATAGAGAATGAAGAAGATTTGGTTCCATTAATAAGCAGAATACAAAAAAAAAATTTGCGATATCATAAAGTCCTACAAACTTGAAATATCAGCATTTCAGGCAGCTCTGTATTCAGTGCTGGAACGACAAAATTATTTCATATCACCAAATGTGGGCTTCCTTCAGTTTATAGGTCAACATTCACATGTGCTATGTTCCACTAAATACATATCCATGCACTAAATTATCTATATGTTAATCTCAGACCTTGTGGTCTCAAAATACCAGCTTAAAGAGAATTTCATGTAAAAGGAATCTAGTGTTACAAAATGGTGAAAGTCACGTATTTTTAGTGGATAGTAAAATGAATAAAATGGAGGTTGAATCCAGTAGTAGATCATATTTTTATGGGAATTAAGTTCTGTTGCAGAAGATAGTAAGTATTAACTACTGTATGACATTAAGTTGCATTGATTTGGCATTTAAACACAAAGCAGAAAGAATTGTTCATAGCATAACCTGCTCATAGAATAGTAACTTAGCTTATTCTGTGACAGATTACATTGACTGTTATCTCCAGTCTCAGAGAACGGATTAAGTATTGCATCAAGGTTGGGTAATAACTTTCACTGTGGTCTTTCTGACTTGATGCAGTGTCTGAAGGCTGAAAGCAGCAGGTACTGCCTGTCAGTCACTGGAATTTAACCCAGCTTGAGCTACCAAATATCTGCACTTTAGCCATTGTATTTCTTCTGCCCCTTCAAGGACGTTTCTAAATGTTTCACATTTAGAACATGCTTTATGTGGCAATCAAGTCTCTTATTAAGGCATATTTAATTTCCTGATTTTGTGTATTAAATGTATATAAACGACAGGGATTTTAATCAGAAAAAGTATGAGAGTTTTGCTTGCTTTTTTTTTAAAGCAGGTAAGTAGCTTCATGTAGTAGAAGTGGAGAGCTAAGGCAATAGTAATGTCGATGGCTTTATTTAAAATTGAGGTAATAGATTTCTATTTATCTGTCACTCTTCCCTGTGGGAATCAGGGTCATACTGGCCAGTCATGAAAATCTTTTTAGTGTCCGTTAAGTTTTACTATGTGGAATAAACTTTTGGAGTGATTTTTTTCATAAAGCCATTTGAAGGTACTTGCTAACAAGTCTGTTTTCCTCTTACTTTATGTCTGCTTATGCAGAAGCTGACCTGTTTCTGGCAGCCCTAAACCCATGTGCCTCTGTTCCTCTGGACTGTTCCTGGTATGGCCAGTCCTTCTGAAGGTGCACGCCAGCTCCACACCCAGAGAATCCTGCTAGGAACATGTGTGGGGATGCCAAATGTTTTGAAAACCAAAAAGTGCTGGAGTTTCACTGACAACGAGCCCTCAGTAAGTGAGATTTGAGTAGTGAGGACCATTTTTCAAGTGAACTCTCAAGCCCAGAGCTAGAAATTGGAATGGGAGGGAGGTGGTAGGAAAGACTGAAGGCACCCAGCAGAATGAGCATTAAACATCTTCTGGTTGACCATGGTCCATTTATGAAACAAGCAATCTGCACGTACACCATTTAAACTACATAAAAAGAAAACAAAAAAGTTAATTGTTTATTCCTTACATTTTCACACCAAAATCTACGTATCATCATGGTGGATGAGACTCTGTGGGGTCTCTTAAATTTCAGGCTTCAAACTCAAGAATCCCAGAATGAGTCTGTGTCAGAATAAGGGTTATGACATTTATTTGGTCTCCTTGGCTACATCTGTATGACTAACTAAAACCACCCAGGGACCATTTCATGGTCCTGAAGCCAAATGGCACAGCCAGCTTGGGCTGAGACTGCTGCATGTTCTGTCCCCTGTCCCCCCCAAACGGCAGGGTCCAAACTTCCTGCTAGGGAAAACCCCTGGCACATGCTGTTGCTCAGACTGGGTTTAAGCGATTTCTGGGAGAACTGGCACTGCAGCAGCCTCAGTGACTTTGTTGCAGGAAAATGACAGGCTGGTGCTCAAACCCTTGCCCTAGTCCTGTTTTGTTTAGTATTATGACATACCTACTTACCTACATATTTACGTGTGTACACACGTGTATATATCTATACACATCGGGTATTAAGTATATACTAGAGTCTTTATGCTACAGTACTTAATGAATACAATCCACTGCATTACTTCCCCTTCCACTTGCAGGAAACTCCCTGATTTTATTCAGCACATTTTTGGCTCTGCATCGTGAGAGTGAAACGTCAGTTTCCAGGAAGGGGCAGTGTGGTATACAAAATCCACACAGGAGAACAGAACATGTAAAGGACAGAACAATAGAGACCTCAACCCTTTTAGAAGGTTTGTGAGATCTCCAGGTAGGAGGGTGGTCTTGATGACACTTTGAGGTCCTTCCTTGGCCCCTTTGCTCTGACCTTCAGAGAAAGGGTAAGAAAAAAAATCAGTATCTAATGTTAAAGTTATCAGTCACTGAGGTTCAGTTGTAAGTCCCTCAAAACAACCTTACTGCTTTGAAAATACGCTGTTGTCAGCACTGGGGAACCATCATAGAAAAGTAATGTTTTATTCCCTTTGAAAATATGTCCTTTATAGTAAAGTGACAAGCACCTTTTGCTTTGGGAGCACTGGGAAGAATCAATTCCCAATTAAATGCAAAGGTTTTTCTTTCTGTCATTCTAAACAGTTAACAGAAATTTGCAAAGATTACTGACATTTATTTCAGAAATGACAGTAATGCATCTATATCATCTGGGAGTTACTGTTATTAATATTGAATCTTCCTACAGAAGAGAAGTTTAAAAATCACTACTATTTTTAGCTTCAACACATATGACTGTAAGATGGATAACTAAGCCTACAAAAGCTATATTAGGAATATTTTGAAACAAACCTAAACTAAATGAATTTGATCTGATGAGTGTATACTTATGCAGTCTTGAGTGACTGAGTTTAGGAATACAGTCTGCTGCTCCTTGTGCCAGATCAAACTGGTGATCAAACTGAGTAAGTAGGGCCAATTTTGCACACATATCCAATAAAAACAAAATCTATACTTAATTAAGTCTGCTTATTTCTATTTGATTCAAACACACATATGTCTTATTTCCTGTGCAAATAAGACAGTCTGATCTTATTATTTTTAGCCCTGGAAAGCACCTGCTGACGTTCATAGGATGTTGTTTATGTTAGTGTTACAGTATGAGGTATGAGGGGTGTTTTTCCTAGCATTAAGTAGAACATGGAATCATGGAATCACTTATTTTGGAATGGACCTCATGAGGTCATCTAGTCCAATCCGCTGCTCAAAGCAGGGCCAGCTTCAAAGGCAGATTATGTTGTTGAGGGTCATATCCAGACAAGTTCTGAATACCTCAAAGAATAATCAATATTTGAAGACTCAGGGAACAAGCAGGAGTCTTTTCACAATTTTTTGCTGCTGACCAATAGTCATATTGTCCTTCTAGCTGCAAATCCTGTGATGTCCGCCCTCTTATGCTCTTTTTATGACTTCTTCTTTCCCGACAGTTGAAGCAGCAGGCTTTATATTACTGTTGGCTGTGCTATCTTGAGGTTTCTCTGTGGTAGTCATCGTGTAGACTTGGCAGAGAACATCATGCCATAGAAAAGATTTTAAAAGATGTTCTTTAAAAGTTATCCCTCCTTCATGGTAATCAAATGTACCACTGGGAAAAAAAAGCTAAAGGGATCTGCCCTTTCTTTTATGAACTCTTTTGACCAGCACCCTTTGGCAAGTACATTTTCAGCAAATTCAGCTTATTTACATCCTGATAGTAAGACCCAGTGCCTGACCTGTGCCATCTTCAGCAGGAGAAAAAACATCAGTTTAGATGGAAATTAATGATCATTTCCTTACAGGACTTTTGTTGCTTATTGTGCAGTTTTTTACTATTCACACCATCTTGATGTCATTTGGTTTTGCATAACAAGACAGAAAAACAGTATACATAAGTACTTGGTGATCTAAGAATGAAATCAGAACTGACAGGACTGATTTAATAGTAAACTTAGAGTCAGAGGCAAGAAAATCTGTTCAGTCAGTTCAACTAACTTGGAGGATGAATTTTTAACAGGACCCCATCCACCATGTTTGTGATTAGATTTTTTGATTAAAGTCTAAGTATCAAATAGAAGATGGCCTCTCTGCTGTCTGGTGCTTTTGGACATATCCTCAATTTTCGGAATATTACTGTTCTCTGTGCTCTTAGACCTGTATTAGTTGCCCTGAGTAACAAAGATTTGAGTAAGACATATTTTTGCAGTTTGGCAGTGCTATTTTACCTGTAGATTTTTTTCAGAAAAGTCCTTTTTCTGGTTGAAATTTTTCAAGATGGATTTTGAAGATTTTTCATATATCCTCAAGTTCTGGAATCTTGTAACTGTCATCTGGGATGCTATTTCACACTCAGAATAGCTGTCTGCCTGATGTGTGGTTGGAAAGCCAGGATGCATCTGCTAAGCAGGCACAGGTCAGGTGCTCGGCACATCTGTGTGTCTGCACCCTGTGTGCTATGCACAGCATTTCTCAGCAGTAGGAGGGAACTCCTGTGGATGTGCTGCACAACAGCTGTGAACATAAATCCCAGATAAACTTCTTTTCGGGAGATGAGCACTGGGCAGAATCCTCTGTTTAGAAGGCTTTACTGTTAACACAGCTGCATGTGTAAAACACTGCATTGAAAGAGATATGTATACACAAATGAGAGAAAGCCAAGGCTGGAGGTTCCTATCTGTTTCAAACTGGCCCCAGCAAAGCCAAGAACATAAAGCATTTCCTTATGGAATGCTCAGCTAAGAAGGAGATGAGAATCATTGGACTGAGGGGTCAGTCATTCTGCATTCCAGATCAGCTTCTGGAAGCTGCTCTCACCATTACCTCTGTGGCCTCAGGGTACAGCCTCCTTTGAGATTTCTGTTGAATCTCTTCTCCTGTGCTCAAAAGAACAAAAGTAATTGAGATGTAGAGAGGAGCAGAGCATGAATACTGTTGTGTGTCCTGGTACTCAAAGGACCCATCTATGCATAGGAAGCACGGGGCTGATCTCTTTTTCAAGATGTGTTTATACGCCTGGTCAAATGACTGTTTAGTCTATGTGGAAAATATGGTCAGCTCTGAACTGTTTAGTGCAAAATGCCTCCAACCCGGTATTATATCTGAATGAGGGTAATACCACTTCCAATCATGTTCTTGAAGGAAAGAATGACACACACTTTGTTTGCTGAAAAGCAACTTAGAAACCTTGCTCCAGGAGAGGGTTGGGAGCTCCAGGTGCCAAGCAGGAGTATGTGCCTCCCTGCTGGGTAAGGTATCTAAGTCCTGAAGTAAGGCAGAGCTTGAGACAAAGGCTTAGTTTTTCCATTGAATATTGTCCTTTTATGCAGCTCTCACTCAGCATATGAGTTCCTTCTTCCCACCCACTGTGGACCCTAACTGTGTAATTCAGACCATGGATTTTGTTATGGCAGCCACACCAAGTCCTAGTAGATATAAACCCTTGTAGGCCAAGTTGTACAGGAAAGACATCACCAGCTCAAAAGTAGGAGGCAAGAAAGGCAGTGAGAAGAACTGGGTGGGGGAGGCCAGGCAATAGATCACAGTAACTTATGTGAACAAGGACATGTTGTTTGACAATTTAATGTTCAAGATAAAGGGACAGAAGTATAGATACTGAAACCCTCTGCCTTGGACTTGCTGTGGTCCTTACAACTGTGCAGTATGGGTGTAAAATTAAACCCTTATATTAAGTACAAAGAAAATACTACTACATACCATATAGAATTCAATCTTGCAATATCTAATATACCTATTTTTCAACTACATTAGTGACTTTGCAGATGTCAGGCTTGGAAAAAGAGGTCTGAGCAAGCTGAAAAGGATGTGAGAAAAAGAGTGCATAAGGGACAGTAGGAAATGTTATGGATTATATACACACGCACGTGCACATACACACACAGAGTTTTTCTGTATCTTACATGGACGGTAGTAGTGCTCTGCTTAAACCAGAAGCAATATATGTATCCGTAACACTTTTGACAGGAGACATGATTAAAGCTATACTGAAGAAATTCCACAGCCAATACCCAGAGTATGCTGATGGGACCTGCATCCAGCTGCCTGTCAGAGGAAGCATAAAAGTGATGGGAAGCCTCTGAGGCTGGTAAAAAAAAAGGATTCCTTCCCTCAGAAAAATAAAGCATCAAAGAACACTTGCTCGGCAAGTAGTTTTCTTTGGCAAGCTCTCCCAACCCTGCTGCTCTGCAGCTATTGCACTGTCTGCACTGCTTTCTTTCACCATTTATGTATGTGCTACACCAATTATCAGATACAGCCAGGCCTTAAGGAAAATGGAATTTTTTCTGAAGAGTGACTGCAGACTGCAAAGTGGAAATACCACCAACAGTCATTAGTCTTAGGTGACAGGGCAGGAGAGAGAACGCAAGTTCATTTTAACTGAAAAAAAAGGTATGTTAAAGTCCTGAGAGTAAAGTATCTTTCCACGTTAGGTAAAATGGGATTTTAAAACAAGGCATTTCATCAAAAACACAGAAATCTAAATCCTTCTGTGTCACTGTGGTATGTATGCAGTGCTTTTAACAGGTAGAAGTGGATCTCCCTGTACTACTCTATGTACAACACTTGAGTGACTGGAGAATTTGGGGCTGATTTTGTAACTATCATCTGGCACAAGTAAAGGTAAGCAGAGAAGGCTCGTAGTCTGGAAGATGCAGACTGCCCAAAGGAAGACATCAATTAATACAAACTAGGAGTTAATTAGTTACTGTAAACTGACCATATGAGTCACCACACTTGCCATCTTGGGTGTTTAGAAAACCCTTCCAGTTCCGCAGCTTGAAGAAAAAGAGGAGGGAATACAGTCTAGACACTAGAGCAAAAAGATCAGGACAGATAGCTGTTCTATAGCTTCTTTTTTTTCTAGCTGGACTAAAGTTACCCAAAGTCAAAGCAGAAGGTCAAATTAATTACAGTTCTCAGAGAAAAATGTTACAGAAGAGTGTCTGCATGTCAGCTCCAAGGTACTTCTCTATTAGCCCCAACCATAGCGGGTACTTTGGGGTCACTGGGATGTAGTGCATTTCTGAACCATGTTCCTGAAGTTCCAGCTAGGAGTGACGAACAGGGAACAGAAATTTGCTACTGGGAAGGAAGCATAGACAATGACTGTGGGGCCGAAATAGATCCTGGCTTGTGAAAGGCACATTTCTCATTTCCATCATGCACTGCTTATCTTTCTCTGGCCACCCTTGCTGATTCCTGAGGTGATGCTTAAGAAAGTATCAACTACTGTTTATGATAGAAAAACAAGTCAGTGAGTTCAAAAGTAGAAGATATGAAACTGGGGTGTGCTATTTAAACAAATAGGACTCTGGTTTTACTAAATTAAGCTGAAAGTGTTTGAAGAAGAGGATTTTTATAAACACTATCTTATGCTTCCACTCTCTGGAATTTCAGAAATCTCATGAAGACAGACTTCAATGGATAAATTTGAATGAAAGGATTCAATAACAGACTATAAGCATTTCCCCTATTAAAAGAGGTTTAGATTTGAAGGCTGCTGAATAGAATAGAGATGATTAAAAGGAAGACCAGAGTGCCTCACCTTCCACCAGCACTTTCAGTATTAACAAGATACATTTGTAGGGGCAGCTAAGCCAATGGGAAGTTATTTAAGTGAAGAAACCCTTACATGACAGTTTTATTTCCAGTAACACACTGGCTTTAATGCTACAAACCAGGAAAGGATTTCAGTGCCAATTAAACATGCCACACATTTTGAAATAAGAGATAGTAACACTTAGACATTAGCCATAAGATTAAGAGCTTTTGAGCAGAGCTTTTCCAAACAGATTGGGGAAAAAAAAAAAAAAAGGAAATATAGCTGTAAGACTGAGGCATCATGTTCCAAGTCAGCTAAAAGGAAATGTGCATGGACAAACCCTAACTTGTAGGAGTCTAAAAAGAAAGTGCTGACCCAACTTT
The DNA here is from genome assembly GCF_026419915.1 of Harpia harpyja. NCBI lineage: Eukaryota > Metazoa > Chordata > Aves > Accipitriformes > Accipitridae > Harpia > Harpia harpyja. Next base: position 94,322,544 of record NC_068969.1, on the reverse strand, counting down.
AACTGTAGTGGTGTGAATAATACTACACTAATGTACCATTACCATACATATTGTAATTCTGCAGCCACAGATTTTCTTGAAAAAAACAGCTGCAGTGCTGAAGTTTTAATCGTCTCAAAATTACAAGGCAGAAAAATTACTCAGGCCTGAGTATCACAAAAGGAATGGTTATGAAGACTGTCATTATGATAACTATTTGCTCTTTCTTTTTGTTAAAAAGATTTTTAATCCTCATTTGGTTTTAATGTCTGCTTGTAATAGGACATAGCTATATGTTTTCAAGTACACACCTATTCTTTTCAAAACAATAGTAAAATTTCTAAGGTCTCTGGTAAAGAGAGAGGGATTAGGGGAGGTAGTGTTGCCAGCTCAATTAATGGGAGATCTCTTGCTCAAAAGGAGGTCAAAATACCCAGCCTCTTCATGATCTATCAGAGTAAAAAGAAAAAAGAAAACACTGATTAATCTTCACATATGCTAAATGCAGTCAGTAATGGATCCCAGGGTGATCTGATTGTCAGGTGGGGGATGTTTTGGAAACATGTTATGGCTTCCTTCTGACTTGGATACCCAGGTTTCTTCTGAAGAAACCAAAGCCCAGAGGGATTCCTTGCTCTCATTTCGTTGTGGTCCAGATGTGAGAAGATACATGCTTAGGTTGAGAAGCCTGACATGCATTCAGGTCCACTAGTGATGAGACTCAGGAGCTGTAGTGATGAGACTTTAGCTGGCACATATAAAGTTTCAACTATTAAAGGTATCAACCACTTGATGTGTGTGTCATCCTTCTGCACATTCAGTGCTACAGTTCCTCCAGTGATTTGGGATGTCATATGACAGATCTGTCTGGTCAACATGACGAGGAAGGCTCACAGAACAGGAGAAATCTTCCAGCACTGTATAGTTGGTATTCCTGTCACCTCATGGGATTCTGTAAAGAAAAAAAATATAAAGTATGCTTTCTTTATCTTCCATTTTTGAGCCACCAGGATTCACCTGAGTCATGTTCCCAAATTTCTACAATACCTCTGTTCTCACAATGTCATTCTTCCCTAGGACATAGGTTGTTTAAAAAAAAAAAAAAAAAAGGAAAGAAAAATATAAATAAATTTGCAGGACTCACACTATAAGCCTCAAAGCAGACTGAAGGACTTTCTTGGCCCACAGAAGACAGTGAAAACCTTATACTGACTGTAGTCTTGGTTGTACTAGAACTGAGTTAACTGGTTTTAACTACCATGTAGTAAAGTGGAAGATCATAGTGTGCATACAAATCACTTACATGCATGAGAATAATAAGAAAAAAACAAAAGTTACTGTATTTAAAGATGCTCACTGATAAAAATGGACTTTTCTACATTAACATCTCTAAGTTGTTAAGCCTGGATTCTTCCACTATTTCTACTCAATCTCCATAATGGGGAACTTCAACAACAACATTTAAATCTGGTGATAGTAATATAGTGCTTTCTCTCTATTCAGTTTTGAATGCCTTATTTTTCTTGTATATACCTATATAGGATGCATGTTTGGAATATTATATAGCAAAGCGTCATAGCTCATGTATCCACACAAGACAGGGCAGTAATTACTGTTATCTCCACAGTGGGGTATTTGAAGTGGGGATAACAGTTCTCAGAGAGCTGGGATTATTGGAAATGAGGTTTTCATGGCTCCCAGTTTCATGTAATCATTCTGCCTCCAAGAGAAAGCAGTACAAATAAAGTACCAAAGAGTCTTAATCTCACATGAGGTAAATTGCAGTGCAAAGTTTCTAGTGTCAGAAACTCTGATTTCTGGAAACATATCTCAGGATTCTTGGTGCATCACTAACCCTTCAGGGGCTATTTTGCACTGTGTTGTCAGAAAAATTATGTGCCCTTTGGAGCCACTACGACGACTGTGTTTGTAGCAGTCTACAGGGGTAAAAAGCAAAAGTGACTTAGTTCAGTTTGCTCTACACTTCTGATCATAAAGCGCTGTGCTGAGAGAGGGATCCAGCACAGGTCATCCAATACAAGATGCAGAGACTATGGGTGAACACCAGAGGCATTTTCAGCAGTTGCCACCTACCATGGAAATTATAACTATCTAAAAACTCCCCCAGATAACCACGGTTCAGTAACTAGCTAGTTTGTTGTTAGCAAGGAAACTATGCTTTAACAAGTGGTATGACAATGAGGGTTTGTGGGATGATTAGTGTTATAATTAACTCATAAGTGTTGAGCATTACTGAAGGCCCAGGATCTGAGCACTGGTTCAAACCAACCCATTTCCTAGCTCTACTTCTGCTTGTCTGCTTTTTTCTTCTCTCCTCCTTCTCCCCTTCATTGGAGTAGTCAAGTAGTCAGATGTGTGTCCAAGCCCATCCATTCCTCATAGTTATCCCTCTCCCTGTCAGACACCCAATTCTGTTCTTGATTTATGTCAATAAGGAGTAATTCTACTAAAGTTAGTACACTTAAATTAATGAAGAAATCTTGGTGTAAGTGGAAAGAATAAACCTCTGCAAAGCTTTCAGTGAACATTCATCAATACAGCCCATCTGTTTCATGCCGCTCTACTTATGCAAGCACTCATAAACCCAGTTTAAATGACAAGTTAGCCAGGTTTATAGCTGATTTGTGCTGGGGATAAAACAAAAGAACACATGTGGTTTTGTGCACCTCATGCATTAATTATTTGAGATAAATTAGTATTTATCTGACATAATATGTCTTTTATTTTACACACAGATAAAAGTGTAGGAGTTACATTTACTACAAGGTTTATAAGCAGTGCTATTTCCTCTGCTGTATCAATTCTATGGAGACATGTGTAGTATTTTACTGCTGTTGGTCTTCTCCTCTTTAAATGCATCAAACTGCTCTAGAGATAACCTCCCAAATAATGGGAGGTTAATGACATGCTCATTATGAAATCACATAACGAATGCATCAGGTTTTCAAATGATCATAACCCATTTAAAACATCTCAACCAATAGGAAATTGACCCCCAAAAGATGTCAAATAAACCATGAATAAAAATCAACCCTGGTGATGAAAGCCACTGTTAGTGTTAACGCTATTTTAAACCATGTCAAATCAATAGAATCCATTTTTAGTGGAATATTTTTAAAGTATATTCTGGCCCTTATCTTTCAGTGCAAGCAGCAAGTCCTAGTGGTTACAGATGACAGCACTGAAGACTTTACTACAGCTAAAGCTCATTACTTACTGGTAAACTACATGCACAGCTGTCGTGGTTTAACCCCAGCCAGCAACTAAACACCACGCAGCCGCTCACTCACTCCCCCCCACCCAGTGGGATGGGGGAGAAAATCGGGAGAAGAAGCAAAACCCGTGGGTTGAGATAAGAACGGTTTAATAGAACAGAAAAGAAGAAACTAATAATGATAATGATAACACTAATAAAATGACAACAGCAATAATGAAAGGATTGGAATGTACAAATGATACGCAGTGCAATTGCTCACCACCCGCCGACCGACACCCAGCCAGTCCCCCGAGCGGCGAATCCCTGCCCCCCACTTCCCCGTTTCTGTACTGGATGGGACGTCCCATGGTATGGAATACACCGTTGGCCAGTTTGGGTCAGGTGCCCTGGCTGTGTCCTGTGCCAACTCCTTGTGCCCCTCCAGCTTTCTCACTGGCTGGGCATGAGAAGCTGAAAAATCCTTGACATTAGTCTAAACACTACTGAGCAACAACTGAAAACATCAGTGTTATCAACATTCTTCGCTCTGAACTCAAAACATAGCACTGTACCAGCTACTAGGAAGACAGTTAACTCTATCCCAGCTGAAACCAGGACAACAGCATTGTGGTATTTATCCACCACCTCTTGTTTATTATATCAGCTCTGTGAAATAAAGCCTAATAATGACACTCTGTTTATGCAGAGTGTGTGCACTTAACTAATTAATTTTTACAATATGTATCTCCTTCCTTAGCTGATTTAATCTTGTTTCATGTGAAACCCAGTGATTTTGTGAAAAAGTCTTGCCAGTAACTCATTACTCAAATTCTAATATTCAGTAGGACTGAGATGGGACCCTGAAGACCTTGTATGAGTAGGAGACACCCTCCTACTGACCCATGAACCCTGGCTGCTATCCGAGACAGACATACCCAACTAGCAAGTTCTGCCTGGAAAGAAGAGCTAAAGGAGGCATTCAGAAATATCATCCCATAAGAAGCCAGGAAGAATTAGAAAAGCTGTCCTCATTAAGGATATGAGAGAGAGGTAACTTCTCTTTCTAGAGAATTTGCTATTTGCTGGGATCTCTGAAGTATAATGCTGATGATTCTACCTATCTTCTACGAAGATAGACCCACTTCGGTTTTCATATTTTAGTCTTTCACAATTGCAGATTTATAGTCTGTATATTAATGGGATGAAACCCAAATCCAATGGGATACATAATTGTTTAGAGCATCAGGTCAACTAAGTTTTGGCAATACAGATTATTGGGGATGATATTTATACTATGAAATCCAAGTGTACACAAGACATTGTAGGCTCAGATGAACCTACTCACCAGTCATGTTCTGCAACTGATGTTGGCTTTTGGAGTTTTTGTCGTATTCTTGACAGGTCAATTGTATTCTGGTGGCTTTGTGAAAAATTACTTGTGCAGCTATCATCTCCTTTGCTAAAAGGCTGGCCAGTTTACTGGGCAGCAATAGCACTGAACGTTGACTGTGAAAGAGGCAGTGTTGGATGATATAGGTACGAATAGAGAGTTTGTCATCAATGCTAATAGAACTGGTATATCCTTCACTTGTGTCCCCTGCAAATATGGGTAAGGGAGCCAAAGAGGAGCCAATAGGAGCTGGCTGTTGAGGAAGGAGCCAATCATCAATTTGCACAGCATGGGACTGGGCCAGGGTTGAGCCTACTGCAATGACATGGGTGCTAATTAACGGTTCAAACTGTATCTGTTCTCATAGACTCTAAGTGTTAATAAACATTTGCATAGAATGATCTCATGAAGGCTAGAGGAATGAGTCCCCAGAAGTCTGCCTGTGGTCCCAGAGAGCAAAGCCTTTAATAACCAGGACAACCAGCTTAGGTTTGCTCAGACACAAAATTACCGTAGCTGTTGTGATTACATTGACATCGGTTGCACATAGCTTCTGCAGCCTGGCCAGCCCATTTTTCCTGAGATCAGTCCTCTCACTTCTGATGCCTTTGATGGCTATTATAGATAAGTCAGGTCTTATATTGTCAACTTAGCTATCATGCTTGCAGGTTTGGACATAGGACATTGGGCCAAAGAAGATTGTTTCAATAGAAGCTTGTGAAGTTTTCAGACCTTTCTGAAAGTTTCTCTGTAACCAGTGTGTACTGCACAGGTCAGATTTCTGAGGGGGTATGCTCCTAACACGTGCATCAGAGGTGCTTACCAGTGTAGTGTTTTTACCAGGAGGACAAGATAATGTATTTAAACTAAATTTCTCTTTGTAATGAGAAAAAGAAGTCAGCTATTGAAAAAATCCATTAGCAAAACTGCTGGGTTTACAGTGACTAATATACTATAATCAGTCAATAAGCATGTAATGTCATGATACACAGCCTCTGAAATGGTACATGATCTGTTATGAGACTTAAGGTGGTAAAATTCTTTATGGCCTTCTGAAATACACCACAAACTGGAAAAGTCACATTTAAACATTTTCTTCAAGGGATCCTTGCAATTGCTTTGCCTTGAAATCTCTTCTCAATTTTCCACTTCCTCATCCTGGAGGTAGAATTTTCCCTTCTGCTCATAGCATAGGTAGGAGCAGACATACCTAGGTGGAGTGACCAGCTTGGAAGGTGAGGCCAAAAGAAACCATCAGACAGCATCTGTCCCAAAAAAGAGATGGTCAGAATATGGACGGAGGTTGGGCTTGGTCATTTGTGGCAGTGTCTGGCTGTAGTAATGGGAGTTACATATAGTTCAGCTTTAGGTAAGATTATTACAGCTGTGAAGGTTATTTTGGGTAAGAGTTGTACCTCCCCTTATGCGTGGGGAGAAATGACTAATTTTCATAATATTGCACAAGGAGGCTGTGCTTACCCGGGTACAATCTATTTCTCTTGTAAGGTTTGATGAATTGATTTGTCAGTTTTTTATGCAGGAGTGTGCTGCTGTTGGGATAATATGCTAACTTTTCAGTGGAAGTAGGACTTGCCTTTCAGGTGTGCACTAAAGAATGTGAAGGATCGCGTCCATTAAAGTTTGACTGCATGAACAGGGCCACCAAAGTCTCCCATTTTAAGTCGAGCTGCAGGGCATGGGGATATATAAGCTGATTGCTAACAGTTAGTATGTAAAACTGAAAGAATCAATATTGTTCAATAAGTTCCATATCCTGTGACTGGAAGCAATGATGGAAGAGGTACTTAGATCTGGACAAACAATACACTTGCTTCTATGCCTTACAGACCACAGAACCTCCCAGCACTTCATAACAGTCTAAAGGCCTGCAGTCAAACACCAAAAGCCAGAATCATAGTCATGTATCACAGGACACAATTGTAGGACTTGCCTTTGTTGTAGGTCTCCACAATAGCAAATAACTTGTTAGGATCATCTCTACCAGAGAGCAAAAGGGAAAGCAGAAAACACCACTGAGCAAAAGGAAAAGGAGTTCTAGATTTACCAACATGCCTTTAGGCAAAAATTCTTTCTTACTCCACATCTGCTACCAAGTGCAACCCTGGTGTATGAGGAAAACATACCAATTTCACCAATAAATCAGAGTTTTGCAGCAGATAAACCCTCTCCCACAGTATCCTTGACTCTGCACATTAGTTGGGGAAAGCCCCCATTCCTATGGTGTGACTGCTACAGATAAATACAGTCCTTAGAGAAATCCATGACTGAACTATGACAGCAAAATTCCAGGCTTCATTTATCAGTCCTAGGTTTTCAAATTTTATAGATGCAGCCTACTTTTCTTAAACCAGCTTTCTGTTAATGGGATTTTAGTGAAGTTACAGGTTCCAGTGAAGTTACTCCTAGTCTACCTAGTGTGAATGGGAGAGCACTCACATCTACAAGCTGTGTTCACATACAAGGAGATACCACAGAGAGGCCAAAATGATTCCCATTAAAATAAGACCTTCTTTGGCTTTGAAGGGTTACAGAGACAAAGGAAGAGAGGAATAAAAGGGTTGTCTGTCTGCTAGAGAGGTTGCTGGAAACCCTGAGCTGCTTGTGACTTAGTTTCAGAGGTCTAAGGAAAAAATGTCTTGTCTAAAACCTAAAAAAGTTTCATCTCTGGAAACTGTAGTGGGTCTGTTTCTGCAGTTTAAACTATTTTCCCACTTCATGTTCAGTCAACCTTGCTGTTTTGTTCTTGAATGAAATCTGCTCTCAATCTGAAAATAAAGAATCTCCCCATCTTACCTACACTTCATAAACTGGTTGCCACTAAATAGTACTCCCTGTCCAGCATATAGCAACTATTATGTTCATTTCAGGGGCTAGTCTGCCCATCATTTTGTCTAGTGTGATTTGTATCCTTATAGCATAGATACCTTATCTAGTATAGTACAATTGATCTATCAATAATGCAGCTGAATGTGTTGTTGTAACTTACTCAATAAACAACTAAACACCACTGACCCTGCAGTCTGTGTATCAGCATTGCACACTATTTATACTGCCTTCTGCCCCTAGCATTTAATCCATTTATGTAATGTGATGCTTCTGAAAGCTAGTGACTAAACATGATGACTCAGGAGCTGTGTTCTTTCAGGGAGCTGTGTTGTAAAAACATTGCTGGCATGGGAGGACTTTTCACAGGAAAAGGCACCTAATTAGTACTCATCTTGTTCCAGTAGGATGAAAAGAGGTGACATGGAGGAAAATGAATAGCTTTTGGGGGGGTTGTATTGTCTTGTGAGTGGCGATTTTAGTGATAAAAAAGTATGCCTGAGCCTACCTTGTATCCCTTACCTTTGCATCCCTTCCAAATTAGCATCCTCTGACTTTTTATACCAGTAAAACTCTGGAGCAGCTCCAGTGATTGGGGTGGAAACAATCAGAACAATGTTAGTGGTGAGAGAATTCAAAATGGCTTTGGGAATTTGTAGTGGATATGGAAAAGAAACCAGTCAAATCACCACAGACATTTGGACAAGCCTCATTCCAGCAAAGCCTGTGAATGCCATCCTTGCAGACCATAAGAGCTTAATTAAAAGCTAAGAAAAATGAGGTAGCATGATCTTGACCCTCCTAGAGGAGTCTTTCGGAAATGCTGTTCTGACTGGCACAAGCAAGGAAGGAGTTAAAACTTAGTATGCATAGCAGTTGAATAAAATGTGAAACAGCACATCCAAATGCCTTTATGTCTCATTTAAATGGTTCAAAAGCATGGATATCCACTTCAATAAAAAGTATAATTCACTGTCTGTCTTATGCTTCAATCATGTAATGTTCATTACAACTACAATGTGCAATACTTATAAACAATACATCTTCACTTGACCGCAGAGCTTATAGGTATATTTATTGAGTGACCTGCAGTAAAAAAACTGATTCATCCTCAAAATCATACCATTCTATTTACATGGATTGAAAATACTCCCTGTCTTCATAATGCTCTTGAGAATTGTCTACATCTAATTCTTTGGAGTGACAGCAAACAAATAGTGATGTTGAGCAGCTGGATTCACAGAATGGATGAGGTTGGAAGGGACCTCTGGAGGCCATCTTGTCCAATACCAGTTCCATCATTTAGGGTGGGATTCAGTTTGAGGTTGGCACTTGCATTTCCATATAAATGTATTCCAGTAGATATGTAAGCTGTGTGTAAAATCTTCCATGATAGTCAAAGGAGATGTTGGACTCAGTTCAGTTGAACACACAAGTCTAGTGCATTTGAGATGTCCTCAGATAACTCACCTAGCCTCCAGCCACCCCTCTAAAAAATCAGCGATTGAAGTCCTGTATCACATTCGGGTCCTGTATCACATTCACCAGTTGTCTTAATCCAAGGAGTTGCATTCATTGCATGTAATAGCTTTTTAGGATCTTCAGGGTATACTGACTAGCCTCTGACTGCCTCCCTAGAAGTGTGCTAATCATAGAATCAGAGAATCATAGAATAGTTTTGATTGGAAGGGACCTTTAAAGGTAATCTAGTCCAACCTCCCTGCGACTAGCAGGGTCATCTTCAACTAGATCAGGTTGCTCAGAGCCCCATCCAACCTGACCCTGAATGTTTTCTGGGGAAGCTGTTCCAGTGTTTCACCACCCTCACTGTGAAAAATTTCTCCCTCACATCTAGTCTAAATCCACCCTCTTTAGTTTAAGACCATTACCCCTTGTCCTATCGCTACAGGGCCTACTAAAAAGTCTGTCTGCATCTTTCTTATAAGGCCCTTCTAAGTATTGAAAGACCGCAGTAATGTCTCCCCTGAGTCTACTCTTCTCCAGGCTGAACACTCCCAACTCTCTTAACCTTTCTTCATAGGAGAGGTGTTCCATCCCTCTGGTCATTTTTGTGGCCCTCCTCTGGACCTGTTCCAGCAGGTCCATATCTTTGCTGTACTGAGGACTCCAGAGCTGGACACAGTACTCCAGGCGGGGTCTCACCAGTGCGGAGTGGAGAGGCAGAATCATCTCCCTCAACCTGCTGTCCACTCTTCTTTTGATGCAGCCCAGAACGCAGTTGGCTTTCTGGGCTGCGAGCACCCATTACCAGCTCATGTCCATCTTTTCATCCACCAGTACCCCCAAGTTCTTCACAGGGCTCCTCTCAATCACTTCATTGCCCAGCCTGTATTGGTACTGGGAGTTGCCCCAACCCAGATGCAAGACCTTGCACTTGGGTCTCCCATACATCTTCTGTCATATCTGTGAGCCCCATGAAGACTCAGATGCCCTTGGTAATTTCCAGTGGTTCTAGGCACCTACGTTTGTACAACCAAATTAGTATTTCATTAGAGTTGCTTTGCACTGGAATGCATGAGTTATTCATGGAAATAAAGATTAGAGGATGCTAGCTTATCACCTCCCCAGTAAAGCCAGGATTCTGTAGCTTTAGGTCAAACTATCTTTTTTCCTCCTCTTTGTTTAGCTCATTATAGCGCCAGACCTCTTGGGGTTGTCATAGGCTTTTTTGGTCACTTGATTTTCTTGTGTCTTGCTTTTATTGTCTCTTAATTTTGTTTCTTAGTTGTTGATCTGCCTCACAGACCAAGACAGAATTTCTCAGAATGAGGTCATGAAACTAAAGTAAGTTTTCAGGTAAAAGATTGTTGTGGTTTAAGCCCAGCCTGCAACAAACAACCACAAAGCCACTCACTCACTCCTCCCCCCCCAGGCTGGGTTGAGGAGGAGTAAATATAACGAAATGCTCGTGGTTTGAGACAAGGACAGGGAAGGATCACTCACCCATTATGGTCATGGGCAAAAGACAGACTCAACTTGGGGAAAAAAGCAAAATCAATTTAATTTACTACCAATCAAACCAAGACAGGAGAATGAGAAGTAAACCCAAATCTTAAAACACCTTCCCCCCACCCCTCCCTCCTTCCCAGGCTCAACTCCACTCATAATTTTCTCTACCCCCTCCCCCACAGCAGCGAAGGGGGACGGGGAATGGGGGTTGTGGTCAGTTCATCACATGTTGTCTCTGCCGCTCCTTCCTCCTCAGGGGCAGCACTCCTCACACTCTTCCCCTGCTCCAGTGTGGGGTCCCTCCCATGGGATACAGTCCTTCACAAACTTCTCCAATGTGAGTCCTTCCCATAGGAGACAGTTCTTCATGAACTGCTCCAGTGTGGGTCCTTTCCGCGGGCTGCAGTTCTTCAGGCACAGACTGCTCCGGCACAGACTGCTCCAGCACAGGCTTTCCCATGGAGTCACGGCCATCCTGGGGGGCATCCCCCTGCTCCGGTGTGGGCTCCTCCCCAGGTGCAGGTGGGCATCTGCTCCCCCACTCCCCTCCATGGGCTGGGGGGGGACAGCTTGCCGTCTCACCACAGGCTGCAGGGGCATCCCCTCCTCCCCCTCTCCTCCTCCCTCTCCTTCTGCACTGACCTCGGTATCTGCAGAGGTGTTCCTCTCACATTCCAATCCCCCTACTCACTGCCGGTTCCCCTTCTTAAATCTGTTCCCCCAGAGGCGCTACCACCATCGCTTATGGGCTCGGCCTTGGCCAGAGGCGGGTCCAACTTGGAGCCGGGGAAGCTTCTAGCAGCTTCTCACAGAGGCCACCCCTGCAGCCCCTCCCCTGCTACCAAAACCCCACCACACAAACCCAAAACAAACACGAGATATATCCCCAGGTACTGAATGTAGCCCACACAGTAATTTGTCCTCAGAGCCGTATGAGCTGCCTTTGAGGACACAAGCAAGTCACGAAGGTGCCAAGCTGTCTTCCAGCAGTTCCCCCTCAGGAGCTTCCCCATTGGTTAACCAGACAATTAGAGTGAAAGAAGGGTGCGTCATCTCACATGTAGCGTGGAGTGCCACAGACAAATATATGTAGTGGGCAGTCGCAACAGGGCTACTGAGGTGTGGTAAAGTATCAGGGCAGAGGTTGATATTTTGGGCATGGTTGCTACGTTCTTGAGAGTGTACAGCTTTGTTGTATTTCATCCCTGGTACTCAGCAGTCAACACTGGGGCCATGAACTCTTGATGAGCAATGGGACAAACAAGTCCAGGAATCACCTTTCATACTCAATTTCTAATTACTTAAAAATTAAGACTGTTTTTAATGAGAAGCATATAGTATGTCTACTTCAGTTCCATTATGACTTTATACAAGCATTTGTGGGCAAAGTTACCCAAACCCACTTATTTTCAGTACTAAAGAAAAGAATGCAAATGAAGCAGTCTTGACAAATTCTAAGTAGATGGTCTTTTTTGAGTTCCCAGCGTGAATTGTTATAATTTGCACTTGTATCACATGTAAAACCTCCACTGCAGGAATTCAAGAACTGCTGCAGCAATGAAAATGAAAATGCCATCTATGCTGTGGATCAAAAAGCATCACGTTTACTCAAAATTTTTATCCATAAAATGAAAATTTCCAAAAGAAAAGAGGTGCAAATGGAGTTCTCTAAATTGTGCGTACGTGAAACTGAAACTTAAATATATTGTGGTACCCGGCTACATAGACCCACAGCATTCAAAATCAATTTACTGTGAAAAAATCCATGAGACGACTGATAAATTTGATGACGAGGGAACAACAGTCATTGGGAAGCTGAGGCAAAAGGGAGGCCACAGGAGGCATCAGGCTGTAGCAGCTATGGACCACAGGTGAGCGAAAGAAGGCAGCACAGCAATCTCTAGGAGCTGAGGAAGAGCAGCTTCACTTTTCTTAGGGGTAGTACATCACCAAAGTCATCATGTGAGGCCCAGCAGCCAAACACTAGAATTCCCTGGCCTAGAAATTAGTGAACAACAATCAGTGGACAACAGCTAGAAGAGCCAAATTTGTATGACATGGGTATATAACAAAGTGGAGCTCAAATTTTTGAGTCTTTTAACATTACAGCAGCTAGACAGGCACCTAAAAAGTGAGTTCTTCCTAGCAGGGGCAGGTTTTGTTCATCCTACAAATGGTGCAGTTAAGCTTGCATGTTTGTGCTACACACTCTTCTGAATGCCTTTTTAGAAGACTTTTATTTCAGTAGCACTAAAATGCGTACAATGAATAAGAAATAAATTGAAACTATATCATGGGTTTTAAAGGTTTTTAGAATTTTAAAAGGCACTTCTGGATACATTTCAAATTAAACCAGATGCAAAGTAGCTCTTTTATATTTAAGCCAATGCCTGAAAACTGCAAAAAAAAAATCCTATCTATTACTTTCCTTGCAATAGTGGAAAGGCTAAACTTTTTACACATGCCTGTTTGGCTTGGGTTCTTTTCTGACTGAGTGCAACAGGATGGCCATCTGTCAGCCCAGAATCAGCTTCATCAGCAAAGAAAATTACGTCATTAGGTGACCTTCCACCCTACCTGCTGTTCAAAATGATGCTGTCTCAGATTGGAACTGTGCAGCTAAAGCCTCTGGGGAACACATGTGAAACATACAGCTAAAACATAGATGTGTTCCTTGAGACAGAATAACAATGCCTGTCAAGAACAGATTAATTTAGGAGGGAGGTAAGGGAAGGGGGAAGAAGAAAAACATGGCCTCACTCAACAAAGGTTTTAATCCCTGAAGAGTGAGCTATTCCTATACAGAAAACCACAGACATTATAGAAGTTCCTAAAGGTGAGAGAACTCTGCCTACCTAAGCAAAATTGTTATGGTTGTTTCAGAACTAAATCCCGCTTTCAAAGTTTTTGCTTGAGATTAATTTCTCCTTACGCTTTTCATTAGCTCAGTGGATATCTTGGCTAATAGCCTTCCCATCTTTTTTGCACCTCTCAGACTAGCTGCTTGAGTCCTTTCCCACTCTAGATGCACTAGCTATCAGCCTCCCCCTTCCATTCCCCCACTTCTTTATATTTTTGCACAAGTCTAGATGCCCTTCAGCTTCAATATGCAAAAGACTGGGATCTTGCAATGGTGCTTCCCACTTACTCTGCTTCCTTCTGGGCATTTCCAGGCTGTGGATCACAAGGCTAACATGAAGCAAAATGTGACATTAATTTCTTAGGTAACCAAAGCCATGAAGCATGCCCTAGGTGCTGATGGTTATTCTTTGGTCCTCTGGGTGTTCACTACCATTGTGCTCAGAAGTATTTTCTAATGGAAACTTCACTGCAGAGTGCTTCTGTGTGTTTGTTGAAGGTTCATGTAGTTTACAATTGTTTACAGATGGATTAGTTCTACAGATATTTCCTATATTAAATATACCTCAAGGAATACCTGGTATACCATGAATACCAGATATATTTTTAGTTAAAAAGTAAGTAGAAAAAGATGCACATAGTCCAAGTGGACTATTTTTATTCAAATTAAGAAGAAAAAGATTAAATAGACATGGTCCTTTTATCTTCTAAGTAGAGCTGTAAGTAGACAAGACTCCTCGGAAGTCTGAATGATCTATGGAATACATTTCTCTCCTATAAAACAGAGATTTAAATTCTCCGCTCCCTCAGAAGATCTTTTCTATGTGTAAATTGGTAACTTCCTGTGAAAAGATTTCCAGTGTGAGCATGATAAAATGCCTAGAAGTATCTCATGCTGGTGTTGGTGTGTGTGCTATTCCTATTTATGTTTATAGCAGAACACAGTTTTTAGTGGAATAGAGTGTTGCTTTGAAAACACTCTCTAGGCCAAGATATATGGTCCGTGTCAGGTACACAGAAGAAGAGTCTGTGCTACATTCTCCCATCTTATATGAAGCAACAAAAATGCTCACAGATAGGAAATAAATGAAAATAAAATGGGTTACATGAGTATTTTCTAGTCAAATGTTCTTTATATATTAGAAATCTATTGCCATAGGTAAAAATTTCTGCTCTAATTCAGAGAATATGACTTACTATAAGGGACACTGTCCAAATCCATATCATTTGTTACCCTTTAAAGCTAATCCAGTCCAGGAGTTTTTATAGCTTTGAGCACTTTCAATCTTCTCTTGACATCACTGTCAAGAGCATGTGGATTAGTCACAAATAGACAAAATCAAAGTACTTTGTCCCCTAGAAACTCACTAAATCTTCACATCTGCAAATTTCCTTTAGAGACCCTATCATCCCTTTCTCTTATTCACCAGGGTGGATTCACTTGGGGGGGTTGGATGTTTTTTAAAGCTCAAGGTGGGAGCATGACTAGTCCATTCTAATTCTTTATGTCCATTCTAATGCTTTAATGCAACTCCAATAAAGGAAGCCAATGACATCTTATAACATCAGTGGTTTCAAACTATAACATTTTTTTTCCAACTTAGATTAGTAGTAATGCTTTAACATAATGTTCCTGAGATTTTTTGGCCTTCCATAAACTGAAACAATTTTGCCCCAGATTTAGTAATCATATTTTTCTGCTGCCTTTTTTCCAATGTTTCCAGGTACGAGCTTATTAAAGCATTACGTGATCTTTCTGCACTGCATATATATAATGTGTAATATCTTTGATATTCTGTAAGCAATGGTCTACATCCCCACTGTCCACCCGCATAGGTATGCTGTCTGGGGTAGTGTTTCTTTTAACTGATAGCTATATCAGCAGAAGCCTTATTATGAATGTAGTTTATACTAGAACAGACAGAAAAATCTTACTTTCCTATATGGGGTTCTATTGTTTCAACTAAAATTGTATAGTTGAAATAACAAAATTTTTTAAGGGAACAAAAGGTGCCTTTTAACTGCAGATGTTAAAGCAGTTTACAGCTGTAAATGTATATTACCTTCACTTAAAATAGAAAATAGAGGAACAGATATTGAGTTAGCAGCAAGGTCTCTACTGCCTCTAGAATCCATGTCTTCTAAGTCATTTCTGATAATCTTGCAATATAGTGTCTAGTAATATGCAAAGCAAGTGTTATGATACTCCAGGTGAAATAAAAATGAATGAGTCTGCACTAGAAGAGCCTTATTTCAACGAGTTCTGAAAAAAAAATATGAAAGGCCTTAACAAAAAAAAGTCATTCTGTAAAAAGAATGGAGACCACAGTGAAGAAGCTGAAAGTTTCTGCAGAATGGCGGTACCAGCTTTTGACAAGACCCAGCTGAAAAGGATGTATACACAAGGATTTCAGAAGCAGACAGGTAAGTCGAGGTAAGCACAAGCATTGACATTTACCACCACAAAGGAAAAATAAAGGCACTAAAGGAGAACTATTGGTGAAAAAAGAAGGGTGTTGATATGGCAGATGAATTAATCCTACACATCCATTCATGTCAGACAGCAGAGAGGACAACAAGCAAGTGATAAGACAGTATGTCCACGACAGTCATTCAGGAACTCATCAGAAGTCTTTGTGCTGTTCCTTCTCCCTTTGAATTTATAGTAGCATTATGTGTTGTGGGGGTAAAAGACTAAGGAAGGTAACAATATTGCCACTAGAGGAATAAAACTGTAGAAGGGAATATTTTAATTTTTCATCAGCTTACCTTGGAGGCAAGCATTGTACTGAAACCTGAGCTTCAATGTCACTGGAAGGCTGCGTGTGGATTAAGCTAGTATGGCCTTTCACGTTACATGGAGATGCAGTAAATGGAAGGGGGAAGCCTAAAAGATTTTGGGCTGTAAGACTCTGGCAGTGCCCTTATTCTCTTACTTCTGCATCTGACCTGATATATTTGGGTGGTTTCATCCCTTTGCTTTCACTGTCCTGCAAGTATTGCTACCTGAGAACTGCTGAGCAGTCATGCAGACAGATGGCTGTGGGAACTGCTGCTGTATGAAGTAATGGCTTGAACTGGCTGAAATACACAGCATGGCCATGGGAAGGAAAATGGGGGTGATGTCTTCTTGTCTGTGTCATGTGTTGGACAGAGATGAGACTTGGAAGGTGTCTCAGTGTTGACCAGGTAGGACTGTGAGGGATACATACATAACATATAACTCTCACACAACCTTAAGGTTAGAGTAGAATTCCATTTTAATAATTAATTTTGGAGCACACATGACTGAAAAAAAAATGAGGAAAACTGTGGAGAGAAATGTTATAAACAATAAATGTGGATTCTTTTTTTTTCCAGATTCATTTATTCTCTACTCTTTACTTTTCTATGAAGGCATCTCTATTACTGTTAACAAAGTGTAAAACTAATCACTTATTCACTTTGCAATAATACCGAGAGTTTTTAAAGATTTCTGAATGTTCAAATTTATGAAAATTCCAACCAAAACAGATTGTTTTTCTAAGACTACTGTAAATATCTTTAAATTCTCTATGGTAGAAATTGATCACTGATAGAAATAACTGAATTAGAAATGGAAAACAAATGGATTGCCTTTTACATAAAAGTCCATGAAGAAAACCAAAACTTTACTCCAATTGCTTCTACACTGACATTGAATCAGTGTAAGAAATTAGGTGGGGGAAAGTGGAAGGCCTGGCCTTAAGTGAAGATATTGGCATAACAGGAACCTCAGAAATGTGGTAGAAGGAAGGCAGTCAGTGCAACACAATAGTATTGCAGTGTGAAAGATACAGAAAATAACACGTAAGTCATGCCAGCAATCGACCAACACAATGTGTTATAAACCTTAGCATCAAAATAAGTTAAAGATCTGACCACATTACCAAGAAACATGGCATCTACACAGATTAAAACCACAGGCCTAAATAGAAGGAATACAGTACTGAGTCTGTGTTACTGCCTGCTAGGCAATACCACAGCATTGCCCGTGATGCACTGAGAAAGATCAGAGAGGCCTTAGGAGCGGGAATACAAAGGTATTAAAAGACATCAGTTATCCTGTGTATATTGGGCAAAAGTCATGCCAGGACATGAAGCAGAGAGGACATTTTTGGACATCAGGCATGACTGCTTTGTGGAACAGGCAATTAACAAGCCCAAAAAAGGGAGTGCAGCCCTCCACCTGCAGCCAAGAAAAGTGCAGGATCTGGCTCCAAACCTTTCAGCTGAAAAAAAACATTACAGCAATGACCATCATGTACTTCTATTTCATGGCCCTACAGGAATGCCAGTGTCACTGAACACCTATGCAGAGGAGTTTTATGGAATTGAGAATGAATGCTTCAAAAAGTTGAAACAGTTTTCAAAATAGAAAGCATCATGAACTCTCAGAGAAGTGAAAAAAGAGTTTGAAAAAAAAGAAACTAAGGGAATCAAAGCTACTATTGCAACCTTCAGGGGTATTAAAATATCTGGGACAAGACGCACTTCAGAGAGTCCTAAAGCACTGCATGACCAGAGCACCTCAGGAGCACCCAGTAAGGGCATCCTTGAGGGCACCCAGCAAGGGTGAGACCTCTGCAGAAATGCTGACTGGATTTTTTTGCAGTGTTCATTGTGGAAGAAACTGGGAGATTTCCAACTAAAACCTTTTTCTGGGGAGGAGCAACAGGGTTTTTTTTCTGAAATAGAAGAAACTAGAAAAGAAGTTATGGGATGAATAGTGAAAATGGATATTAATATTTGCCTGTTTCTATCACAATCTTTTCCACAGTTGCTTCATATTTAACTCATACAACATTGAAAAGTGATCAGTAAAGTGATGAAGCTTGCTGATGATAAAACTGTAGTGAGACTGAAAAATCACAGGACACAGGACAGAGTGACAAAATCAGTGTAGATAAAGGAAATTGATTTATAGGTAGAAGAGCATTCCTACCTTCACATTTAAAATGATGGCTTCTGATGTGTCCTTACATTTCAGGAAAAAGGGCTTGCGGTTATGATAACTCCAGGAAAACATCATCTCAGTAGCTGGCAGCAGTCAAAGAACAAACAAAATGTTAGGAATTATTATGAAAAAGCATAGGAAACAAAACAGAAATCACCATACTGCTGCATAAGTTTGAGGTTTGTCACTGCTTCAAGTAGTGTGGGCAGATATGATAAAATTTCAGAGAAGGACAACAAGGTCAGTTAGAGGCACTGGACAGCTTCCATGCAAAAAAACAAGTAGTAGGCTGGGATTCCTTATCCTGCAGTTGAGACTGTTTGGGGAGAAATATGATTCAGGTCCACAGATTAAGTGGAAAAAAAAAAAATAGTGTAGATAAATGACAGGCTAAATTCAACAAAGATAAATGAAACTGATGCACAGAGTGAAAAACACACCTAGTCTCTGCCGAGGCAAGAAATAGAGGCCTTCAAGCAAAGCTGGATTTGAAACAAACACGAGGAGGTGTACATCGCAGAATAGGTGGAAAATTGGTGGACTCCTTGCTGTAGGATGGTATGGATGCCATACAAGTCCAAATGAGGATGGAGCAAGTACTTAGAAGAGAGAGAAATTGAGGCATACTGAATACACAAAGCACGATAGGCTAAAAAAAATCATTGTGTTGAAAAATTGGGAGCCTGGAAAAATCTTAGGGGAAATTACCATTGACGGTGATCCCATGGGAATCCATATAAGGGCAACTGTTGGAGACAGAAAAATGAGCAAGACAGGCTCTTGATATGAACCAGTGAAACCGTATTTATAACATAGCTATGAATTTTAATACAAAAAAAAGTTGCAAAGAGCTTTGATTGTGGATCTGAAAAAGAAGAGGTGGCTAATCAGAAAGATTACTTTAGACAGTGGAACAGGTGGAAGATCATTCTGAAAAAAAGGCAGTTGTTCCACATACTCATCACATGTACTTGGAGTGGTTAAGTGAGAAGAGCACTCGTGAAAAAAACCCCACAGCTAATTTTAAAAAAACTTAAGTGCTGTACTGTAATGACAGTCAGGGAAAAGATATCTTCCCTTTTCTTTAATTTTTGAGGGATTAAAAAGGTTCTGTTATTTCATCGTTTCTAAGTTTTCATGTGTATTTTGCCTATTGTAGGTTTAAAATATGGTAAACCATACAAAAAGCTCTTTTTTTTTACTACACTGAGCTAGACCTAAATCAGGAAGTATTGCATAGCTGAAAGAGAAATCTGGTCTCCTATGAACTCAAACTCACCCTCCGAAGCAAAGTATCTCAGATAAGTCATGATGCCTGCTTTGCAAAAAGAAACCTCTGAGCCATCTCATCTTCCTTTACCAATTCTTTGATGTAGTCCACTAAAAAATGAAATTTCCTGGAGTATCTGGATGAGTTTTCATCTTGATATAAGAAGGACACTTTTTACAGGTGTAGAATGATTGCTGGAGGTGACATTGATATTTCCACCTCTTAAGGGAAGGTGAACCTCTAGGGTGGATTGCGGTGGGTATAGATGAAATCTGTTCCATAATAATTCCCTAAGCAACACAGCCTGCAACCTTAGATGTTAGCAACACCAGGGGAGCTTGGTATGCTGACTCTAAGAGAAACAACCCAGAGGGTGGAGTGGAGTGGAGACACTGCAGCCAGGCTCTGCGATATCACTGCAGGGATGGGGAACTGGAACTACTGGAACAAGAGCTGAAGGTCCCTGCGTTGAGTCCACTGAAGCAAGGAGGTAAAACAATGGGGTTCTGTCAACACTATTGTCTTACTTCTGATTTATATCATAAGTGCCCAGTTCTGGAGTAGTGACACACTAAATCATGTTCTCTGGGTGAACTTTGCTCATTATAATCTCATTATAATACCAAAACACAGCTCCATCCCAAAAGCTACCTGCCGCCAAGGTGCGACCACCCCTCACTGAGCACGTGCCCTGAATTTTCTCTAGCTATACCTTTAAAAGTAAAGCAAGGAGATTTTACACCAATCATAATAAAGGTATGTATGACTAGAGTCAATCAAGCTCCACCTAAAAAATAAGAAAATACAAAAGGGCTTAAGAAAGGAGGAATGCTAGGGAAGACACCATCATAGACAAGTTGGGAGGACATCGCTGACTTCTGGGATCGGTCAATGGGCTGAACCTCTCTTCCCCCCCAATAGGGATGCCTATTGTGTAAGATTCAAACCCTCGGTTATACTGAGTGCTTCCCTGGGAAACTTAGAAATCTCTATAGAGATTCTCCATAATTTATTGTGCTTGTAGTCAACTATATTATTATTTGCACGTGCTTTGCAGACAGTGTATTTATCACCGGCAATCCAAAAGAACCTGTACTCCTGTTGCTTTAATAAACTTTATTATTCATTAAAATCTAGCTGTGATAGTTTGTTGAACATGACCAAACTCCTTACGTCTGGCCGTGATAGTTCATTGAACGTGACTAAATTGAAAGTACAGTTCACTATTTGTGCATCCATAATCGTGATAGTTCAATACATCGAATGCAACTGGACTTATAGTGCTGAACTCTGCATCACCCAGAATCTTAAGCCTAGCCGCCCCCAGCCCCTCTGGTATGTAAAGACAAGCTGGAATGCAAGGGGGTTTATTTTCTGCCAAACTTCTTTACCCTTTAATGCAACAACAGGTAGAACAGTCATTCTTTGGAACAACCTCACCAGGGACATAGAAATCATTCCTAAACACAGATACTTGATAAAAAGGTCCTATTCCCTAAAGACCTGTGAGTATAACGTGTTATATATATTCCAGAGAGCCAAAGATGTTAACAGAAGGGACAGTTTGTAACCTACACAGAGGCTTACTACTCTCAGTTATTTTAGTTTGACCAAAATGTAATTAGATTATAATATTATCATGAAAGGTATGATATATAGCTATTTACTCTCATCATTCTTATCACAACTGGGCACTATCTATGGCAAACACTATTTTGCCACAGCTGTAGTGTAAATAATTCAGCTTTAATCAAAAGCCACATCTGGTCAGGCTTAAATGGTAAAATGTCATGTCAAAAAAGGGCTTACCCCACGTGCCACGTGGTTTCTAGTATTTTTGTATGAAAATATCATGGTGGCAAGCACCACATTGAAATGGTTGCATGCAAGGCACAAAGGCAAATTCAGATGTAAGGCTGAAATTCTCATTTAAAAATACATCCTTGTGTTGCATACTAGGCAGAAAATCAATTTGTTTATCAGTGTTTGCTTGCTATGCAACACTCCCACCGCTATCATTTAACCAGAAGTCAGTGGGAGTTGCATTTATCAATCACATGCAGAAGACAGCATTACGCTTGCCTTTAAAATCCACAGATTGTCGCTTGCAGGGCAATAATATTCTACTATATGTCTCAAGTGTAGTGGGGTGAGTATGTACAAGTGTAGCTAATGTACTGGCATGGTATGCCTGCACAAAACAAAAGGTCACATCTAAAGAATAACTGCATGTTATTCTAGATATAAGGAAGAAATTTTTTTATGATGAGAGTCGTAAAACACTGGAACAGGTTGCCCAGGGAGGTTGTAGATGTCTCATCCCCAGAAACACTCAAGGTCAGGTTGAATGGGGCTCTGAGCAACCTGATCTAGTTGAAGATGTCCCTGCTCATTGCAGGGGGGTTGGACTAGATGACCTTTAAAGGTCCCTTCCAACCCAAACTATTCTACGATGCTATGATTCTATGTTGGTGTTACTGTACTGTTGCAATAAAAAGCTAGAGTGAAGGTGTGTTGTGGCATGATTTAAAGGCTGTGACTTGGTGGTGTGACAAACTGTTTGCCATACATAGTAGCAGATAAAAGTAATGGGGTCCCCCACTCTTCTGTCCTGAAATTAGGTAGCATTTTGTCATGGGCAGATTTGACCAGGATGCCACTTTTCTCCCAGTTACAAACATCTACTGTCCAGTTTATGCCTAGCTGCAGCCAGTTCATTCTCAGCTGGTTTTTGCCAACGTTTTCTTTCAGCCAAAATAATTATTTTCCCTATAGGCTCTTACTACCTTGGTGTATTTACATGTTTGCTTTTAGCCTTTGCTTTACTAAACCAAGCAGGCCACTGTCTTTGGGAATATTTTTAACTGAGTTCAGCCTGCAGGCAAGTGTGCAAATTCCAGCTGTGAGTTAGCTCAGGTACAAGAAACAGCCAAACCAAAGCAGCTCAGAGCCTAATTCAGAATAATTTGCTTTATTTCACAGCAAGACTGAAGAGTCTTTACTGAGTTCTCACCCCTGTTTCCTCTAGTTTGACTAATAATTTCTATGTGACTTCATATCAGACGCTTACTGAAATTCAGAGAGAGATTGCTTTTCTGTGGAAAAGCTTTCATTTTCTAATGAAAGATCAATACTGACACAGTCTACCTTTGACCAGCCCCTATTTATTTTGTGTTATTTTACATATCTTTAGTCATTTTTCTTCTCAGTATGTCCTAATGCTTTGCATGTTCTTGAGATCAGGCTAATTTAATAATAGTTATTTGGATCACTTCCCCTCATACTCTTCCTCTTCTAAAATATAGTTATTTTATTTGCTATTTTGCAATCAAACAATGTTGCACTCTGCTCACCAGGGTTTTTTTAAACACTTTATTTTGTGCATATGATTCAGGTATCAGCTTTTTTAAAATCCAAAGCTCTCAAATGCATTATCTTCTTTAAGATTTGCTTCCCTCTCAGCTGAGATAAAATCCAGTGTCATACCCTCATTTACATTTACCAACCTACTTTGTCATCACAGGACTGCTGTATTTGTTGAAAACTGGTGCAAAATACATATTTTGTCTTGGAACCATACCCAGACTTTTTTTAACTTGTACCCCACTCTCACTGTAGTTACACACTTCTATTTTGTTCCCATTTCATTTATGAGGGCAACAACTTTGCTACCTGTTTTAATTTCCTTCTCACAATCAATATCAACTTCACATTTGCCAGAGTACACTTTACCCCTGCATGTCTTGGTCTAAAAACATGGCTTCATTTGTTCGTCAGTTGAGTTCTTCCTTCTATGTCCTTGGTTACTCTGCTTTATATCTTGGGGTGATTTTTCTTCTTCTTCCTACCAGCTCTTTCCAGTCTCTGGAAGCTGAATCCAGCATCCCAGCTTTACAGAGACTTCATCGCCAGCATGAAGGAGACAGGTTAGTTAGTATGACTGGCAAGAACAAACAGAGAAGTCAGGGAAGGAAAATATGCTCAAACTTTGAAAGCCAGGAAGCTGAAGTGTTTGCTCCTAATAGATGATCATAATGATAGAGTCCGCTTGTCCAGAAAACTGTCTGGTTGCAGAATGTTGTTCTCTGAATATAGATAATAGATACTTTATTACTTCTTATAAAATGAGAAGATTATGTTCTGTTAAATCATCTCTTACACTAATGACCTTTTCAAAAATGTATAATATTGCTGGCAGAAAATGTTCCCTTCTGTGAGGGATAAACCTTTATTATCAATAGGCTTCTTCTGCACAGGATATCTATCTACAAACAAAATATTATTGCCAATAATCTTTGTGGTTCCTATACCAGCAGATTATCATTGACTTCAGAGGAAAGGCCATAGTACTGTCATCAACAAATTTGTCAACAACAGCATGCAAAAAGATATTTTCATGTATTTCATTCCAGAATCACTTTTAGTCTACTAAATATTTTTCTGATTGTTGTTTATAGCTGTTTATTTTGACAGCAGTGACATGTTTCTTTTAAAGACTTTCTGAGAAAAGTAAGTTTGTACTTTCTTACACATTTATCATTGACTTTGGGCTATTTCTCTTTCAATTTATTCCAATTACTTGTCATCTAAATTGTCAGATGAGTTCACCCAAGAAATTTAGTCAAGAAAAGATGTTATAACCATCAGCTGGTCGGATGGGTGCCTGTCAGCAGAAAACTTCCCTTTGCAGCTTACTAGTACCCAGTAAGGCTAAATTTAGAGTGGATTCAGTGGAGTGTTCATCTCCCGTAATCATTAATGGGCATAGATAGTTCAGCTCAATTTCAGCATGATTGCAAATATCTCCTTAGGAGAAGCCAAAAGCCAGGATAATGGGATAAAAACAGTTGCTGCAATTCAAGATTAAGGTTCTGAAAGGAAAATTGTACATGATCTCACTTACAGTGCTTTTCTCTACACACTGTTGTCAATCCTTTCACATTAATAATCATCACCTTTACTTAATCTAACCTGGAAAACATGAAGGAAATTCCACTGTGAACTGTTGTGTGAACAAAACAGGAAACATGAACATCAGTGACAATGTGGTGCTTCAACCTGAGAGGTTTTCAAGAGACTTTTTCCCCAGTTGAAAAAGAGAGAGGTAACTGGATCAGAAATAAGGTGGCAGAAGCAGCAGTCAGCATAAAATTAAGCCCTAAAACATGGGTTAGCTGTGTGAAAGACAGACATTGTACATGAATTGAGCATCTAGAAGATGTGCTGAGGAGGACATCGATATAGCAGTGTCTAACGAAAGTAATGCTTTTAATAACCCTATATGCAATGTGAGATAGATTCTTTCTACAGGTGAGAAATGCCCCCAGAGAGTTACTTGCTAAGGAGAATGTGATAAAAGATTAGGAAAAATGTTCTGTGGAAATCATTATAAAAGCTTCACTTATTAAAGAAATAGATAACTTTAACTATTTTATAACAGATTTGTAGCCAGCTCAGAGGCATTTGAATAGAATGAGTATGGCTTCAGTGGGAAAAATGGATTATTGACCAGGGCTTCCTTTGCGTAATATGCATCCTCACAAACAAATCTTTACACAAATCTGTGGTATGAGCATCACAGCATGGAACTGGAAATACAAAGCCAGTCTGAAATAAAAAATCAAAAAGGATTTTTTTAGAGAATCTTTCTATCTGAGCTGTGAGGTCAGATCATCACAGTGGGGCATTCATGGCCCAGGGTAGGATCACAGCAGGCAATTCACTGTGTATCTTCACTACAGAGTTCACCTGAATGACTGACTCTGGTGATACTGGCTCAGGTGTGAGTGTCTGCACTGCTAGATCACACTGAAGTTTGCTCCGTGTAGTACAGGTGGGCAAGAGAACACAACCTTTCGGTAGGGCATGTATGTGTACAGGCGTGTGTGTACATGTATGGTTGGGCACAGAGAATCATTGTCCTAGCACCACATGATGTTAGCACTAATGATGAATCATTTGGGAAAGTATTGCCAGAGAACTTCACCGTTTATTCCAGACACGAGTGGTAATAGTCTGCCAGTAAAATATAGATACCATGAGCTTTTTCTTCTATTTGCTTGTGTTGTGGCTTCTGTTCCAAATTCTAACACGCTTGGAAAGGACATATTAGGACACTGACTTGTTCCAAATCTCGTCATTATGGTTAATCCTGTTTCAGTGAATAATTGTAGGGCATGAGATATAGCTGTGAGCACTGTATCCTCTGTTTGATACCAGGAGAGAAAGTGGTGAAAGTGGCATGCAGAACAAAAGGCCAATATATCTACATTGTTGCATTCAGGGAAGATTAATTCAAATAGTTCAGTAAGCATTAGATTAAAGATGAATTTTTGGGCTATATTTTCTACATAGATTTAGAATTAATTAGGATAATTCATCTCATGAGCATAGTTTGTAGTGCTTCAAGATCTAGTCATATCTCAGTGCCTTTCAGAATTAATATCGTCATAAAATCACCAGGTTTGAAGGCTTCTCCAAAATCATGAGTCTGAGGAAAGATACAAAACACTAGGTATAAACTTCACCTCTGTCATTGAGCTGAAGTTGATCCATCAGCCATTTAATCATTACATGAGAATCCAAACAGCAGTGAGTCAGTCCCTGGAAAGTGGTTCCACAGACCAGCTCTCACATTAAAAAACATTTTTTTCCCCAATTAAAATTGTTCTGGTTTTAATATGGCCTATACTACATCTTATTAGCATTTTCTATTTGGCTTTTGTGTCTTTTATTATCATTATGAGAATGTCAATGACAAAGACTGGGAGGCATGACTAATATCTTACAGGGACATTTTAAATGGGTAGCATTTTCTTTCCCAGCTGCATATTTCATTAAACTCTGTCCTGAGTGATCCACTGTAAGTAACACTCACAGGCACTGTTCTCCTGTGAGTAGGTATTTTTTAATCGTGCTTCCAGAGCTTTTCTGCTGGGGATCCCACTTCCAGTATCTTATGAGACTTGTGGCCACTCCCAGTCAGCAGCTCAGGTTCTGCAGCTGAATTTTCACCTCACAATTGACTCCATTCCCAAGGACCATGATTTAGTCTGGCAGCAGCTGCTTCAGAGCATGAGCAGGTGTTATCAGTCCATTTCTGAACTCTCATTTGTAGTGCAAAAGTTACCAAAGTTAAGAAAAATCTTTCCAACCTCTGCTCTTCCCATTTAAATTTCTTGCTTTTCATTCCAGTTGGTGTATCATTTTTTCCACTGCAGATGTATCTCTAGAGATCTCAGAATCCCAAATGCTTTTCTGAAATGGATGGAGTGTGCA
Source organism: Harpia harpyja (assembly GCF_026419915.1). NCBI lineage: Eukaryota > Metazoa > Chordata > Aves > Accipitriformes > Accipitridae > Harpia > Harpia harpyja. The sequence goes on along the minus strand of NC_068969.1, from coordinate 94,295,762 downwards.
TTTTTGGCATCCAGTTTTGTCTGTTTCTTATTTGCATTTGGCACCGGAAAAAATTCTGAGAAAATCTTTTGTACTGATTCTGCATCATCTGTCATCAGTTCTCATCAGTTATGTGCAGTGACCCTGTTGGCATGGGCCATCTTCTTCATTTAATAGTCATTTATTATTACTTGCTTCTGTTTCCTGAAGCTTACCTCTGCTGTCTGCTTTTTGGCCACTTAACCTCACTTAGACTCAACTTTGAATGATGTTCTGTATTGCCAAAATTGGAGTACTTAGAGAAAAAACAGGACTGAAAAACTCAGGACCCGTTTCTTGTACCCTGCTGTAGGGCAGAGACTCACTATCAAAATGTACATTGGCCATCTTTACTTGCTGTATTCCAGCTTAGGAAGTTCACAGGAGAGCATGAATACAGTAAAACCATACATATTTGATGCCTGTTAATAACTCCTCAACCTCATTTAACGCCATTTGCAGGCTGAAGTGTTAAAGTCCCAGCTGATGCTGTTGGAAAGGGACATCTCAGTATAGGCATCCAGCAAATTCCATTGCAACAGGTGGCACTCAGATTCCAGGTGGTAAATGATCCCACTTCATACACCATGGAGGAGTGTTTACCTCTTGACTTTCAGATTACCAAGACAGTTAAATGTACATTATATGTAGGAGTGCCATTCTGAATATATTCTGCCTGGAAAAAAAAGGATTTTTTTCTTACAGGTTCACAAGACATATGCTTCTGAGGGGAATCACTGTGAAATAAGAAGATTGTAAGAAGTGGTAGTCAAGAGAGGGAGCAGGGGACAAAAATGACCTTGCCTTGTAGAAAAAATACCAAGAATGATAGTACAGGTACTTACATTATGATGATCATATCTAAGCCCGTATCTTTTCTGATTTGCCTACTTCCCTATTCAGCTCTGTTTTTAAGAGGAATGGGCAGGACTTCATCCTTTCATATAATCATATAAAGTGTGGTTAACTTTGTAGGACAGTGAAACCCTGGAGGAGTGTTAAATTTTCTTTCATAAATTTCTTGATAGTGAAAGAGCTCGGACAGTAATAAAAAAATGTGTTCAATATTCAAATATAGGAGCAGTCTGTGTGGATTTGGAGTGGTTCTCCAAACACTTACAGCCTCAGGAGGAAAGTTTTGTGAATGTTAAGTTTGTACTTTGGCCATGAATAAATCATAGAATCATAGAATCATAGAATCATTTTGGTTGGAAAAGACCTTCAAGATCATCAAGTCCAACCATTAACCATGCCCCCTAAACCATGCCCTGGAGTACCCTGTCCACTCGCCTTTTGAATACCTCCAGGGATGGTGACTCAACCACTTCCCTGGGCAGCCCATTCCAATGTTTGACAACCCTCTCAGTAAAAAAATTTTTCCTAATATCTAACCTAAATCTCCCTTGCCTCAACTTGAGGCCATTTCCTCTCGTCCTATCTCCAGTCACCTGACAGAAGAGACCAACACCCACCTCACTACAACCCCCTTTCAGGTAGTTGTAGAGAGCGATAAGGTCTCCCCTCAGCCTCCTCTTTTCTAGACTGAACAACCCCAGATCGCTCAGCCGCTCCTCATAAGACTTGTGCTCAAGGCCCCTCACCAACTTGGTTGCCCTTCTCTGGACACGCTCAAGCAGCTCAATGTCTTTCCTGTAGTGAGGGGCCCAAAACTGAACACAGGACTCGAGGTGCGGCCTCACCAGTGCCGAGTACAGGGGAACAACCACCTCCCTGTTCCTGCTGGCCACACTGTTCCTGATACAGGCTAGGATGCGATTGGCCTTCTTGGCCACCTGGGCACACTGCTGGCTCATATTCAGCCGGCTGTCAACCAACACCCCCAGGTCTTTCTCTGCCAGGCAGCTTTCCAGCCACTCTTCCCCAAGCCTGTAGTGCTGCGTGGGGTTGCCGTGACCGAAGTGCAGGACCCGGCACTTGGCCGTGTTAAACTTCATACAATTGGCCTCAGCCCATCGATCCAGCCTGTCCAGATCTCTTTGTAGAGCCTCCCTATCCTCAAGCAGATCGACCCTGCCTCCCAACTTGGTGTCGTCTGCAAACTTGCTGAGGGTGCACTCAATCCCCTCATCCAAATCATCAATAAAGATATTAAACAGAACAGGGCCCAACACCGAGCCCTGGGGAACACCACTCATGACCCGCCGCCAACTGGATTTCACCCCATTCACCACTACCCACTGGGCTCGGCCATCCAGCCAGTTTTTCACCCAGTGAATAGTGCACTTATCCAGGCCACAAGACGCCAGCTTCTCAAGGAGTATGCCATGAGAGACAGTGTCAAAGGCCTTGCTGAAGTCTAGGAAAATAACATCGACAGCCTTTCCCTCATCTACTAGGCAGGTCACCTGGTCATAGAAGGAGATCAGGTTGGTCAAGCAGGACCTGCCTTTCGTAAACCCATGCTGACTGGGCCTGATCCCCCTCTTATCCTGGACTTGCCATGTGAGTGCTTTCAAAACAAACCGTTCCATAATCTTTCCCAGTACCGAGGTCAGGCTGACAGGCCTGTAGTTCCCCGGATCCTCCCTCTGACCCTTCTTATAAATTGGAGTCACACTGGCAAGTCTCCAGTCCTCTGGGACCTCCCCTGTTGACCAGGAACGCTGATAGATGATAGAGAGTGGCTTGGCAAGGACCTCTGCCAGTTCCCTCAGTACTCTTGGATGGATCCCATCAGGTCCCATAGATTTGTGAGTGTCCAGATGGCGTAACAGGCGCACCAGTGAAGCCTCTTTGCTGTACCTAGATATGGCTGTATAGGTAAAAATACAGCTTGCCTTTAAGTACAACATATGTGGGAAGCTGTTAACTGTCAATATACACCCAGCAAAACACTGAAGCCTGGTATATAATTACTTATAGTATTGAGCTGCATCAAAAAAACCCATCTACAGCAGCGATTACTCCTTGTACTTGAAATCCAGTTGGGAGATGAAGGTTTCCACAGAATCTAGCAGTTTATTGGTAAGGTAGAATATCCTATTTTGAGTCAAAATTACTAGTGATCCACAGCCTGCTTTGGCTTCCAGAGGGACTTGAAAAGCTGTTTTAAGCTTCTGCTTCCACTGGTATATGAGAGCTGTTTACAAGTTTCTTAACAATGATTTATCAATATAGAAATTCACCCCCTCTGCAGAACTTGTCCAAAATAATCTCCACTTGTTCTCCAATGAAAAGGCTAGAATGTTTCTTCTGGCAAAGGTGTTTGTAATGGGACAGACATATGAAAAAAAATTAGGGGAAGAGCAGTTTATTTGTTTTTGTTCTACTGTGAATCTTGCTGGCTGTGCCTAAAGAAGGCTGTTATGTTTCTTAAGGTTTGTGTATTGTATATTTAATTAGTGGAAGCAAACTTAAAGGCTTAATTAGACATCCTTTTACATAGGCTGTTGAAATAGAGACAACCTAGTCATTTACCTGATTCATACTGAAGAATTACAAACATTTCACACTTTGTTTTTCTATTACTGTCTAATTCGAAAAGATTCATACCATATATTTAACTTGTTCCCTCTTCTTAAGTGCCTAATCAACCTAAGGCATATGCGTTTTCCAAAAATTATTCACCTACCCTATTCTTTCACATTTTAAAGTGGGCCTATTATTTTATGCACTAAATTGGAAGAGTAATTTTTAGAAGGTTGTGTGAAGATTTAATTGTGCAACTCTCATTAAAGCTAATGGAAATTGTGTTGTTAAATCACACCGTGCAGAACATTCCATATTCCCTTAAGTGTCCTTATGTTGCTGGACTGGGAAGAGGCTGCACTGCCAGACACATGCGCACATCTATTTCAGTGAGGATCTGTCTAGCAGGCTTAATTTCATTTTCAGGTCTGAGCCCAAAGTCCTTGAATACAAGGTCTCATACATGTAATCAAACTAAACCAGGCCTTTTTTTGTTCAGGAGAAGAATTAGTAAATGAAATGGCCAGATTTAGTTCAAATTAGCAATATATTGCCTTTCTGTGGGATTTGGCCCATGAGAAAAGGTACCTGTAACAACTTGCAGACATGGTACCTTCATTTGTGCTAATAGTCACTTCTGTGAAACCTAGCAAATGAATTTTAAATGGTTGGAGCAGGTGAGCTATTTGGGTCTAACATTGTCCAAGGTTGATATCTTTCTTTGCTACCCTTTTCAATAGTTTTTTTGTTATTTTTATTTACTTTACAGATTTCAGTACAAATTTGGCCCTTAAAATACTGTTTTATTCAACTAAGGGTTGAGATGAAAAGTTAGCTTTGCTTTATGTCATCTTAGTAGGGAAAGATATTTCATGCTGATTTCAAATTAATCTGAATTAATGCTAACTTCTTTCACTGTAGAAATAAAACTTTAAAAGGAATCCTCTTCAATCTCTATGTGGAAGTATTACTTTTCATTTCAGCTACACTGAATACTGACTTTCACCTATCTATTAAGAGGAATCACCTGAAATTTATATCTATAGATAGATAGATACATAGATCGATCTTTTCAGCTGAGGCACTTTCACATGCTTGATGTTGAATTTTACTCTAAGTTCTTAATTTAAAAATCTGTTATCACCCTGGAACAAAGTCAGGTCCCTAGAATAAGAAGTAAACACATAATAGCAAAAAAAAAAATCTTGATTTTGACTGTACAGTTTTAGCACAGAACTATACTGCTGAGGATACCATTTCCACTAAGATCAACGAGGGGTTACTACGGTACTTTTTTGATGTGTCCACTAATAACCTCTCATGACCAATTCCTGCCTGAACTGCTAAGGAACTCTTTCAAGACTGAAAAGAAGGATGGGCAGAAGTGGGGAAACATGCTCTGCTTCATTAGCAGAAAACAGGAACTAGACCTCAAAGAAGTGCTCTGCAAGGGAACTTTCTGACATATCTAGGACACAGAGACCTTGTCCTGGTTTCAGCTGGGATAGAGTTAACTGTCTTCCTAGTAGCTGGTACAGTGCTATGTTTTGAGTTCAGAGCGAAGAATGTTGATAACACTGATGTTTTCAGTTGTTGCTCAGTAGTGTTTAGACTAATGTCAAGGATTTTTCAGCTTCTCATGCCCAGCCAGTGAGAAAGCTGGAGGGGCACAAGGAGTTGGCACAGGACACAGCCAGGGCACCTGACCCAAACTGGCCAACGGTGTATTCCATACCATGTGACGTCCCATCCAGTACAGAAACGGGGAAGTGGGGGGCAGGGATTCGCCGCTCGGGGGACTGGCTGGGTGTCGGTCGGCGGGTGGTGAGCAATTGCACTGCGTATCATTTGTACATTCCAATCCTTTCATTATTGCTGTTGTCATTTTATTAGTGTTATCATTATCATTATTAGTTTCTTCTTTTCTGTTCTATTAAACCGTTCTTATCTCAACCCACGGGTTTTGCTTCTTTTCCCAATTTTCTCCCCCATCCCACTGGGTGGGGGGGGAGTGAGTGAGCGGCTGCGTGGTGTTTAGTTGCTGGCTGGGGTTAAACCACGACAGACCTCAGCTGAGCATAAGAATTATGCCACATCCCACAGGTACTTTGCTGTGTGTGTGTACAAATTAAAAATATAAGGAGTTTGTGGATAAGCCCTTGTTATCCATCATTTTCCCTCTTTTTCGGCTGGTGTCAACTGTATATCTCAAATGTAGGTAGCCCTACTTGACCTAAGTCTGCTCTCCCTCCCACCCAAGGTTATTAGTATCATACAACCTCCAAAGGAGGTAAATTTGCCACCTTCCCTGCCATGCTATAAAACATATGGAAGTGTACCATACATAGAAAAGTAGCAAGTTGGTCAAAGAACAAACATGCTATCTCATTAAAGAAGGCAAAGGCATTATGTATTGAGCCTAGAGAAATAAAAGCTAGGGATAGACATAATTGCTGTGTATTGATTAGGTAAGCTCAGGACACTGCTCAAGACATGCATTTTTCCCAAGAGCAAAGGAGCTATTGAAATGCCATCTCCCGTAGGTTTGGTTTCTTCCATTTCCTTTTTGCAGTACCCACTAACATCACACTTGCTACACCTCAATTTTCCATCCTATCACCTCTGCTGAGGGTCCTACTGCAATCTTTCTACCTCTTCCTGCCTCTGCACCCTTTCTTCTCCCTCCCCTAGCCCAGATCTCTCACCAGTACCTTACAACACCTTTGTACATGCTTTACACAACTATTTGCTGTCATGTGGGCAAAAAGCAGCACGTTAGGATTAATGCAGACATGCTGACAGGCTTCTGTCAAACATAGTGAAAAAAGACTGAGCTGCCTCTGCTCTGCTGTGGTGGCAGGAGCCTCTCACCTCTAGCAAGCTGTTGACTTTTTAACAGGACTAGTAGGAGTCTGCTATATGCAAGACAGCCCCCTGCCCCTCATAGTATTTTCTTGAAAGTCTCCAGAACAGTCTCAAAACAGAAAGGCCAGTCACACAAGTCTCTATCTCTCTGGAAACACCCTAAAAAAAGGAATATAATGTTACAGCAATATTTGGAAATAAACTGATTGAGAATACATTTTAGGCTGGAAATGACAGAGTTTTAATTTTTTAGGGTATGATTTGAAGGCAGCTTTCTGACATGAGTTGTGCAGAACAAGAAATATATTTTTAAGGTGTAGCTTGATAACATTTCTAAAAAACAAGCTTTGCACGACGTGGCAGAAGACAAGATGTGATATGCCAGGATGTTCCTTCCAATTTCATATTCTTCTGGCATTTGCTCTGTGATTTAACAGTCTTAAACAGTGTCACCCAGCACTATTAAAATACAGGCTGAAGCAAAGGATTATTCTTTCATAATCTTAAATCATAAAATAGTAATTTCCAAGAGCAGATGAACTCAGAACTGATGAACCCATGGATCCAGACCTTCACCTGGGGATGGGGCAGAAACACTGCACTTCTTACTAGAAAGGCAAAGAGACAGCAGTCTTTTTCAAAAAACCCTTTGAAGTGTTGTGTGAAGCTTTTATTTCTTCTGGATCCAGACTGCTTTTTGGCTTTGTTGTACCTCTTAACTGGCATAGGTACCAACTGCCATTAACTTCCAACCGCCATTAAAGCCTCATCTGAGTTGACATATGTATCTTCAGCCTTCTTTGATTGCATTGAGCTCATACACCTGTCCTGAGTTCAGAGAACAGATGAAACAGGAAATAGTCAGGAGGAATCAAAAATATTGAAGAAAAAGTCATAAGAATACAGTGTGCTTGGATACCTTAATTACAGGCAACTGAAATGAATTTAAATACTATCTAAGATTCCCTCTGCCAAAACTCTCTGTGCCAGAGTTAATGGGTTTCTGTAGTTTTTCATGTTCTTTTATCTTGTTTCCAGGATGACTCTTAAGATCTCTGCCAGCTGTAGGACCTCCGATATTGCTTTTCTTTATTAATTGAAAAACCAATATCCCATGCACTTTTGTATATTTTTGTACCCTTTAATAAAGAATTGAACAACTCTGGAATGGAAATCACTCACTGAAGCCTTCTACAAGCCATTTAATCAGCTTTTCTGTAGTTTATGATGTATACAAAATCAATTAAAACAGTCTCTAATTCATGAGTCCTTGTTGTCCTCTGTTGTAAATCAACCATTGCAAAGTTTATAGCTTGTTTCTCATCTCATTGAAATTTAAGGTCCAGCTAGTGGAATAGCAAACATTTTGCTGAGGTTTGTGCCTTCCCCAGTCTTCAAGCTAGTTAGAATAATGCATGTTCACTTTTGAAATGGAAATATTAGTTGAAACCATCAGATTGCAGAAGCAACCTTAGCATAACTCAGTAGGTGGCATTTTTCCTTCTGCACTGCTATAAATGAATGCTACATTGTGGTGCTTTTAAGGATTCTGGAGCAAAACATGAACTGGTACTACAGTACTCACATTAGTCTTTGACTGAGATGAAGAACTGAGAGCACAAGCTATTTACAGAGCTTAAAATGACCATAATGTAACTGAGAAGGGAGGTCTTGTAGTTCATAAAGTCCTAGTCAAAATAACTGAGGTACTAACAGTTAATACAGCCTGTGCTGAGGATCATGAAATCATGGCTTCACCCAAGCACTGTAGTACCCAACGAGTGACTGCTGTCCATGTTGCTATGGCTTTGCTGTTCATCAGACTCAAGCTGCTTAGGTCAAAACTATCTGAGATTAGCCTTTTTCCAATCATAGGATAAATTTACATACAGATTCTGTGGCATTTTTATAAGATGTGGGTCTTGTTGAAGTCATGACTATATCTTGTCCATCTAAACACAAACCATTTTTGCATATTATCTTGAATGCTTTTCCCTGTGCTCTCCTGTTTTATGTTGCTATATATTATTCCTCATGACTGACAGTTATATTTCGGTGCCTCATGAATTGATTCATTTTTATCTCGTGTCTGTTCATTATACTCATGTCTGAGATATGAAATTCAATGCTGGCAATCTAAAACACAAAATTTAAGATTCAAGTGCAGTGTTCATTTTGCCCCTTACTTTGGTGAGATTTTTTGAGAAACCAAAAGTTATCTTGGTTAAACACTTGTAAAAACGTCTCATGTACCCTAATTTCCATATCCAAATATAAATAATAGTAAACATGAACCCTCAGGAGTGAGCAGGTAAGCACATGGCATTCTTAGGTTTTCTTGAGCTTTCAAGAGAAGTGGGACAGAATTAGACTTACATTTATTCTCTTCTAAGATTTTCTAACTTCAGAAAAGTGCCAGCTGAGATACTTACTGCCTGCTATCACTATGAATAATTTTCTGACAATGCAGGGTAATTAGTCTATTAAAGAGAAGTCAACTAGCAAAAATATTTGCAAAGTAATTCTATTTGCTAAGAACCTTATGCTATGGGAAAAAATGGGCTACCTGTTGCGTTAAAGGGTAAAGAAGTTTGGCAGAAAATAAACCCCCTTGCATTCCAGCTTGTCTTTACATACCAGAGGGGCTGGGGGCGGCTAGGCTTAAGATTCTGGGTGATGCAGAGTTCAGCACTATAAGTCCAGTTGCATTCGATGTATTGAACTATCACGATTATGGATGCACAAATAGTGAACTGTACTTTCAATTTAGTCACGTTCAATGAACTATCACGGCCAGACGTAAGGAGTTTGGTCATGTTCAACAAACTATCACAGCTAGATTTTAATGAATAATAAAGTTTATTAAAGCAACAGGAGTACAGGTTCTTTTGGATTGCCGGTGATAAATACACTGTCTGCAAAGCACGTGCAAATAATAATATAGTTGACTACAAGCACAATAAATTATGGAGAATCTCTATAGAGATTTCTAAGTTTCCCAGGGAAGCACTCAGTATAACCGAGGGTTTGAATCTTACACAATAGGCATCCCTATTGGGGGGGAAGAGAGGTTCAGCCCATTGACCGATCCCAGAAGTCAGCGATGTCCTCCCAACTTGTCTATGATGGTGTCTTCCCTAGCATTCCTCCTTTCTTAAGCCCTTTTGTATTTTCTTATTTTTTAGGTGGAGCTTGATTGACTCTAGTCATACATACCTTTATTATGATTGGTGTAAAATCTCCTTGCTTTACTTTTAAAGGTATAGCTAGAGAAAATTCAGGGCACGTGCTCAGTGAGGGGTGGTCGCACCTTGGCGGCAGGTAGCTTTTGGGATGGAGCTGTGTTTTGGTATTATAATGAGATTATAATGAGCAAAGTTCACCCAGAGAACATGATTTAGTGTGTCACTACTCCAGAACTGGGCACTTATGATATAAATCAGAAGTAAGACAATAGTGTTGACAGAACCCCATTGTTTTACCTCCTTGCTTCAGTGGACTCAACGCAGGGACCTTCAGCTCTTGTTCCAGTAGTTCCAGTTCCCCATCCCTGCAGTGATATCGCAGAGCCTGGCTGCAGTGTCTCCACTCCACTCCACCCTCTGGGTTGTTTCTCTTAGAGTCAGCATACCAAGCTCCCCTGGTGTTGCTAACATCTAAGGTTGCAGGCTGTGTTGCTTAGGGAATTATTATGGAACAGATTTCATCTATACCCACCGCAATCCACCCTAGAGGTTCACCTTCCCTTAAGAGGAGAGGAGGGGCATATCAATAAGTCACTTCGAGCAATCATTCCCTGCTACCATGCCAAGGAATATATCTGAAAATATGACGTCAGACATATGTGATATATCCAGAGAGCAGATTTACAGTCTTTTCCACCTGTTCCTCCTGTTAGATTAAAGAAAATCTCAGATTGTATAGGTTAATGTTTAGTTTATGCTTTCTGAGTCCTCCATATGAAATCTCCTGCTCTTGTCCCAACATTTCCAAACTCCAGACTGGAAAGGGCATTCATTTGGCAACGTACGGTTGGTCTGCTGGGAATAAAGATCCAGGAGAGGAGGGCAGCAGAGAAATTGTACAAAGATTTCTTAGGCAGATTGGGAATGTGAACCAGTAGGCACCAAAAATTAGGCATGTCGTTATGTAATTAGAGGATGTATCATGGTACAAGACAAATTAAGAAAGACTGCACAGACATACTGACATATCATATTGGTCGAGTACTGACTTCCAAAATTTTAATAGCATTCTTTTAAACCAGATTTTAAGGAATGATTTATTCGTATATGTAGACACATACCTGTATGTAATACCAGACATACAAAACACTTGTTAAAAAAAAATTTTTGTTGTACAGTCCAGCATTGCATACTCATGAAGTGCCTGAATTATGGGTCTCCAGGCAACCCAGTTTGCCCCCTTCTGTGACTACACTACAACACAATTAAATCTTAATAGTTTCTAGGGCTGAAGTTCTGCCATGTATATCAACAGCAGATGAAATTCCTGTGAAGATTTTTCCAGCCATAAGGCTTAGGAGCTTTTCTAATTAAATTCCTACAAAAAGAGAAGTTACGACCGTGCTAGTAACACTGGCATTATTTCTGAAAACAGTGTCAGTGGAAGTATTGTGGTTGCCATTGACAGTTTGACATGGCAAAACATTAAAAAGTGTCAATAATCAAATGTCTTACTAACCAGACTGTTACCTAAGGCATCTCTTGTTTAGAAGGTTTAGAGTGTTCAATTTCACAGTTTTGCAGTGCGATCTTTGAATCATGACATCTAATTTTAAATCATTTTTAATCTTGCTGCCAATGTTCAGCTATGCAAATGCACGACTATGGCAAAATATTTAAGGTAGTTTCTGGTTTTGTTTTCAAGAGTTGGCAAAATGAGTTTTAGCTTGGACTCAGTGATTCTCTAGAAAAATTACAAAGAAAAGTGCCATGCAGAGAGTGGGATCATAAAAAATCACAGTAATTTTGCTGTACTTTTGGAAACTGAAGGGAAGAAATGCTATGAAACTGTAAACTATAATGAATAGTTTTAAATCATTCAGAATTAGATGGCAACTCCACAGTACAGAAAGATATAGGCTCATGAAAATCAACTTGGGAGGGCATTATATTTAGCTCCTTACACATTAACGGCAGGGACATAGCAAATTTTGTCTCTTCCCTACCCGTGTTTATGTTGTGTGCACAACCTCAGCCACTCCAGAAGACAGTCATTTCAGCCTTGGTAGTAGCCGCAGAGCTTACTCTGTCCTGCTGTGCCCAGAGCACATAAACTAGACATGTACATAAAAGTCACTAGTGTCCTGGGACTGGTGGGAGACAGGGGAGAAGAGAGGCTCTTTCAGAGTTAGGAAGCTTTGCATCCAGATCCTGCTGTCCTGCAGACCGTTTTTAGAAATTTTCCAGAGCCCCTGACTTACCTTTTGAGACACCTTCTGAAAACACTTATTTTTATCTGTCAGTAGCCTCTCGTGGCACACAGCACATACATTTGGGCAGATACCAACCTCTTAAAATGTCACTAGATACTGTAATGACAAAAAATATCCACTCTCGCTGAAAGCCCTGGACTTTTTATTTACTTGGAGAGACAGTACTGGCGATGTCCCAGTAAGGGAGTTAAGAATATTATGGTCCATTTACGGCTACAAATATTTTGAAACACTGGGGAAAAAGTTTGACTTTTCTGCTATGCTGTGATTGCAGAAAAGCCATCTCCAGCTGTGATGCATTCTCTCTGTCAACACCTGCTCTGCAACGACAGTAAAATTGGAGATATTCTTCTTGGAGGTGTTGCTCTATAAGAAAAGGAATCCCAGTGCAGCTGCCTCTTCAGTGTCTACAGATCTCTTGCTTCTCTGTTTAAACAACACACACAACTGCCCACTGCTTCGGCAGTTCTTCCCAACATGTCTTCTGGTTGTAGTGTACTAGGAAGCCCCAAGACTTGCACTGTGCGGTGGAAGATCTGTCTTTTGAGGGGTACAGAGTTTCAGGGAACAGGTTCAAATGAAGTACTTATCCTGTTTATCCAATCTCAGAGCACCTTGCAGATCTTTCCAGATTCAGTTAAAGGAAATTTGCATTCAGGTGCTTCACTTCTGCACTGAGATCCTCATCCTCAGTGTTGAAAAGCAGCCTTGTGCATCAATATCCCCCAGAGAAGAATGCAGCAAGGGACCAAATGCTGTTCCTTCATCAGCTGTTTATATTCTGTCACTGGGAAAGAGAATTTGAGAGTATGCCAAGAGACATGGACTTTCTCCAGGTACTTTTACCTACTCTTCTCTAAATCCTTTTTCATGAAAAAGAAGGGCATCCCAGACTCATCGTGGCCTCCCAAATTGTGTCTTTACAAGTTCAGGGCCATGACCATTTCTGAGGTCATAGCACTGTTTCCAAAAGCAAAACTGGTTAAAGTCTCTCAGACTTCAGGATGTTTGATTTTGCATTGTTGATTCAGTCATTACATAAACAATAACCCTAGTTATAACCCTACTTATAAGCCTGGATATCTACTGCTAGAAAGCTTTGCTTACTGGGACTCTACATGGCCTTCAGGCTCTTCAGAAAGGACTTTGTGGTGTTTGTTACTTCTCAGATGCAGCAGAGAGGTCTCTATGCCTTTCCCTTGATGAGGGACTTCACACAAGTAGACTTCAAGCACCTCTTCGTACCATTTGATGAATTTTGAACCTTCTGAGTGTAATGGCTAAGTATACAAACACACTCAGCCCTGGGACAGTTTTTTGGAGGCACTCCAGATTTGGTTTCTGTCATATATTATGTCCCCAGGGCCTCTTAAAAACACTTTGAGAAACCTCTGCAAAGGTCTGAAAAGATTTCATCCCACTGTATCTGTTAGATCTTGTCTACTCATGCTGGGCCAGTAGTGACCTGCACTTCCGTTATATGCTACAAATAGAGCGCAATGCAGAGAGATATACTCTGCCAAGGCTGATAATATACATCTTTCTCCTAGACTTTTCTCCTATTTGATACATGCAAGGGAAGTCTCTTTTTACATCTGAAAGTAAAGCTATTGTCCATGTCTGTTGTCACATGTGCTTCATACTCCTGTTTCGCACGGACAGCCTCAGGCTCCCTGATTTCCCAAGGAGGGCAGCTACAGCATTACTGTGCTGGAAACCTCACTCCTGTGAAACACGTACCAGTCATTCCTCCTGCACCTCAAGGGCCAGCACGTTGAAGCAATGGTAGCCAGAACCATCCCAGCACCTTACACTGAAAAGCTAGGGGATAGAAATACCTCTCCACTTTGCTGGGAAGCAGTTCATCTTTAGATCTGTTGTATCCAATATCAAATTCAATTATTAGTAGTACCTAATTCTTTGAGGTTTTGAACATGATTTTAGATCACCAGCTGAGCCATTTCAGGCAGAAGGCAAGAGCTAAGAGATATTCTCATATCCCTGGTTAAAGACCACCAAGATCCTCTCCATCTTCTAAGCTTACAGGAAAAGCCATCCCTCTGTGAGCTGTCTAGGTTATCTTCCCCCTCATACTGCAAAAGCAAAACCACATCTGGTTGTGAGGATTAAGAATGCTTGTATATTGGTAGTGTGAACAGATGCATAAACAATACTTCTCAAAAATTTCCATTTAGTAATTTATAAGTAATGTCTTTTCAATTAAAAAAATACCATTACATTTATTTCTGAAATCTTTTTCTTGCATATCTTTTGCTTATGACAGGTACAATTT